>NC_088794.1:27761476-28398222 GCF_011386835.1 Chrysemys picta bellii | reverse complement strand
TTTTTGATTGTGGAGCCTGGAAAACTGCAATGAAGCGGTCATCATAGGGTTAACTGAGTTACCTAGCGTACTAAAGAATGGAGTCCAGCCGTCCCTCACTTCCTGTTTTGGGAGGGAAAGTCCCCCCCCCCACACACTTAGTTTGGTGATCTGCAATTGGATAAAGTAGCAGGTTCCCCAGCTTGCAGTTCTGTGACTAAAGTGTTATTCTTGTAAGGCTGAATGGTCCCTTTACAAAACAAGTGGCATGCAGTTTATCTGAAGGGATAACTTGGACTCTGAGATCATGTGTCCCAGCTAAGAAATTTATTAAAAGGAGCACTTGCTTGGATGCACTGTCAATCCCTTCATTTCACAAGCACTGTAAACCCCACCTCTAGCCTCTTGTAAGTGGGTCTGATACAGGGAGGGGAGGAAGGTCATTTCTCCCCCAGACCTAGTTCCTCTTGGAGTACGGAACCCAGTTGTGTTAAACAGATGAGCTAGGGTGGTGGTGGGGGTAGGCTTTCATCTGCAGTATATGTAGCTGGGAGTCTGGCTGGGAGAGAAATAATGTAACTTGTCATCCAGTTTGGAAGAGTTTGGGCTCCCATAAACATGACTGATTAGTTTTTAGGCATTGAGAAATATTTTGGAGAAGGCAGGGTGTTACCCAGGATTTTCAGAACCCACAGCAGTGATAACGTCACTGTTTCACTCCAGGCGGAGTTCCAAGATCCTTTCACAATTTGGTTAGAATAACCATCCTTCATTCAAATCCTTTACCACCATCACAAAAACTAACTCTGCAACAAACATTAGCTGTCACAGTTCAGGGCTTGTTGCATCTTTGACCCCTCTTTGTCTGTCTGAGTGCACCCTTCCCAGTGAGAGGCCCGGCACGAGCAGGAGAGGAGGGCTCTAAACTAAGTTCACCGCGGAAGGAGACAAAAGCCCTGAGGTAAGTGGGGAAATAGGATACCGGGAGGAAGCCCGAGCAGGAGAGTGCAAGAGGGGAGGACTCCTGTCTCGGGGCTGGTCTTCACTACCCGCCCGGCTCAGCGGTAGAAAATCGATCTCTCGGGGATCGATTTATCGCTTCTCGTCGGGGCGCGATAATCGATTCCCGGATCGACGCGCGTACTCCACCAGCCCAGGTAGGAGTAAGCGCTGTTGACGGGGGAGCCGCGGCGGTCGATTTGCCGCCGTCCTCACAGCGGGGTAAGTCGGATCAGATATGTCGAATTCAGCTACGCTATTCGCATAGCTGAATTTGCGTATCTTAAATCGACCCCCCCCCCCTTAGTGTAGACGTAGCCTCAGACTGAGAAATCGGGACGATCAGCGAGTTATCTTAAGTGCCTATACACAAATGCAAGAAGTCTAGGAAACAAGCAGGGAGAACTGGAAGTCCTGGCACAGTCAAGGAACTATGATGTGACTGGAATAACAGAGACTTGGTGGGAAAACTCACATGACTGGAGTACTGTCATGGATGGATATAAACTGTTCAGGAAGGACAGGCAGGGCAGAAAAGGTGGGGGAGTTGCATTGTGTGTAAGAGAGGAGTATGACTGCTCAGAGCTCCGGTATGAAACTGCAGAAAAACCTGAGTCTCTGGATTAAGTTTAGAAGTGTGAGCAACAAGGGTGATGTCGTGGTGGGAGTCTGCTATAGACCACCAGACCAGGGGGATGAGGTGGACGAGGCTTTCTTCCGGCAACTAGCAGAAGTTACTAGATCACAGGCCCTGGTTCTCATGGGAGACTTTAATCACCCTGATATCTGCTGGGAGAGCAATACAGCAGTGCACAGACAATCCAGGAAGTTTTTGGAAAGTGTAGGGGACAATTTCCTGGTGCAAGTGCTGGAGGAACCAACTAGGGGCAGAGCTCTTCTAGACCTGCTGCTCACAAACCGGGAAGAATTAGTAGGGGAAGCAAAAGTGGATGGGAATCTGGGAGGCAGTGACCATGAGATGGTCGAGTTCAGGATCTTGACACAAGGAAGAAAGGAGAGCAGCAGAATACGGACCCTGGACTTCAGAAAAGCAGACTTTGAGTCTCTCAGGGAACTGATGGGCAGGATCCCCTGGGAGAATAACATGAGGGGGAAAGGAGTCCAGGAGAGCTGGCTGTATTTTAAAGAATCCTTATTGAGGTTGCAGGAAAAAAAAAACATCCCGATGTGTAGAAAGAATAGTAAATATGGCAGGCGACCAGCTTGGCTTAATAGTGAAATCCTTGCTGATTTTAAACGCAAAAAAGAAGCTTACAGGAAATGGAAGATTGGACAAATGACCAGGGAGGAGTATAAAAATACTGCTCAGGCATGCAAGAGTGAAATCAGGAAGGCCAAATCACACTTGGAGTTGCAGCTATCAAGAGACGTTTAGAGTAACAAGCAGGGTTTCTACAGGTATGTCAGCAGCAAGAAGAAAGTCAAGGAAAGTGTGGGCCCCTTACTGAATGAGGGAGGCAAGCTAGTGACAGAGGATGTTGAAAAAGCTAATGTACTCAATGATTTTTTTGCCTCTGTCTTCACAAAAAAGGTCAGCTCCCAGACTACTGCACTGAGCTGCACAGTATGGGGAGAAGGTGACCAGTCCTCTGTGGAGAAAGAAGTGGTTCGGGACTATTTAGAAAAACTGGAGGAGCACAAGTCCATAGGGTCAGATGCACTGCATCCGAGGGTGCTAAAAGAGTTGGCGGATGTGATTGCAGAGCCATTGGCCATTATCTTTGAAAACTCATGGCGATTGGGGGAGGCCGCGGATGACTGGGAAAAGGCTAATGTAGTGCCCATCTTTAAAAAAGGGAAGAAGGAGGATCCGGGGAACTACAGGCCAGCCAGCCTCACCTCAGTCCCTGGAAAAATCATGGAGCAGGTCCTCACGGAATTAATTCTGAAGCACTTAGAGGAGAGGAAAGTGATCAGGAACAGTCAGCATGGATTCACCAAGGGCAAGTCATGCCTGACTAACCTAATTGCCTTCTATTAGGAGATAACTGGGTCTGTGGATGATGGGAAAGCAGTAGATGTGTTATTTCTTGACTTTAGCAAAGCTTTTGATATGGTCTCCCACAGTATTCTTGCCAGCAAGTTAAAGACGTATGGGCTGGATGAATGGACTATACGGTGGATAGAAAGCTGGCTAGATCGTTAAACTCAATGGGTATTGATCAACGGCTCCATGTATAGTTGGCAGCCCATTTCAAGCAGAGTGCCCCAAGGGTCAGTCCTGGGGCCGGTTTTGTACAATATCTTCATTAACGATCTGGAGGATGGTGTGGACTGCACTCTCAGCAAGTTTGCAGATGACACCAAACTGGGAGGAGTGGTAGATACGCTGGAGGGTAGGGACAGAATACAGAGGGACCTAGACAAATTGGAGGATTGGGCCAAAAGAAACCTGATGAGGTTCAACAAGGACAAGTGCAGAGTCCTGCACTTAGTATGGAAGAATCCCATTCACTGTTACAGACTAGGGACTGAATGGCTAGGAAGCAGTTCTGCAGAAAAGGACCTAGGGGTTACAGTGGATGAGAAGCTGGATATGAGTCAACAGTGTGCCCTTGTTGCCAAGAAGGCTAACGGCATTTTGGGTTGTATAAGTAGGGGCATTGCCAGCAGATCGAGGAATGTGATCATTCCCCTCTACTCGACATTTGTGAGGCCTCACCTGGAGTACTGTGTCCAGTTTTGGGTCCCACGCTACAAGAAGGATGTGGAAAAATTGGAAAGAGTCCAGCGGAGGGCAACAAAAATGATTAGGGGGCTGGAGCACATGACTTATGAGGAGAGGCTGAGGGAACAGGGATTGTTTAGTCTGCAGAAGAGAAGAATGAGAGGGGATTTGATAGCTGCTTTCAACTATGATAGAACTAGACTGTTCTCCGTGGTACCTGATGACAGAACAAGGAGTAATGGTCTCAAGTTGCAGTGGGGGGAGGTTTAGGTTGGATATTAGGAAAAACTTTTTCACTAGGAGGGTGGTGAAGCACTGGAATGCGTTACCTAGGAAGGTGGTGGAATCTCCTTCCTTGGAGGTTTTTAAGGTCAGGCGTGACAAAGCCCTGGCTGGGATGATTTAGTTGGGATTTGGTCCTGCTTTGAGCAGGGGGTTGGACTAGATGACCTCCTGAGGTCCCTTTCAACCCTGATATTCTATGATTCTATGATTTCTGTCAGGATGGAACGTTGTGGAGTCTTCCACTTTTAGACTGGGGGTCCAGGCTGCAGCACCCCTGTTTACCATCCATGATAACTTAGTAGATTTACTGTGTTTAGACACCTGTTAGATTTCCCTTCAGGAGCTGTGGCCAATGAGAACACAGTGACTTGTTCAAAACAAAATATTAGTTATTATATTAATATATATTCATCGGGTCTAGTTATTATTTAGTCCTGCCTTGAGTGCTGGGGACTGGACTAGATGACCTATTGAGGTCCCTTCCAGTCCTACACTTGAATGATTCAATGAATATTATAGCAGAGCACCAGCTCCGTTGTAGTTAAGAGTGAGATCTCCTGTCTGTTGAAAGGTCTAAGTGATCTACATGCCACATGATTATTTGGATTCCCTTGAAATGTGGTGTGCTTCATGGGGACATGGAGTTAGATTAATGATCCAGATCTGGAGTCATTTGAGTGAGGGTTTGAGTAAGAGGCTTCCAGAAAAAAACCCAGTATTCATAAAAGTGAAGAATTCTGCAAACTTTTTTTTGTGCAGTTCTAGGGATCAAACCTTGGCTCTGATCATGGCTACATGATCTGAATACTTTGACCCAGACAGTGTATACGGCACTCATTGGCTCTTTGGAGGATCAGAATGAAAATGCTATTTAAGAAAGAGTTTAGTTCTCTAGCTAGGGACATTCCAAATATTATCATGTCAAATTGTGCATGTGCAGACACAGAGCCCAAGAGGCATTTTAGGGAGGTACTACATATAGGACATGAATAACTTAATGGCATATATTATGGCCATTGAACTGGAGAAACATCCAGGCGCTATAAGTTCAAATTCATTCTTGGGCAGAAATGGAGGAGGCGGGGAAGTAGGAAGTGGCTTGTCTCTGTGAATTTTTTTTTTAATTTTGAGGAAATGTAATCTGAGTATAGCAGAACATTCCAAAAGTGCTCAAACTCTTTTTGAAAAAGAAAAAATTACAGCTGCAAATGCTTCTTGGGAAGGGGGAGTGGAGGAGTGGGGGGAATAGGGAGAGAGAGTTTGGCTGCAGCAAGGGGAAGGAGGATTATGGGGAGGGAGATAAATGTGGATGGGTGGTAGGGGAGGGTAGAAGGGTTGGGAGCTCAGGTCAGGGGAAGGGATTAGACTGGGAGTGGGATGGGAGAGGTGGAATGGGACACTGGGAGAGGTGACATGTCGGGAAGTGGGAAGGGTTAGGGGTGGGGAACATCTGTCAGCCCCACATCCTTCTCTCCCATATATGCTGGGATGGGATCTGGAAGGGCCCAACCCTTCTGAGGGTGTCTGAGACTCTCTCTCTGCCCCCCTATAAACACAGACAATGGGGCATAAAGAAATAGTCATTTCCCTCTCTGTATGTTTCTGTCTCCTGCAGGTTGTCTGACTTTGATCTCACAGCTGCTTGTTGTGGGGCTCTCTCCTCTGTTCTCAGCACCAGCCAGACCCTGACAGAGCTGAACCTGTGGAAAAACAAGCTAGGAGATTCAGGCGTGCAGCTGCTGTGTGAGGGACTGAAACATCCAAACTGCAAACTGCAGAAAATACAGTAAGAGCTGATTTCCTTTAGACTGAGCCTGTTAACGTTATACTATTGCAATTTCAGCTCTTCCTCCTGAGATCACAGTACCAGTGTGAATGCACCAACAACCCTTGAAAAGCACCACGGCCCAGATTTTAAAAGGTATTTCGGCATTGTGGCACTCAGTGTTGCAATGTCTAAATGACTGTCAGTGGGATTTAGGCTCTGAAGCTGAAACGTCTAAATACCTTTAAAAATCTGTGTCCCACTGTCTTCCAAAGGAGTGGGAAAGAAGACCCCCTGCCATGTAAATGGATCATATTGTACTAGATAAGAAGTTAGATCACACAGTGGCTCTTCAGATACCGGAAATGCAGTATATGTTAGAGTAGAAACTCAGGTTATTTTACTCACTAAGTGTGAAGGAGAACACAGTTATAGGTGATTTTCACAATTTGATTAAAATAACCCTCTTTCATTCAAATCCTTTACCACCATCACAAGAGCTGATCCTGGGACATATCTAACACAGAGACAAAGAAACAGAAAGAGGGAAAAAAGAAATGGAAAAGGGCAAAAAGAGTGATTCAGCAAGGGACTACCTCTGGGGGCAGGTATCTGTTGGTAAGTACTTTGTGCTTCACCCCCTCTTCCTCGGCCTGCCCGTCCCTCCAGGCAGCAGCTCTCACAGGTATTGGCAACACTGGCACGTCCAGTTAGCTCTGCAGGTCTAATTGGCTGGTCAGGAACAATCCCAGGCAACTGTAAATGATTGTGAAGCTCTTTAGTTGATAAAACCCCTAGAGTATGAGTATGAGTGCTATTTCAGTCCAAAAGACACCTGGCTCAGTGTTTAAATCCACCGCTCGGAGAGAATGGTGTCAAATCTCTGGGTTGCAGCCTGGCTTCCTCATCAATGGAGAATGGAAAGGAAAAGAAACAAAGCAAGAGGAGGGAAGATGAGATGGATGCGAGTGAATGGTAGTGAGTTCTGTGGTATTTTGGGCTAGTTTAACAAGGTGGCTTTCCCCTTAAGGACTGGAGACCTGATCCAGCCAGCCCTTACTAGGCACACCTGAGCAGGGATCACCTGATCACCTTATCAAAGGCAGCAGGAAGTCATAAGTAGGGGTAGGGGAATGTCTCTCCTCGAGCAATCAGTAACAGGGTCTCATACAGGCAGCTTTTCTGTTATTTGGAGTTTAGCACTTTACCATTGTAGGCTCGGAAATCACTTGTTCCTGAATTGTTATAAATGTATTTTCTTTGGTGCTTGACACAAACATGGTGGCCATGTCCCTTCCTTTAGAACTGCAGCATCCCCAGCACTGGAGACTGGCTTCCACTAACCCAAACACGCTGGGAAGAAACTAATAATGTCGTTCAAGAAACTGCTGTAAAAAGCAAATAAAATAAATGTTAGTGTTTCCCCCAGGAAGGACTTGACCTTCTCCCTTGCTCTCCTCCCTTGCTCTCAGATGGTCCTTTGGGCCAAACCTACAGCACCACAATAGCTGAGAAACTCAGACCCTTCAAGCAAGCTGTTACTGGGAGCCTGGTGATGAGGCAGTGTAAAAAACATATGGTAGAACCTTGGTTTTAGCAATGAGAGATACAATCCTGCTACTGCCATGTAGGTATTGTATTCACATAGAGGATATTACAATAGTCCATCTAGGAAAGCCCTAGGGCCTATGGGCTACTCTCAATCAGTCCCTCACACTTAGAATGCACTAGACTAAGGCTCTGTCTGCAGTACAGAATTAAGTTGACCTAACTTACATCTGCATACAGCTGCCACAGTAATCACATCACTTGTGCGTGTCTGCACTTTGCTCCGTGTGTCTGCCATGAGCCTTCTCACCAGGAGTGCTTGTATCGATTGTACTGTCGGTGTGGGGCATTGTGGGAAGGCTTCTGAAAGTCAGGAACAGGTGACATAAGTAAGGCAGCATCTACACTGACATTGCATCGACCTAGCTAACCTTGATTCTACGCTGCTCATGGAGGGGGAGTTAAGTTGGTGTAGCTAGGCAGTTACATCAGTGGAAGTGAAATTTAAGTGTAGACACTTCCATAGTTAGGTTGACCTAAGCTGCCTTACATTGACCTGACTCTAGGATAGACCAGACGTAATTTAGACTCCTCAGCACACATTTTCACTTAGTGCCCAATTGTGTAAGGGAGTCTGAGCTGATTGCTTAAAACCAAGGAGCCAGAAGAAGGTGTAAGAATGTGTAAGTTCAGGTAAAGGGAGGGCTACTTTGACTTACACCATTTTACTTTTCAGAAGAGAATGGGACATAAACAAGTGATCATTTCCCTCTCTATATGTCTGTCTCCTGCAGGTTGTCCGATTGTGCTCTCACAGCTGCTTGTGGTGGGCATCTCTCCTCTGCCCTCAGCATCACCCTGAGCCTGACAGAGCTGATCCTGTGGAAGATCAGCTGGGGGATTCTGGAGGGCAGCTGCTGTGTGAGGGACTGAAACATCCAAATTGCAAACTGGAGAAACTATCGTAAGTAACAGTTGGTTCCCTTTAGTCTGTGCCTGTTAACACTGTGGTGTTGTGTGTTGTACTCTACCAGGATCACAATATCCTAGAGTGCATGGAACCTACTCACGGAGCAGCCCCACACTGCTCCTGAGGAAAAGACAGAGATCCACTCATGTGTACATTGGTTTTATTTTCTTAATTAACAATTGAATAAACCCTCAACCCTTGGGCCATATTCATCAGAGCAAAGCAGCTAGGGGGCAGCTGCCCTGAAGGGGTAGCCAAGGATCTCCCTGACTTAGCACAGTGTGTATGGAGGGGCATGGAGACATATGTTGGGGCAGGAGGGGGTGGGGCAGAGTTCATGGTGCAGTGTCAGATCCTAGGCTGGCACAGCCACTGGGGTAACAGAAGTCTGAGGTTCCTCTAAGGACAGGTTGACACTTAAAATGCTGCAGTGGCACTGCTGTAGCACTTGAGTGGAGACACTATCTATGCTGATGTGAGGGCTTCTCCCATCAACATAGGTACTCCACCTCCCTGAGAGGCAGTTGCTATGTCGACAGGAGAAGGGGGTGGGAGGTCATAGTGGCTCACAAGTTAAATATGAGTCAACAGTGTAACACTGTTACAAGAAAGGTAAACATCATTCTGGGATGTATTAGCAGGAGTGTTGTAAGCAAGACACGAGAAGTAATTCTCCCGCTCTACTCTACCTCATCTGGAGTATTGTGTCCAGTTCTGGGCGCCACATATCAGGAAAGATGTGGACAAATTGGAGAAAGTCCAGATGAGAGCAACAAAAATGATTAAAGGTCTAGAAAACATGAGCTATGAGGGAAAATTGAAAAAAACGGGTTTGCTTAGTTTGGAGAAAAGAAGACAGAGAGGCATGATAACAGTTTTCAAGTACATAAAAGGTTGTTACAAGGAGGAGAGAGAAAAATTGTTCTCCTTAGCCTCTGAGGATTGGACAAGAAGCAATGGGCTTAAATTGCAGCAAGAGAGGTTTAGGTTGGACATTAGGAAAAACTCCCTAACTGTCAGAGTGGTTAGGCACTGGAATAAATTGCCGAGGGAGGTTGCGGAATCTCCATCATTGGAGATTTTTAAGAGCAGCTTAGACAAACACCTGTCAAGGATGGTCTAAATAACAGTCCTGCCTTGAGGGCAGGGGACTGGACTAGCTGACCTATTGAGGTCTCTTCCAGTCCTATGATTTGATATCTGACCCAGTATCAGGAGAGTGGAAAGGTGACTTAGAGCCGGTTTCCTCACCTACAAGTCTAGTCAGTTGTGTTGAGGTCAACTGGGTGAAGCTGAGGACACATTCCAGTGGCTTTTAGCAAACCCTAAATGCAGCATATTTTGATGTTAGAAACCCAATAACAACATTCCCCATCCCCCAGCCTGGAGCCATCACTCCAGCTTTCCCAAAAGGTCTGGAAAGAGAAGAAAATTAAACACTTATCTGTTCTCCCAAACTAGCTGTAAACAACGCATAGGAATAAATAACATCAGTATTAATGTGTTACCGCAAAGGGGCTTGGATCCCTGCTCATCACCCGTCATTTCAGGCTAAACCTGCAGTGTCACTCAGCTCCTGATAACACAGCTCAGCCAGCAAGTGTCACTGAGAGCCGGCTGTGGGCTGCCCATGGTGCCATTCCAGCCCATCCTTCTCATGGCAGATAATTAAGGGCTGGTCTGTGGCCCCACTGGCCAGAGCTCAGTCCTGTCATCTCTGATCTCCTCAGGATCCCTCTGCATTTGCCTCCTGTCACCCAGCCTTAACAATTGTCTCTTGCTCCTGCTTGCAGGTTCCTCCTCATGTGTCCTGCTGCTCCCAGCTCTCCAGCCACAGCCGGCTTCCCTGATCAGCTCTCATCTTTCCGCCTGCCTCTTTCTCCTGGCTCTCAGGATGCTGCTACCCAGCCTTCTCCCCTTGCTGCCTGCAGCCTGCTGCTCACCCTCACACACACTGGCCAGCTCTATCTCTGTCTGATCTGCCCTGTGCCCAGGATGTCACTTCTCTTTCCTTGTCATTCTGGTTAACACAGCGCCCCCTACTGGTGAGATGCTGATCTGGGTCCCTGCCTCTCCCAGGTTAACCTGGGGCTCAATCATAGAATCATAGACTATTAGGGTTGGAAGAGACCTCGGAGAGGTCATCCAGTCCAACCTCCTGCTGAAAGCAGGACCAACCCCAAAGCAGCTTTTTCCTTTCACCCCATTCTAGGTGGTGGAGTGCCCAGAACAGAACCAGTTCTGGCAATTTTTTTTGACAAATAGATTTCTTACCAGGCATATTAATACAGAACTTTGTGAAATTCATTTAAATGACAATACAGAACTGTATTTACTGTATCTGTCAGAAGCAGTGCAAAGGCTTGGGGGAGCCAGGGGTAATGGGGGAGCTGAGGGAGAGGGAAGGAACCTAGGAGTGAACCTGGCAGGTGTTGGGTGTGGCTGGGAGGTTTTCCTCTGGGGGGGGTTGGGGGAATTGTTTGGGTGTTGGAAGTCTCCCCCATGCAGACCCTGGCTGACCCCAAGCCTTTCCCATTCAGTCAGGCACATCTGCCCCTGTCCCCACACCCTTCATCCCCATGGGTCCCTGCAGCCCCCCACCCCTGTCCCCAGGCTCAGCTCTGTCACCCCACTAGATCCTGAGCCCATGTTCCAGTCTGTCCCCCCCCCAGCCATTCTGAAGCCCAATCTGTGACCCCCCCAGCAGCTCTGTGTGCCCCACTCTGTCCTAACCTGGCTCCATGGGCAGTTTGCTGTGATGGACTTGTACTGAGTCCTGGGGGAATTCTGCAGCACCGGGCATAGAATTTTGTATTTTCCTGCATAAAAAACATTTTGCCTAAGTGCTGCAGTTCCATCTTCTGCCCACCAGTGGCCGCTATGGAGCTAGAACAGCCGGCACGAATGCAGCTGTCTGTTCTGTTGCCAGAGCGGCCTCTGATGGGGAAAAAGTGGAACTGCATCACTTTTTACCCAAAATGTTTTTTATGCTGGAAAATACAAAATTATTCAAGACAAATTAATTCTGAACGACTGCAGACGCACAGAATTTCCCCAGGTGTAACAGTAACTGATACAACAGGTGCACATGGAAAGGAATACCCTCCGGGACCTGTGGTGCCAATTGGAGCGTTGTGATCTATCTGTGCATGTCCAGAGTGAAGAATCTCCTTTTAGACACCACTGACATCAGTGTTTGGGGAAAAAATATTGTGACAAAATTCTTCCTCTATCTTGGTGGGTCTACGCTTATTGACGAATTTTCTTGCCTCAGAGATTCACCATGTGTGTTGGGGAGCAGCCCAGAGACCTTCCCCTCTGGAAGAACCCACAGTCCAGGTCAACTGGGAGGTTTGGGGGGAACCCGGGCCCGCCCTCTACTCCAGGTTCCAGCCCAGGGCCCTGTGGACTGCAGCTGTCTATAGGGCCTCCTGTAACAGATGCATGACAGCTACAACTCCCTGGACTACTTCCCCATGGCCTCCTCCAAACACCTTCCTTATTCTCACCCCAGGACCTTCCTCCTGGTGTCTAATAACACTTGTGCTCCTCAGTCCTCCAGCAACACTCACTCCCAAGTCCTCACACTCACACCACAAACTGAAGTGAGTTCCTTTGTAAAGCCCAGGTGCCCTGATTAGCCTGCCTTAATTGATTCTAGCAGCGTCTTCTTAACTGGCTCCAGGTGTCCTAATTAGCCTGCCTGCCTTAACTGGTTCTAGCAGGTTTCTGATTACTCTAGTGCAGCCCCTGCTCTGGTCACTCAGGGAACAGAAACCCTATCTGACCTGGGAATCATAGATCACTCTCCTGTAGTCCTCTGGCCTGGAGGGAGGTAGGGGACTGCTCCTCCTCTTTCTCTGCTACCTGCTTGCTGGCTGCTAGACCCACCCACACCCTTGGGTGCTGCTGTTCCAGCTACAGCCCCTTGGGGGGGGGGGCTACTGGCCCACTCCCCAGAGAAGAGGAGGGAGAGACCCCAACCATTGCTCCTGCTGCTGGGAATGCCACCACCACCTCCACCTGAGAAGGGTCCTGCTGGCCACCAGACTGCCGCCTGGAGCTGCTACGTTTGCTGCTGGGGAGCCGCTGGAGCCCTGAGGAGAAGAAGAGGACCATCTGCCAGTGGGGGAGCGCGTAGGAATTCTATAGACCACTGTGGAGGGGGCCCTCCCGGACTGAGTAACTTTTGAACTGTGCTCTTGTGGTGGGGATCTAGACTGTGTTTGTGGAGACACAGGGGGTGTGGCGTGGAGCCTGCCCCCTGGTCCATCTGTGTCTCCCCCAACCCCCACCACCACCAGCATCGTTGCCCCCTCCACCACCCCCACTGACTACTCACCATCTGCCTTGGGCTCCTGCCTCTGGGACTCAGCTGCTCCCCAAGGCTTGCCACGCCCTGTTGCCACGATTGGGCCTGATACAGCAGCCAGCTTACAAGGACTTCCTTTTTTGTTGCAAGCGCACGTGGGTGCACGTGCCCCCCCTCCTTTGGACTGACCCCCTACTCCCTACAGCAAGCCCCCAGCTTTGCCCCTGCTACCTACCCATTTGCCCCTTGCAGCCTTTTGCCCCTTTCCCTTGCCCCAGCCCCTTGCCAGCTCCAGTCTCTTTGCCTGCCATGCCCTTTCCCTCTACAACCTTTGTCTGTTTGACCCGCCCCAGCCTCTGAAGCTAGCCTCATGGTTCCTCTGCCCCACTCCCAGCCTGATTGTTCCCCTTCCCCTGCGGTCCCCTTGCATTGATTAGCCTCTCCCTTCATGCGCCCATGTCCCCTCCCTTGCGCTTGTGCCCCTCCCCATTTTAGTTTGACCTTGTTTCACTGCACCCCCCAATGCTGTTATATTCCCCTTCCTTGGTGCGACTAGAGGAGCCGGAAACCCTCCCTGAGTCGGTGACTGACCCCTAGCCTTGACAGCCTCCCCATCAACCCCCCCTTTTTTTCGCGCCCTCCTCCCCTGCCTACAGCCTAGCGGGGAGGAGTGGTCGAACTGCTTCCCCTTTCCCTACCCCACCTCCAGTGTTTGCTCTCCCCCTGTCCTCATTATGACAGGGGATGAAGAGAGTGAGACCCCTCAGGCAGACCCTGCTGCCCCTCCTCCACCCGCCCCACCATCATCCCCCCTAGCCTCTACCTCAACCGCCGCTGCCAAGCCACCTACTACCATCCCTGCTGGAGCGCCGGCAGCGGTGAGTAACGAGGTGACCTCCGCTGCTGCCACGTCCCTTGCCCCCTCTGACTCTGGGGGAGTCCCCCCAGTCGGCAGGAAGGGCCAGGGTATGAAGAAGGGTAAAGGCCCCGCTAAAAAGGCCAGGCCCTCCATGGCAGGGGGTGCCCCCACTGCCGCGGCCCCGCAACAAGCCGCGGCGTCCCTCCCTGCTGTTCCCTCCACCAGCTCTATGGGTGTCCCACCCCCAGCTCCCAAGGCATACGCCCAGGTGGCGGCGGCCCCCCCACCTGCCGCTACGTCATCTCCCCCATCCACCGCCTCTGCTACCATCTATAGCGGCCGGGGCCCCTTCCCCACCTTGACCAGGAAGCACGGCGTCCGTTGCCTCCTGGTACCTGCCTCGCCCCACGTGGAGACCTACACCATCTGCAGCCGGTTCTGTTCCGGACCGCGCCAAGGAAACATCTATATACGCTCGTGCTCCATGTTCTTCATGTCCTCACCCTCGCGTCCCGCCCCGATACGAAGTGGCGGGACCTTCTGCCACCTCTGGAGGGTGAGGAGCCCCGGTGGGCCAGCCTTTATTCTGCTCTGATCCCGAAGCCCACCGGGGACATCAGTTGGCGGCTCCTTCACGGAGCCATGAGCACGGGCGTGTACTTGGCGCGGTTTACCCCTATCCTAGACACCTGCTCTTTTTGCGGCATGAGGGAGACCCTGGCACATGTTTACCTGGAGTGCGCCAGGCTGCAGCCCCTATTCCGGCTCCTCACGGATATTTTGTTAAGATTTTGGTTGCACTTTTCTCCTCACCTTTTTATTTATGCACTCCCTATCCGTCGCTCCACAAAGTCGCGGGACCTCCTGGTCAACCTCCTTCTGGCCCTAGCGAAACTGGCCATCTATAAAACCAGAGTAAGGAGGTTGGCCGATGGAGTTTCCTGTGACTGTGGGGCGTATTTCAGGTCCTCCGTTCTTTCACGTGTCCGGGCAGAGTTCCTCTGGGCGGCGTCCACTGGCTCCCTTGACGCCTTTGAGGAGCAGTGGGCGCTGTCCGGGGTTCTCTGCTCAGTGTCCCCGTCTGGTTCGCTTCGTTTGACCCTTTGACCTCACTCCTGTCCCTGTTCTTTTATTAGTTGTCCCCTGTAATTTTTTGGTCTCCAGGTCCTGTGGACTCCCCCTTAGGCTGGGGGGAGGGGGGGGGGGAATCCCAATAGGTCTGGTCACTCAGGGAACAGAAAACTACTCATCCAGTGACCAGTATATTTGCCCTCTACCAGACTCCTGTACCCCACTGGTCTGGGTCTGTCACAATATGCATGGTTTCCTCTTTGTATCTCTGGCCTATGCAGATTGGCGGATTGTGATTTTTACAGCTGCTTGTTGCAGGGAGCTCTCCTCTGCTCTCAGCACCAACCAGACCTTGAGGGAGCTGAATCTGCAGGAGAAAAAAATGGGACACTGTGGCATGAAGCTGCTGTGTGAGGGACTGAAACATCCCACCTGCAAACTGCAGAAATTGTGGCAAGTTACAGCTGGGTTCCTTTTAATTATATTGTGATGAAGCTGTTTTCACTAGAATCACAGTGTTATTGTCCAAGCCCCAACCAAGAACTGGCTCTCATTCTTATCCCACTGCTGTGCTGATAGGTTTCATGTTAGAAGTTTAAAACTTGAGTAATGTAGTGCAGTAGTTCTTGACCAGGGATCTGGGGGCCACTTGGGGGCCTCGAGCAGGTTTCAGGAGGGCCTCCAAGCAGAGCCAGCATTAGACTCGCTGGGGCCTAGGGCAGAAAGTCAAACCCCCACTGCATGGGGCTGAAGCCCAGGTCCCTGAGCCCCCCTCCCCTGACCTGGGGGCGGAAGCCTGAGCAATGTAGTTTCATGGGGGGCCCTGTGGTGTGGGGCCCCAGGCAATTGCCCTGCTTGCTCCCCCCAAACGCCAGCCCTGGCTTTTATATGCGGAAAACCAGTTGTTGTGGCCCAGGTGGGCTGTGGAGTTTTTTATACCATGTTGGGGGGGCTCAGAAAGAAAAAGGTTGAGAACCTCTGATGTAGCAGCTTTAGTGCCCTCTGAAGGCAGCTACTTTTATATCAGAACCTCATGTTATTTTATTCAGTAAACAAGACTGAAAGCACAAGTTTAGGATCCTTCCACAATTTAATTAAAGGACCCTTCTTCATTCACATTTACCACCCATGTCATAGGTAATCCTGGGACAAAGACTAACAGACAAATAGAGAAACAGAAAGGTAGAGTGGAAGGGCACACAGAATAGCATTAGGTTAAGTACCATTCATGACCCACACAACCACCCAGCCAAGTGTTTTAAATCTACAGAGAGAAGTGAAAGTGGTAAAGTCACTAGGCCATAAGGCTGAGAGGGAAATGGAAAACTGTTTAAAAATCTTCATAGAGACTGAGAAGGACAAAAGAGAAAAGACTAGGGGAGACGAAAGCCAGATGGGAGGAAATGGAAGCAAGTTCTGTGGAGCTTTGGGATTGTAAATGTATTTAATAAGTGCCCAGTTCTGTGCACAGTCCTAGATAACCCCCAGACAGGGCTTTGGTTCTGGGATGTTACAGTCAGTCTCCTTCAGAGACACAGCAAGGCAGCCTTCTGAATGATTTAGATTTTGAAGCTAACTTTTTTAATGATGACCCAGAAGTAAGTTATTTCCCAAATGTCTGTTCATTCTGGCCTGACATAAATTTGACAAGGCTAGTGTAAAGTTCCCCCACTTCGGAGGGTCATTGGAAGTGGGGATAGAACCTAGAACCTCTGAATCTAAAAGTACAAGTTTGTATTGCATGAGTGTAAGGTTGTCGTTGACTCAAACCTCTGTGGTTGCGCTACTAGAGGGGGGCAAAGAGCCGCATGGGGTAAGGGTGGGTTACACTAGCACATCCCTTTCCTTAGACCAGCACCATGCTCTGAACTGGAGCAATAGCTCCTCCTCTCTCACATTTGATCTAAACACACAAGCCCCATTCTCCTGACCTGGCTGTAAAAATTAAGACAAAGTCAGTGACACAGCAATGTCTTCCAGTCAGGGTGGATTTTTGAGCTCGCACCTGCATTTCAGTAGTTTCAGGCTATGTCTGCAGCCCCACAACAGCTGCTGAAAACTCTTCCCCCTTCAAGGACTCTGTTACTGAAGCCTGTTGGGAGGGGGCGTGAGGATCCCGTGCGGCAATGAGAGCTGAGATCTTGCTGCTTCCATGGAGAGATTCTGTGAGCTGGATTTTTCAGCCCCGGCTCCCTGTGAGCACTGAGTAGCTCCAGGGGCACCTACAGAAATGTTTCCATGGTAGGCACTCGGGGAGTGGGGGGGTGTTGGTGCTGCCCCCAAGGGGTGGTAGGCACTGAGGAGCGTTGGGTGCTGCCCTAAGGGAGTGGCAGAGCCCACCCCGCATTCACCCTGCAGTGGTGGCTCCAGCAGCTCTGGTCCCGTGGAGCTGGCTGGGGTTGTCTCCTTTCTCCTGGTGTTGCAACCTCTGGGGTTGCAGCCCCATTCCGGCTTGGCCCAGCCACTCCTCCATCATAATGATGGGCTTGGCCAGGCCAAATTTGTGTGAATGACGGTGTGATTTGGCGCATGGGGTTGCAGCACCACTGACACAAATTTTGCCTGGCTACTGCCTCCCCCACCCCTGGTTAGGGGAGCAGGGCCAAACCTGAGCAGCGCTGAGACCACTGAGGTCACAACGCCTGGATCGGGAGCCGAGCCCAGCCAGCCCCACAGGACCAGAGTCGCAGGAGCTGTTGCTGTGGTGTGCTATGTGTACTGTCCGTGTCAGTAAGTGCTCACTACCCTGAGCAAGGGCTGCACAATCCAGCACTTTGTGCAGAAAGGACATTGCTGTCCCTGCCAGAGCTCACAGGGTGAATGGGGTGTGAGGGGAGCAGGCCAGGCTCCAGACTGCACCAGTGCTTCTCCTCCCCTCCCCCAAGTGAGAGGCACCTGCTGGCAGTGGGCTCAGGGAGGGGTGGGGGCATCGTTGACCCAGATCCGGGGGGCTCTGGCAAGCAGCTGGGACTGTGAGCTCTTTGGGGCAGGGACTGTCTTTGTGTTCTGTGGCTGTGCAGCGCCCAGCACAATGGCATCCTGGCCCATGATGGGGGCTCCTAGACACCATCACCACCACAATACAAGGAATAATAATACTAAACCCAGTGGTGGGCAGCGCGCTGGGCCTCAGAGGGACTGAGGAATCAGACGTTGGGCCTGCAGAGAATTAACATGTTCTCCCCCCCCCCGTTTCCCCTGCAGCTTGTCCCAGCACAGTGTTAATGAAGAAACAAGGCCAGAGCTGTATGCGGTGATAAAATCTGATCTGGTCCTAGAGATATGGTAGGGTTTGAGTGGAAGCCAGTGCAACTCTGGCCTGGCTGCCCTGCCACTAGCTGGGACAGCAGTCAGCCAGTGGGGGGACCTGCCCCTTTTTAGAGGGACCCCTGCAACCTCCAGAGTCTCCAGGAGCATATTATAGCATCTATGGCAGGGGGCTGGGTAAAGATTGTCTGGGCCAACCCTCCTGCCCGGGGGCAAGAGACTCAGGAGCAGGAGCTGGGTTTGATCTGTGCTTGGACTGACCTTGGAGGGGGTAATGGGGTGGGGTGGGAGGGAAGGGGGTCAGGGCCTAGGGGAGGGACAGATGTGGGATCGTGAGAGGAGGCGTCTGGTAGCCATCCCCTTCAGTGTCTGTCAGTGCAGGGGAGAGACTCAAGAACCATTCTTAGAACAGAATGAAAATTCCCCTCTGGATCCAACAGTTCATTCATTTGGATATTTACAAGGGTTTTGTAGTTTTACAAAATTCCATAGTTATTACATTGACATTTTTTGTATATGTCTCCAACACTTGTTTTTCCTGGATGTACATTTCTGTGTCAGTTTTGATGAGTTCAATAAATATCATGAAGCAAGAAATAATGCTGCACTTTAGAGTTTGTTTCTTGTTATAGTTTGTGCTAATGCCCAAGAGTTCTCCCATGCTTCAGGGGCATGAGAGTTCTCTGAGATTGTTCCCAGACATCTTTTCATGGTCCCAGTTTCTTATCCATTATGGTCAACACTTGCAGAAGCTAGAACAGTCAGAAATGACAGCATTTTTACACTTTTCTGGGCGCTTCTGGCTTTTTCAGAAAGGTGATGTGGGTGAGCACCAATAGGCCCTGAATGTGCAGGTGTAAGAGACGAACAAAGGAGCAGGACAGAGAAATAGTTAATGACATGGCTCATCACCTGGTATTTTCAAAGGCTCTAACAGGAGTCCCATGTGCCCAGAGAGATGCTGCTTCTCTGGTTAAAGCTGTTGCATGACTAACTGAGGAGGCTGGAGAAAACTCACTCTGCTCAGGGCCACTGACTTGCTCACACAGGTACGACACACCTGCAGACCCCGTTCAGGGGCGGTTCTATGTATTTTGCTGCCCCAAGCACGGCAGTCAGGCGCCTTTTGGCGGCGCGCCTGCAGGAGGTCCGCTGGTAACGCGGATTCGGCAGCATGCCTGCGGGAGGTCCGCCAGTCCCGCAGCTTCGGTGGCAGGCGGACCTCCCGCAGGCATGCCGCTGAAGGCAGCCTGACTGCCGCACTGACGGCGACCAGTAGGCCGCCCCCCGTGGATTGCCGCCCTACGCACGCGCTTGGAGCACTGGTGCCTGGAGCTGCCCCTGGCCCCATTACACAACAATTAAAATACCCCAAAACACACAGTGTTTGGGTTTGAGTGAGACAAACGGGGTGTGTATTTGTTTGTGGGCTTGGCCTGGGCAGGAGGAGGACTGGGCTTTCCCTAGCTCTGTGCTAAAAAGTGTTAATTATTGCATTTTAAAAGAAGGTTGTTCATGAGTCCAAATTTAAACCACAAACTCTACCCTGGACCTTCTACTGGTCTAGCAATTTTCAGGCTTTGCTAATTACACAAGTGGATTTTAAAGCACTTTGAAAGCTCAGCTGTTCTGCAACTGCAAGAGAACCCCACCCCATAATTGAAAGGTGGCCTCGGGGAGAGTCCTAAACTAGTTAACGTACTGACTATAGATGAAGATCCATTATACTCTGAGTGGTGGCTTGTACAGTTTTCTCATGCAATACAGTCTTATAAAAAGAGAGGAAATTCCTGAAAATAACACAGGGGGGCAAGATGTTTTAGGGAGAACCCCAGGACTACTGGAGAAGATATTGGACATAAAATTTGAGCTTCCAATGCATGTGGTGGTGGATTTTGATAGGCCCTGTCTGCCTCCAGGTGCTTGGAGTGACTAGTAACACCTGGCTGAGGTGTGACATGGGGCTAGTCTACACTAGAAGTGCTGTAGCTGCCCTGATGCAGCTGCGCGGCTGTAGCCCGGCTAGTGAAGATGCTCTGCGCGGGAGAGAGCTCCCCCATCGGCATAATAAAAACACCTCCATGAGAGGCGGCAGCTATGTCAGCAGGAGAAACTCTCCCGCCAACATAGCACTGTCCACACCAGTGCTTAGGTCGGTGTGACTGGTGTCGTTCGGGGGTGGCTTTTTTTACACCTCTGAGGGACATAAGTTATACTGACGTAAATGCTAGTGTGCACAAGCCCTAACAATGAGAATGCAGAGAACGTGTCACCTGCCTGTTTCTAAATGCTCCTCGTCTCTCCGTGCTCTCTGGGGAACGTGACGTGCAACTTACTTTTGAATATAAAATGTTTCTGCTCTCTGAAGAAGCAAATATTTGTTTCCCTCCGTACTCAGGGCTGCTTAGCTCAGGAGAGTGAAAAATCCAATTCATATGTGTATGTTTATAGCAATTGGAGCAGGCCATGTGTAGTTTATCCTGCTAACAGTGGATTATTTGATATGGTACATCCTCTCTTACAGAACTAGGATGTACCTAATAGATCGGTGGGTCACAAGAGCCAAATTCTGCCCTCAGTTACATCCGTGCAGCTCCATTGACCCATAGAAGTTACATGTGGACAAGACCCAAGATCTTCCTGCCAGCACAGGATGTTTCCTGCAGAAGCCAAAGGGGCTGCACAGGGGGTAACTCAAGGTGGAATTTGACCCTAACAAACTCTGAGTGATTCTCCCCTGCACAGCCCCATGTTCAGACAGCTGCATCTGAGCAAAGCTGAGGAGAAGAGCGTATTAAACCTCATTAGGGAATTTCACCCACTCTAGGCCTAACACTGCTGCCATTGCAGTCACTCCAACACTCCCATTGACTGCAGAGGGGCAGGAATGGGCTGTGATGGGGGGTGGAAACCTCACACTGGCCAGGAAAGGGTAACAAGCTGCTGTGGGCTTGACTAGCCCTGCCTTGCTACACCTGCTGAAGGGGTGAGGCTTGGAGGGAAGGGTTAAAAGGGGATTGCCCAGCTGAGGCATGAGCTGGCTAGGACGGAGTCTAGACCCCCTTGCTCTCAGAGCGAGAGAAGTCTGGCTGGGGCCAGGACCTGACTAGAGACAGCTGTCTGCCAGAGCCTCCCTGTTACCAGTGACTTTCCTGTGGGTGCTGAGCAGGCTGCAGGTGCCCCCCCATGGGTGTGACAGCTGAACACAGAGCTGACTAGGGACCCAACAGTGCTTTGTAGCAAGACCTGGAGCAACCGGGTCACCCAGGCTTCGTAGGTGTGATCCAAAGTCAAAGGGAGTCTTTCCATTGATGTTAATGGGAGCTGGATTCAGCCATATGTGAAAAAGGTACTTCAGGAGTAACCTCCATGTCATACCAGCATTGGTCTCTTCGTAGGATGTGACTGGGCTGGTTGGGCGTTTATTCTAAAGATGGTGTTTTCCTCAGACTCTAAAGCAGAAGCCAGGGTGAGTCGGGGTGTGATGGTCTCGTTCTCAGGCTGAGTTAGAACATCCCCATCCCCAGGGTGCCCCATGTTCTATGCAGTCTGGCAGGGTGAAGACTCCTCTTCGAAACTGCCATCAGAGCATCTGGCAACACCAGAAGATGGGAGGCCGAAGCTGCATTTTGGAATGGGTAGAGAGTGCGCCCTGCTCCATCGAGGTCCCTCTCCCCGGGCACCCTGCTGAGTTCTGTGTCCCTTTTCATGCTCTCCCCCTGCTCCTCCCCCAGTGGCCTTTTTTTGTGAAAGATTATTGCCTGGCATGTGGTCATGGCAATGGGAACATCCTTGCCATTGTGTGATATGGCAGGTCACCCCGGGATTGTGTTTGATTGCAGTCAGCATGTGACAATCACTGAGTGGTACAGACAGGAGACATGGAGAGAGCAAAGAATGGCTAATGCAGCTGAATGGATTAACTGGTGAAGTGGGAATGAAAAGGGAATGAACAGAGGGGAGTGTGGGGTGTTTGCAGGGCCCATGTCTTTGGCTCTTTCGGTTCCCCAAAGGTGCTTCTGTCTGCACTTGTGCATTTCTGGTGTGTAACCTGCGAGAGAATCAGGATGGCACAATTTAGGGCCTTGTCTCCATGTGATAGTTCTACAAGGTTAATTTAAACCAGACTCCAGAGAGGCTGGAATGCAGGGCAATGGGTAAGTTTGGTGATGAAGGGACTGGACTGAGACTTGAGACTGTTGGGTTCAATTCCCTCCTCTACCAGAGCTACCTTGGTCAAGTCACTTAGGCCCAGATCCACAAAGATATTTAGGATCCAAATTTCTATGGTGATCAATGGATCTGGGTATTAGTCCATCTGTGCTTCAGTTCCCGATTTGTAAAAGGAGGCACCTACTGCACTACCTCACAGGGGTGTTGGATGAGAAACCAATTAAAAAATATTGTGAGTTGCTCAGATACTAGGTGGACCTGCCAACATTTGCAAGCAGAGAGCCAATAGATTTTATTTATAGATACGTGCTTAAATATGTATCAATTGTCTCTGTCTGTCTGTCTTACAGCCAGCTGGTGCGTCCATTCCACCTGTCTCACCCAGCATTCATTGCACTCCCACTTTCACGCCATCCTGTTCTGCCCACACGCTCATTCCACACAAACTCTGTCCTTAGTCCCAGCTTTCTGCAGCACCTACCCCTGGATACAGATAGAGCCCCTCACTCTGCACCCCCACCAGTTCTACAGGCAGCCAGGCCCTCTGCACACACCCCTTCTAGATGTAGGTCCCATCCCCCTCTGGGGCAGCTCAGCAAGTGCCTCTACCACACCAGCCCCCAAGCTGCACAAGGGAGGGAAAGCACAGCCACAGGCCCCACCTTTACAGGCAGAGCCCAAGGCAAGGAGGGGGTTCCTATGTGTTATGGGGAAGTCTCAGCCTGCCCAGTGAGCACCCCAGACCCATAGTTTCACCTTTATGTGGGCAAGAAACTGACACTGCCCTAGTCCTCACACTGCCAGCTCCCTCAGTATCTGGTCTCCCAATTTTAATGTCTGGATCCCCTTTCACTGGCAAGAAACCCCCCATCTCCCTACTATATCCCCTAGCCAAGGGGTTGGCTCAGCCTGGATCCCCCCAGGTCCCCAGCACCCACATCCCCCCTCTACCTGAACAGCTCCCTCTCTCAGGCAGCAGCTCCCGTCTCTACCACCTGGAGGGTGCTGAACTTTGCCAAAGAAGCCCCTGGGGCAGGGGTGGGCAAACTTTTTGGCTTGAAGGCCACATCTGGGAATAGAAATTGTATGGTGGGCTGTGAATGCTCACAAAATTGGGGTTGGGGTGTAGGAGGGGGTGAGGGCTCTGGTTGGGGGTGTGGGTTCTGGGGTGGGGCCAGAAATGAGGAGTTCAGGGTGCAGAAGGGGGCTCCAGGCTGGGACGGGGAGGAGGGTGGGGGGGGGTGAGGGCTCTGGGGTGGGGCTGGGGGTGAGAGGTTTGGGGTGCAGGAGGGTGCTCCAGGCTGGGATCGAGGGGTCCAGAGGGCAGGAGGGGGATCAGGACTGGGGCAGGTGGTTGGGGCGTGGGGAGAGGTTCAGGAGTGCAGGCTCTGGGCAGCGCTTACCTCAAACGGCTTCCGGAAGCAGCGGCACGTTCCTTCCCCAGCTCCTACATGGAGGCGCATCCAGGAGGCTCTATACGCTGCCGCACCCACAGGTACCGCCCCTGCAGCTCCCATTGGAGCACCATAGGGAGCCATTGGAGCGCGTAGGAGCCAGATCTGGCCCACTGGTGGTAGTTTGTCCACCCCTGCCCTGGAGTCCTCAACCCCTCCCCAAGGTGACTTCCAGGGCCTCACGACCTGCAGCTCCCGCCGTGTGCCTCTCACCCTTCAGCGGGGCTGGCTCCAATTTTTTGCTGCCCCAAGCAAAACAAATTTTCCCCTCCCCTTTTTTTTCCCACTGCCCCGCCCCAACTCCACCCCTTCCTTGCCCAATTCCAACCCCTTCCCCAAATCCTCAGCCCCACCTCCTCCCCCGGGCGCGCTGCATTTTCCCTCCTACCCCTCCCTCCCAGGCTTGCATGGGAGGGAGGGGGGAGAAGCGGAGCGGCGGCACGCTCAGGGGAGCAGGCAGCGGTGGAGCAGAGGTGAGCTGGAGCGGAGAGTGATTCCTGTGCCCCCCCAGCGTTACTTCCTGCACCCCCCCCCAGCTCACCTCAGCTCTACCACCGCCTGCTCCCCTGAGCGTGCTGCTGCTCCACTTCTCCCCCCTCCCCAGGGCCAGCTCTAGGCACCAGCATAGGAAGCACATTCCTGGGGTGGCATATTTGAAGGGGTGGCACATTTCAAGGTTTTTTGTTTTTGCTTCAGCGTCACCCACTGGCAGCTCCCCCCGCCCCCCACCCCAGCTCACCTCCGCCTCCACTCTGCCTGCTCCCCTGAGTGCGCCACTGACACTCTGTTTCTCCCCCCTCCCTCCCAGGCTCACTGCAAAACAGTTGATTTGCATGTGAGTTTTCCTCACTCTCTAAGGCAGACTGCAGGGTGAGGAGAGAGGGAGCCAGCGCTGCTGGTTCGGAGTCCTGAGATGTGGATCTTTTGCACAAACTGGTCTCCTATGGTTGCTTTTTATTACAGCTCCTAGTTTTTTTTTTCAGATTTGCCCACCTGTGGTTATGAACAAGATCACCAATAACAAAGTTCTTGCATTTCTCCATGAGACAAAGAAACACCAAAGATAGGAATCAAATTTTCCAGCTGGAAATGGAAGCATAAAATCACACTCATCGGGAAGCCCTATTTCCTAGTAATGTGACTATTTTGGTTCTAGATTTCTAGAATTCTTTACCTTATCAATGTGAAAAATTAAAACATGCTTGCGCAGGCACGCGCACACACATTTCAATTGTTCACTTTGGACTAATCACATTTCACCATAATAGGAAACCACAAGAAAATGTCAAGAGAAAAAAATATATATATTAAACAGACCTTTGAAAAATAAAGTATTTTTTCCACAAAATGTAATTTAATGTATTATTATGTCCTTTATCGTTTCCAGGTTTTAGAACTTGATCCTAAAACATCATCAACTCTTACCTTGTTATAACAACGCAATATCCAGAACACTTTCAAATGCTGTGTTCCCTCTTAACTGTGATGTAATGTGAGATAGAAAATAAACTAATTCAAGAATCATTTTCAGGTAGAAAGAGCCAAAATTGCTAGTAAAGTAAAAAAAAAAAATCCAATTTCTAAGTGAATCACACTGATACTGTAGCTATTTAGAGAAACTGAACTGAAAGCCAATGGCAGGGAAAAAGCATTACTTTAAAAAGAAGGAGGTGAGCATTTTGGAATTTCAAAAGTCTGCTTCCTCGGAAGTGATTGACAATTGCAAGTGTTCTCCCCCACCCACCCACCCCCCGCCCCAAAGTCAGTATTTTTGAAATGTCAACCACAAACAATGCAAGTAAACTAAGTAAAACATCTCTCTCCCCCGTGCTCACCATGCAGTATCTTATCATGTATAACATAGGGCTACAAATCTCTATAATTTACCGTGAGTGATTGGAGACTGTGGGAGGACCAGCCTGTCCTTCTCAGAAGATATTTCTTTAGCAGAGTCATAAAGCAGCTTCATAGAGAATACCCACCAATCTCCACCTAAAGGGCCACAATGAGACATTCTGGTAGTTGGAATTGCAGGTCAAACAGCATCAAGAAAGATGGGTCCCTTGGAAACTAGGTGGGTACAGATGTCCCTGTTCCTTCTTCCGCTTCAAACTAAGAAGAAAACTGAACTATGCAAGAGATATTTCATTACATTATTAGTGTGTATCCACCCAGAACCCATGAGACCTTCCATGGGGGCAGAGAATGGTGCATTGGGGAAGCCAGTGCTGCCCATTCCATACTGTACTGTCTTTTTTAACAATCTTCTCTCTCCAGGGCTGTCGAGTGGGAATATTTCACCAGCACAAAACCCACTCTGGGAAATTTTAAATGAAAATGTTTGATAGTCAAATAAATGAAGCACATTTTTAGAAAAAACAAAACAAAAACAACTTCCATTAAACAAGATTATTTGAAACCAAGGGGTAATTTTAAACAGACTATTTTCATCTTCCTTTGCACAGTGTATGAAAAGCATAGTGTATGAAATGGACTTTTAATGAGGTTAATGCTTTACCTCATTAAAGCACAATGGGCCAGATACTCGGTTGGTATAAATCACCATAGCTCTGATGATGCTGATGGATCCGTGACAACTGACGCCAGGTGATGATTTATCCTGATATTCCCAAACTCTGACATGCAGCGTTCAGGATAGTTCAGGCAGTCAGTCCCATTTCACTGCAAGTTATTTTGTGAGAGAAAATGAAAACAACATTTTGGGGTCCAAAGCATCAGCATGTTGAGAACAGAAAAACAATCTTTTCTCTTGGTCGACAGAATGGATTTTGGAGCTTTCCCCAGGTATTAGAACTGAAAGAAAAAGAGATGACTCACCTTAGTCTTTGTTAAAACTTATTGCAGGAGAGAGATCTCTCTTTCTTGAATTCAAATGGATTGTATAAGGGGTAATTAGAGGCACGGATTATTTGTTCTGCCGACACGAGGGGACAGAATTCCTAAGAGCTCTGAATCTCAGGTCAGGCACAAGTGTGTGTGGGGGGGGTCATGAAAATACCAGTTACATCTCCCGGCAGCAGGAGATAGTTAGACACCAATATATGGTCTTCAAATGTTGTTCAAGTTCCTGGACATGTTGATGTTTCTCTTTATCTTTCCCTCTGTTCTATGCAGTCCATAAATCTGAAAATCCCCCCTAGCAAGAAGCACGTCCAATCACAAATACACTTAGAGAATCACAGCAAGATCATAATCAACATCTTCCAGGATTATAGCTGTGAATACAGTTTCTTTCAGAGCAGCAGGACTAGACATCTGTATGTCACACAGCCAAACGGCAATGAGCATTCTTGCGTTCAGCACTGAGAGAGAAGGAAACATTTGAAGCAGCAGCACAAGAGAGTCCAGAACTCCAGTAAAAAGTCAGGAAATGCACCGGCACGTGCCCGTCCGATTCAGATCTAGATTGGGTGCTGCCAAGGGCCCTCAGCAAAGAGCCTGTCATGACACATGCCATTTAGATGAACCCTGGCGGAAGCCTTATCAGGCAGGATAACTAGGGTGATGCTGCAGCTGGGAAGAATGAAGATCCTGCCAACGTCCCTGAAGGCCAGGATGTGACCTTAGATTATATCAGGAGGACCAGTTTGGAGACGATATCAGTGAAAACCCTGGAGAGGGGGATGTGCCTGGCCAGAGACTGGAAGTCCAGGCTGGTTACTGCAAGTCTCCATCGACTCCCTCCCATTGTTTTCTGGATACATTGTACTTTCAACACTGAGGACTTTGTAAGTTATGGCCAAATAATTTACTGTCCTGGATAATATGCCCTGCATTGCTGTGTGTGTGTCTGTGGTGTAGTGCAGACACCATGACATTTGCACAGCCTCCTCTACCTTCCCCTCCCCTCCACCAGCCTCTTCCGGGCACAATCAAAAGTGGATGCAGTGCACTGGGGGAAAAGGTTTCTGAAAAGCCAACTTTGCTGTTCATCTAAGAGTTCAGAGTATGGGCTGTACGGCTTGTGCTGAAGCCCAGGGTCTCTAGCAAGTTCACAAATAGAACTTCGGTGCCTCTCTGTCCATTTCTCCGCAGGCAGTCAGGTGGGGGTGGAGGGGTTCAAACACCACTTGGATCAATGCTCTCCAGCCTAGCTCAGGCTTTGGTTGGTTTCCTTCATTTCCCCCCAATCCTGGTAGCTTATCCTGGGAAATTTCTCAGGCAGCATGAATTCTCAATGGTCTTTCAGGAGAACTGGGAGTGCAAACCTGCTAGGGCCTCCATAATAGCTAGGGCCCTACCAAATTCATGGCTCACTTTGACTAATTTAAAAACCCTCTGGTCTTGAAATTGACCAATGTCACAATTTCAGATGTTTCTGTCTGAAATTTCATGGTATTGTAGCCATAGGGGCCCCACTCTCACTTCTGTGCTGCCTTCAGATCTTGGCCAATTTGGGGGCATCCAGAAAAATGGACACCTGAGCCCCAGGAGGAACTGCAAGTGAAGCCCTGAGCCCCAGCTGCAGATGCCGGGCAGAAGCCCCAAGCCCGGGCAATGAGAGCACCAGCAGGAATAGGGAGGGGCATGAAAGCCCTGAGCCTAGCACCCCAGCCCTGGCTGCAGCCACAGGGGCCAGAAGCCCTGAGCCCGGGCATCCAGAGACATGGCTGGAGCAGGACCCTTGTCAGAAGCTGCCAGGGCCAAATCCCTGAGCCCAACGCCAGGCTGCTGCAGTGCACTCGCTTCTGCAGTGCCTCTGGAGGTGCATCTGATATCCCCACGGAGAGCAGCCGTGCAGGGGAAGTCCTGTCCCCAGCCCAGTGGACTAACAGCTAGGAGGCCCTGTCAGGGCTGGATCCTCACTTTGAACTTTAGGGTACAAATGTAGGGGCCTGCATGAAAAACTTCTAAGCTTAACTACCAGCTTAGCTCTGGTTCGGCTGCCACCATTTCAATGGATTCCCCTCCTGGGAAGCCTTGAAAAACCTTCACCCATTCCCTGGTGAAAACAAATCCAAACCCCTTGGATCTTAAAACAAGGAGAAATTAACCATCCTCCCTCCTTCCTCCCACCAACTCCTGGTGAAACAAGATCCAAACCCCTTGGATCTTAAAGCAAGGAGAAATTAACCATTCCCCTCCTTCCTCTCACCAACTCCTGGTGAATCAAAATCCAAACCCCTTGGATCTTGAACAAGGAAAAATCAATCAGGTTCTTAAAAAGAAGACTTTTAATTAAAGAAAAAGATAAAAATCATCTCTGTAAAATCAGTAGGGAAATTAACCTTACAGGGTAATCAAACTTAAAGAGCTCAGAGGACTCCCCTCTAGTCTCAGGTTCAAAGTACAGCAAACAAAGATAAACACTCTAGTAAAAGGTACATTTACAAGTTGAGAAAAACAAAGGAAAACTAATACGCCTTGCCTGGCTATTTACTTACAAGTTTGAAATAGGAGAGACTTGCTTAGAAAGATGTGGAGAACCTGGATTGATGTCTGGTCCCTCTCAGTCCCGAGAACGAACACACTCCCAAACAAAGAACACAAACAACAGCCTTCCCCCCCCAATATTTGAAAGTATCTTGTCCCCTTATTGGTGCTTTAGGTCAGATGCCAGCCAGGTTACCTGAGCTTCTTAACCCTTTACAGGGAAAAGGATTTTGGAGTCTCTGGCCAGGAGGGGTTTTATAGTACTGTACACAGGACAGCTATTACCCTTCCCTTTATAGTTATGACAGGCCCCTAATGGGGGGCTCCTGGATGGGGGGGTCCCAGCAGGACGGGGAGATCAGATTTCACAGGGCAGGGCTAATTTACAATCTGTGACACGTTGTTCGCTGCTGTGACATTGGTAGGGCCCTAGCTACAGAAGATCGAGAGGTGACATGGTTACAGTGTAGAAGTCACTTCATGAAGAGAAAAAAATGAATACCAAAGTGCTCTACAATCTAGCCAAGAAAGACACAACAAGAACCAAAGGCTGTCAGCTGAAGCCAGAGAAATTCAAATGAGAAGTAAGGCACAAATTTTTGACAGTGAGGGAGACTAACCACTGGAACAAATTACCCAGGGAAGAGGCGGATTCTCTGTTTCCTGGTGTCCTCACATCACAACTGGTTGTCATTCTGGAAGGTGCTTTTTAGTGAATTACAAGCTATTGGGCTTAATATGGTGGTAAGTGTGTGAAATTTCATTGCTGGTGAAATAGAGGCCGGATTAGGAGATCGAATTGTTTCACACCCTATGTCTCTATGAAAAACTCAATGTGGGGTGAGGAACAGACTCTGCTGTTTTACTGGGTAGCCTGCTTGCTCCCCAGAACCAATAATGAGCAATTGGAGTGTTGGTGTCACTAGGCATAGCTACCAGGTAACTCGGGGGAGTGGAAGGCCATAAGTGCTGATGAAACTCCCTTGCTCTGGGTCTAAGTGAACCACAGAACTCCATCTTGTGAAATTTCACCTACTTCTATGCTAACTGCTTACATGCTGAAGCAGAAATGTACTGGTCAGCTTTTCTAGCAGACAACTGCAGTTTCGCTCATAAATGCTGTAGTGATAAGAGCGGGGGAAAGAGGGAGGGGGAAGTTCACATGCGTCTAAGGCACAAGGCCACAGATAAACAGATGAACAAGAACTTTTCTCACATACCAATGTAGTGCCTATTGTAACTGTTGTCTGGGAGGGAGGGGTAGGGGGAGAAACAGACAAAGCCTGCACAGAAACAGCTTGGAATATAAAATGGGACACTTGCTTGTATTTGCTGCGCTTGATTTGAGACATGCTGGTCTCCTAGTGCCTATTCAGAGCTCTTGAATAAAGTTGGATTGCTTCTCCACCTCGGTGTGTTCATTAGTACGAAGCATACCGGGGAACGAACCCCGCTGTTGACCCCCTCGGGCCCTTTGGGCCGGCAACAGGAGCAATCCAGGGTGCAGCTCAAAAATCCAACTGGGCTGGCCAGGGGAAGACATCAGGCCTGCAAGGGAAAGGTGAGTGTGGCAGTGACTTCCCAAAGGCCTTTGGCAGGAACTCAGCCTATTGGGCAAAGGCGGTGAGGCGACTGTGACCTCATAGAGCGATCTTGACATCAGCCAGGCAGGACAGTGATGTGGGGCAGGGGGAACCTCAGAGACCCCTGTAGTCTTGCTGCAGCAAGCCTCCATCTTGCGGTCTCTCTGTGAGGCCAAGAGAGGATTGGTGTGGAGGAGAATCTTTGGGAGTTTTCGCATTTCTGTGTGGATTTTGTTGAAAGAAGTCATCATCTGTGTAGAAGGTAAGAAAAATATAGGCTATATATACACAAGTTGGGGGACTCTATCCTGGAAAGCAGTGACCCTGAAAAAGACTTGGGATCATGGGGGATAATCAGCTGACCATGAGCTTCTAGTGGGATGCTATGGCCAAAGGGGCAAATGTGACCCTTGGAGCCATACATAGCAGAATCTCAAGTAAAAGTAGAGAGGTTCTATATGTCTGTACTGGGCACTGGTGCAACCACTCCTGGAAGATTGTGTCCATTTCTGGTGTCTACAATTTGAGACAGATGCTTATAAAATTGGAGAGGGTTCACGGAAAAGTGACATGAATGATGAAAGGATTAGAAAACATGCCTTGTGGTGACAGGCTACAGGAGCTCAAAGAGAAGATTAAGGGATGAGCCTAAGGGAATAAATACTGTATTTACTAATGGGCTCTCACTTTAGCCGATAAAGGTTATAAGCAGACAATGGCTGTAAATGAAGCTAGACCAATTCACACTGGAAATAAGGCAAGCATTTGTAACAGTCAGGGTTTGGAGCAATTCATCAAGGGTTGTGCTGGCCTTTTTTAAAATCAAGATTCGGTGTTTTTTCTAAAAAAATCCACTCTAATTCCTATGGGAATTATTCTGAGGGAAGTTCTATGGCCGATGTGAAACAGAAAGTCAGACCAGAGTGGTTCCTTCTGGGCTTGGAATTTATGAATCTGTGACTCGCTGGGGGCATTTGAAACGTGTCCCTTTTTGCTTCCTTCTTCCCTCTTGTCTCTTGTCTCTTCTTCTCTTTTTTTCTGCTGCTCTTCTTCCTGAGGAGGGTGGGGCTGTGCTCCAGCTGTCATTGTAGGAGGGCTTCACAAAGAGATGGGGCTGGAATTGTGCGCTGATGGTGATCTCCACTAGAGTGATCTCCTGTGGTGACTAATGCTGGCTTTTGCCCATCTGTAGAGAATGCTCAGCCTCCAGGCCCTGAGAGTCTCAACACTGATTGGCCAAGTGTGGGGCTATTGCTGAGTCAATAGGGAGGAGGCTCAGGCCCTGTTGGCTGAGTGCAGTGAGGCCTAAGGCTCAATTCAATGGCATTTCTTTGTCTGTCTGTAACACAATAATTTTTGAAGACTGTGTCCAATTGATTCCAAAATTTCAGGGAATTTCTAGGCATCGGTGGGAAGAACCTTGTTGATTTTAGTGACAACTGGAAAACAACACTGCCAGAAAAGCCTGATTTCCACCCTGTGCCCCTTAAATTGGTGCTGTAAGCTGAAGGGCATTGTGACTTGAGAGTGAATTCAGCCAGTCAATGCTAACTCTCCACAGGTGATTTGCATAAGTCAGCAAATGAACCTGCAGGTTTCCGTGGGAGCGATGCCCAAGGCAGGGCGCAGACTTAGGGTTCATGCTCAGGGTTCGTGGAGTGAGTGAGCGACAGGTGGCTGAGTTACCTCTGGTGTCACAGTGTTACTGCTCAGGCTCCTCTGCCTGAAGCACTACTTGGGCAGTGAGTGTCAAGTGGAAGGTTTTGTTGATTTGAAACTTATAAACCAGGAAGCACAGAAGAGGAATGGCTTAGACGATTTGGCAATCAAAGGTAGGTTTTGTGGCAGCATCCTGTGCAATTGCTACTGGCTCAGGGACAGAAACAGCGTTCCTGCCCTTCCCACCACCTCTTAGCTGGGCCTACATAAACCAACAAGTGTCTGAAACTTTAGTTAGTCTCTTTTTAGACTGAGCAAATAATCCACAATAAATTATTGATATGATGAATTTTGCTGCCTCCTCTCCTTTAATAGAATACGAGCAGTTTATGATTCTCTTGAATGAAGTAGTTCTTCTAAAATCAACTTGAATACAAATTAATGGCTGGTTCAAAACCAAAAATCCCAAAAAGGCATTTTTAAAAATGTAAATTGGATTTTTAAAATGTAAATGTAAAAACAGTTTTATTTGTTTTAAAAACCAAATCTATCAGGGATAAAATTTGAAACTATGACAAGCTATGTTAAGGCCTATAGTTGCTATAACCTATTAAACTAATTTAAATTAAATAAATATATGGAGAAGTCCATGTTTGCTGCCAAGTTTCAGAGGAAGTCAGACCACTGAACTGTTGGAAGTCATTGCCTAAGCACCTGGGTCCAGAGTTTGTTGAAATATTGAGCCAGATTTTGGCAGCAATAACCTCTTCTATGGGTGCAGAAAGAATATTTTCTTCATTTCAGTTGATGGAGCTACTTCATTCAAATTTAAGAAACTGATTGGGAGTTGAAAAAAAGGATGAAAGCTTCTTTTCCTCTTGTAAATATATGAATAAATGCTAGGTAGGAGGAGATGTGAGCTACTACTTCTAAAATCTTGAAGGACATTATAACCAGTTCAGTTCACTAACTAGAGATACTTCTTTACCTCAGTTTGTTTTAAATGAAAAAAGAAAAGTTTCAAGCAACCTTTTTGCTTGTATATGTCCTGCAAAACCAGCAAGAAGTTCCTATAACCACTATGGTTAAGAAAGCCTATCACCTTTATTTTGGCTGCAAAATTGGAGATCAGGACAAGAGGTGGGCCCCACACATATGCTGCAACACTTGTGCAACAAATCTTCGCCAGTGATTGAACAGGAAAAGGAAATCTATGCCTTTTGCAGTGCCAATGATTTGGAGAGAGCCAACAGATCACACCAGCAATTGTTACTTCTGCATGGTGCCTCCAGTTGGAAAAGGTGTGTCAAAGAAGAAAAAGTGGACTGTGCATTATCCAAACATTCCATCAGCTATACGCCCAATACCCCACGGAGAAGGACTGCCGGTTGCTGATGCACCAGAATCATTCTCACTTGAGTCAGACAAGGAAGAGGATGAAACTTCTGGTCCTGAACCATCAAGGGCACAAGACCCACATTTTCTCCCATCGTCCTCCTCTGAACCACACCTCATAACACAAGGTGAACTGAATGACCTTGTCAGGGATTTGGAACTACCCAAGAGTAAGGCAGAGCTGTTGGGCTCCAGACTACAGCAGTGGAATCTCCTGGCAGGTGATGTTAGGGTTTCCATGTTCCGTGACCGTCAAAGGATCTTGTTCCATTCTTCTTCATGGAAGGTGATCTTGTAGCCTGCAACAACATCGATGGTGTGATGGCAGCCCTCAACATCGTTCACGATCCAGATGAGTGGAGACTGTTCATTGATTCATCGAAGACGAGTCTTAAAGCTGTTTTACTGCATAATGGCAATGTTTTGCCATCAATTCCAATTGGTCATGCAGGCCATATGAAGGAAACCTATGACAACGTGAAACAACTTTTGAGGTGCATAAACTATGACCAACATCAGTGGCAGCTTTGTGGCGATTTGAAGGTTGTTGCTCTCTTGCTTGGTCTGCAGACTGGATATACAAAGTACTGCTGTTTTCTCTGCGAATGGGATAGTCGTGCAAGAGATTCCCACTACATCAAGAAAGATTGGCCACTCCAACAGTCATTGGAGCCTGGGAGGAAAAGTGTTCAGCATCCACCACTTGTTGAATCAAGGAAGATTTTGTTACCACCCTTACAAATCAAGCTGGGTCTGATGAAGAACTTTGTCAAGGCCATTGACAAAACACAAGCAGCTTTCAAGTACCTCCGTGGAAAATTTCCAAGGTTAAGTGAAGCTAAGATAAAGGAAGGTGTCTTTGTTGGTCCTCAGATTCGTGAACTTCTTCGAGATGATGCATTTGACCATGCATTGTGTGGCAAAGAAAAGACGGCATGGAAAGCCTTCCAGATAGTGACAATAAATTTTCTTGGAAACAACAAGGCAGACAACTACAGGTTGTTGGTGGAAAACCTCCTCAAGGCATACAAAAGCCTTGGTTGCAACATGTCACTAAAAGTACATTTTTTGCACTCTCATCTCGATTTTTTTCCACCGAACTGCGGAGCAGTGAGCGACAAGCACGGCGAGCGATTTCACCAGGACATTGCAACAATGGAGAAACGCTATCAGGGCAAATGGAGCCCATCAATGCTTGCAGATTATTGCTGGACAGTGACAAGAGATGCTCCATTTAATGAATACAGGAGACAAACCAAGAAGCGCTGAGTAGACACTGAATAGGACTAAACTATATACATAATAGTCTTTTGCCTTTTGTTTCATAATAAATTTTATTTATATAACCCTTTTGCTGATTTTTAAAGTGTTACATAAACAGGACAGGTGAAATATTATCATGTAAAGCAACCATAAACACATGAAAAGACCTAGGTTTACAATTTATGATTAAAACTCTACTATCTACACAATATACATAGACATAAATGTAAAAACTTAAATATCTTAGAAACAGTAGCCAATATTTGAATTCAGCACATCAAAATACATAATAAATAGTACATTTTTATCTCTGAAGCAGACGACTTCTCAAAAATTGTAGACCAGTGTTAATTGTGATTCTTCGCAGTTTCAATCGCACTGTTAAACAATACACTACCAATTGAAATTTATTAAATATTTTGGGATGTTTTTCTACATTTTCAAATATATTGATTTCAATTACAACAAGAATACCAAGTGTACAGTGCTCACTTTTTATTTTTATTAGAAATATTTGAACTGTAAAAATGTAACTTACAAAGGTAGATTTGTTACATAACTGCACTCAAAAATAAAACAAATGTAAAACTTTAGAGCCTACAAGTCCACTCAGTCCTATTTCTTGTTCAGTCATTTGCTCAGACAAACAAGTTTGTTTATGTTTGCAGGAGATAATGCTGCCTGCTTCTTGTTCACAGTGTCATCTGAAAGTGAGAACAGGCATTCTCATGGCACTGTTGTAGCCGGCGTCACAAGATATTTACATGCCGAATGGTGGTCCCTTCATGCTTCAACCACCATTCCAGAGGACATACATCCATGTTGATGACGGGTTCTGCTCAATAACAATCCAAAGCAGTGCGGACCGATGCATGTTCGTTTTCATCCTCTGAGTCAGGTGCCACCAGCAGAACATTGATTTTCTTTTTTAGTGGTTCGGGTTCTGTTGTTTCCATATCAGAGTATTGCTCTTTTAAGACTTCTGAAAGCATGCTTCACACCTCTTCTCTCTCAGATTTTGGAAGGCACTTCAGATTCTTAAACCTTGGGTAGAGTGCTGTAGCTATCTTTAGAAATCTCACCTTGGTATCTTCTTCGCGTTTTGTCAAATCTGCAGTAAAAGTGTTCTTAAAATGAACAACATGCTGAGTCATCATCCGAGACTGCTATAACATGAAATACATGGTGGAATGCAGGTAAAACAGAGCCGGAGACATACAATTCTCCCCCAAGGAGTTCAGTCACAAATTTAATTAACATGTTATTTTTTTTAACAAGTGTAATCAGCATGGAAGTATGTCCTCTGGAATGGTGGCCGAAGCATGAAGGGGCATAGGAATGTATAGCATATCTGGCATGTAAATACCTTGCAATGCCAGCTAAAAAGGTGCCATACGAATGCCTGTTCTCACTTTCTAGTGACGTTGTAAATAAGAAGCGGGCAGCATTATCTCCCATAAATGTAAACAAACTTTGTCTTAGCGATTGGCTGAACAAGAAGTAGGACTGAGTGTTTTTTGTACATCATTCTACAGTTGTAAGTTCAACTTTCACAATAAAGAGATTGCACTACAGTATTTGTATGAGGTGAATTGAAAAATACTATTTCTTTTGCTTTTTACAGGGCACATATTTGTAATCAGAAATAAATATAAAGTGAGTACTGTACACTGCGTTCTGTGTTGTAATTGAAATCAATATATTTGAAAATGTAGAAAACATCCAGAAATATTTAATAAATTTTAATTGGTTGTCTAATTTATAGTAGTGCTGTGATCCTAGTAGAAAGAGCTGAAGTCACTATAGTACAATGTTAACAGGCACAGACTGAAGGAAACAAGCTATTACTTACCCTAGTTTCTATAGTTTGCAGGTTGGATATTTCAGTCCCTCACACAGCAGTTGCACTCTAGAATTTCCCAGTTTGTTATACCCCAGGTCCAGCTTTGTCAGGGTCTGGTTGATAAAGAGAACAGAAGAGAGAGCCCAACAACTAGCAGCTGAGAGACCACAATCCCACATCCTACATGAGACAGCAACAGAGAGAGGGAAATGATCACTCGTTTCCTCCCTGTTTGTGGCAATTCTCTCGCTGATGTCAGCACCTGTGTGGAAGGGGATGGTTCATTCAGAAGAGATCAGTCACAGGGCTCTAGCAGGAGGCTGTGGGACTATTGGTACCAAAGGCCCCTGTGTGATTCCTGCCCCTGCTCTGTCAGTCACCCTGTGTTCCACAAGGGAATGTTCAGATAAGCTGAAGGGAGGGAAGCAGAGTGTGTGTGTGTGTGTGTGTGTGTGTGTGTGTGTGTGTGTGTGTGTGTGTGTGTGTGTGTGTGTGAGGGGGGGTTGTAATGAACTGGAGAATCCTAACACCAGGCACTGAGGAACAGTGCAAACCCTGTCCCAGTGCTGGTACTCTGCTTCCTTTCTGCTTATGCAAATGAAATCTAAAGCTTCTGTAAAAGCCCCTCTGCCTTCCCCAAACCATTCCCCAGTGTTTAGAACTATCAGCCATGCCTGTGGGAGCCAAACCCCTTCCAAACTGAAAGACCGGTTACATTATGTTTCCCACAGTCTGCAAATGACAGAATAAACACACCCACAGCCCATCTGTTCAGCAGAACTGGGCTCCCTACTCCCAGAGAGACTTTCTAGATGTGTGAGAAATGATCTTCCTCCGCCCCTCCCTGTATTAGACCCATTAACAATGTCTAAGGCGGGGTTTACAATGCTTGTAAAATGAAGGGATTCACAATGAATCCCGTCTAGTGCTCCTTTGTACAGCAACGTGTTTTGTACCTGGGACATGTGATCTCAGCCTTCTCAGGGACCAAGTTATCCCCAGATAAACTGCCTGCTGTTGTACAGGCTCCGCAACAGAAAACGCCTCTGTTTATAAAGCTGCTACACAGGAAGGAAGTCTGGGTGTGGACCACAGAATGTGTTACTGTGACATCTTGGGGACAATCAAAATCTGAGTCTCAACTTCCCTCACCTGTAAAATGAGGTAATAACACTGACCTACTCTGGCTAATATGGAGAACCCTTTAATAGTTTATTAACACTATGTTGGCCTGGATAATGTTTTCTGTATTTTGCTTCAAGTATTTCTCAGTAGGGATCTGACTGGCAAGAAACAATTAATGGCTGAAGATGGTCAACTCTGGAACTCTGGCTTGTCTCCTGCCAGCCTACCAAACTGCCTTGGCCGAGAGGGGCAGAAGCCCATCTACACTGCTGACAAAGACTCCTGGCAGCTTTTAAAAGCACTCTTGCTTGAGGAGAGTAGGTGGAAATAAGACTCTGATACAGGAACCCGCTGATGGTGGTGGAGAAGCTAGGCCTACCTACGTCACCATTACAGCCTGGCAGGACATGAAGTAAGATAGACATGGTTGTTTGTTGTTTCAAAGTTCTTTTACTCTAATGCTTTGTTCCTATTGCTAAAGAAAAATACTTCATTTTACGAAGGCTGTTGGTCACCATCACTGATCAGAGGTAGCTGCTGGGAAGTAAAGGAAGTGCCTGAACCCATTTGGGCCTGCAGAATGAAAAGTGTTTGGTACACACAGGGGAGCATCACCACTATTCCAGGGGTAGACAGAGACGCTAGCTCTCCTGGAGCTAGCATGCTAAAAATAGCAATGTGGCCATGGTGGCACAGGCAGCAGCATTGGCTAGCTGCCAAAGTACAACCCTGCCTGACCCCTGAGAACTGTTCTCAGGCAGCTAATCCAAGCCGCTGCCTGTGCCGCTGCAGCCACACTGCTATTTTAGCATGCTAGCTCAAGGACAGCGAGCATGTGTCTGTCTACCTGCAGTGGCAAGCACTTTTCCAGCAACTGGGTAGACATACCCGGAGTGATCACTTTGCACCACAACCCCTACCTCAAAGGGCTGGTGTGGGGATTACACTGAGTTATGTTTGCAAAGTGTCACCTAAGGGCAAAGCATTGTGAAGGGTATTGGAGTTGCACCAATCACACAAGGAAAATTACTGGAGGTACCCAGTTGTGGTAATTAAGGATCCCATCAAACACTCTTTTTCAAATGCATGTGTCCTGGCCAAACTTATTTGGGTGAGAAGAATGTAACTTCACAAAACTCCCACAACAGTTTCAGTTGCATATGAGAGTCTCCTCCTCTTTGTGCCATTCCCCTATTCCCACCTCCCCATTCTTCTACCCCTTCCCTCTCCCCCGCCCCTCCTTCTTAGCAGGACTAACTATACTGCTGAACACACCCCTAGTCCCACCCCTTACAACTTTTGGTCATGTTCTGTTTTGCGGGGTTGTGAGTCTGGGGTCTACATCCCACCCCTTCTGTATCCCATGGGAGGGGTAAGGAGTGAGGTCGTGTTCTGGCCAAGGCCAGGCTTTCCTTTGGCTTTTAGTGTTTCTTATCCCTGCCCCCCCTCTTGCCCCTCCTAACCAGTTGCTTGACCTTGGCTTGAGAGAGAAGCCAGGCAGCCTTCCAGTGTATGTTCATATATTACACTCCCACCATTCCCTGTAGCACTTTAGGTCTGTCCCTTATCTCTTCCCATTATGCTAACAAATTCAGCTGGTTGTGCGAAATGCAGCTCATAGTTTCTTTGTTCTTTGTTCTTCACACATATTAGTAAGGATGTCAGAGTATCAAAAGTCAAAGCCAAAATTCTATCTCAGGCTAAGATACAGGCTTATATGCTAACAAGAGGGAATCCCCTAGAAACAGTCATGTTCCAAACCAGATTAGTGTCGTATCCTTGGGGCAACAGGTTTAGGAAGAAATCACTTGAGACCAGAGAGCTGCTAGTTTACAAAGCAACCATTTATTTACAGACACTGAGCTGAGCTAACCAGCCAAAACTGGTTGGGCTATCCCCTAATAATCTAACTCAGTTGCCATAGGAACAAAAACCACAACAACCAAATACACAACATATTCCTCTCCCCTTAATAAGAACATCCCCTAAATAAAACAAACACTAGACTAGAGAAGGAGGGTAGACTGCTTCCATTCCCAGCTAAACTCTGGGGATTATTTTGCCCCATAACCGTGGGTTCGCCCTAGCTAAAGATCCAGCCATTGAGGAGGTCTTCTGTCTCTAGGTAGATTACGGTGAACTTCTGATGTTGTTGCACTCAAAAGTACCTTGGGCGCAAGCCTGACAATGGGCTCAGGGTTCGCAGTGCAAACGGGTGAGGAGGTGGTATCAGCTCATGCCAGGCAAAGGGGTATCTCAGCCACCGGCAGTAATGGAGGAGAACAGTCAGGAACAGGTGATTCTTGATTCGGTGTCTTGCCAGAAGAGGTGAAGTCAGACAACTCAACTGAAGATGTGTCCTGAGGACTGGCATGACCTGGCAACAGCTGATCTATATGTCGCTGCCAGGTAAGATTTTCTGCAGTCTGGACTGTGTAGGTGTGAAAGTTACTAGTGACCCCCCTTAACAGCTAGCAGCCTTTATGTCATCCAGTGGCCATTAGGGGGAAGCAGATACCTCACTACACAGTAGCCTGAACTTTTGAACTGTCTTCTCTCCTCTGCCTTGAGGCAGAGGGAACTAGCCCCAAGCTGGTTTTCACTGACCAGATAGCAGAAGCACGGGTCTGGCAACCACCAATCAAGTGTTAACACGGCAAGGGCCTTTGTCTGAATGTGTATAAAGGATCTGTAAAATGTGTGTAAGACAGAGTTTTTGTACCAAGGTGCAAAGCTCTCCTTTCTTCTGCAGATATTGGCTCTCAGCTAGGTGGACCCGATATTTCGGTGACAGTTTCTGGCGACTCCGCCGGGACTCTCCTAGCTCGGACATTGGACTCTGGACGGCTGCGGCGAACTGGGAATGGCGCCAATGGGGTGCTTAGCCCCTCTTCCTCACTTCACCGCGGCCCCTGGGGTTCATGCTCCGATAAGGTGAGCCCTAATAGGATAAGGAGACACTATCTGGTTCTGGTCTGGTTCTGTTCTGGTTAACCGGTTAATGAATTTCTGTCTTAAACATTTGGGCGTTAAGTGTGTGGACGGAACTGAGCCTCTCATTCGTAATTCCTCAGAGTGGAAGCCATTGCGTGCGATGAAGCTTCTGAGGTTGAATTGGGATCCTTCTGTCCCATCCCCTGTAGCGGTCAGTATTAGTAGAAATTCCTGTAATAGGATCCTATTAGGCCATAATTCCCTCTGTTCTCTGTGTAATTCTCTGTTAGAGTGTCAGCAGGCAGATGGGTGGGTCTCTGGTAAAACCTTCTAAGGATAGTCCTTTGGATTATATGTTAAGCAAATGTCCCTTACCCGGTGTTCAAAAAGGGGATGTCAAGGAAGTGTTTTTTACAACTTTGCACCCAGGATTGGCCAGCCCTGGGGACTGCATGGCCCGAGTATGGCTCCTTTGATATTCCTACCCATTTAACTCCCTTGAACCTGACAAGCGCCGGGGCAAATGGATTATTGGTTTTTGTGGGACAATGAGGCTCATCATCACTTGAAGAAGGTTCAGATTCAGGCCCCTCTATTCCTGAAAGCTTCTGCCCCTCACAAAGCTGACTGTTGGGAGGATATCCCCCCCCATGTATTGCCCTAGACCACGGCCACCCCCGGTGGCAGCATTACCAATTGTGGCGGACCTGGTACCCTCCTCAACGGAGCCCGGGGCAGCAGTTCTACCGAGACAGATCCCGCCAACAAAGATTGAAGATGCCACAATGCAGGTCAGCGAATCAGCTAGTGGAGCCACCGGCAGTGGGTACACTACTTCCCTGTCTGTTCCCATCCTTAGTCCATCCCATACAAGGAAGGGGGCACTCTATGGGGAAGAGACCTTATGAACTGGCAAACCACTACGCCTTGCCTTAGGGACGACCTGGACGTCGTTCACAGGCGATTCCGTGCCATTTTCCAGTCTCATAATCCTGATTGGCAAGACGTGGGCCAACTTTTAGATTGCCTATTGCGCACGGAAGAGAAAGAGCAGGTACTGAGGGGGGCCTGGGAGGCTGCAGAGGCCACCAACGATGGTCACAATTTTATAAGGTTCGTCAATCCGCCCCGTTGGAACCCGAATGATTTGACCCAACAATCAGATCTGAAGAAATTCCTAGACTATATTTTGACAGGCATAAAACAAGCGGGAGAAAGAACTTTAGATTGGACAAAGGTCCATAATACTGTGCAAGGGAAAGAAGAACACCCTTCTGACTTTTATGAGAGACTTTGTAAAGCATTTTGTATCCATACTAATATAGATCCCAAGGCCATGGACACACAGTCCACGGTCAGGCTTATTTTTATTTCCCAGTCAGCCCTGGACATCAAGAAGTGGTTGCAGCAGCTTGAGGGCACTGAAGGAAAATCCCTGGAGGAACTGGTAAGCGTGGCCACCCGGGTATATCATACAAGGAAAAAAGTTCAAGAGACCAAACAGGTGAGGATGCTAGCAGCCCTTGTAAACACTGGAAATGAAAAACAGGGAGGGTGGCAGTGACCCCCCAAGTGGCAACCAAAATCAGATTATGGGGGGACCCCGAGATGCACCAATGACATATGTAACTACTGGTTTCAGAGTAACAGCCGTGTTAGTCTGTATCCGCAAAAAGAAGAACAGGAGTACTTGTGGCACCTTAGAGACTAACAAATTTATTAGAGCATAAGCTTTCGTGGACCACTTCTTCGGATGCATATAGAATGGAACATATATTGAGGAGATATATATACACACATACAGAGAGCATAAACAGGTGGGAGTTGTCTTACCAACTCTGAGAGGCCAATTAATTAAGAGAAAAAAAACTTTTGAAGTGATAATCAAGCTAGCCCAGTACAGACAGTTTGATAATAAGTGTGAGAGTACTTACAAGGGGAGATAGAGTCAATGTTTGTAATGGCTCAGCCATTCCCAGTCCTTATTCAAACCGGAGTTGATTGTGTCTAGTTTGCATATCAATTCTAGCTCAGCAGTCTCTCTTTGGAGTCTGTTTTTGGAGTTTTTCTGTTGTAATATAGCCACCCGCAGGTCTGTCACTGAATGACCAGACAGGTTAAAGTGTTCTCCCACTGGTTTTTGAGTATTTTGATTCCTGATGTCAGATTTGTGTCCATTAATTCTTTTGCGTAGAGACGGTCCGGTTTGGCCAATGTACATGGCAGAGGGGCATTGCTGGCACATGATGGCATATATCACATTGGTAGATTTGCAGGTGAACGAGACCCTGATGGTATGGCTGATGTGATTAGGTCCTATGATGATGTTACTTGAATAGACATGTGGACAGAGTTGGCATCGGGGTTTGTTACAAGGATAGGTTCCTGGGTTAGTGGTTTTGTTCAGTGATGTGTGGTTGCTGGTGAGTATTTGCTTTAGGTTGGGGGGTTGTCTGTAAGCCACCTGGATTCAGGGGCTGCCCTTTCTACTGTTACCGTCAAGCCAAAGAGAGGAAGCCTCACGGATAAGAGCATTCCGGTAAAGGGTATAGGCGGAAAGCCATTTGATTGTTCTGTATTACAGGAGGCTGCTGTAGAAATCTCTGGTGTCTCCCCCTCCCATGCCTTTCTGCTAGCTCCGGATTCCCCAGTTAACCTCTTAGGCAGAGATCTGTTGTGTAAACTACGTGCTCAGATTTTCTTTTCAGATGACAAAATCATTCTTCGGTTGCCTCAAACCCAACTTCCCCAGCTGTGTGCTGTTCTGACCCAAGTTTCAAAGGACTCGAGCGAAATGCGTCAACAATCCCTTAATAGTCAGACAAACAGGGTTTCACTCCTTTCTCCGTGCACTCATTCCTGGGTTGGGGGTAGCTGAGCTAGAAAAAAGCAGTGGTAAATATTTCTGCAGAACTAGAAAAAACAGCTAATGCATCAATAGACGCTTTCCAGAAGTTGAAACGGGAGATTGATGAGGTGGCAGAAATAGCTTTGCAAAATAGGCGTGTGTTAGATGCCATGAATGCTGAATTAGGGGGGGCTTGTGCTTGCATCGGGGAAAAATGTTGTTTCTTTGTTAATCATTCCAGCTTAATTGAGCAGGATTTACAAGCCATTAAAATGCTGCTGTTGTTTTCCATGCTGTATCTCTTGATCACACCTTCAGTTTTGAGGACCTCCTTCCAGACCTTGGGTCATAGTTTATGGGGCTCTTTTGAACAATTGTTAAATGGATTCTTTTCTTTCTTTTCTTTCTATGTGTTATTTGGATAATGATACAATGTGCCAAATGCCTGTGTAATGCTATGATCAAAAGCTCTGCTGTCCACAAGAAAACCCAGTATCTGTCCCTCCAGCTTGATCGCAAATTGCGTAACGGGCCTGACAATTTTTGAGTTTGTCCGGCCCGAAGGGGGGACTGTGAAAGTTACTAGTGACCCCCCCCTTAACAGCCAGCAGCCTTTATGTCATCCAGTGGCCATTAGGGGGAAGCAGATACCTCACTACACAGTAGCCTGAACTTTTGAACTGTCTTCTCTCCTCTGCCTTGAGGCAGAGGGAACTAGCCCCAAGCTGGTTTTCATTGACCAGATAGCAGAAGCACGGGTCTGGCAACCACCAATCAAGTGTTAACACGGCAAGGGCCTTTGTCTGAATGTGTATAAAGGATCTGTAAAATGTGTGTAAGACAGAGTTTTTGTACCAAGGTGCAAAGCTCTCCTTTCTTCTGCAGAATAAAGCAACTCTTCCTTATCCCTGTCTGGCTGTTATTGGCTCTCAGCTAGGTGGACCCGATATTTTGATGACATAGGAAACAGGTCCTGTTTGAGTGATGATCGTGGCAGGGACCCATTTAGCTCCAGAAGTATAATTCTGAGCTAAAACTGGCTGTCCCGAGCTAAAGGTTTGGTCTTTTGCTTTGGGTGCCCATCTGATGACTTGATATTGCTGCTGACATTGCACAATTTGTCAGGGTTCAGAAGAGGTTTCATCAGATCAAAGCAAGTGCGCAGCTGTCGTCCCATCATTAGAAAGGCCGGGGATGCCTTGGTCATAGCATGAGGTGTGTTTCTGTAGGAAAATAAGAAGGTGTCCAGACGCTTTTGAATGGATAATTGTCCCCTTGCCGATTTCAAACTTGTTTCATTGTCTGCACAAATCTTTCAGCTAATCCATTGGTGGATGGATGATATGGTGCTGAAGTGATGTGGTGTATCCCATTTGCCTTCATAAAATTTTGAAACTCCTGAGAGACGAACTGTGGTCCATTGTTGCTCACAAGTTGTTCTGGCAGACCGAAACAACTAAAGAGTCCCTGTAGTTTTTGGATAGTACTCTCTGCAGTAGTGGACTGCATTATAGAGACTTCTGGCCATTTAGAACGGGCATCTACCACCACCAAGAACATGCTTCCTTCAAGGGGGCCAGCGAAGTCAACGTGAATACATTGCCATGAGTTTTCAGGCCAGTCCCATGGGTGTAGGGGTGCCCACTGGGGTGCATTCCTCACACCCTGACATGACATACAAGCTTTTGCCTTCTCTTCAATAGCACTGTCCAATCCAGGCCACCAAAAGTAGCTTCATGCAATTTCCTTCATGTGCACTATTCCACAGTGACCGGAATGGAGCTGTCCTAACATCTGTGATCTCAGTGGTGGTGGGATAATGACACGTCTCCCCCACAACAAACAACCAGATTGGATTGATAACTCCGTCCTCCTGGACATGTAGGTAACAAGGTCGGGTGAGACCGGAGAGGTTTGTCAAGATTTTCCATGCATCACGAGGTCCATAACTTGGGACAATACTAGGTCAACACGAGTTGCCTTCTTTATCTGAGTAGCAGTGATGGGTGTATTCTCTACCTGTTCAAAGTAGAAGATTTCCTTTTTGGGCAGTATCTTGATGTTTCACCGGCAAAGGCAACCTTGAGAGGCCATCTGCATTGCCCTGCAGAGTGGATTTCCGATATTTGATTTCATATGTGTGCGCTGAAAGTAACAGTGTCCAATGTTGCATATGACTAGCAGCTAATGGGGGAATGCCTGTGTAGGGTCCAAAAATTGACGTCAGAGGTCTATGGTCTGCAAGAAGAGTAAACTTCCGCCCAAACAAGTACTGATGAAACTTCTGAATTCCAAAAACGATTCCCATGCCTCACATTCAATTTGGGCATAGTTAGTTTCTGCTTTGCTTAGAGTGCGTGAAGCAAAAGCAATAGGTCTCTCTTCTCCCGAAGGCATAATGTGTGACACGACTGCTCTCACTCCATAAGGGGAGGCATCGCAGGCCAATTGTAGGGGTAAGGATGGATCAAAATGCGTTAGAACTTCCAAATTTAGCAATGATCCTTAGCTTTGTTAAATGCAACATTACAGGCTTCAGTCCACTTCCAGGTCTTGTTCTGCCCAAGGAGTTCGTGAGGTGGTTTTAACAGTCTGGTTAACTGTGAGATGAACTTTCCATAATAGTTCAATTTAGTCCTAGAAACGAGCGAAGCTTGGCTAACATTTTGAGGTGGGGGAGCCTCCACAATAGCCTTAACTTTTGCAGGGGCCTTATGAAGACCCGCAGCATCAATGATGTGTCCCAAATATTCAACAGAGGACTGGAAGAATTCACACTTGTCTTTGCGGACTCGCAGTCCATACTCTTCCAGTCTTTGTAGGGTAGCCTCTAAATTCTTTAAGTGATTCTTTTCATTCCTTCCAGTGACCAGGATGTCATCCAGATAGCACTGAATTCCTGGCAAGCTACACAAGATCTGGTCCATAGCCCTCTGGAACAGGGTGGGAGCAGACGTTATTCCGAAGGGTAGGCAACAGTATCGATAAAGCCCCTTATGAGTCACAATAGTCAACAGCTCTTGGGACTTTTCATTGACGTGCATCTGTAAATACGCTTGACTCAGATCAATCTTACTGAACTTTTCTCCCCCAGCCAGGCCTGCGAAGAGGTCATCAATGCGGGGAAGTGGGTATTGCTCTGCACACAACACTGGGTTGACAGTGACTTTAAAATCACCGCAAATCCGGAGGAAGCCATCTTTCTTCACTATTCAAATGATAGGAATGGCCCATGGGCTATGGGTAACTGGTATTAGGACTCCATTGGTGACCAGGCGCTCCAGGTCCGCTTCAACTTTTGGCCTGATGGCATATGGCACAGTTCGGGCTTTCAGATATTTTGGTGGACTGTCAGGTTTAATGTTCAATGTCGCAGTGATTCCCTTCATACTTCCCAGATCCTCTCCAAAAACAGCAGCAGGTTTCCTTAGTATAAGGGTCAGACTGGTTTCTTCTTTAGTCATTCACTTTTGCCCAGTTCAGCTGAATCTTCCCAAGCCAAGACCTACCCATTAAGGCTGGGTAATTACCTCTCACCACAAACAGTGGCAATTTAGCAGCCTATCCATTGAGCTCCACCTTAACATCAATAGTGCCCAACATGGGCACAGCTTCTCCCGTATACGTCTTCAGAACAGTTTTTGTTTGTTTGTTTGTTTGTTTTTTCTTTACCTTGACTTCTACTTCCTTCTTTTGCTGGGGCAGCACAGGAATCCCATCCTCGTCGCTACTTTGTCATATCCTTGGGTGCAGCAGGTTTAGGAAGAAATCACTTGAGACCAGACAGCAGCAAGCTTACAAAGCAACCATTTATTTACAGACACTGAGCTGACCTAACCAGCCAAAACTGGCTGGGCTATCCCCTAATAATCTAACTCAGTTGCCATAGGAACAAAAACCACGACCACCAAATACACAACAATTAGATTAAACAATTAAAAGGTCCATCTAGAGGACAACTCTACCCTAGTGGAGGGGATGGGCTAGATGGCTCAGGAAATCCTCTCCAACCCAAGGGATCTAAGCCAGGCACTGAGGGTTGGCAGAGGGAAATTTTTATTTGGGACAATTATAATCAAGATGGAGGCACTGGGGTGGATTAAGGGGGCCTTTCCCCAATCCCAAACTTGTTATTATATTAAATGTTTATATTATGCTCATTGCCCAGCTCAATTAGATGCTGCTTTACAAAAAACATAGCTGTATGGACAACAAGAATAGTCTGTATAGTGTTTTTGTTACTTTTGCCAAGCATCTGTTAATAACTAAGGGGAATAAAGTACTCTCTCCCCACATCTGAAAGATAAAGACCTACATTTTTCATTGTTTGTGTGCTGGGAGGAGATAGAGCCCCAGCCAGCGATCAGGGCCCCATACTAGTCCCTATACATGTGTATAACAGAAAGACTATCTGCCTGAAAGAGCTCACAGCTTAAAACAAATAAATCCCCCTGCCTTGCTCACTGGAGGCTGCTAAACTCTCTCCTTGGGGGACTGTCCAGGGGAGTGACTTCCAAAGCCTCTAGGGAGAGTCCCACTGCCAGCCCTGGAGCTTCCATCCCAGGAACCCCGGGCAGGGCTAACCCAGCTGAGCTCCACTGTCACTGTGGGGAACAGGGGAGAGGAACAGGAATGACTGTAAAAGGGTTTGAGTTTAGTTCCATTACAGATCACAGGGACTCTAACACTGCCTGACTTGAGTGGCTCCCCATAGGCAGTGGATCTTACACTTTGAGACACTGAAAAGCAACCTGGGGCCTTAGGAACTGCAGCTCTCCGGGTTTGCTGGCTCCTTGGCTGTTTCTTTTGCACTGAATTTGTTTTTTTATCTCCAAAGCTATTTTTAATTAAAGGTCTCATGGGGCCAGTCAGCTGTTTGGGGATAACATCCTGGGCCAGCCTCTCTGCTGTGATCTGCTTTTTGTTATAGATCCTTGATTCTGTCCCAGCCCTGATACAGGCTAGAGCAGCCTGGGGGTTGTTCTAACTTGTGCCAGTTGCCGCTGGCTCCCAAAGAATGGTGCTGCAGCTGGGGATGCACTCCAGTCACTCCTCTTCCTCCCCACCTCTCTCTGTCCATGGCACTCTGCACCACTATGTTGGCTCTACAACCACAGGGGACTCCCCCACACTGGGGATATCCTCAGATGGAGAATTACAGGCTGACTCTGCTCCTCTTGTTCCAGCTGAGTGGTGAAAAGGGAGTGGAGCAAGTGAGAGAATCTGACCCACTCTGGGCATCGCTGCTCTGAGTCCCCCGGGCTTCCTGCTGGGATTCAGAATTTGTCATTCCTGCCATCAGCCTGTTTCTCCTTCTGCTCCTGCGGCTGCTGCCCAGGGGGAGACGCTCAGGTTTTCAGTAACTTTTGGTTTCTTACCTTTTTCTCTGTCTTCTCTGAGTTTAGCAGCAGAATCTCTGAGACTGATCTGAGTGAAAATGTCTATAGTTACATTCACTGCAGTGTCTCTACCATAGAATTTAGTATCTAGCTTGTCTGCATTTTCAAGCAGACCCAGGGGATGTTATATTTCCCCTCAAAGTCAGAGTATGATAGTTTATCTTTAAATCTTTTCAAGTCTTCCTGAGAAAGGTCACTGAGTATCAGGAAACAAAACTAAAATACAAAGTAATTTGCTGTTAATAATTAATATGGAATAATCACAATATAGCAGTGATATCAGCAGGGGGTGGGGCTTCAGTCCCTTTCACTCTGTTTTTTCTGTGAGGGGGGTAGAATCACTGTTTTAATTTAAAAGTAATGAAAAGAGGTTTTTTAAGTAAAGCATGAAGGAAGCAGAAGTGGATTTTCATGGACCAGGAATTTCATAAGCTTTCAAAGTGACCACGAAACAGCTTTACAAGTCTCTTTTACAGTTACTCAGGAGGAAGTTGCTGCTTGATAAGTCGCAGAAGGGAGGAGGCGTTTCTGACACACTCCTGTGAGATTCTTTATTGCCATTGTCTTTCTAGGGCAAGCTCCTTTAGTCCCTTGAAGATTTGCTCCTCTTTGGGTGCAAAGCCCCCAGTGCTGGCTCACACCCTGGCATCATTTGGGGCTTTGTGTTCTCATTTTGGTTTCAGTTACAATAAAAATGTATCACATTTGTTGTCTTCTTCTGCAGCTCTCAGAAACTCCTGTCCCCACTGAGAAGTGGAAATGGGACGTTTGTCATTTGTTTCAGCAGAGAAATAAGAAAAATGGTGATAAGGAATCCATGGGTCCCACTCCGCTTAGGAGGGCCACAGAATGGGGGGTTTCAGCCTGGTTTGACAGCTGGGGTCCAATCCTCCCCTGGGGTAAGTCAGCACAGCTCTGCTGACATCAATGGAGACACCCTCATTTCCACCAGCTGAGGATCTGGCCAAGGGACTGTTTGTGACCTTAAAGGGATGGAGGGGCTGGGAAGAACGCCAGGTGGTTGCCGGTACATAGGTCCCTACATGAGGGGCCTGGATTGATTTGTATCAAACCTCCACTTAGGCCTGGTCTACACTACGACTTTAATTCGGATTTATCAGCTTTAATTCGAATTAACCCTGCAACCGTCCACACAACGACGCCATTTAATTCGATGTAAATGGCCCTTTAAATCGATTTCTGTACTCCACCCCGACGAGCGGAGTAGTGCCAAAATCGATTTTAGCAATTCGAATTAGGGTTAGTGTGGCCGCAATTCGATGGTATTGGCCTCCGGGAGCTATCCCACAGTGCATCATTGTGACCGCTCTGGACAGCAATCTGAACTCGGATGCACTGGCCAGGTAGACAGGAAAAGCCCCGCGAACATTTGAATTTCATTTCCTGTTTGCCCAGCGTGGAGAGCACAGGTGACCACAGATAGCTCATCAGCACAGGTAACCATGCAGGCTGATAATCGAAAAAGAGCACCAGCATGGACCGTGAGGGAGGTACTGGATCTGATCGCTGTATGGGGAGAGGATTCAGTGCTTGCAGAACTTCGTTCTAAAAGACGAAATGCAAAAACTTTTGAAAAAATCTCCAAGGGCATGATGGAGAGAGGCCACAATAGGGACTCTGAGCAGTGCCGCGTGAAAGTCAAGGAGCTCAGACAAGCCTATCAAAAAACAAAGGATGCAAACGGTCGCTCCGGGTCAGAGCCGCGGACATGCTGCTTCTACGCCGAGCTGCATGCAATTCTAGGGGGGGCTGCCACCACTACCCCACCTGTGTTCGTGGATTCTGGGTCGGGGATAGTCTCATCAGCGACGCCTGAGGATTCTGCCGATGGGGGAGAGGAGGAGGATGAGGATGAGGATGAGCTTGCAGAGAGCACACAGCACTCCATTCTCCCCAACAGCCAGGATCTTTTTATCACCCTGACTGAAGTACCCTCCCAAGCCTCCCAAGCCAGTACCCAAGACTCTGACCCCATGGAAGGGACCTCAGGTGAGTTTACCTTTTAAAATATAAAACTTGTTTTAAAAGCAAACGGTTTTTAATGATTACTTAAAACTTGTTTTAAAAGCAAACGGTTTTTAATGATTACTTTGCCTGACTTTGCATTCGCGGTCAGTTCAGCTACTGGAAAAGTCTGTAGCTACTGGAAAAGTCTGTTAACGTGTCTGGGGATGGAGCGGAAATCCTCCAGGGACATCTCCATGAAGCTCTCCTGGAGGTACTCCGAAAGCCTTGCCAGAAGGTTTCTGGGCAGTGCATCCTTATTCCCTCCTCCATGGTAGGACACTTGACCACGCCATGCTTGCAGCAAGTAATCTGGTATAATTGCCTGACAAAGCCTGGCAGCGTATGGTCCCGGTGTTTGCTGGCATTCAAGCAACATCCGTTCTTTATCTTGTTGTGTAATCCTCAGGAGAGTGATATCACTCCTGGTAACCTGGTTGAAATACGGGAACTTAATTAAGGGGACAGAGGTGGCCGTTCCTACTGGGCTCTTTGCCTGTGGCGGAAAATAAATCCTTCCCTGCAGTTAGCCAAGCGCAGATGGGAAATTGGCCCTGAGTTTTTCGCGTTTGGCTAGCAGGGATCTTCCCTGTTACCAGCCACGCGGTGGGGGGAGGGGTACCGTGATCATCCCAGAGAATTCATGGCGGGAGGGGGGCGGCGGCGGGGGGGGGGTTAGTTTGGTGCCTGCAGGGATCTTCCCTGATACCAGCCATGCGGTGGGGGGGAGGGGTACAGCGATCATCCCAGAGAATTCATGGCGAGGGGGGGGGGGTGGTTAGTTTGTTTTCTGCTGCTGCTGCTGAATGTTAACAGAAAAACCGCAGCACTCTACTTGCCTGAAGGGGCCCAGACAAGCCCCCCCACACTGCCCCCCCCCCAACTGGCTGAGATTGGCCAGGCTTCTGCAGCACTCTACAAGCTATGCTTGGTATGTGGGAAAGGAGGGCGCAGAAGCTGTAAAACAATGGCTTACCATGGCCGCATGCAAGCCGAATTCTGTTGCCCAGACCTGTGATCTCTAGCAGCAAAGCCACAGGCACTCAGCATTAAGAGGCAAAATGCGACCTTGCACAGAAATCACATGTGCTATGTAATGTGAACAGTGTTGGTCACCGTGAAAGAGTATAAGCATTGTTCTTCAAAATGTAGCTTTTAAAACAATTCTCTCTTTTTTCCCCTCCCTACAGCAGCTGCAAATTCCTCAAGCCTCCCTCCTCCATCCCGAAGGTTATCACAGATAAGGCGTCGTAAGAAGAGAACGCGAGACGAGATGTTTTCGGAAATTATGGAATCCAGCCGCAGTGACAGAGCTCATGTGAATGAGTGGAAGGAAACAGTTTCAAAGTATAGGAAAGAAGTCAGTGAACGTGAGGACAGGAGGGACCAACGTGAGGAGAGGAGGGACCAACGTGAGGAGAGGAGGGACGCTCGAGATGAGAGGTGGCGGCAGGAAGACCAGAGGATGAAGGATGCAACTCTGGGGCTGCTCCGGCGTCTGGTGGAGGTTCAGGAACGGCTGCTGGAAAACAGACTGCCGCTTCAGCCCCTGTTCCCCCCTCCCCCCTCCCCATGTTCCGTATCCTCCTCACCCAGACGTGTAAGAACGCGGGGGGGGGGGAGGCTCCGTACACCTTCCCATTCCACCCCAGTAGACAGCCCAAGCAAAAGGCTGTCATTTTTTTAACCTTTTCTTTGTGGCTTTTTCCTTCCCAGCAATCCTCCTCCCAAATACCACCCGGGTTCCCTCCCTCTTTTTCTAATCTATTAATAAAAAATAAATGATTTTTAAATGATAGTGACTTTATTTGGTTTGAAAGAAAGCTGGGGGAAGGGGCAGGGTGGGTTCCTTACAGAAAATCAGTCAATAAAGGGGGCGGGTTTTCATGAAGGAGAAACAAACAGATATTTCACACTGTAGCCTGACCAGCCATGAAACTGGTTTTTAAAGCTTCTCTGATGCACAGCGCTTCATGGTGTGCTCTTCTAATCGCCCTGGTGTCTGGCTGCGCGTAATCAGCAGCCAGGCGATTTGCCTCAGCCTCCCACCCCGCCATAAAGGTCTCCCCCTTACTTTCACAGAGATTGTGGAGCACACAGCAAGCAGAAATAACAATGGGGAGATTTCTTTGGCTGAGGTCAGAGCGAGTCAATAATGATCTCCAGCGACCTTTTAAACGGCCAAATGCACATTCTACCACCATTCTGCACTTGCTCAGCCTGTAGTTAAACAGCTCCTGACTCCTGTCCAGGCTGCCTGTGTATGGCTTCATAAGCCATGGCATTAAGGGGTAGGCTGGGTCCCCAAGAATAACTATGGGCATTTCAACATCCCCAACGGTTATTTTCTGGTCCGGAAAGTAAGTCCCTTGCTGCAGCCCTTTAAACAGAGTAGTGTTCCTGAAGACGCGAGCGTCATGAACCCTTCCCGCCCAGCCCGCGTTGATGTTGGTGAAACGTCCCTTGTGATCCACAAGTGCTTGCAGCACCATTGAAAAGTACCCCTTGCGGTTTATGTACTCGGTGGCTTGGTGCTCCGGTGCCAAGATAGGGATATGGGTTCCGTCTATTGCCCCACCACAGTTAGGGAATCCCATTGCAGCAAAACCATCCACTATAGCCTGCACATTTCCCAGAGTCACAAACTTTCGTAGCAGCACCTGAGTGATTGCTTTGGCTACTTGCATCACAGCAGCCCCCACAGTAGATTTGCCCACTCCAAATTGATTCCCGACTGACCGGTAGCTGTCTGGCGTTGCAAGCTTCCACAGGGCTATCGCCACGCGCTTCTCAACTGTGAGGGCTGCTCTCATCTTGGTATTCTGGCGTTTCAGGGCAGGGGACAGCAAGTCACAAAGTTCCATGAAAGTGCCCTTACGCATGCGAAAGTTCTGCAGCCACTGGGAATCGTCCCAGACCTGCAACACTATGCGGTCCCACCAGTCTGTGCTTGTTTCCCTTGCCCAGAATCGGCGTTCCATGGATAGAATCTGCCCCATTAACAACATGATCTCCAAAGCACCGGGGCCCGTGGTTTCTGTATCCGTGTCCGTGTCCATGTCCTCATCATGCTTGTCGCTGCGCTGCCGCCGCCGCTGCCTCCTCGCCTCGTTTTTCTGGTCCTGGCTGAGCATAAACTCCACGAGAACGCGCGAGGTGTTTACAATATTCATGACTGCTGTCTTGAGCTCAGCGGGCTCCATGCTTGCCGTGGTATGGAGTCTGCAGTGTTCACCCACCCAGGAAAAAAGGCGCGAAAATGGTTGTCTGCCGTCCGTTGCTTTCATGCAGGGAGGGAGGGAGGGAGGAGGTGAGGCTGTACCCAGAACCACCTGCGACGATGTTTTTTGTCCCATCAGGCACTGGGATCTTAACCCACAATCCCAATGGGCGCGGGAGACTGCGGGAACTATGGGATAGCTATGGAATTGCTACCCACAGTGCAACAGTGCAGAAATCGACGCTAGCCCCGGTACTTGGACGCACACCACCGAATTAATGTGCTTAGTGTGGCCGCATTCATTTCGACTTTATACAACCTGTTTTTCAAATCCGAATTATCTAAATTCGGATTAATCCCGTAGTGTAGACATACCCATAGAGTGGCTAAGGTAACAGATGAGTTCTCTGCAGCAGTGGTTGAGATTGGTGATGTGGGTGCGATGGCTCCTCTCTCTGCTTGGTATCCTATTGTGTCCATTAGCCTGTGCTCACGCCTCCAGCCCAGACAGACTCCCCAAGACACCTCCTTCAGGAACAGCTCTTATACACATACAGCATACTCTCATTTATCCAAAACCCTGTCGTCTGAACCACCGCATGATCCCAGTCCCTGCCTTATCCCCCAGCTTGAGACACGCCCTCTCTGCAGCATGTATCTCAGGCTAGTGGACAAGGAAGGGAGTCGGATAATGCAGAGGTTCGGGTAACAGAGCAGAGACCTTGCACCTGCAGGGATCCGGTGTCACCAGCCCTGTGGCAGCACAGGGAATGGAGCGACACAGTCACAAGAGTGAGTGAGCGAGGCCACGACAGCGTAGGCCTGCAGAGGGCTCCCGTGCTGCCACAGGGCCATTGACACCTGATCCCTCAAGGTGCAGAAGGGAGGCTGCAGTCCTAGGGGGGCAGCACAGAGACCCCCTGGCCAGGACTCTGCTCTGCCCCGCCAGGACTGCAGCCTTCCCTGCACCTTGTGCCTGCAGGTAGCAGATGTCACTGGGCCTGCTGCAGATCAGGGAACCCTCTGCAGTCCCACTGTCCCGGGAGTGAGTGAGCGGGGTCATGCCCCTGCCTCTCAGTTATCCAAACTCCTGGTGACTCAAATAATATCTGTGTTATCCCCATTCTACAGCGGAGGAACTGAAGCACAGAAATTAAGGCTGAAATTTTCAAAAGTGTCCTCTCATTTTGAGAGCTCAACTTGGGTTACCTGGGGCCTGAATTTCCAGAGTATTTACCATTTTAAAGCACATTATATGTTCAAACTATGGCTCCAATTGACTTCAGTTGCAGTTGTAACACCAACAGATGTTGGCGAGCAGGATCAAACCTGGGACCTTAGTGCATGAGCTTCTACCACATGGCTCTTAGCTAAGGCTGTAGCAGCCTCATTAATCTCTAAGTGCCACTCGAGGGGACAGAGCACCACACCCATGAGGCGTGTGGGTTACATACTTCCCCTAGCTGAGGAAGCATGTCCCAAGTTTCCGAGACTTCCCAGTTGATATCCTAGACAAGCACCCTCTTGTAACGCTGCCAGACTCTAGTCGTCAGCAGGCAGGATTGAACCTGGGACCTTAGTGCCTGAGCCTCTACTGCATGAGCTAAAAGCCACATAGTCCTTAGTTAAGGCTGTAGCAGACTCATTCATCTCTAAGTGATCTTGGTGCCACTCGAGGGGCAAAAACACCATACCCAGGAGGTGTGTGGGTTACACAGTCATGAGCACTCAGCACTTCTGCATGTCTGGCCCCAGGTGTCTCACACATCGGGCACCCAGAAAATGAGGAACACGCAATTAGTGGCCAGTTGTGAACACTTTGGTTTAAGTGATTGTCCAGCATCACATGGATATTCCGTGGCAGAGGCAGGGATAGAATCCAGTTCTCTGGGGCAGCATTCACCTGTCTTTATTGTGAAACCATCCTTTTCTCTTCCTGCAGTCCCCTGTCTCATCCACTACATACCTTTCAGCTTCTGCCACAAACAAGGCAGGGGTTCTATAGGCAACAGCCTCCTTCACTACACAGACCTGATTTGTTCCCAGAGGAGGTCCATGCTATGCACTGAATGAAGTATGGTCTTGTGGCAAAACACAGTATGTAATCATATAATTAACTACAGCATAATAATGCATATTCACAAGGAGGCTGAATTAAGATTGCACAGACAACCTTCATTTTGGCATTTAACTTTTGAGTGCTTGATTTTACAACCTTAATGTTCTTTTAAAATAATTTTTTTTGGATGAATTATATTTATAGGTGTGACAGTTCAGGACCCCTGGGTCGTCACCACTGAGCCCGGCTTCGCTGCCAGCCTGGGCCCCCTTTTACCGGGTCTTGCTGAGCCAGGCACTAAAGCCTCGTCTAGCAAAGCTTACAGACAGGGCCGCCGCCAGCTGCAGATACAGACTCTGAGAACAGCCCTGGGAACACTCAGCTTAAGGGACTTGCTACAGCAGCCAGATGATCACCCACCACCCCTTGGGGTACAAGCCTAAAGTTATATGAAGTTCGCCTCCTTCCTCAATGTGAAGAAAGGTATGCACAGCCTCTTCCCCCACCCCCCATCCCAAGTTAGAAATTACATAAACTGGGTTACATTATAAACCAGAAATAAGTTTATTAACTAGAAAAAAGGTGTAATGTAAGTGGTCAAAGAAGTAGCAAACAGAACAAAGCAGATTACTAAGAAAATAATACAAAACATGCAATCTAAGCGAGATACACTAAAGAAACTTGTTACATGTAAGTTCTCATCCTAAATGTGGTTCTAATAATCTTCTTCCCAGGCCAGATGCCCTTCCAGCACGGGCCCAGTTCCTTCCCCCAGTTTCGTTGTTTCCAGCAGTCACGTTGGGTGGGGTAGCTGGGGAGAACGGACGACCTGGATTACCTCACTCCCCACCCTTAAATAGGATTTGCATAAGGCAGGAGTCCTTTGTTTCCAGTTTGACACACAAACCCCAGCTTCTCGTGGAAAAGTACAGAATTCAAGATGGGTTCCAGTATCAGGTGGCATGGTCACATGTCTCCGTAGGGCCTCTGTAGCCATTCTTCACAAGCTGACCTACACGTTCACAGGAAGACTAAGCTCCTTTACACCCCATTGTCTCTTGCTGATGGGCCATCAGCATTGTAAGGCTTTTTTCATTGTTTTACCTGAAGGACCAGTAGTAGGCTTCACCCAGCATGAGCACATTGGTAATATAAATCTACAGTCCATATTCCTAACTCTAGATAAAGAAATGATACATGCATACAAATAGGATAATCATATTCAGTAAATCATAACCTTTCCAATGATACCTTACATGAGCCATCTTGCATAAAGTATATCTCAATTATGTCCTATTCATATTATAAGCATATTTCCATAAAGCATATGGAATGCCACATCACAATAGGTTCAGTTCAAATGGGAAGCAATTAACCCCCCACAAAAGAGTGTATCTACATTTCTGGAATGAAAGAGTAATAAGCAACTATCTAGACAGCAATGTTAAATGTCTTAGATTTGGATGTCATGATGCACGAGCAGTAAGATTTTTGTCAGACTTGTGTGACTACAACCAAATTGTTGTACACATTCGGGGCCATATTCTGCCATCTCTTCTCATGTTGATTTCAGTGGGATTACTTGTGGGTAAGGTGACTCCAGGTAAGTAAGGAGTCAGGGGACAGGGGTTGTGGACTCCAGTCCCAACAAATTAAACAATGATTCATCCTCAAACCTCTAAAAACTTCCACTACATGTATAGACAAACGAAAGTAAATAAAGTTGGACAGGTTCCTGAAAAGCCTCTTACAGAAAGTGACAAATGCTCAGCTAAATAAAAAAGATCCCCATGCACCTAATTACATCCATCTACTAGCTACAGACTTAGGGTACAGGGTCAGAAACAGAATCCATTTTTCTACCTGTAATCAGCTGCAGGTGCAATTTTGTGTGGGCAAATCATTGTAGGCACAACAGGTGTCAGGCCTGGAGCCTGCAAAGGGACAGATGGACCCACACTTACTCATGCAGAGAGATTCCTTTGCAGGATTGTGGCCTTAGATGACTGACTAACTGATGGTGCCCCATATCTGAACGACATCTAAATGCCATCACTGGAGCCCAGGATTATTTGCACACCCAAAACTCAGCCCCCTCTGCCTGACACTTGCGTCTCCCACACAGCAGGAGAACACCCTAGTCTATGGGATATTCTGATGTGGGCCTCAGGCTGTGTCTACACTGCCACTTTCAGCGCTAAACTTCAGTCATTCAGGGGTGTGAAAAAACAGCCACTGGAGCAACAAAAGCTTTAACGCTGAAAAGCGCCAGTATAGACAGCGCTCCTGGTGATAAAACTACCATCGCTCATTCGGGGTGAGTTTTTTATCGCTTGGAGAGCTCTCCCCCGGCGATAAAGCGTGACTACACTGCCTGTGGCCATGCTGTAATGTGGCCAGTGTAGACAGACCCTCAGTCTCTCCTGTTGAAGCTGTTCTGCTTTGTATAAATAGTCCCTGGGCCAGAGAGTGTAAGTGAGAATGACTTGATAGACTGGTATTTAGGGCACTCACCCGGCAGAACTGGGAAGGGAGAGGATTTATACACAGCACAGAGAGCAGGCTATGCCCCCTGGATGAAAACACATTTGGAGACACTGCACTTAGTTACATGCTGATCTATGTCCATGTATTGATAACACTCTTTGCTTAAACAAAAAGCAGCCAAACCTGAAGAACAGGTCTGTATTTCCTGTTGGAGAGTAAGAAGAGACTATTTAGGCAACACCATTAACTGAATCACAACAGACTTGAGTATCAGGGATATAGACAAACCAGCAGTAAAAATCAGACCACGGCCAAATTGTTCTACACATGAGGGGCCATGTACTGCCTACCCATAATCATGTTGAGTTTAATCAGCTTAAATGGGACTACTTGCAGACTAAGGAGAACTGACTGACTATGAGTAAAGAATGCAGAATGCAGCCCTGACAAGTTCTGGTGTACAGTGAAATCCCAAAAGACCTGCTGCTACATGTACAGTCAAAGGAAAGGAAAGCACGACTGAGCACTAAATTATGTCACATGCCTTTCAGAATAAGAATTATCTCCATACACCCGATGACATAAACCAGCTAGATACTCAGGGCCACACTTTTAAAACCAGACCCCAATTTAGTAACTGCAGCCAGTTGCAGATGTAAGTTTGTGACTACACATCACTGCAGGCAAATCTGATGTCATTTGGAGCCCAAGCCTGCACAGGGATCCTTGTGGACAAAACTTTGAGGAATCTGCATAAACAGACAATGTGGGGATGATGCCTCCTAGACCTTTCCCCATTCGGCTTATCCAGAACAGCTTGTCCAGTTCTGGGAGAACACATCTGTGACGGGTTGGATCACAGAAACCCCCTTGGGAGCTGCCACCCGATGTGCAAAGACTACCCCTGCTTCTGTTTTCCCTGCCAGCTCAGGACTCCAGCACCCTGTCTTGCTGAGCCAGACACTCCTGTTTGGCTCCAGACACAGATCCAGGGTCTGAATCACTTGTTCCAAAGCTGCAAGTTTACCTGAAAACAGCTCACAGTAGCGTGCTTGTCTTTAGCACTCAGATGCCCAACTCCCAATGGGGTCTAAACCCAGATAAATCCGTTTTACCCTGCATAAAGCTTATGCAGGACAAACTCATAAATTGTTCGCCCTCTATAACACTGATAGAGAGATATGCACAGTTGTTTGCTCCCTCAGGTATTAATACATACTCCGAGTAAATTACTAAATAAAAAGTGATTTTATTAAATACAGACAGTAGGATTTAAGTGGTTCAAAGTAGTAACAGACAGAACAAAGTAAGTCACCAAGCAAAATAAAATAAAATGCGCAAATCTATGCCTAATCAAACTAAATACAGATAATCTCACCCTCAGAGATGTTTCAGTAAGTTTTTCTCAGACTGGACACCTTCCAGGCCTGGGCACAATTCTTTCCCCTGGTACAGCTCTTGTTGCAGCTCAGGTGGTAGCTAGGGGATTCTTCATGATGGCTTCTCCCCCTCTCTGTTCTCTTCCCCCCTTTATATATCTTTTGCATAAGGCGGGAACTCTTTGTCTCTCTGGGTTTCCACCCCCCCCTCACTGGAAAAGCACCAGGTTAAAGATGGATTCCAGTTCAGGTGACATGATCACATGTCACTGCAAGACTTCATTACTCACTTGCCAGCACACACATATACAGGAAGACTCACAGGTAAATACAGCCATCTGCAGACAATGGGAGTCATCAAGATTCCAAACCATCATTAATGGTCCACACTTTACACAATTACAATAGGCCCTCAGAGTTACATTTTATATTTCTAGTTTTAGATACAAGAGTGGTACATTTATACAAATCAGATGATCATACTCAGTAGATTATAAGCTTTGTAATGATACCTTACAAGAGACCTTTTGCATGAGACATATCCCAGTTACTTACATTCACTTATTACCGTATTTTCTCTAAAACTATCTCAGTTACATTATATTGACTTATTATCAAGTTTTTATAAAACCATATAGACTGCACAACGTCACAACATCATCCAGGTCTCTGGGATCCTGAACATGCAGTTTGACTCTGGATTTTCATCACTCAGGTTCCTTTATTTGGCATGCAACCAGGGCCGGCTCTAGGCACCAGCGCGCCAAGCTGGGGCGGCACTTCTCAAGGGGCAGCACTCGGGGCGGCACCTTTGATTTGGCGGTGGCACTCTGGCGTTTTTTTGTTTTTGTTTTGCTTTGGCAGCAGCACTCCGGCTCTTTTTTGCTTGGGGCAGCAAAAAAACAAGAGCCGGCCCTGCATGCAACAAAACTACACTGAGTTGATCAGACTCAAGCAGAGGGGGTAGGGATAGGGCATCCCACACATCCAAACTTACACAGACATCCTCTTCCTTATTATACATTTACACATTGCACTGCATTCGCTATACATTACACCACACATTTTGGATTGGATTGGCTACTTTGCAGGAACCAATCCCTATAAGCATGCTCTGTCCATGTGCTATTCATGTGGAACTTGATCTATACATTCCAGGTTTATCTTGTCCATAGCCCCTAGCATCTAGGTGTTGCTTCTTATCTTAGGCTATGTCTACACTTGCAGAGTTTTCGCACTGTCGGTTTCAAGGGTGATAGTGAACCAGTGAAAGCAAAGCGCTGGTTTGTGTATTCACTTACTTCCACAGGCATCAGAGAGTGGTTACATTTGCAGCACTTCCATCCCCGATGAGAGCAGCACACTGAAGGCAGCTATCCCATAGTGCAGCTCTCTCCATTTTAACAATGGATCTTGTGGGAAGGGTGGGGAGGGTAATCGTGGGGCATCCTGGGTCCCTGCACAGCCTCCTCTCCCCAAACACTGATCAGCTCCAGTAGCTCAGCATTGCTCCAAGCAGGGGATCGTTTGCTCCGTGGAGCAGGCATTATCACCTGACCAGATGATAAGTGAGCACTTGCCAAGAAAACAGGAAGGGGGGTTTCAAAGTTCACGGGGCTTTACAGGGGGAAGGGTGGATGTCTGTTTATCTGGCGTCAGAGCAGCTGAGCTGCTGGTCAGAGTGGTCACCTAGGCACTGTGGGATATCCTGCGGAGGCTAAAAGCTCTGTAAACAGAAAGAATGTTTCACTTTCTAAGTGTAATCCCTGCCCATCTCTCCACACTGAATTTACCTCATTTCCCCTCCCCTTGTCCAGTTAAAGAAAATACTGACACACACAAGAAACAGAGTTTTCTTAAACTTAAGAAAAGAAATGCCTAGTAAATGGCCAGGAATACAGTTTCAGTAGCAATACTGATGAACACACTTTACAGAGATCAACAAGTTCTGTAGTGAGCTATAAAATACTCTGGTCTCATTTATTTACCATCCTCAGATATTTCAACCAAAATGTTCAAACACGGATGCTAAAAAGTTAGGATTTGTCCTATACCCCCTTCTGTAACAAGCCATGAGCACCCAGAGAAAAATAAACACCCTCCTTCAGCTGGCCAACCTGTCATTTTCCCTGCACAAGCTTCTGGAATTGTTGACTAATAGATAAGAAACTGGGAATATGAAAAAATGTCCAGGAAATATCCATCAGGACGCCCCTAGCCCTAGAGAACAGGAGGATTCTTGTGCATTAGCGCAAACCATGGCAAGAAATACAATCTTTAAAGTGCAACATTATTTCTTGATTCTGATCTTTATGGGACTCCAGCAAAACTGATGCAAACGTACATCCAGGATAAACAAATCTTGGAAATAGTTACACAAAATGCAAACGTAACAGCTGTGGATTTGTACAAAACCCTTGTAAATATACAAATGATAGTGACAGCTACTGGAACAGAATGAAAATTCTCTTCTGGATCCAAGGATGGCCTCTTGAGTCTCCCTCCTACACTGACAATGAGGTGACCAGGCCCCTCCCTCCAACCCACATCTCTCCCTCCCTTAGAACCCCAGCCCTCTCTCCCGCCCATAAACTAACGACATCCTCCAAAGTCAGAACAAGAGTGGAGCAAATCCCCCTCCTGCTCTCGAGTCTCTCACTCAAAGTTCATGTCAGGTTATTGAATTGAATGAGCCCTTCTGTCAGTTCAGGCTCACACTTGTACATGATTTTAGGGCTTTTGTTTCCCAGGCCTCCTGAAACAGGTAAAACCAGCCACTGACCCTTTCCCCAGCGAGCGAAGCTTCAATGTCTGGACACCTGCATAACCAGTCTTGGGATTTTGCTTTATTCACCCCTAGTGACTCCAGATTCTCCGGGAAATCCAGCCAGTGAGCCAGGAACCCACAAATACCCACAAATATAACACGTATTGATACAACAGCCTATGAATAAGCCCATCTCCCCTGGCCCATCTCAGTGTAAATCTTTCAAGTTTTCCAGCTTCCAAGGTCTGGCTCATAAACATGTAGATAATATAAAGTCTCAAAGACATGCCTGTGTTCATCTGTCACAAGGCTCACCAGCCTGTAACTCCCAGGATCACCTCAACACTTAGAGACAGATTCAGTGTTTGCTATGTCCCAGGTCTCAGCTACAGGAGCTGATTTCAATGGTTAGCAGCTTTACTTCATTATTAAATTTCTCCAGCACTCTTCGGTGTAACCATCTGGTTATAACTGGTTTATTCCAACAATTCTACTTTTTGACAGTGACTCATCTCCGCTACCTGAATCCTCACTGCAGAGATTCTGTTTCAGTATTAATAGATTTACATCAGCATAAACCCTCAATGGCTCTGGGGAATTAACCCCTTTGTACTCTGTCTCTCATTGACACCTATGGTGTATCTCAAACTTGCTCTTTAGAAGGGGCTGAATTTCCTTGTTAAATTATGGTCCTTGGGTCAGGAAATAAATGTCAGACTCCACACTCCCCTTGGTCCACAGCAGAGCTCCCACTGATGGCAATGGGAGGTTGGCTCAGAGCTCCAGGGTAGAACGTGGCCTTTACATAGCAATGATACCAACCACTGAAAAGTTCTGTTGTTTATTATTTGATCTGTGTTTTCCTGTCACATTCAGTATCAGTCACTGGGTAAATCTCCTCTCCTTTAGGACTAGTTCTTATTTTTTCCCTTTGTTTATCTCCCCTCTTCACTGTCTGTGTGTCTCTTCTGGTTTTCCTTCCCTGTTAACTCCCATCTTCCCACCCGTATGGACCTGCTTCCCACCCTCTTCCCCATTCCATCCCCTAAACTGATCAGCAATGACATAGTTCATGTTGACATTGAATTGGGGATTTAGAACTAGCACCCTAGGGAGATTACGGAGGGGCAGGGTTTGCATTAGCATTCACACTTCCCAGGGTCCTCAGGCCATCTGCATGCAGACTCAGCCAGACATTGCTGCTTCAGTGACACTCATTTCACATACAGGAAATTTTCTTCACAACTATGAGGCCAAAAAAGTTACTTTTAAAAAGTCAATAAAGAAAAGCTTCTACTCTGCAGAATCTGAGTATGTGATACAGCAACAAAAATACATCACATGGGCCAGGTATTTGACACGCCAGCTTTAAAGGGAAAGCAATTCCCAGTTCAAATCTCTTGTGCTACTGTGATTCCTTAAAGGAAGTCAAAAACTGTCTCAAGATTTGTAAATTCTCTATACAACCTTCCATTTCAGATACTTAAATATACATCAGCCAGAGAAGCCAATATGTAGCAATGCTTAACAGCAGAACGAGTCCAACCTCCCGACAGTGCATCACAAAAATATTCCACATTAGTTCTGCACTCCGAGACATTAGTCTGCAGATGAATGTATGACACTGAGATAAAAGACATTCCATCCTCCTTGTCTTTGTACCTGGGTTCTGATGGCTGGATGCTGCATTATGCACAATTGACAAACCAGGTTTTATCTTCTGCAAAACTTCCAATTCTTTGGTTGTTATTTCATCTATGTTGATTTCTGACAAACTGTGAAAACAAAAATGAACCATGACAAACAACTATCAACCTAAGTTCAAGCTTGTAAATATTTATCAACTTCTTAATGGAAATGAAGCTTAATAGAGCATTGCAATTTTAACCACAGATGCCACAAAAGTCACTCTTAAAGTTACAATAAGACAAGACAGCTTTAGAAAGTATAGAAATGCAGAATTAAGGTTCCCCCAACAACACTAACCCTGCCCTCCTAACCCCTGCCATCCTGTGCACCCTCCATGTCAGGCAGATGTGTGTCTAAAAGCATCACAGAGTAATGTGTTAAATCTCAGACAACTTGGCAGTTCTACCAGGAATATCTCAAACCCCACACAGGGCCGGCTCTGGCTTTTTGGCCGCCCCAAGCAAAAAAAAAACAAACAGACCCGGAGCCAGGGTGCAGGGGGACTCCCTGCGCTTCAGATGTGCCCCGGCTAATGGGGGGAGGAGGAGGGAGCGGGGGGAGAGAGAGAGAAGGGGTGGCGGCCAGGGCTTCAGCGGGGCGCTGCCACGCGGCCCCCTCCCACCACGCCGCCTGCCTGGAGGGCTCCGCGCCGCTCCGGTCGGCTGGGAGGGAAGGACCAGGACTGTCTTGCCGGGCTTGTTGCAGGGCGCTCCCGTCCTCCGCGCCGCCGCCCCCTACAGGGCAGCCAGAGCAGAACAACAACAACAAAAAAGCAGCTGTGGAGTTTTGTCTGCAGGCATCTTAAACCCTGGCCAACACACGTCATGCAGCTGAATGTACCTAACCGACCGGTAAGGGAAGAAGAGATGTAAGATGTTCACTACTGTGAGGAGCTGGATCACTGTGGAGAGTGAATGGTCAAAACAGTTATCAGATATCCAGGGGCTGACAGGAGGAATTTGTATCAGGGAGTGGAGGGACTCGGAGAGAGCTTTAGTGGGTATAGGAAGAATCAAGCCACTGCTTCGCTTTTCCATTTAAGGCTCTTGACTTACTCCACAAACATGAATGAATTTAGCCGCCAGCACACCTGTGAGATAATCCCATTTAACAGACAAGGTAACTGAGGCACTAAGAGATGACATTTTCCAAAGCCTGTGCAGCCAAACCTGGCAGGCTGGGCAGATACAAGGGTTTCTTTTTTGCTCCTCTGGAAGCTCAGAGTGTTATGTAAAAGAAGGGGGGGGCGTTAGTCATACATCGGTGTCTGGGAGGAGTATGGAACAAAAGGAGAGAACAGGGTGTGGTTAAGGGCACAGCGGCTCATTCTGAATTTTCAAAGCCCTCGCAGGGGTCCCATGTTCTCAGGCAGGCACTGGTCTCATCACAAGATACATGGAACTAGCTCACAAGACGCAAGTTCACACCCTCAGCTCCTGGCCAGGCATTAGTTCTGACAAGATGCTCCACACCCAGAGACCCCCCCACTGACACTGATGACCCAGGGCCAAAACAAACTTCACAATCACAGCTGCACAAGGAGTCAGGGCACTATGGAGAACAACACAGATAGAGCAGCTCTGGATTCATGGAGGAGCACTGGGGAGAATAGGGGGTGAGGGGCCAGAGAGGAGCGACGCACATCCCTGGGGTTGAAGGGATACAAGGGGAGAGGGAGAGAGAGCGAGGAGGGGCCTTTGAGGAAAGTCTCTTCCCCGGGGGGCTGCTGGAGGGACAAGCAACACTGCGGTGAAGTAACTCATATAGCAACCCCCATGGCTTTAACAAGGCCATGGAGACTGAGAGAGGGAAGGGGAAGTAGAACACAGGACCTGGGCAGATCAAACAGTGGTTCCCAGTCCAGGACCACAAGAGGTTGCTGGGGAACGCAGCTGGGAGCACCATGGGGTGCTGTCTCTGGTCCTGTGTCCAGACGTGGGCCCTGGAGGGTTGCAGATACTGGGAGGAAGATTGGGAAGCAGAGGAGGCCCCTGAAGCAGCCCACCATGCTGCCAGAAGTGACAGGAACAGGAACAAGGGGATCCATCAGCACTAATACCAGAGGTGGAGAGGTGCAGGGGAGAGGTGCAGTGGCAAACACAAGCCAAAGTTTGCCCACAGTAGCAGCAGCAAAGTGGTGCCACATGTTACCAGTGGCTGGGGCAAGCTCACAACGTGGCTCTTGAGTGATTTCTCTCCAACAGCAGAAGCATGATCTACTGCGTGTCCATCAGGAGGTCCTGGAAGCCCATCAGCAAGTGGAGGCAGATCGGGAGGTGCTGATCAAGGACTTCCAGCAACGAGCTGAGGGCCAGCACTTATTTCAAGACCATTCCCCATAATCAGTATTAAAGGTAGAAATGTAATTGTATGTACCACAGAGACAGCCATGGGCACAAGCCAAAGCCTTCAAATGGCAGCTGGGAACCACCATGCACTCATGTGTTTCTACACAAAATCATTAAAGATATCTGGGAAGCTGAGGAAATTCCTCAGGACTTCAAAGATACCATAGTTACATTTATACAAAAATGAAGGGAACAAATCTGACAGTGGTAATTATCAGGGTATCTCCCTGCTATCTGTAGGTGGCAAAATCCTAGTCCACATTTTGCTCAATTGGGTTTTCAGAACAGTATCAGAGAAGTTTCTACCAGAGACCCAGTGTGAATTTAGACCAGGTTGGAACACCACAGACATGATTTACTTTTGTGAGACAGATTCCAGAAAAATGCATTCAACAAAACATGGGACTATGTGGTCATCATTGATCTTAAAGTAAGTTTGAAACTGATCAGAAATGGCCTCTGGAAAATTCAAGAAAAAAGTTTGGCTGCCCCACCAAATTAATTATCATCATACGTCAATTCCATGAAGACATGTCTGGTCAAGTACCCTCAGATAGTGGCTTCTCTAAATCACTCCCCATATCTAATGGGGTGAAACAAGGCTGCAAACTGGCACTAGCCCTTTTTGGTTTCTTTTTTTGCAGCCATTCTGATTTATGCAACCTTCAAGAGGGCGTATACATAAGGTACAATCTCCAAAGGGTTACTGCAAAGACAAACGTTCTTGAGAAACTCATGCATGAAGCCATTTTGGCAGATGAATGTGCTCTGTTTAATCAGAGTAAAACATGATCTACAACTTATCCCTGATAGGTTCTCAGAGGCCACTGTAGTAGAGAGAGAGAGAGAGCCTGGTGCAAGATCTGAGGCCTAAACCAGAGGCTGTGAACCAAAGTCAGGCTATGAATTAAAGCAGATGCTTTACAAGCTCACCGTCCAGTACATGAACATGGCAAAGTTCCTGCTAGCATTGCTAAAAGTACCAAGCACTAGATATTTATATAAATACATTCCAGAAGGCCAGTATAAATACACCCCAATCTAGCACAAAATAAGATACTTTGATAGAATAATGAATAGGGATGTTTTGTTCAAGATATCAGAAATAAGAACATAAGAACAGCCATACTGGGTCAGACCAAGGTCCATCTAGCCCAGTATCCTGTCTTCTGACAGTGGCCAATGCCAGGTGCCCCAGAGGGAACGAAAAGAACAAGTAATCATCAAGTGATCAATCCCCTGTCACCCATTCCCAGCTTCTGGCAAACAGAGGCTAGGGACACCATCTCTGAATAAGGAACAAGAGGAGGTAACAAACAGATGTCATGAAATACGTAAGGTGGTAGGTAAGTTGTGTATCCCAGTTGTTTGTCTCAGTCTATAAATGTTGGGGTACCTCACCGTAACCCTTTGTGTGGCCAAGGGGACAGCGGAGACTCCCACTCCTGACTGAGCCGCTTCTTGCTGCAGGGCACCCATGTGTTAATGTACTTGTGCAAGTTTTGCGAGTTGTTAGGACTGTGCCTTGAGGGCAATAAACCTGGCCAAGTGCCTTTGTCATTCAACCATGCCTGTGGTCCTTCTCTCTGAGTAACATTGAGGTTTGCTGAATTAGCAGGCTGCACTATCTGCGAGTGCTTATAACATCAGAGTTCCAAGGACAGAAGCACTGAGCAGCTGTAACAGCTTAGCAGCCTTGACAGCATCAGCAACAACACTCCACCCTTCAGCAACTAAACAATTTAGACTCACCATCATCCTGGAAAAAGCTGAAGTCCTCTTTCACACAGTTCCGTCTACTACAACTATTGAGCAAAACATCACCATTGATGATGCAGAACTAACAAGCATCAATCACTTTACATGCTTGAGTAGCACCATCTCAAATTATGGTTCCCTGGATAAAGAAATACCAGAATACAAAAGGCCAGCCAGACCCTCAGAAGACTTTGCCTTTGGATACTCAACCAGCACACCATCAGACAACGGAACTGATTATGGATAATACAGCAGTGATAGTGTCCCTTTCATATAGATGTGAAACATGGACAGGTTACCACAGATACATTAAGCAACTTTAAAAATTACACTTACTGTCTCCACTCCATTCAAAAAGTCAACTGGCAAGACAAAGTCTCAAACACTAACGTCCTTGAATGAGCAAAAAGCACCAGCACTGAGGCAATGATCATCCAAGCTCAGTTTAGATGGCAGGTCCTGTTATCAGAATGGGCAACAACAGACTCCCAAAGAAAATTCCCTATGGTGAGCTGAAACTCAGAAAGCTCCGGAGGGAGAGGCAAAGAAAATGTTTCAAAAACACCCTTAAGCAGAATCTGACCTTATGTGACATAAATATTGATAACTTTGAAAACATAGTCAAGGATAGACATGAAGGGAGAGCTACTGTCAATAACGGTTGTGAACAGTTTGATGAAGACAGACAAGAAAAACAGATTGAAAAAAAGGGCCAAGCATCATACAAAGTCTTCCGTGGGAGCCTGCATGTTTGTGTGTGACTTGTTTGTGGTCTTGCTCCTCATAGGTCAGGCTATACAGCCACATGAGTACACGTGCAATGCTGTGACTTCATAATCAGATATGATGGCTAGCCATGCATGTGTTCCTAAGAGATTTAGCAATGATTGATTGGTTTGGCGTTAGGAAGGAAATAACATTGCTACTATGTGCAGTTCACAATGGGGGATTGGGGGAGGATAACCAAATTGCGCACTTGTATTATGTGGTGAATAGTTCAGAAATCCAGATAAATGTGTTTTTTAATTATTTTGTAAAGGCTTCACTAGCCAAAAATTGACAAATTTGACATATTGGCTGAGAACATTATAACTAGAGCAGAAAATGTTTCCCTCCCTCCATTCCCTCACCCCCAAAATATTCACTTTTTAATGGGGGGGGACCCCAAAAAACGTTTTGGTTTTCAGCTGAAAGTTTTTGAGTTTTGAGTGTTCTGTTTTCTAAAGAAAAACTGAGAATTTGAGAGGAAAGCAGATATTTCTAAACTCAATTTTCTGTCAAATGACCATTTTGGGGAAAAATTGTGTGTGTGCATGTGTTTCATAGATTATAGATTATAGGACTGGAAGGGACCTCGAGAGGTCATCGAGTCCAGTCCCCTGCCCGCATGGCAGGACCAAATACTGTCTAGACCATCCCTGATAGACATTTATCTAACCTACTCTTAAATATCTCCAGAGACGGAGATTCCACAACCTCCCTAGGCAATTTATTCCAGTGTTTAACCACCCTGACAGTTAGGAACTTTTTCCTAATGTCCAACCTAGACCTCCCTTGCTGCAGTTTAAACCCATTGTTTCTGGTTCTATCCTTAGAGGCTAAGGTGAACAAGTTCTCTCCCTCCTCCTCATGACACCCTTTTAGATACCTGTAAACTGCTATCATGTCCCCTCTCAGTCTTCTCTTCTCCAAAGTAAACAAACCCAGTTCTTTCAGCCTTCCTTCATAGGTCATGTTCTCAAGACCTTTAATCATTCTTGTTGCTCTTCTTTGGACCCTTTCCAATTTCTCCACATCTTTTTTAAAATGCGGCGCCCAGAACTGGACACAATACTCCAGCTGAGGCCTAACCAGAGCAGAGTAGAGCGGAAGAATGACTTCTCGTGTCTTGCTCACAACACACCTGTTAATGCATCCCAGTATCATGTTTGCTTTTTTTGCAACAGCATCACACTGTTGACTCATATTTAGCTTGTGGTCCACTATAACCCCTAGATCCCTTTCTGCCGTACTCCTTCCTAGACAGTCTTTTCCCATTCTGTATGTGTGAAATTGATTTTTCCTTCCTAAGTGGAGAACTTTGCATTTGTCTTTGTTAAACTTCATCCTGTTTAACTCAGACCATTTCTCCAATTTGTCCAGATCATTTTGAATTATGACCCTGTCCTCCAAAGTAGTTGCAATCCCTCCCAGTTTGGTATCATCCGCAAACTTAATAAGCGTACTTTCTATGCCAATATCTAAGTCGTTGATGAAGATATTGAACAGAGCCGGTCCCAAAACAGACCCCTGCGGAACCCCACTCGTTACGCCTTTCCAGCAGGATTGGGAACCATTAACAACAACTCTCTGAGTACGGTTATCCAGCCAGTTATGCACCCACCTTATAGTAGCCCCATCTAATTTGTATTTGCCTAGTTTATCGATAAGAATATCATGCGAGACCGTATCAAATGCCTTACTAAAGTCTAGGTATACCACATCCACCGCTTCACCCTTATCCACAAGGCTCGTTATTCTATCAAAGAAAGCTATCAGATTGGTTTGACATGATTTGTTCTTCACAAATCCATGCTGGCTGTTCCCTATCACCTTACCACCTTCCAAGTGTTTGCAGATGATTTCCTTAATTACTTGCTCCATTATCTTCCCTGGCACAGAAGTTAAACTAACTGGTCTGTAGTTACCTGGGTTGTTTTTATTTCCCTTTTTATAGATGGGCACTATATTTGCCCTTTTCCAGTCTTCTGGAATCTCTCCCGTCTCCCATGACTTTCCAAAGATAATAGCTAGAGGCTCAGATACCTCCTCTATTAGCTCCTTGAGTATTCTAGGATGCATTTCATCAGGCCCGGGTGACTTGCAGGCATCTAACTTTTCTAAGTGATTTTTAACTTGTTCTTTTTTTATTTTATCCGCTAAACCTACCCCCTTCCCATTAGCATTCACTATGTTAGGCATTGCTTCAGACTTCTCGGTGAAGACCGAAACAAAGAAGTCATTAAGCATCTCTGCCATTTCCAAGTTTCCTGTTACTGTTTCTCCCTCTTCACTAAGCAGTGGGCCTACCCTGTCTTTGGTCTTCCTCTTGCTTCTAATGTATTGATAAAAAGTCTTCTTGTTTCCTTTTATTCCTGTAGCTAGTTTGAGCTCATTTTGGGCCTTTGCCTTTCTAATCTTGCCCCTGCATTCCTGTGTTGTTTGCCTATATTCCTCCTTTGTAATCTGTCCTAGTTTCCATTTTTTATATGACTCCTTTTTATTTTTTAGATCGTGCAAGATCTCATGGTTAAGCCAAGGTGGTCTTTTGCCACATTTTCTATCTTTCCTAACCAGCGGAATAGCTTGCTTTTGGGCCCTTAATAGTGTCCCTTTGAAAAACTGCCAACTCTCCTCAGTTGTTTTTCCCCTCAGTCTTGATTCCCATGGGACCTTACCTATCAGCTCTCTGAGCTTCCCAAAATCTGCCTTCCTGAAATCCATTGTTTCTATTTTGCTGTTCTCCCTTCTACCCTTCGTTAGAATTGCAAACTCTATGATTTCATGATCACTTTCACCCAGGCTGCCTTCTACTTTCACATTCTCAACGAGTTTGACTAGTGGAAGTGTTGTGTGTGTTTGTGCTTGGGTACATTGAGAGGGAAAAGGTTGAAAGAAGAGAGTGAGAGAGTTTAAAGATGAAAAAAGAAAGTTTGAATAAGGTTTAGAGAAAAAAAGGAAATTTGAAAGAAGAGAGGTACGTTATTCAAGAAAGGAGAGAGGATGGTAAAGGTTTAGTTTAAAAAAAAGCTTTTAAAAACATTAATAACTAGGTTTAAAAAGGGCATCTACTAAGGCAAAGCCTATTTGGTAAGCACATGACAAAAAAGTGAATAAAAAAGCATTTAAACTATTCAATAACAGTGTAGGTTAAGAAAAAGGAGAGGTTAAAAGAAAGAACAGTGCAAGAAAAGGGAAAAGAAAGCCCCCTTTGCAAAGGGCAAAGATAGAGATCACATGGTTGAATCAGAGAGCGAGAGAAAGAGAGAATACTTACCTTTCCAGTCTTTCTGTAGAATGAGGCAACTTTCCTGGTTTAGAACCTCTCAGACTTGTTATCACCACCTTTGGATCAGACCAATCAGAGTTTGTTCTACAACAGTGTCCTAGAATTCATTTTCCTGAACCAATCCTAGAGTCCCAAGATTTTAAACAAGAGCCATTTTCCTCCTCTTTCCCCCCCTTCCTCCCCCCCCCCTTTAACTGTCTTATTCTTATCTAAAGAAACAGACTCCCAGCATATTTCCTGCCATGTAGCCATTTTACATAGGGGTTTTTATAAAAGTTAAAACCATGAGCTTTTAGTAACACACAATTTTAAAAGTTTTTTCGTAGGTTTTAGACTAATGTGTTATTTTTTAGTAAGCACAATATGAAACAACAGGCTTTTGCAGCAAAACTCCTGTTAGCAAAGCAGCCTCTGTGAGTCAGTAGATCACAGAGGAGTTTGCTTCTTTACCTGCTTTTTAACAAACACATGTTAAAGTTACATTAAGTTTTGCAAAGGAATAAAGCTTTGCTTTATAATGACTTGAAAAGACACAGCCCTTTTGTATGTGTTGTAATTAAAAAAAAGCAGGCAAAAGCACCCCAGGGTTAAACCCTGAATAAGAAAAAGTTTTCCCCCAAGGTTTTTAGTGAGAAAAACTTGAAACAGCCTTTTGAAGGTAGTGAATTGGAAAAGAAGAAAACCCCTTTGAAAAACAAGGCTATCTGAAGACACATTCCTTTATTTAACCCCCTTGGTGTAGGTGTTTCAATAACATGTGACCTTCAAAAACAACCCAGGGTTATAAAAGTAATGTATACCGATAAAAATGTTTTCCCCCTAAGTTTTAAACTAGCACTGGGCATTTTTTAGTAAGCACAATTTGAAACAATAGGCTTCCACAGCAAAGCCATTGTTAGCAAAAACAGCCTAGGTGATCAGAGATAAGAAGGCCAGAACATAACAAGAAAGCCCTAGGCCTGCTTTTAAAACAAAATGATATCAAAAACTTGTATTAGAAAAAATAATAACTTTAACTGTAAATATGCTTGCTATGTAAAATAAAAACTTTTTACAATGAAAGTTTAAAAAAGCTAAAGTATGTAGTCAGAGACCCTCCCGCCTTTTTCCCCAGAAAAAAAAACAAGTAAGGGCCCCCCTGCTCTGCTCTTATCTAAACAACCAGGACCTTCTTGGTTTTTTTCCACTCTGTAACAAAAGCTGGCCAACACATAATATAAACCATTTTAATATGTGTTTTTAAAGTAATAACAATGTAAAATAATAAAAAGATAACCAAAAACAACCCTCATGGCCTGTAAATTGTGCAAAAAGCTTTAAAAGCCAGGGTTCAGTTACAACCCATGCCAACTGTGACTTTTTAAAAAAGGGTTAGAGCATAATATGAAAAAAAAATTAAAACCCACAGTAAAACACAAAACACAGCAACTTTTTTAACAATGTAAAATAAGACTTGTAGGGGTTTTTAGTAATAAGTTTAACAGGGATTATTTTTAAATGAGCAAACTTGTTTTAAAAAGCCAAGGACATAAAATTAATTAAAGAATACAGGTTGCAGCTTTTAAAGACTTCTGGTTACAGAGATGTTAATGGGTATATTACCATTTACAGTGTCTTTTTATTAACTGTTTAAACACATTCACTATAGAAAATAAGAATTTTTTAACCATTAAAGTTTAAAGAAGCTAAAGTATATAGCCACATGCCCCCCTCCCCCAACACACACACCTACCCACCTTTTTTCCTAGAAAAAATGACCTTTACACACCCTGGTTTTTCAAAGAAACTCCTTTTTAAATATTAATTTTTAGGGGGCCCCAAGACCTTTTTTTTCAACAGGTTTAAACCTATAACAAGGGACAGAAAACTGGACAATGCTGTCAAAGAAATATTGCTGATACAAGACTTCTACCATTATGGGGAGCCACGACATGGTAAAAAAAGTTACTTTGGTGTGTATCTGTCTCTGTGTGTGCCACCATGGTGTTATACCTGCGTTGTACTTAGTTAAAAGGTAATATTTTGTCTTTTAAATAGGATGAGGCCTTTTTTCTTGACATACCAGATTCTGCACTAGAATGTTTAAAGTTTGGTAAGCTAATTAATATGCTACACAATTATGGTTTATTTTTAAAATAAATGGTTTTAAGGATTTTATTTTTTTAATTTAGAACAAGATGGAAGTCAAAACCAGCAGATAGGTTTTCCTGAGATTACAGAAGATGGTATGAACTGTTTTTTAAATACGTGTTTGAAATAATTGTTATTGGAAATAGTGTACATTTTTTAGGGGTTGTGCATTACTACAGGTATTGGGGTTTATGTTTGTTGTTGTTAGTAAAAGAAAGAGGTTGCCTTTGCCCCAAAGGTTTTACTGTAAAAAAAAAAAAAAGTTTTACTGGCACTTGTTCAAAATTTGGTGCTGTAATGCCCCCGTGTGGCGTAAGCGAGAAAAGTGCTTTATTTTTTTACATTGTATTTAAACACAGTTTTTTAGACCCCCTTACAATAAGAACAGCAGTACCGGGTCAGACCAAAGGTCCATCTAGCCCAGTATCCTGTCTACCGACAGTGGCCAATGTCAGGTGCCCCAGAGGGAGTGAACCTAACAGGCAATGATCAAGTGATCTCTCTCCTGCCATCCATCTCCACCCTCTGACAAACAGAGGCTAGGGACACCATTCCTTACCCGTCCTGGCTAATAACCATTAATGGACTTAACCACCATGAATTTATCCAGTTCTCTTTTAAATGCTGTTATAGTTCTAGCCTTCACAACCTCCTCAGGTAAAGAGTTCCACAAGTTGACTGTGCACTGCGTGAAGAAGAACTTCCTTTAATTTGTTTTAAACCTGCTGCCTATTAAAGAAATAAGTGTTTTAGCGGGGTTACATGTAAATGTTTTTGAAATATATATATGGGGGACATATTTGTTGTTGTTAGTAAAAAAGAAGCTGCCTTTGCATCAAAGGTTTTATTGTAAAAAAAAAAAGTTTTGCTGGCAGTTGTTAAAAATTTTGGAGCTGTAATGCCCCCGTGTGGCGTAAGCAAAAATAGCACTTTATTTTTTTACATTGTATTTAAACACAGTTTTTTAGACACCCCCTCCCCTTACAATAAAGAAGTGTTTTAGCGGGGTTATGTGTAAATGTTTTTAAAATATATATATGGGGGATATGGTTGTTGTTGTTAGTAAAAAAGAACATACAGGCTTATGTGCTAAAAACATTTTATGTGTATTGGCAGACTTATCAAGTGTTATCCCTCAAGAAGAAATGTTGAAGGAGAGCTCGCTTAAAGGGGCCAAAAAAATTTCCCTCTGAATTAGCTAAAGTTGGAAACAAGGGAATCAAACCTCTCAATTTTGAACAACCCTGCACAACCAAATCCCTTATTACACAGAGCCAGCTACCTTTAAAGAAGGGCAAAAAATTTCCCTCTGAGGCAGCTGCAGTTGGAAACAAGGGTGTTAGACCCACTGATTTCAAACAGCCCTGCACATCCAAATCCCTCATTACACAGAGCCAGCTGGTCTTAAAAAGGGACAAAAAATCTCCCTCTGAAAGAGCGACAGTTTCCCGGGGTGGGGAAAAGGAGATCAGACCCCCTGATTTTGAACTGTCCTGCACCTCCAAAGCTAAGAAATCTACCTCTACAGCTTCCAGGAACATTGGTAAGTGATGCAAAGGGGTCAAAGCCCCTAGTTCTCAACAACCCTATGCCTTCCCAGCCCAGAAGGAATTAGCTTTTAAAAAGGTAAAGGCAAACAATCCTGTAGCAGCAACCATGTCCATGGGTGGGTTAGGGCAGGGTGAAGGGGTCAGCCCCCCTGCTTCTGGGCCCCGCAGAACCCTTGCTACAAATAACAATCTCCCCGTAGGGCTTGCTGCATCAGTTGTTGTTAGTAATGAGCTGTTTAGTGTTTGTACATCTCTTAAGCATTTAATATATACAAAGTTTTCGAAGCTAATTCTTGAGGTGTTTCAAAAGCAAAATTTTCCAGAAGAAAGGGTGGTTTTAGACCAAAAAATAACAGAGACCCAGGCACTGATTGAAAAGGTGGAAAGCGTGTTGAAGGGGGAAGGGAGGGGGTGACTAAACATGAAACCTAAAAATGTAAAGAGGGGTTGGGGGAAAAATGGAAAAAAGCTAAAAAATTGAGAAGGCTTTTGGCCAAAAAAATTTTAAAAGCCAGAGCTATTTTTAAAAAAATCAACCCCCCAACCAAGAAAGGGAAATAGACATAGACCCTTCGACCTCCTCTTCGGAAGGTTCAGATTCTCCCGCTCCTAATACACCTCCTCAAGTATATTTGAAACATTTGAGACACTGGATAAGACCCCAAAGAGAGTTTAATGCTTATGAATATTTTCAAGAATTTTGGTTAACTAATTTGGACAGAGTAACGGGGTTCACAGAGGCCATGGCGGCCATTGACACCGCTATTCAAAATTTGCTGGATGATATTAATAATCAGGTGGGCCCTGAAGATTTTGTACAGCTACGCTTAGATGCCCCGGGGCTAAATCACCAGCTCTTTTCTTTATGGAGGCCTTGGGAAGATTTAAACACCGTAGATTTTTTAAATAACATCATCACGGTGTTGCAAAGTAACGCAGAGATCGTGGGGTCCGGAACTCTAAGACCGGTTGTTACGATTATTAGAAACAGGGCTGGTGGAGGTGGGTCTGTAAGACCCTTAAAAACTATCACATACAGTAGAATCATTGAAAAAAAAAGAAAACATTTAATTGATTTAAATAACCAGGGTAACAATCTTTGTTTTCCTGGTAGTGTGCTGGGTCTCTTATGAGATGAAAAACTTACAGATGCCCAACTGTTAAAGGGGGCCAGACATCTCCATCAGGAGTTGGGGCTTTCGGACCAAAAAATGATTAGCTTCACAGACGTGAGCTCTTTTGAACAGCGCTTAAGCGTGGCTATCACCGTCATGTATCATGAAAATGGAAATTGGCGCTTTTTTACAATGGATGGTGTACACCGCCCCAAAACTATTTTTGTTCTGTTACATGACAAACATTATTATGGCATCCTAAATATTAAAGCCTTTATAGGAGCACCGTATTTGTGCAACTACTGTTACACCACGTACAGCCACAAACACCAGCACGCTTGTAAAAACCACTGCCGTACGTCTAATAGCGCTGAGTACCTTGAAGTGGTCAATGAAAAAAAGAGATGCCCCAGTTGTAAGCTATTTTGCAGGTCCAAGGCCTGTTTAGAAAGGCACAGCCCCCTGGCAAAAGATGGTAAAGTTGATTGTAAAAACAGAAATCTTTGCAATAAGTGCGGCTTTTACGAAGTTAAAAATCACAAGGGGAAAAGCAAAAAATGTCCCCAGTGTTATCAGAAAACCGACAACATAGACGGTCATCAGTGTTATATGTGTAATATCTGGTCTCCAGAAGAGGGGAAGGATTATGTGTTTTATGATTTTGAATGTATGCAAGAAACGGGGGTACACGTGCCAAATTATGTTTATGCCATGCATTTAGATAAAGAAACTAGCTGGGAATTTAAGGGGGACGAATGCATTAGTGAATTTGTTCGAACCTTTGTAGACAAGCGCTTTAAGGGATACACTTTTATTGCTCATAACGCTAAAGGTTACAACTGTTATTTTATCCTTAGACAGTTGATTAAAGAAAAAATGGCTGTTAGCCCCATAACGCAAGGTGGAAAACGTATGTATGTAATGGTGGTGGACTTAGACATCAGATTTATAGATTCTTTAAATTTTCTTCCCATGTAATTCAGCAAGTTACCCAAAGCTATGGAGTTTGAGGAAGTTAAGGGATACTTTCCACACTTTATTAACACCATTGAAAATCAGAACTATGTGGGGCCTATGCCCGGGATAGAGTACTTTGGAGTAGAATACATGATGCCTGAAGAAAAAAAGGAATTTCTGAACTGGTATCAACACAATCGCCAAAGCGAATTTGATCTCCAGAAAGAACTGCGCTATTATTGTCAAAAAGATGTTGAAATTTTGTGAGAGGCTTGCAACCGGTTCAGAAATGAAGTCATAAAAATGACAGAGAAGCAGATTGTTAAAAACCCAGGACAGGATAATGAGGAGTTGGTTACTAAATGTATAGACCCCTTTCAGTACCTTACATTAGCCTCGATTTGCATGGCCATGTACCGGATTAATTTTTTAAAACTGCAAACCATAGCCCTTCTTCCATTAGACAATTACCACAAGCAGCAGAAGAGATATTCCACCCCGGCCATTCAATGGTCGATGTACGTAGCCCACACTGAGACCATTTACATCCAACACGCTTTGCAGGGTGGGGAGTTTAAAGCAGGGTCCTATTTTTTGGATGGTTATGCCGTCATAGCAGGTAAACCTACGGCCTTTGAATTTAACGGCTGTTTTTTTCATGGCTGCCCCATCTGCTATTGTGAAAATGATTTCAATCCGTTGCTTAATGCGCCCTACGGGCAACTGTACAACCGAACCATGATTAAGGCTGAATTTCTAAAAAGACAGGGCGTTGAGGTAAGGACCATGTGGGAACACGAGTGGCAGGCTATGGTAGCTAACGATAACCGGGTGGGAGATTTTTTACGAGGGAAAAAAGCTGCCACAGCCTTTGGTTCCTAGAGACGCCCTTTATGGTGGTAGAACAAACACCATCTGCCTTTATTACAAACCGCAGCCCAGGAAGCAGGTTCATTACTATGATTTTACCAGCCTCTACCCTTTTGTTAACAAAACTAAACAATACCCTATGGGGCACCCCGTTATTGTGTATGAGGGTTTTGAGGATATCAGACAGTACTTTGGCATCGCCAAGGTTAAAATGTACCCTCCGAGAGGTCTGTATTTCCCCGTATTACCATACAGGGTCGATGGTAAACTAATGTTCCCCCTGTGCGCCCTTTGTGCAGAAACAAGACAAAAGGATCCCTGCATGCACGTCAGGAGGAGAGGGCTTTAACAGGGACTTTGTGCACAATAGAGTTGGTGGAGGCTTTAAACAAAGGGTACAGGATCGCTGAAATTTATGAAGTCTGGCATTTTAACCACTCTTCAGATGCCCTGTTTTCAGACTACATTAAAACACACTTGAGACAGAAGCAAGAGGCCTCGGGGTTCCCTCACTGGTGTATGGACAAGTTAAAAAAAAACACAGTACACTATAGAGTACTATGAAAGAGAAGGCGTGTGTCTGTATCTAAACAAGATAAAGATAAACCCCGCAAAAAGGCAATGCCCAGACATGTTTCAATATGTCCAGACTTGTTTGTCTTGTCGTGAGTTTAAGGAGGTGCATCAATAAAGCACATGTTGAATTTTGTTTACGTCTTTTATTTTACACAGTTAACCATTCGATTTTTCGTTTTTTAACAGGGACATTTTTAAAAGGATGATGCTACTTATGGCCTTGACAGGCTCTAGCCCTGTTTTTAGACATTCTAAAAACTGTTTATTGGTAACATCCTACAATGGACGTAGGCACATTCAGCTCCGCCAAGGCTTTCATAAAAACATTCCACCCTTTAGGAGTCCTCTTGTTAGCGAAAGAATAAGAGCTGGTTACCCCCCTGACTAAATCGAGCATGTGAGACCCCATCAACCGCTTCCCCCCGGTAAACAAAACTGCCATTATTGGCCCAAGAAGAAACATCTTTATGCTGTCTGAGTTTATTTAACAATATTTCAGCTTTTTTTTATAGCGAGGATTTACCCCCTCCAACACCTCCCAAATGACAAAGTCTACCAGGTACTTAGCACTGGTGGTCATTAGAGCTTCAGTGTACCCCAAACGGACCCCCAGGGTCACTTTTACCCATTTTACAAACAGTGACGCTGAAACAATGTGAACTTTATAATTCTGGTTGGCATTCCCACTCATGAGGCAAAAAACATCTTTGCTACGCGTCAGTTTAATTTTCAAGTCCACGCCGTTCAGCAATAGTTTTTCTTGAAAAAACAAATCGCTGTGTAGAGGCCCCAACAGATCCAGCTTCCTGCTGCCGGCCGTTGGTCTGGCCCTGTGTATAAACCCCTCATTAGCCGTGCCGACCAAAAGGGTGCTTTCATGGGCCCCTGTCAGGACTGAGATCCCCACTTTGAACTTTAGGGTACAAATGTAGGGGCCTGCATGAAAAACTTCTAAGCTTAACTACCAGCTTAGCTCTGGTTCGGCTGCCACCATCAATGGATTCCCTCCCTGGGAAGCCTTGAAAAACCCTCACCAAATCCCTGGTGAAAACAAATCCAAAACCCCTTGGATCTTAAAACAAGGAGAAATTAACCATTCCCCTCCTTCCTCCCACCAACTCCTGGTGAATCAAGATCCAAAACCCCTTTGGATCTAAAACAAGGAAAAATCAATCAGGTTCTTAAAAAGAAGGTTTTTAATTAAAGAAAAAGGTAAAAATCATCTCTGTAAAATCAGTATGGAAATTAACCTTACAGGGTAATCAAACTTAAAGAGCTCAGAGGACTCCCCTCTAGTCTCAGGTTCAAAGTACAGCAAACAAAGATAAACACTCTAGTAAAAGGTACATTCACAAGTTGAGAAAAACAAAGGAAAACTAACACGCCTTGCCTGGCTATTTACTTACAAGTTTGAAATAGGAGAGACTTGCTTAGAAAGATGTGGAGAACCTGGATTGATGTCTGGTCCCTCTCAGTCCCCGAGAACGAACACACTCCCAAAAAACAAAGAACACAAACAAAAGCCTTCCCCCCCCAAGATTTGAAAGTATCTTGTCCCCTTATTGGTCCTTTAGGTCAGATGCCAGCCAGGTTACCTGAGCTTCTTAACCCTTTACAGGGAAAAGGATTTTGGAGTCTCTGGCCAGGAGGGATTTATAGTACTGTACACAGGACAGCTATTACCCTTCCCTTTATAGTTATGACACGCCCCCCAAATCACAGATAGTGTTGGATGTTCGGTTCCACACTGGCTGTGATTTCTTCCTGGAGTTTTAGGAGAAAACAGAGTTAATAAGACACATGTACCTTTAGACATACTACTGATTATATAAAAACTAACAATAAGTTTCATTCCAAAAACAATTGTTAACCAGTTAACTCTGGGAAACTTTCCCGGGAGAGTGCATCAGCCACTTTGGAAGGTGGCGGGTGCATTTCGCAACCCGAAAGGGAGTACATTGAATTCATACACCCCTGCCTGGGTGACGAAGGCTGACCTTTCCTTAGCGGGTTCATCTAGTGGTACTTGCCAGTACCCCTTGGTTAAGTCTAAAGTAGAGATGAATTGGGCATGTCCCAATTTCTCCAATAGCTCATCTGTGCGTGTCATTGGATAGTTGTCAGGACGAGTTACAGCATTTAGCTTACGGTAGTCCACGCAAAAGCGTATTTACCCATCTGGTTTGGGAACTAGAACCACTGGAGATGCCCATGCACTCTTAGAGGGGCGGATTATACCCATCTGTAGCATGTCCTGGATCTCCCTTTGTATAGCAGTTTTGGCATGAGGTGACTCCCGGTAGGGTGGGGTTCTAATAGGGTGAGCATTACCTGTGTCAATGGAGTGGTATGCCCGTTCGGTCCATCCTGGAGTGGCTGAGAAAATTGGTGCAAAGCTTGTGCACAGCTCCTTGATCTGCTGTCGCTGCAGACGTCCAAGGGTCATGGAGAGGTTCACCTCTTCCACGCCACCATCCTTTTTTCCTTCGTAGTAGACACCTTCAGGCCACTCCGCGTCATCTGTTTCCTGGGCTGTAAACTGGCAAACGTTTAATTCTCTGGAATAAAAGGGCTTAAGAGAATTAACATGGTATACCTTAGGCTTTATGTTGGAGGTGGGGGAGGCTATGAGATAGTTAACAGCTCCTAGGGGCTCCTGGACCGTGAATGGTCCTTCCCACGACGCTTCCATTTTATGGGCCTGGAGCGCCTTTAAGACCATGACTTGGTCTCCTACCTTGAAGGACCGTTCTCTGGAATGTTTATCATACCAGGCCTTTTGCTCTTCCTGAGCATCCTTTAGGTTTTCTTTAGCAAGGGCCAAAGAGTGTCGGAGGGTGTTTTGTAGGTTGCTTACAAAGTCTAGAATGTTAGTTCCTGGAGAAGGCGTAAACCCCTCCCATTGCTGCTTCACCAACTGTAATGGCCCCTTAACCTCACGGCCATACACAAGTTCAAATGGTGAAAACCCTAAACTGGGATGTGGTACAGCCCTGTAGGCAAAAAGCAACTGCTGCAACACGAGGTCCCAATCATTGGAGTGTTCATTTACAAATTTACGTATCATGGCCCCCAAAGTTCCATTAAACCTCTCCACCAGGCCATTGGTTTCATGGTGGTAAGGGGTGGCAACCAAGTGATTCACCCCATGAGCTTCCCACAGGTTTTCCATGGTTCCTGCCAGGAAGTTAGTTCCCGAATCTGTAAGGATGTCGGAGGGCCAACCTACCCTGGCAAAAATGTCTGTTAATGCCTGGCACACACTTTTAGCCCTGGTGTTGCTTAAGGGTACTGCTTCCGGCCATCGGGTAGCAAAATCCATGAAAGTCAGTACGTACTGCTTTCCTCTGGGTGTCTTCTTTGGGAAAGGACCCAGAATATCTACAGCTACGCGCTGAAATGGGACCTCAATTATGGGTAGTGGCTGGAGAGGGGCTTTAACCTGGTCTTGGGGCTTTCCCACTCGTTGGCACACCTCACAAGACCGGACATATTTAGCAACGTCCTTGCCCATTCCCTCCCAGTGGAAGGACTTCCCCAACCGGTCTTTGGTTCTGTTCACCCCAGAATGGCCACTGGGATGATCATGGGCTAAACTCAAGAGCTTTACCCGATACTTAGTGGGAACTACCAACTGTCTTTGAGGATGCCAGTCTTCCTGGTGCCCACCAGAAATAGTCTCCTTGTATAAAAGTCCTTGTTCTACAACAAACCGGGATCGGTTAGAAGAGCTGAGAGGCGGTGGGGTGCTCCGCGCCGCCGCCCAAGCTTTTTGAAGGCTGTCATCTGCTTCCTGCTCGGCCTGGAACTGTTCCCTTGATGCTGGAGACATCAGTTCCTCCTTGGACTGTGGACTGGGGCTTAGTCCCTCTGGAAGCGATGCAGGTGCTGGGGCTGTTTCCATTGACTGTGAACCGCTGTCCGCTGGTGCACTATGTGGTAACTCAGGCTCTGGCTGAGCCTCTTGGGTAGGGTTATCTGCTGCTTCTGCCAGTTCAGGCTCGCTGGTGCCCTCTGGCATTGGAGTTGTAGACGGGTTTGCAAGCGCTGGACTCAGGGCTGGCAATGGTTCTGGTGCTGGTTGCGTTGCCAGTTCCGGTTCTGGGACTGGCTTTGGCTGGGTCTCTGGGATTGGATCCACTACGGCTGTTGCAGTCGTTGGCAGAGGATCCAGTTCCACCACCTTTGTCTGGGTCTCCGGTAACACAGACGGGGCCCTGGTGGACGGCTCAGGAACAGGGATGGGGGTGAAAGCTTGCTTAGCCTGGCTGCGGGTGACTATTCCCACCCTCTTGGCTACCTTCACATGGTTGGCCAAATCTTCCCCCAGCAGCATGGGAATGGGATAATTGTCATAGACTGCAAAAGTCCACATTCCTGACCAGCCCTTGTACTGGACATGCAACGTGGCTGTAGGCAAGGTTACAGACTGTGACACGAAGGGTTGAATTGTCACTGTAGCCTCTGGGTTGATGAGTTTGGGGTCCACTAGGGATTGGTGGATAGTTGACACTTGAGCCCCAGTGTCCCTCCAAGCGGTAACCTTCTTTCCGCCCACTCTCAAGGTTTCCCTTCGCTCCGAGGGTATGAGAGAGGCATCTGGGTTTGGGGATCTTTGGTGTGATTGGGGTGTAATGAACTGTAATCGGTTGGGGTTCTTGGGGCAGTGAGCCTTTATATGTCCCAGTCCATTACATTTAAAACATCGCCCTGCTAAAGTATCACCGGGACGAGGTTGGTTGGTGGAGACTGGTGTGGTGGGGTGAGAAGGCGTCTGGGGTTTCCCTTGGGATGTGGGTGGGGCCTTGGGTTGTCCCCGGTGGTAAGGTTTTGTTTCGGCTTGCCCCTTCTGATATTCGCTCCAACTGCTACTAGTTTTTTTCTTTTCTGCCACCTCCACCCATTGGGCTCCAATCTCCCCCGCCTCAGTTACAGTTTTGGGCTTCCTATCTAGGATGTACCTTTCTATTTCCTCAGGAACACCCTCTAAAAACTGCTCCATTTTTACTAGGGAAAGCAGATCTTCCAGAGATTTAACATTTGCTCCTGATACCCAGGCATCACAATTTTTGTCAATGTGGTAGGCATGACGGGTAAATGACACATCCGGTTTCCACTTTAGGGCTCTGAACCGCCGACGGGCATGCTCGGGTGTTAGCCCCATTCTGAGTCTGGCCTTGTTTTTAAAAAGTTCATAACTGTTCATGTGTTCCTTAGGCATTTCAGCCGCCACCTCTGCTAAGGGTCCACTGAGCTGCGGCCTCAGCTCTACCATGTACTGGTCTGCAGTGATGCTGTATCCAAGGCAGGCCCTTTCAAAATTTTCTAAGAAGGCCTCAGTATCATCGCCTGCCTTGTAGATGGGGAATTTTCTGGGATGGGAAGTGGTACCTGGAGGGGGGTTGTTAGCATTGGCTGGTGCATCCTGCTTAGCCTTTGCTACTTCCAGTTCATGCTTCCTTTCTTTTTCTCTCTCCTCCATCTCTTTTTCTTTCAGCTCCATCTCTTTCTCTTTCATCTTCATCTCTTTTTCTTTCAGCTCCATAGTTCTCTTGTGAGCCTCCTCTTTGGCTTTTTCCAGCTCCATCTCTCTTTCATGGGCCTCCTTTTTGGCTTTTTCTTCTCTTTCTTTTAGCTCCATCTCTCTCTTGTGGGCCTCCTCTTTGGCTTTCTCCTCTCTGTCTCTCAGCTCTATCTCTCTCTTGTGGGCCTCCTCTTTGGCTTTTTCTTCTTTGGTAGTCATTTTCCTGTTTTCTTGTGCTGGGTCACCCCCTTTGCAGTTGACAAACTGGGAAGTTCTCAGCTCTGGCTGCTGCAGAGTTAACAGTAACTTTCTAACTAGCTACTCCCGAGGATGTAAAAAGAAAAAAAAAAAACAATTCAGCTTGTAAATACCTTTTACCAGTCATTTGCTAATTGAACCCTTCTCTTAACAAAGGACCTGTAAAAAAAACTTAACACCTCTGCCTTCAGGCAAGGAGAGATAAGATATGCATCTATCTACTTCCAGCTCGGCTTTCCAAGCAGCTAGAAGGAAAAAAAAAATCTCACTGGCTTTTGGGTTTAAAATGATCCCACCGCTATTCACCATGTCAGGACTGAGATCCCCACTTTGAACTTTAGGGTACAAATGTAGGGGCCTGCATGAAAAACTTCTAAGCTTAACTACCAGCTTAGCTCTGGTTCGGCTGCCACCATCAATGGATTCCCTCCCTGGGAAGCCTTGAAAAACCCTCACCAAATCCCTGGTGAAAACAAATCCAAAACCCCTTGGATCTTAAAACAAGGAGAAATTAACCATTCCCCTCCTTCCTCCCACCAACTCCTGGTGAATCAAGATCCAAAACCCCTTTGGATCTAAAACAAGGAAAAATCAATCAGGTTCTTAAAAAGAAGGTTTTTAATTAAAGAAAAAGGTAAAAATCATCTCTGTAAAATCAGTATGGAAATTAACCTTACAGGGTAATCAAACTTAAAGAGCTCAGAGGACTCCCCTCTAGTCTCAGGTTCAAAGTACAGCAAACAAAGATAAACACTCTAGTAAAAGGTACATTCACAAGTTGAGAAAAACAAAGGAAAACTAACACGCCTTGCCTGGCTATTTACTTACAAGTTTGAAATAGGAGAGACTTGCTTAGAAAGATGTGGAGAACCTGGATTGATGTCTGGTCCCTCTCAGTCCCCGAGAACGAACACACTCCCAAAAAACAAAGAACACAAACAAAAGCCTTCCCCCCCCAAGATTTGAAAGTATCTTGTCCCCTTATTGGTCCTTTAGGTCAGATGCCAGCCAGGTTACCTGAGCTTCTTAACCCTTTACAGGGAAAAGGATTTTGGAGTCTCTGGCCAGGAGGGATTTATAGTACTGTACACAGGACAGCTATTACCCTTCCCTTTATAGTTATGACAGCCCCCGCATGTCTTTATGAAACCCTCCTGTCGAAAACTGCGTAGCAAGGGTGTCATGGCTGTAGTTCAAAATTAGCTCTATCAGGGCTCTGTAAGGGTAACAATTGTTGCTCTGGCTGAAAAGACGGTTGCCTAAAGTGACATCCAGCTGGTTAAAAAGGGTGGTGATGGGGTAGTTTGTTAGAGCCACCCTGGCATCATCATCAAGGTCTGACCCATCTTCTTTTACCACCTTGCAGCACACATATAGCAGCATGTTGTTAAGGTCTAAGTAATGATCCCCATGTCCCGAAATACAAAATTCGAGAGGGGCATTCACCGTTAAAGCGGCCAAAGGCAGCACCTCTACATAAAAGCTATTCTCAATACTGGTTTGTGTGGGGGCTATGTGGTGCTATTTACCACAGGTGACGCATCACTTCCTCTTCTTAGGGCGCCTTTTAGGTTTATGGCTAAGGCGTCTTCTGACAGCTTTTTTTTTTAAAAGGCCTAGGAGGGCCCTTTAAACGGCTGGCGCAATGCTGCTCTTTTTCTCCTCATCACCACTAAACCGGAACATTCCTGTGGTGTGCGTGCTCCTATTTTGTTTATAACGGCGCTAGAGACATGGTATACTACGTCTCTGGTTATATTTTTTGCAGGTGTTTTCATATGGGGTTTCATAATTTCAAAACCCCTTCTCAAAAGCGGCACGGCTTTTCTAAAAAGACTGCGAAATATCCCTCCTAAACCAGCCCTGTACATAACGTATGAACGTATCCTTTAAACGTATACTTGATAAACCCTGTAAGCCATAACCAGCCTGGGCCTTGTAGTAGTTCCTATACAAAAAGGGGTCCCCGTAGTTTTTCATAGTTACCATTCTTCAACTTTTCTGGGGCACAAACGTAGTTCAACAATCACCTTCCCAAAACTAAATGAAACATGTTCATTCTTATCTGTCTTTATTTCAACAATAATGTTCCCGATATGCTGCTTACTCACGGGGACGTAATGCGGTTTGTCATACGTGATGGTAATAAATTCGTTGTTGCTATCGCAGATGGGAACGCAGCGCAACAGCGGCACGTAGTAGTCCCCCACTAACTGATGTTCCGCTATGTCTGTGTACACATATAAAGAGTTAAATCCGCCCGTAATGTCTGAACGGTACGGCGCTATCCTACACGGATAATCCGGAAGCATTCCCAATATTGTTGCCAATTTTCCCCGTTAGGAAAAAAAGTAATTTTCATCATTTGCTTTTAACCAAACCCTTCTAGTCACTAAGCTGTAACTGACGCTGACCTTTGGTTTTTCAGTATCTTTGTCGATATTCTTGTTGATGTTCTCTATTAAATGGTGAATGCTTGAATAATAGCTGGCGTCTATGTTGTAGGTTCGGATTTCTTTTTTCGACGCTAACATAAATGGTATATCGTAAAAGAGTGTGTTCCACGAGTGACAATAATGAATTTCCGATAAAGCGACATCCCACTGACCTATCAAATTTAAAGGCTTGGCTAGTTGTATTGTAAAATTGAAACTAGTATTTTGAGGAAAAGCCCCCACAGAGGAGTTGCTTGGTAAGCTAATGAAAAACTCTGTTCAGTCATTTTTTCCCCGCTTTATTAAAGGTCTTGCACTTGAGACACTTTAACCCAACTGTTAAATTTTTTAGGCCAACCTTTCCATTTCACAAAAAAATATTCGTTCCTTCCCCAGCCTTTTTTCACTAAAATCTTTTCTACCCTGTAAACGCGGCCCTGGTTAGGGTTTACTTTTTGTAATTCTTCAGGGTAAAAAGAGCCTGCGACTTCCTCCTCTCCGTAATCTTGTAATGCGTACACAGGCCTCTGTCCTCGTAATAAAACGCCTGACACGATAAATATTTCATCAGTAAAGCTTTGCTGATATCTCTTTTCAAAAGTACCATTTGTTTTAGATACCCTTACATGATCCCCTTTCTTAAAAATCACACGCGGCACCTTTATTTTAAAACTATCTCCGTATACGGTTTTTCACATGCTCAGCGCATTAATATGTGTCACATCAATCGGGCGTCCTCTAATAGTTCTGTGATAACTTCTGTTGTAGCCATCTATGAAGGCCTGCAGCACATCGATGTAGCGAAAGGTGCTATGGGCAGTAAAATACCTCCACATCTTTGATTTTAAAGTTCTGTTAAACCTCTCCACAACCCCGGCTTTGACTTCATTATTGGTAACAAAATGGTGTACCCCATGTTGCTTAAACAAAGTCTTTAAAGCTTTGTTTAAAAACTCTTTTCCTCGGTCTGTTTGTAATTTTTGAGGCACACGGCCTTGTGTAAAAATAGCTTCAAACGCCTTTGCCACCTCTTCCCCGGTCTTATTCTTTAGGGTTACTGCCCAGGCGTATTTAGACAAAATATCTATCACCGTCAAAATATATTTACGACCATCGTTGTGGTTAGAATAGGAGGCCATGTCAACCAAATCCGCCTGCCATTGCGCGTCCACATCAGACACAACCATTTTATTTCTTTTAAATTTAAGCCTTGCCAGTTTATGTAAAGTGTCAGCATCTTGATCCGCAAGCCAAGTGGCAACCTGCTTTCTGTTTAAAGTTTTATGGTGTCTTTTAGCGGCCTGAAAGAAGGGTGTTACACCCCCAAAACTCCCAACTTCTCTGGGAGAGTAATAAATTTTCTTTAGCAACCTCACCATGTCTAACCCGTCTTGCTTTAAAAAACACAAGATCCAGTTTTTGCTTTTGTTTTTATTTAATACAGAAGCGTCTATACACGTCTTACTTTTTTTTAAAAAAAAAAAGACAAGCTTTTAATGCAGCAGCAAAGTAATATACGGTACAACTAAATACATTTATTTAATGCATAAACAAAATAATATAGAAAATAGTAATACACACTTTTTTATTTTATTTTACAATACATCTTAATCAATATATTTTTTTAAGCCTTTAGGGTAAGAAGATGGCATGTAAAAAGTTTTATAATCCATTTTATGAACCCTGCTACACGATCGGCCAATATTGGCTGCCACCTCGTTTGACAGGTCTCTACAACCTCCCTAAGAATTTTAACAACTTCAGTTATAGTTTCAGTGGTTATGTTAAGCTTTTTCAGTTTGTAGCCTTCGGCTATAATTATACTTAGGAGCTGGGCCATATTCAGTTTAGAAGAAATAAGTCTAATCTGATGAAATACTTCTGAGCGACCCCAAGAGATACAAGGGTGACTAAAAGGGTTGGGCTCGTTTACCGTGCAGGCTGCACAGTTTTCCAAAAGTTGTTTTTTCTAACAGTGGTAAATGGCTGTTACTACAACGGCCCTAATAATATCGGCCATAACATCATCTTTGCAGCTCTGTTGGTCACCCTCCTTACTTTTTACAGACTTTTAAAAAAAAATCTTGCTTCATGCAAAAACAACAGGTGCATATCACGGTTATTCTGCTCAAAGGCCGCCTCTCTTTATCCTCTTCATCCTCTGAAGATGTCTGTCAAAAACAAAGTAAAAACATGTTTTAAATTCTTTGTTGCAAACCTTTAAAAATAAAAAAGACCTACACTTTATTCGTGCTACCTCAATCGTACCCTCATCTGATTCTGAATTATCATCATTATCATCCCTGGCTGACGCACCGTCGGGCCCCGTGGCACCTTCCTGTTATTAAACACAAACATATAGCTTTGTTTAACCTCCCTTATATAAGTTTATGTTTATATTTCTTTCAAGATTTTCTAAGTAACTTTTACCTCATCATGTTCTTTTGGTTTTACAGTTGACAACCGCTCGCTGCACACCCTGTTTGTATCATTTGTTTATGAATCACCACTGGTGGGGGCTCCATCGATCATTGTTTCAGCAACCTATTATTAGCACAACCGTATAGTAACGTTTAACCAGTGGCTTACATAGATATATTTCTTTTCTTTCAAATAATTTAAGATGTTTTTACCTCATCATGTGCTTCTGGCTCTGCACTTGTTGACCACTCATCACATACCAGAGCAGTAATCTTGTACGGACCCGGCTTGGTTATCTGTCCAAAAAACAAAAAAATCATTTTTAAGCACGTAAATGTAATAATTTTTTTCACAACTGGTAAAGCTTTTGCTTGCTTTTACCGTAACAATGTCGCCGTCTTTCCATGACTCGGGGTCTATCGGGTGATTCTCGACATCGCTATCCTCCAATGGTCCCTCAGTTGCCATGTCCTCATATACAGGCTCTTCTTCCATTCCTACCTATTAAAAAACAAAAAAATATTTAACCATCAATATTTATAAAACATTTGTAATATTTCATTAATTTGTTATAACAACAGTCTTACCTTTGCCTTCGAGTCAGCTTTCTCCAAATCCGAAAACAATTTATTTCCGCACTTTATCCTTTTTCTCTTTTACAAATGGCCATGGCTCCATAAAGTCTTCCTCTTTCTTGGGTTCAATTTCATGATGAAACACAGGGTTCGGCAACGAGCCTTTCTCATTAGCAAAATAAGCGTAAAGAGGCCTTCTCTTCTGAACACGTACTGGTGCATCCAGGGGCAATTCCGGCTCCTTGGCTTCTGTAAGCGTCTTGTACATGGACATGTCTTTGTGTCTAGGCTCCCAGTTTTAAAACCCCACTCGCAAAAATACGTGTTTTTATATACACTTGGCCAAATGTTCATTGGTTAGAGTTTTTCAAATAACCCACCATGCAGTAGTTCATTTCTAAAAGGCTCTTGTTTAAAATCTTGGTACTACAGGATTGGTTTAACAAGTGCATTCTGTGACCTAGCTGTAAAACAACCACTGATTGGTCCACTGAAAGGAGGGGCTAGCTCGCTAGGCTCACCACCCAGAACAGCTATCATTTCACTACCGACAGTCGCTGGGGTAGGATGTTTCGCTCTGCATGTGTTCAGTAACACAGATTCTCTTACTGCTTTATTTTCTCCTCTCTTTCTATTCTTGAATAACCTGCCTTTACCATCCTCTCTCCTTTCTTGAATAACTTACCTCTCTTCTTTCAAATTTACTTTTTTTCTCTAAACTTTACTCAAACTTTCTTTTTTCATCTTTAAACTCTCTCACTCTCTTCTTTCAACCTTTTTCTCTCACTTTACCCAAGCACAAACACACACAACACTTCCCCTAGTCAAACACACACACACCCACATTTTTTTTTCAAAATGTCTGACGGCGCCAAACTTTGGCGCCAACAGAAACGGTGTGGGAAGGCCGGATATAAACCCTAAACGGGGCGTGGAAACCTGTCAAAAAATGCATGGTGATGAATGCTATTGAGTGGCATACTACTGGTACTAGCTCAAGCAAGGCTAGCACATATCTGACTACCCATGTTGGGAATTATACTTCCCAGCTGTAGTATAGACTTGCCCAAAATGTGTTTCTTTTCGGCTAGTTGTACACCTTTGGTCGCTAACTTAAGCTTTTGTGCTTTCAGTTCAGTGACGCGGTGCAGTCAGACAGTGTGAGCTGCTGTGCTAGTGAAAAAGGACCAGGGAGAGTGAAAAAAGAGAAGCGCAAAACTGCAACGGTTGACCCTGACTTGGCCAGGGTATGGTCTTAAATGTGCCAAATGGCTTCAAACACAAACAGGAAGTGGGCCAAGCACCTGCCTGCATCATCTCTCAGACTCATAGACTTTGAGGGCAGAAGGGGCCATTATAATCATCTAGTCTGATCTGCACATCGCAGGCCACAGAACCTCACCCACCCACTCCTATCATAGACCCCTAACCTCTGGCTGAGTTACTGAAGTCCTCAAATCATGATATAAAGACTTCAAGTTAAATAGAACCCACCATTTACATTAGTTTAAACCTGAAAGTGACCTGAAGCAGGAATGAATGTTACAAAGCCATTCAGTGTGGTGTGCACACAATGTTTGCGTGGGGAATGGAGGGAGTAGAAACAGGTTTGAAAAAGTATAGAACATGGCAGCTTGTTATAGTTTGCCATAGACACACAGCAGTGACAAACAGCACTAGAGAGCCAGCATTCCAGATGGAGGCACACTACGGCCCTTGTTCTGAACAGTCTTACTTATAGTTTGAATATAAGCATCAGGTGGAAGCTGAGAGCAGAGCTTATTTAGACACCAATCCTGTAAAGGTTTATGTACATACTTAACTTTATGCTGTGTAAGTAGTGCCATCAATGGGGCTACTGTTGGAATAATTTTTATTTATGCAGGATATTACCACGACACTAATTTAACCATAAATTCCTTTATTAAATACAAAGGTTGAATGGTATTGATACAATTTCTCTCATCATGCCTCAAAAGCCTAAATAATAAGCAATTTATGGCATCCAAACAGTAAACAAAACATTTATAAGCATTTGATCAAGATACTTACAAATGGGCTAAACCCAGAGTGCTTAACCCATATTGGTCTGCTCCAACTTGCTTAGGCAGGTATTAGCAATGAACCCTTTAAGAGTTTAAATTTTTATATCCTTTAACCAGTGATGTCATTGCCTTAGCTAAGGGCAGATGAAGGAATTTCTTATCTAGTCACTTATTTACTGCACCTGTTAATCATGTTTTATTTCTATGGCTTCGTCTCAAACCATAAATAAAGAAAATGCTGGTATTTGAAAAAGTCACTACAAGTTTAACACAACAACTCTTCTTTCTCATGATCCCATTCTTTTTGGTAATATGCTGGGCCTATGGCTATGCTAATATTCCAGCTTAATTTAAAACCATAGTTCACCCTAATCTAACGCTGGCCTATATTCCTACATTTACTTGCAATGCCTCAAGTTAAAGCATGCATGTAAGTCTTTGCGGGACTGGGCCTAAGAGAGCTCTGCTTTCAGCTTCCAACAGATAATTGTATTTAAGATTATTTTTTGTTCTAATGGAAATGTCGTTCCACCATATATACACCTTGTATAATATAATAAATACTGTATAGTATCATAATATAATATATTCTTTACAAGTTGCTTGGTTATAGAAATGGAACCAGGTTACCATTCTGTAGACATGGCTGCTCAGTAGAGAATTCTGCCAGCCCCTTATGCTGTATGAAGGTTCTAGGTGAAAGTCTCTGAAAGGCAGGACCCGAAAAAGTTTGATGTTGGCAGCAAGAAAACACTTCACAGTGTGTTACTGGAACATACTCAATAAACATAAAAGATCTCACAGATCATGAGGGAGATGGACAGGTATGGATTTGAAATCCTGGGCATCAGTGAGAGCAGACTGACTGGTTTTGATGAGAAGCACTTCCAGCAAGACAAGAAACATCTAATCTATTCAGGTAGTAGTGACAATGTACACTCAGAGGGACTAGCACTCATTATGACAGATTCTATGGAAAAAGCACTTAAGAACTGGGAACCTGTCAACCAATGTATCATATATGTCAGATTCCAAACCAAATTCCCAAAGATGTCTATCATACAGTGCAATGCTCTGACAGAGGAACCTAGTGACAAAAATAAAGATAAGTTCTACAACTGCCTCCTAAGTTTTTCTTCCAAATCAGGAAGACTAGGTGGAAGAGACATTTATACAATAAATAACAAATAAAAGAAGTATCCAAAACAAAAGGCCTGATAGAAATGGGGGACTTAAATTACCCAGACATCTGTTGGAAAAGTAATATGGTAAAACACAAAATTTCCAGTAATTTCTTGGAATGTATTGGGGACAAGTTTTTGTTTCAGAGAGTGGAGAAAGTAACCAGGAGGGCAGCCATTTGAGACTTGGTTCTGACCAACAGGGTGGAACTGTTAGCGAATCTAAAGGTGGAAAGGGCAATTTTGGTGAAATGATAGATTTCATGTCTGTAAGAAAAGGAAAGGACAACAGCAGCAGAATAAAGAGAATAGACTTTAAAAAAGCAGACTTTAACCAACTCAGAGAACTGGTAGTTAAGGTCTTATGGAGAGACAGTCTAAGGGAAAAGTTTTCCAGGAGAGCTGTCAGTTTCTGAAAGACACATTATTAAAGACACAACTGCATATTATCCCACTGTAAAGAAAGATAGGTAGAATAGTAGGAGGTCAATATGGCTCCATTAGGAGCTCATTAATGACCTGAAAATCAAAAAAGAATCCTACAAAAAGTGGAAAGATGGACAAATTGCTAAGGAGGAGTACAGAAGAATAGCAGAAGCATGTAGGGACAAAATCTAAGGCTAAAGCATAAAATGAGTGACACCTAGCAAGTGATATAGAAGACAAGAAGAAGTGATTCTATAAATACATTAAGATCAAGAGAAAGATGAAGGAAAGTGCAGGTCCTCTACTTAGCAGGGAAGGACAGCTAATAACTGATGACGTGAAGAAGACTAAGATGTTTAATGCTTATTTTGCTTCAGTCTTCACTAAAAAGGTTAATGGTGAGCAGACACTCAACACAATTAATATTAACAACAAGGAGGAAGGAAAATAAGCCAAAATAGGGAAAGAACAGGTTAAAGGATGTTCAGATCTGTTAGATGTATTCAAGTCAGCAGGGCCTGATGAAATTCATCCTAATGTACTTAACAAACTAGCTGATCCAAACTTGAAACGGTTAGCAATTATCTTCAACTCAAGGAGGACAGTTGAGGTCCCAGCAGGGCCGGCTTCAGGCACCAGCCAAGCAAGCTCGTGCTTGGGGCGGCAGATTGTACGAGGCGGCATTCTGCCCAATCCTAGGGCGGCACGACCGCATTTTTTTTGTTGTTGTTCCACTCCGGCTGCCCTGTAGGGGGCGGTGGCGCGGAGGACGGGATATCCCTGCAGCAAGCCCGGCAGGGCAGTCCTCGTCCTTCCCTCCCAGCCAACTGGAGCGGCGTGGAGCCCACGCAGCAGGCGGCGCGGCGGGAGGGGCCACGTGGCAGCGCCCCGCTGAAGCCCTGGCCTCCCTCCTTCTCTCTCCTCCCTCCTCCCCCCCAGTAGCCGGGGCACATCTGCAGCACTGCAGGGTTGTTTTTGTTTGTTTTTTTGCTTTGTCGTTCTGGCCGCACCATTTTTTTGTTTGGCTGGGTTTTTTTTTGCTTGGGGCAGCAAAAAAGCCAGAGCCCGCCCTGGGTCCCAGATGACAGGAGAAGGAACACACAGTACCTGTCTTTAAAAGGGGGAACAAAGATGACCCAGGGAATTATAGACCATTCCACCTAACTTCAATACCTGAAAAGATATTAGAACAAATTATGAAAGAATCAATATGTAAGCACCTGAGAGATGATAGGGTTATAGGTAATAGCCAACATGGATTTGTCAAGCAGAAATCATGTCAAACCAATCTAATTTCCTTCTTTGATGGGTTACTGGTCATGGGGATGGGGAGAAGCAGTAGACAGGATATATCTTGATTTTAGTAAGGCTTTTGACTCAGTCCCATATGACATTCTCATAAGCAAATTACAGAAATATGATCTAGATGAAATTACTTACAGGTGGGCGCATAACTGATTGAAAGTCTACATTTAAAGAGTAGTTATCAATGGTTGGCTATCAAATGTGAAGGGCATTCTAGTGGGGTTCCACATAAATAAATCGTGGGTCCAGGACTGTTCAATATTTTCATTATGACTTGGATAATGGAGTGGAGAGTCCCCTTATAAAATGTGCATATGACACCAAGCTGGGTGGGGATGCCAGCACACTGGAGGACAGGATTAGAATTCAAAACTATCTTGACAAATCGGTCTGAATTCATCAAGATGAAATTCAATAAAGATAAATCCAAACTACTTTGTTTTGGAAGGTATCAAATGCACAACTACAAAATGAGGAATAACTGGCTAAGTAGCAGTACTACTGAAAAGGATCTGGTGGTTATAGTGGATCACAAACTGAAAAGCACTGAAAGGAAATCTGAATGCTAAGACCAAGGAAATAGTGGAGAAAAAAAAATAGAACAAGAATGCAGACAAAGCAGCGAAAAGCAATGCAAGGAAAGATTAATGGAGATGTGCTGCAGACCAGGCAGCTGAAGCTTCTGCTCTTCTATGAAACCAAAGAGTCAGTAAAGTCAGTAAAATAGTGTGTGGAAATCTCAAAACAGGAAATGGGCCAATAAAAATCCAAGATTGAGAAATGCTTACAACTGAGGTAGGAAAAAAGAAACAGATTGGAATAGCATTTCAAAGACAGACCTACATGCAAATCTGATCAACTTGATATTAACATTGGTCCAATAGAGATGTCAGAAGCACAAGCTGCAATCAAGAAGCTGAAAAACAAAAAGTGGTGGGAGATAATCAAACCACAGCACAAATGCCCATGGGCCATGTCTCCTGGCTGCAGTACAGATGCTCCCCGGGTTACGCAAGACCCGAGTTACACAAATCCGCACTTATGGAAAAAGTTGGAGGGTGGTTGTGGGGTTGGTTTTTTTTTTTTTTTGCGTAATGGCGGGTATACATTTCCAACTTACGCAAGACGTTCCAGAATGGAACGATTGCATAAGTCGGGGAGTCTCTGTACTCCAACCCCCTCCCCTACCCCCACCGGGAGATATAAAATACTGTTGAGGACCTTCCTTTTGAGGGACCCAAGTCGTTTCCTGGAAGTTAGCTAATGTAACGCCAATATTTAAAAAGGGCTCTAGAGGTGATCCCGGCAATTACAGACCGGTAAGTCTAACGTCGGTACTGGGCAAATTAGTCGAAACAATAGTAAAGAATAAAATTGTCAGACACATAGAAGAACATAAACTGTTGAGCAATAGTCAACATGGTTTCTGTAAAGGGAAATCGTGTCTTACTAATCTATTAGAGTTCTTTGAAGGGGTCAACAAACATGTGGACAAGGTGGATCCAGTGGACATAGCGTACTTAGATTTCCAGAAAGCCTTTGACAAGGTCCCTCACCAAAGGCTCTTACTTAAATTAAGTTGTCAAGGGATAAAAGGGAAGGTCCTTTCATGGATTGAGAACTGGTTAAAAGACCAGGAACCTTTGTAGGAATTAATGGTAAATTCTCAGAATGGAGAGGGGTAACTAGTGGTGTTCCCCAAGGGTCAGTCCTCGGACCAATCCTATTCAACTTATTTATAAATGATCTGTAGAAAGGGGTAAACAGTGAGGTGGCAAAGTTTGCAGATGATACTAAACTGCTCAAGATAGTTAAGACCAAAGCAGACTGTGATGAACTTCAAAAAGATCTCACAAAACTAAGTGATTGGGCAACAAAATGGCAAATGAAATGTAATGTGGATAAATATAAAGTAATGCACATTGGAAAAAATAACCCCAACTATACATACAATATGATGGGGGCTAATTTAGCTACAATGAGTCAGGAAAAAGATCTTGGAGACATCGTGGATAGTTCTCTGAAGATGTCCGCGCAGTGTGCAGAGGCAGTCAAAAAAGCAAACAGGATGTTAGGGATCACTAAAAAGGGGATAGAGAATAAGACTGAGAATATATTATTGCCCTTATATAAATCGATGGTACGCCCACATCTCGAATACTGCGTACAGATGTGGTCTCCTCATCTAAAAAAAGATATACTGGCATTAGAAAAGGTTCAGAAAAGGGCAACCAAAATGATTAGGGATTTGGAATGGGTCCCATATGAGGAGAGATTAAAGAGGCTAGGACTCTTCAGCTTGGAAAAGAGGAGACTAAGGGGGGATATGATAGAGGTATATAAAATCATGAGTGATGTGGAGAAAGTGGATAAGGAAAAGTTATTTACTTATTCCCATAATACAAGAACTAGGGGTCACCAAATGAAATTAATAGGCAGCAGGTTTAAAACAAATACAAGGAAGTTCTTCTTCACGCAGCGCACAGTCAACTTGTGGAACTCCTTACCTGAGGAGGTTGTGAAGGCTAGGACTATAACAGCATTTAAAAGAGAACTGGATACATTCATGGTGGTTAAGTCCATTAATGGCTATTAGCCAGGATGGGTAAGGAATGGTGTCCCTAGCCTCTGTTTGTCAGAGGATGGAGATGGATGGCAGGAGAGAGATCACTTGATCATTGCCTGTTGGTCCACTCCCTCTGGGACACCTGGCATTGGCCACTGTTGGTAGACAGGATATTGGGCTAGATGGACCTTTGGTCTGACCCGGTATGGCTGTTCTTATGTTCTTATGTTTAGTTCTCTCCAAGACACTACAATCTCTGGGCAGTTATACACCTGAAGCAAAAGGAAAATACAGAAGGCTGCAGATGGCTCAATGATCTCTTCTGGTCCACTACAAGCTGTGCCACCAGGAGAAAACCCAGACTCCCTAAGAAAGGATCCATCTCTTCAGGAACCTCACAACCACCAACAGCCTCAAAATGTCAATTTTGACCCCCTGGTCAAGGGTCACAAACTACCTGCTCCAGATCTTATGTTGTACCAGTGCCCTGCTTTCATCTGTATGAAGATCGTCTTTCCCATTTTCTACCTTCCTAGGAGCCCATCACCTCAGACAGATGGTTGCTGACGCTGTTTTCCACAGGCTATTCCATCCAATTCAGCTCTTACCACCCCCTCCACCTCCTTCCTGTCCCTCTTCAGGGACCCTTCTCACAAGGATCTCTTGAAACAGGAGGTACAATCCCTCCTAACACTGAGGTGATTGAACCCGTTCTACTGGACTTCATCCGAAAAGGGTGCTATTCTTGTTACTTCTTGGTCCCTAAGAAAAATGGGGGGAGAGAAAGAAGGGAAGACCAATTCTGGACCTCAGGACTTTAAACACCTTTGTCCGCTCTCACCAGTTCAGAATGGTCACCCTAGCAACAATAATTCCCTCTCAGATCCAGGAGATTGGTTTGTTTCCCTCGAACTTCAGGATGCTTATTTTCACGTTGCCAATCATTCTCTGGGTCTCCACCTCAGTGTGGGAAAGTCTACCCTAAAACTCTCACAATGTATAGATTTTTATCATGGCCACACTAGATTCCTCTTCCATCAGAGTGTACTTACCCAGGGACAGATTTACCACTTTTTACTTATTAATTAACCCAAAGTATGTATTAATACCTGGGGGGGGGGGGCAAACCGCTGTGCATATCTCTCTATCAGTGTTATAGAGGGCGAACGATTTATGAGTTTATCCTGTATAAGCTTTATACAGAGTACAACAGATTTATTTGGGGTTTGGACCCCACTGGGAACTGGGTACCTAGGTGTTGGAGACAGGAACACTTCTTAAGCTGTTTTCAGTTAAGGCTACAGCTTTTAGGGGACATGGTTCAGACCTGGGTCTGTGTTTGCAGCAGGCAAGCGTGTCTGGCTCAAACAAGGCTGTTACCAGCTTTGCCCATTACTTTGGGGTATGCTCATTTATTTGGGTTACTCTTCTGGGGGGAGGCCAGGGTGTTCTGTAATTCTATCAATGTACTGCTTGTGTCACTTGTGTTTTTATGTGGAGCTTTACTTCTCCCTTCTGCAAGTCCCCTCCCAATGGAGCTATCCTGCAGGACCTAGGTTCCCTCGGGCTGGGTTCCTCCAGCCCCAGAACCGGATGAACACACCCACATCCACACATACATTAACAGAGCAAGTCTGAGCGGACTGGGTCAATCAGCACTGTCAAGCTGACCCCTTATATGTCTTTGGACTCACTGGGCTGGAGGAAGCAGCACTTTCAAGCTGCCTCTCCTTATATGCCTTTGGGCTCCATGGATTGGGTCAAGCAGCACTTTCAAGCTGTTACCCTTATGCGTCCAAGATTCAGCACATCCCTATCCCCACTCTCACATCACAATTGTACTGGCAGTAACCTACTTGATGAGCAAACCCACAGTATTTTGGGCGCTGCAGGGATCTTTAGCTTAGGTAAAAGAAGTGTTGCTGTAGAGTGAATGGGGGAAACTAAAAACACAAAAGAGTAGAGTTCAGCAAGTGAGAGGGAAGCAACCAACTTAACCATAAAAGTTATTTATTGAATAATAGTGATAACTACACAAGGAGGGCTAAACCAACAAAACATACATTATTAAAGGTTAATACCTAAGGTAGAAAGGAAAACAGAGAGAGAGAGAGAGAGAAGGGGATCTCACCACTCCCTGAAGCTTAAACTGGTCGGGGTTCCCAGGTTATGGTGGTAGCTGAGGGCAGGAGACAGGCAGAGTCCCCAGCATGATCAATCAGGAGAATATGGAGTCCCAGTGGAACTCATGCATAGTTTGGATCTAAGCATCAGAACCCTGACTAGAGGGTGAGCAGGGATTTTTGTAGAGAAAATACAATGGTTCAAGGGAGAACACTAGATTTGTTTATGGGTAAACTGATGACTCAAGGTGTTTCTTTAGGCTAGACAATAGGATCTGATCACTCTTGGCTATGGGTGGTGTTTTCTTCCAGGGAGCTCACAATGCAACTAGGCTGCTTCAGTGTTTTGGATATCAATCAAGGATTCATTACTAGAATTGGTCTGATAATTGCTGAGCTGGGTTGTGCAGGCGTAGGTTCATTAGCATCTGCAGCAGAGATTCCCATGATGCAGTACTTTTCTGCTTTTTCTGGTCCCAGAGTTTAGTGCGGTTCTGTGTTCTCCATTCTGTATGCAAATTGATATGTCTCCCTGTCCCATCTTGCATGCAGATGAGGCTAGGGGAGTTGTCTCTGTTCTTCATTCTGTATGCTAATGGAGATGTCTTAATCTTGTCACGCTTGTCAGGAGGGGTCTAGGTGTGTCTCCCACTGCCCTTCACTGTTCTCTGCAAATTTTTTCCTCTGATGGGTTTTGGTTTAAGCAGAGGCTGGGCGGGGGGTGTCTTTCATGAGTCAGGCTGGTTACTGCACGCTGGTTCCCCAAGAACACAGAGCTGACTGGTAACAAGGCAAGGTACTGGAGTCCCAAGCTGGCAGGGAAAATGGGCTTAGGGGTAGTCTCAGCACATCAGTTGGCAGTCCCAAGGGGGTTTCTGTGATCCAACCCATCACAGCGTGACAAAGCATCACTCTTAATATGAGACATACATGGACCAGGATATAAAAAACAATATTCTGTGGTTAATATTTTCAATTCTTCATCCACAAAATGTAAAAAGGACAATCTCTTCTTCAAATTTATGATTAGAAGGGATGATTGAGGCTGGCTATCCTAGAGGGAAAGAATCAACATTGCCTGGGCCAGCCTGTGCTTTCCCATAATTTCTATTTGATGCTTTTTAAAGTGGAATTTTAACTTTGAATTTTCATGTTGTCAAAAATTTGTCAAGGGGGGTGGCTTCTTTTAAAGAAGAAGTTGCTGGTATATTTGCAGACTCTTAAATATGTTTTACAGATGTCTGTTTCCTTGCAATATGAAACAATTTTACATAAGATGCACACCAAATATTTTTCTAAATGTTAATTACGTTTTCCAGTATTACAGTACATTTCACCAAGTTGCAGGTGAAGGGTTTGCTTGTGTTCATTTTGGATAAAATGTGGTTTGCAGCGTGCTTATGCATAGGGAAGCATGCTGTGGCTCACCACCCTAGGAACATTCTAGAGAGGTCAGGGGGAGGGGGTGAGCTCAACATGTGGAGTGAAGAAGTATAAGCATGTGATGAACAAATCCATATATAGAAATGTTAAATCTGATTGGTTAGAGGTTTGTGTTATGGAACTTGTTATGTAAGTGCCATGTGCTATAAAATAGCAATGGGAGGGGCTCCTTGCTGGAGGGACTCTGCCTGATTTTTGTACCAGGGGCTCTCTCTTTGTGCACATTGAATAAAGCCTTGTTGAATTGAATCGCATCGAATTGAATCGCATCACATCGAATCGAAGTCCCTTGATTCTGCCCAGCATCTGACTCATTGGGAACCACAAAATCCCAACACAGGACAAAACATAAGATCTTGGTAGACTTTTTGTCTCCAGGATCTCAGCTGGAAATATTTTCCAAGAGAGAGACTGAGATTATAAAAAGGAGGAATAAACACCACAAGCCACGTCCACCCCCTCTCCATGCCCATCACATTCACCGCACCTGAAGCGACAAGACAAAGGAAGCATTTGCTGGATTCTTGGGAGAAGGGGTCCTGACCTAAGAAGTCTGGTCAGTGAGACTGCTGAAGCATGTGGTGAGAGGACTTGACTTTGAATCTAATGTAGCTTCTTAAGTAAGGCAACAGTAAACATTTTATCTCTATTTTTCTTGTAACCATTTCTGACTTTTATGCCTCATTACTCGTACTCATTTAAAATCTTCTTTTATTGTTCTATCTAATCCAGTGTATTTAAATTGAAGTGTTTGGGAAATTCCACTTGGACTGGCAAGATATGAGCATATTATTAATGATTAAGTATTAATTATTATTATTCTACATAATTATTTCTGTGGGAACTTTAGAATTATTAAACAGCTAAAGTGAATTTTAAGCTACTCCATGAATAGGAAGATTTCCTAGAATGGATGAAGCTGAAAGAAATCTGAGCTAGCTCTATTATTGCTATAATACAATGAACTTGTACAGTTCGGTGACTGCTTTGAGATTCAGAAATGTGCCGATCTGCAGCCTGCCCAGGTGCCCGAAGGATTCATTTCTGTCTTTCAAAAGGAGCAGAGACCTGAAAAGAGAAATGTGTCACTTTTAAGAATAAAGAGTTTCAAATATGGTGTTCGATTGCCACTGGTCAACAATAATTTGCTAATACTGCAAAACCTGGGTGAAAATCATTATGCTTTGCTGGTTACACTCCCAATGCCAGTATGGCACAGCGTCAAGAGTGTGCATGGCCCCATGATATTAGCACTTGTGCAACAAACAGACCCGGGAATTGAAGAGGAATTAGATACCTTATTCACAGAAATGAAGTTATGTCCCAGTTTCAGAGACAACTGCAACTTTGATCCTCCTCCTGGTCTTCTTTGAGGGCACCCACTTAAGGTTCAGGCTCCCAGCCATCACCTCCCTCAGGAAGAGACCTGTGTCTCTCTCCCACCAAACTGAGGTTAGGTATTTCAGTGCCACTGCACTTCACTTGATTTCCCCAGCAGGTCTGCCTGGAATCCAGCACTTGTGGTTAACCTTTTTTGAGGGGCAACTACGACATATACCTGTTACCAACCAATCTTCCAAAAGCAAAGCACATTTGTTCCTAGGGTGAAAGCATTACAGAAGAAACGTATACAAAACAATAACAGTCCCTATACACATGCTAAAAGCTTATCAGAGGTCATCCTCAGTCTTATGGGGTCCTAGTAAGCCCAAGTCTTTCCAGCCCTTCTGCAAGGGTCAGTGCCCCCTTGGGCAGAAAGCCCTGTCCATTTGCTGGATCAAAAGAGGACAAAAGAAGGCTGGATTAGTTCAGATTCAGCCTTTTGATGCCAAAAGCCCTTTCCTTGTCTGTTGGTCTCTGGAAAACCCAGTTGGTGACAGCACATTCAGACCTCCCCAGGGGGTGGGACCTCTCTGGATGTTTTTACAGCCTGAGTGATTCACCTCAATGACCCCCAACCCCCCACTGATTATAGTTCCTGGAGCAGCTGAGGTGACCCCTCCCCTCGGAGTTGCAGACAATCCTTGGCCCACAGTGATACATAAACAATTCACAACCTTAATACAATATGGTCCCCAAACATGCTGCATCCATTTGCAATGTTTGTCAAGGTGACGACTGATACTAATAAATGATTTGTTTCCCAACCCTACAAACATTTAGGATTAAGGCCTTAATCCCTCTGCAATGTCTTTGCACTCTTGAATCACTCCCATTACTCCCGGCAAGTCCAGGGGCTCACTAATTCCAGCGCAGGTGTCCTGCTTTTCCTATACTGAAGGAGCATCTCTCTTTGGCTAACTGCTCTTTAATGTCTCTCTAAACCTTCCAAATGCCTGTTGTTACATTCAGCTGCCATATTTTATGTTCCTTTCCATTGACTTCATTGGAGTTGGAAATCGGCTTGTTTAGTTTGAAAAACCTCTTGATTCTTGGCATTTAACCCTTCCTGCTTCCTTTCTGGTTTAGGGCTATGCACGCCTTCTGCACTCAACGGTATAGGTGACTAACCTCCATGCTGAATCTAAGGATTGTAATTCCCTCACTTTTGGCTGTAGGGTCTTTACTGTGAGCTTCCCCATTTTTAACAACCTCACTCCCTCCAAATGTCAGTGTCATCAGGATAGTTCTGGCAGAATCTCTCCCCTAAAGATGTTACATGCAGTGTTGTAGTCACTGAACCAACTTCTTTCAGTCAGCTAGGACTAAATTGAGAACAGCCTCTCCACTCATGTCTCCTGGAACTGGCATTTACGGTTACAGAAATGTCCAATCCCCTCAACCAGGTTGGAGCCTCACCATTCTCTCTGGGACTCTAAGCAAGGACTTGCTATAATGAGCTTCGTATCTCTCTGGTCATTTTAAGTTTAGCTGGGCAAAGAAGAAGCTTTCAGCAAGAGTTGCTTTAACTGATAAATAGAGTCCTCAATGTACAGAGCAGAGATTCTGTTTCAGCATAAACCCCCCATGGATTGGGGGAATTAACCCTTCGTCTCTCATTGACACCTATGGTGTGTCTCAAACTCAGTCTTTAGAAGGGGCTGAATTTCCTTGTTAAATTATGGTCCTTGGGTCAGGAAATAAATGTCAGACTCCACACTCCCCTCGGTCCACAGCAGAGCTCCCACTGATGGCAACAGGAGGTTGGCACAGAGATCCAGGGTAGATGGTGGCCTTTAAGTAGATACCAACCAATGAAAAGTTCTGTTATTATTTCTTCAGTATCTTCCTGTCACATTCAGTATCACTACTGGGTAAATCTCCTCTCCTTTAGGACTAGTTCTTATTTCTGTCCTTTGTTTAGCTCCCCCCTTCACTGTGCGTCTCCTCTTTTTTAACTTGTATATTTCTTTCCCTGTATTAACTCCCTGTGACACTCTGTACCTCAAAATAGCACCCTGGAACCCCTGTATGCACAACTGTGATATGATTATACTATACTTTGTACAAAGTATGCTTTGTGAGGTATTATTTAAAAAGTCTTGATCTGTTGAGCATTACTATCCTGTTAAAGGTATGTACTATCATTGCATGCGTAGAAAACTCATGCCTCCTGAGACTGTGTGGGCACAATGTAAAGGGGAGGACATATGACCACTCTATATGTCTCCTGTGGGAGTACCTTCCAGCCTTCCCTGGGCAATTCCTGGGGTCACAGGAGCAGGGAGCATGTGCCTCTGGCCCCAGCTAGGCAGAAGCCTGGGAACCTGCTTCCAGCACCTTCCCCAGCAACCTCCCAGCATGCGACCAGCCGGGGACTGCTGCTCTCTCCCCACCCCACTAGAGTTACCTACAGGGAGGGGTCTCTGTCCTGCTCCCACTATGCCTCCCCTGAGCACATTTGGCACATTGAATAAAGCCTTGTTGAATTGAATTGCATCAAATTGAATCGCATCACATCGAATCGAAGTCCCTTGATTCTGCCCAGCATCTGACTCATTGGGAACCACAAAATCCCAACACAGGACAAAACATAAGATCTTGATAGACTTTTTGTCTCCAGGATCTCAGCTGGAAATCTTTTCCAAGAGAGAGACTGATATTATAAAAAGGAGGAATAAACACCACAAGCCATGTCCACCCCCTCTCCATGCCCATCACATTCACTGCACCTGAAGCGACAAGACAAAGGAAGCATTTGCTGGATTCTTGGGAGAACGGGTCCTGACCTAAGAAGTCTGGTCAGTGAGACTGCTGAAGCATGTGGTGAGAAGACTTGACTTTGAATCTAATGTAGCTTCATTTTGCTTGTTCCCAGCAACCAGGCCCAGGCGGGAAGCACAGAGCACTGGAGCGGCTGGCATGAAAAGTGGCTGGTCCTGCCCCTTCCACTCCCTGCCGTCCCCACTGCCAGGGGCCAAGCATGCTGGGGGGCAGGCAGAGCCCCTCTCCCTACCTCCCCAGCACACCAAGCAGAAATCTGAGGGGCACTTGACCCCGCATGCCCCTTGTACACATCATCTATGAAATTTGTATGAGAAGTTATGAAGTATTGCTATATGTTTGTTACTGAAATATGTGGTAAGTGGAAAATGCCCACAGCCAGCCTTCCAGTGGCAACAAAGGAGCAACTAACACTGACAAGACAGATTTACATCTAGATTGGCCAGACAGGAGTTGATGGCCCATCAAGAAGAATCCACTCTCCCAGGGACTCCTCAGAGATGGCACGTATGCAATGGGGGCGGCCCAACCTCCATGTCACAGCCAGGATCTTTCTAGCACTTGGAGAGAAAGGCTAAGTGAGGGTTGATGACATCACTGCTTGGCCTCTCTCCTCCCCCATGTCAACACCTGGGAGGTTGTTTGGAAGACAAAGACTTTGAACTGGGGAGATTGGTCCCAGGCTGAGAAGGGAATTCAGCCTGTCTGTTAAGAACTGTAAACTGCCTGGAACAGCCAGTGAGGTGAGAAAAGCTGTTTGCTTCAAATCTTGTTTAGTTTAGTAAAGTTTAGGATTTAGCCTGCAATTCTATTTTTATTTCTTATGTAAGCAACTTTGACCTCTGTGTCTAACACTTAGAAAGATTTGAAGTGTTTATTTCTGTAGCTAAAAAACTTTTTTTAATGTTTTAACCTTACTAATGAGTTTGTCTAAAGTGCTTGGGGAATCTCTTCAGATTACAAAGACTGGTATGTGTCCACTTTCCTTTAATGAAGTGGTGAACTAATTAATGTGCTTGCACTGTTCAAGAGAAGGTCTTGAGCAGTATAAGATGGTATATCACCAGAGTGCAACGCAGGTGGGGCTGGAGAGATTGGCTGGGATCTCTCTGTGTATAATTCATGAGTGGCTTAGAGAAAATTCATGCAACTCAGCTGGGTGTTGACGTCCACGTGTTGATGGCTGAGTGATCACAGCACTTGGAGGGGTTTGCGGCTTATCACTAGCACAGCATGATAAGAAATAGAGCAGGTTAAAGAGATTAAGGGGACTCAGTGGTCCCACAGTTCCAGATTGTGCCCTGGGGGGATGTCACTCACCCCTGCCACACATATAAGCCTGCTTTCAGTGGTGCAAGTAGGGCGGTCCGGTCAGGTACACCGCATACCAGTAACCTATTTATAGCCAGTACGACATACCGGAAAGACACAGGAGGAGCTGCCCATGCTGGCACTCCTCCAGCATGGCTGTACCACCCCCAGCCCTACCACAAAGCTGCAGGCCTGCGCCTCTTGTCTGGGGTCTGTACAGCAGTCCAACCAGAGGACAGGGCTGGGAGGGGCGGAGCTGGGGGTGGTAAAGCCGCACTGGAGCAGCTGCCAGCGTGGGGCTGCCTGGGAACCACAATAGCGAAAAGAGCAGAACCCCACGCCGGCAGCTCCTCCGGCACAGCCATACCAACCCAGCTCCGTCCCCAGCCCTGTCCTCTTGCGGGGCTGCTGTACAGACCCTGGACAGGACTCAGCAGATGCAGCTGTCTGGAAGGGCTGGGGGCGGGGCGCTACACTCCAGAGAAGCTGCCGGTGTGGGGCTCGGTTGCCAGCATGTCTGAAAAAAATATTCTCTGCTGTCAGAGGGAGCTGGTTTGAAGCTCTTCTGCTGGCAATTCCCAAAGCAGGTGTGACTGTGACCCGGCTATTGTTCAGACAGCAAGCCCTCCTCTCCTTTTACCAGCCCACACAGCAGCTGTGCCATGTCCACCGACTGGGAACGCTCCCCACTCCCCCCAGGGGTCACTTGAGGCAGCCACATACCGCTCCCTCCTTTAGCTGGTGCAGCGTACCAGTAAGAAATGATTTCTACTTGCATCACTGCCTGCTTCCCACCTGTTTCCCCATTTCATCCCCTAAAATGATCAGCAATGAAATAGTTCACGTTGACATTGAATTGGGGATTAAGAACTAACACCCCAGAGAGATTAATGAGGGGGAGGGTTAGCATTAGTATTCACACCTCCCAAGGTCCTCAGGCCATCTGCAGACTTAATCAGACATCACTGCTTCAGTGACACTAGTTTCACATACAGGAAATTCTTGGCCTCACAGTTATGAAGAAAATGTTATTTTTAAAAAGTCAATAAAGAAAAGCTAAGATACCATAGAATCTGAGTATGTGATGCAGCAACAAAAATACATCACATGGGCCAGGAGTTTAACACCCCAGCTTTAAAAGGGAAATCAATTCCCCCTTAAAATCTTTTACACCATTAAGATTCCTTTAAGGGAATCAAAAACTGTCTCAAGATTTGTTAATCCTCTATATGGCCTTTTATCAATCAGTGAAGCCAATATGTAGCAATGATTAACAGCAGAACAAGTCCAACCTCCTGACAGTGCATCACAAAAATATTCCACATCATTTCTGAACTCAAAGACGTTAGTCTACAGATGAATGTATGACACTGAGATAGAAGACATTGCATCCTCCTTGTCTTTGTACCTGGGTTCTGAAGGCTGGATACTGCATTATGCACAATTGACAAACCAGGTTTTATCTGCAGCAAAACTTCCAATTCTTTGGTTGTTTTTTCATCTATATAGATTTCTGACAAGCTGTGAAAACAAAAATAAACCATGACAAACAACTAGCAACCTAAGTTCAAGCTTGTAAATATTTATCAACAACTTAATGGAAATGAAGCTTAATAGAGCATTGCAATTTTAACCACAGATGCCACAAAAGTCAGTGTTAAAGTTACAATAAGACAAGACAGCTTTAGAAAGTATAGAAATGCAGAATTAAGGTCCCCCAACAACACTAACCCTGCCCTCCTAACCCCTGCCATCCTGTGCACCCTCCATGTCAGGGAGATGTGTGTCTAAAAGCATCACAGAGTAACGTGTTAAATCTCAGACAGCTCAGCAGTTCAACCAGAAATATCTCAAACCCCACGTTACTGTGGAGTTTTCTCCGCAGGCATCTTAAAGGAATCTGACCTTATGTGGCATAAATATTGATAACTTTGAAGACATAGCCAAGGATAGACATGAAGGGAGAGCTACTGTCAATAACGGTTGTGAACAGTTTGAGGAAGACAGACAAGAAAAACTGATTGAAAAAAGGGCCAAGCATCATGCAAAGTCTTCCATGGGAGCCTGCATGTTTGTGTGTGACGTGTTTGCGGTCTTGCTCCTCATGGGTCATGCTATACAACCACTTGAGTACACGTGCAATGCTGCGACATCATCGGATAGGACAGACAGCCATACATGAGTTCCTAATATATTTAGCAACAATTGACTAGTTTGGTGTTAGGAAGGAGATAACATTGCTACTGTGTGCAGTACTCTTTGGAGGGGTGGGGGAAGGGCAACCCAATTGCACCCTTGTATTATTTGGTGAATAGTTTAGAAATCTAGATAAATAGGGTTTTTAATTGTTTTGTAACGGGTTCACTAGCCAAATATTAACCAAAATTCTACAAATTGGCAGAGAATACTTCAACTAGAACTGGTTAGAAAATGTTTCCCTCCATCCATCCCCTCATCCCCCAAATGTTCACCTGTTAAGTTGGGGGAAGAAACCCTGAAAAAAAACAAAACAAAAATATTTTGGTTTTCAGCTGAAAGTTCTTGAGTTTTGAGTGTGCTGTTTCCTGAAGGAAAGTTGAGAATTTGATAAGAAAGCAGATACTATATGTGAAAATTTCCATTTAGTTCTAAACTCAATTTTCTGTCAAACGAACTTTTGACAAAAAAATTTCAACCAGCCCTAATTTCAACCAGTTCTGCTGCTGACTTCTACTTGTTAAGCAGGGAACTTGCCCACAGGAGCCGCTGTGTCTCTTGGAAAGCTCCTGCCTCCTTTTGCCCTGCTGGGGTGGGCGCCATGGCCTGACTGTCTCCCATGATGCACCACAGTCTCTTCCTGTGACTGAGCTCTGCAGTGCAGGCCCATCATGGGGGACATATGCTGGAAGGGAAATGCAGCTGATAAGTGAAAATAGGGGGATGAGGGACCCAAACTACAATTCCCACGGGGCACTACAGCAGTTCAGATAGACACAAAGATTAATGTCGACCTGCCCTGAAATGAAATGTTTTTTAACCAAAAAAAAAAAAAAAAAAAAAGTTGAAAATAAGTTGAAAGAGCTTGAAAAAGACCAACATTTTCCCATGGAAAATTTCATTTCTGAAGAAACCAAAATTTTCTGTCGAAAAAATACCTGTGGGAACTTCCAGACCAGCTCTACTAGCTGTTGTGCAAACACTTGGGGAGACACTATCCCTGCCCTGAAAATCACACACACGGGGGAGAATTCTCCCTCCTTCTACAGCCCCTGCACATTGCTGCAGCAGCATACCGGGCAGTAACTGCCCCTTAGCTGGTGTTCATGTGTATGTGGAGGGGAAATTCCCCCAGTACTAGCACTGTGCCGGACAGTCACAGGCTGCTTTGTGCAAGCCATGGTGTAGGAGGTTGGAGGATTCAACATCGATTCACCAAGGGCAAGTCATGCCTTATCCAGGGCCGGCTCTAGGTTTTTTGCTGCCCCAAGCAAAAAAATTTTTGGCTGCCCCCCACCCCAGCCATGGGCTCTCCCCCTCCCTCCCCACAACTGCACCCTCCTGCGGCCCCAGCCCTGGGTCACTGGTAACTCGCTCCCAGGGCGGGTCATTCAGCAGGAATTTTGGATGTGCACAGAACACAGACAGGATTGGTTCCCATATGATTACAGAACTGCAGTAAAGTAGAACAATTTTCAGCCTGTGTGACTGGAGGATATCTGGATGCATATTATAAGACTGTCCTACATAAATGAGAAAAAGTTGAGGTGCCTTTATTATTCTTTCGTTCCATTCTTTGTTTCTATGGGGAATGCACTATCACGGTCTTCCTTTTAAACAAATAAAACTAAAACTTAAAAAAGCAATGGCTGTTGAAAATAGCAATTCCAGTCCTAATAACCACTGGGAAGCTTTTCTTGCTCAATTTATTCTACGTTTTCTACAGCAAGTTACAGTGGATCAGTATATTTGATTTGGGGGCAATGAAGTAACAGCTGCCCAAATTGAGCTTGAGCACTCCTGAATTTTGAGGGTGTTCAAATCTGGAAGGCAGGTGCTAGATTCCCTTTCTGAATATTAGCTATATCTGGAAAGGAAAAGTCATTTTCTGCTTCCATGGCTCAGAAGTGGAAATTCTCTTAAGTGCCTGGTACTGTATCTAAAGCTGCCCAGGTCCAGAGCCTCCCCTCCCTTACTTTTCATTTTAAATTCTAGTGGGATCCACATACCTCCCTTGCTAGGCTTCAGATAGAGAGGTGCACCGTCCATTTAGTCCCCCCAATTCCTTCTTTGGGGGAGAGCCCAGGGCTGGGGCGGCAGGAGGTGCGGGGGGGGGGGGGGAAGAGCCAAGGCCTGGGGCGGCAGGGGGTGCGGGTGGGCGGGGGGGAAGAGCCCAGGACTGGGGCAGCAGGAGGTGCGAGTGGGGGGAGAGCCCAGGGCTGGGGGAGCAGGGGAGTGCAGGTGGGGGCCAGAGCAGGGGCAGCAGGGGGTGCGGGCGGGGGAGAGTCCAGGGCTGGGGCAATACAGGGGTGCGGGGGGAGCCCAGGGCGGCAAAAAACCTAGAGCTGGCTCTGTTCCTACCATTCACAGCAAGCTGCAGATTTTACTTCCATACTCCTTCCCCCACCCTTTCCTGTTGCTAGTGGCCAAGGGAATGTTGGGAAATGTAGTTCTTTCCCTGCTCTAGGGCTGGCTCTATAGGCAGGGAGCTAACCAAGGAACTACAGCTCCCAGGGCCCCCTGTTGGTTCTCAGCTCCCATGCTGGATTCTTGCGCCCCTTGCAAATCTGCCGCCCCAAGCAACTGCTTGCTTTGCTGGTGCCTAGAGGCGGCCCTGGCCTGATCAACCTAATTGCCTTCTATGATGAGATAACTGGCCTGTTGATATGGGGAAAGCGGTGGATGTGATATATCTTGATTTTAGCAAAGCTTTTGATACGGTCTCACTCAGTATTCTTGCCAGCAAGTTAAAAAAGTATGAATTGGATGAATGGACTATAAGGTGGATAGAAACCTGGCTAGATTGTCGGGCTCAATGGGTAGTGATCAACGTCTCAATGTCTAGTTGGCAGATGGTATCAAGCAGAGTGTCCCAGGGATCGGTCCTGGGGCCGGTTTTGTTCAAAACCTTTATTAATGATTGGGGTGATGGGATTAATTGCACCCTCAGCAAGTTCGCAGATGACACTAAGCAGAGGGGAGAGGCAGATACAATGGAGTGTAGGGATAGGGTCCAGAGTGACCTAGACAAATTGGAGGATTGGGCCAAAAAAAATCTGACAAGGTTCAACAAGGAAAAGTGCAGAGTCCTGCATATAGGACAGAAGAATCCCATGCACCGCTACAGGCTGGGGACCAAATGGCTAAACAGCAGCTCTGCAGAAAAGGATCTGAGGATTACAGTGGATGAGAATCTGGATATGAGTCAGCAGTGTGCCCTTGTTGCCAAGAAGGCCAATGGCATATTGAGTTGCGTTAGTAGGAGCATTGCCAGCAGATCAAGGGAAGTAATTATTCCTCTCTATTCAGCACTGGTGAGGCCACACCTGGAGTACTGCGTCCAGTTTTGGTCCTCCCACTACAGAAGGGATGTGGACAAATTGGATAGAGTCCAGTGGAGGGCAGCAAAAATGATTAGGGGCTGGGGCACATTACTTATGAGGAGAGCCTGAGGGAACTGGGGTTATTTAGTCTGCAGAAGAGAAGAGTGAGGGGGGATTTGATAACAGCCTTCAACTACCTGAAGGGGGATTCCAAAAAGGATGGAGCTCGGCTGTTCTCAGTGGTGGCAGATGACAGAACAAGAAGCAATGGTCTCAAGTTGCAGTGGGGGAGGTCTAGGTTGGATATTCGGAAACACTGTTTCACTAGGAGGGTGGTGAAGCACTGGAATGGGTTACCTAGGGAGGTGGTGGAATCTCCATCCTTAGAGGTTTTTAAGGCCTGGCTCAACATAGCCCTGGCTGGAATGTTTTAGCTGGTGTTGGTCCTGCTTTGAGCAGAGGATTGGACTAGATGACCTCCTGAGGTCTCTTCCAAACCTAATATTCTATGATTCTATGATTCTAGGAGGCAGGTTGCCTAAGTTAATTGTTGGCTGTTTGAGGCCCTGACCAGCCTGGAGTCAGAATGGCACAAAGGAAGGTTAAAGCCACTTTGGCCCCCTCCTCTGTGTTGCACTTGTGTGCGCAGCGCCTCCTGGAGGCACAGAACACACTCAGCCCATACAGATCAGCCCAATTCACCTCATTGGGCCATGCAGTCCATACACAGCTAGGTGACTGGAAGCCCAGCACACACTGCAACACGTTCTTTTCATATAGAAAGCAGAAGTCACTTACTCAAGCTTCTCTAACTTGCAGTTTGGATGTTTCAGTCCTTCACACAAAAGCTTCACTCCTGAATAACTCAGCTTATTACCACTCAGGTTCAATTCTCTCAGGGACTGGTTTGAGCTGAGAAGAGAGGAGAGATCTCCACAGCAAGCATCAGTCAGATGGCAATCCCAAACCCTGCAGAGATGGAGATGGGCACAGTGAACAGACAGTAGGCTGACCAGATGTCCTGATTTTATAGGGACAGGCCCAATATTTGAGGCTTGGACCAGTAGAAAATGGATTTTCATGTGGCTATTATGAATGTTTGTGTACAACCAAAAGATGTAATGTACAAAACCCACATTTACCTGCCCAAATGTCTGTGCACACAATTTAGTAATTGTATATCCAGGTGCTCCTGCAAATGCAGGTGATTTCGTAAGTGAAAATAGGACCTCAAAAAATTATCAGTGCAAAATTCAGCACTTTTGCAAAGGCTGGTGTAACAAGGAAAGTATCAAGGAACCGAGCAATGACTTACACTAATTTCTGCAGTTTACAGCTGGGATGTTTCAGTCCTTCACACAGAAGTTTAATTCCTGAATCTCCCAGTTTATTCCCACTCAGCTCCAGCTCGGTCAGGGACTGGTTTGTACTGAGGGCAGCAGAGAGATCCCCACAGCAAGCAGCTGTGAGACTGCACTGCCACAACCTGCAAAGTGAACAGAGAGAACAATAATCATCTCCTTAAATAAAGGGGTCAGTATTTGCTTCTCTTAGTGCAGTGACACTTCCTTCTTTCCGGTAACTTGGTAGTTCCAGTGTCTATAAAGCCTGTATGCATGTCATCCAATGCATTTTAATTATTAAAATTCATTACATGATGAATTCTTGACTCATATTTTATTTGTGCACACTGCAAGAAGATTTTCAGAATATTTCAGATAGCGTCTGGCTCATCATCCGAGACTGCTATAACACCAAATATATGGCAGAATGTGGATAAAACACAGAGCAGGGGACATACAATTCTCCCTCAAGGAGTTCAGTCACAAATTTAATTAACGCATTATTTTTAATGAGCGTCATCAGCATGGAAGCATGTCCTCTGGAATGGTGGCCAAAACATGAAGGGGCATATGAAGGTTTAGCACATCTGGCATGTAAATACCTTGCAATGCCAGCTACAACAGTGCCATGCAAACGTCTGTTCTCACTTTCAGGTGACATTGTAAATAAAACGTGAGCAGCATTATCTCCAGTAAACGTAAACAAACTTGTTTCTCTGAGCGATTGGCTGAATAAGAAGTAGGACTGAGTAGACTTGTAGGCTCTAAAGTTTTTAATTGTTACAATGTACATTTGTAAGTTGTGCTTTCACAATAAAGAGATTGCACTATGGTACTTGTATGAGGTGAATTGAAAACTACTATATTTTAATCATTTTTACAGTGCAAATATTTGTAATAATAATAATATAAAGTGAGTATTGTACACTTTGTATTCTGTGTTGTCATTGAAATCAACTTATTTGAAAATGTAGAAAAACATCCAAAAATATGTAATAAATGTCAATTGGGATTCTATTGTTTAACAGTTTGATTAAAACTGTGATTAATTTTTTTAAGCGTGATTTTTTTTTCAGTTAATCACGTGAGTTAACTGCGATTAATCGACAGCCCTACCATCAAGCACGTTTACACCTGTATGACTGCGTCCACCCTTGGGGGAAATGTGTCTGTCTTGGTAAGGTGGAGAGTGACCTGGGGACAAGCAGGGAGAGGGAGGAGGCAGGTCACACTGGATTTTAAGGAAGGGTTACAAGGCGCCTGAGTTTGTGGTTATGGGATTACATGAGAACGGAGAAGTCGAGCCGCTTGGTTAAGATGATGGCAGAACTGAAGGATGTCAGCACAGTGGCAGGACTCCCACCACAGATGCTCAGTGAAGGATCCATCAACACCACTTCCTGCCCTGCATGTGTTGACACATCCTTCTCCTGCTGAGTTTGCAAGACTGGTTGGATCTCAGCACATGGTATTTATTACGGATTAATAAATATTTGCATTGCAGTAACATGTAGAGCAGGGGCAGGCAAACTTTTTGGCCTGAGAGCCACATCGGGTTTCCAAAATTGTATGGAGGGCCGGTTAGGGGAGGCTGTGCCTCCCCAATCAGTCAGGCTTGGCCCGGCCCCCACCCCCTATCCGACCCCTCCTGCTTCTTGCCCCCTGGGATTCCTGTCCCATCCAACCCCCCCTGTTCCCTGTCCCCTGCAGTCCCCGGAACCCCTGCCCCTGACTGCCCCCTGCTGCCCCATCCAACCTCTCCTCTCCTTCCTGGATGCCCCCTGGAAACCCCTACCCCCATTCAATCCCCCTGTTCCCCACCCTCTGACTGCCCTGAACCCTATCCACACCCCCGCCCCACGACTACCACTCCAAACTCCCCTGCCCTCTATCCAACTCCCCTGCTCCCTGCCCCCTTACCGCGCTGCCTGGAGCACCGGTGGCTGGCGGCACTACAGCTACGCTGCCCAGAGCACAAGGACAGGCAGCTGCGCCACCAGCCACGCCACCGTGCAGCACAGAGCACCGGGTCAGGCCATGGCTCTGCAGCTGTGCTGCCTGGCAAGAACTCGCAGCCCCACCGCCCAGAGCATTGCACCGGCAGCGGGACAAGCTGAGGCTGCGGGGGAGGGGCAACAGCAGGGGAGGGACAGAGGCTAGCCTCCCAGGGCAGGCCCTCAGGGGCCAGGCAGGAGGGTCCCGCAGGCCGTAGTTTGCCCACCTCTGATGTACAGGCTTCAACCAGGTCTAGGCCCCAGTGTCCCAGGTGCTGTACAAAAATATGACAATCTCTGCCTCAGAGAACTATTAGGACAAAGCAGGTGGGTGAAACAACACAGAGATTAGCGAAAAAGTCACGTACTAACAAAATACGGCACTGGGTCACTTACAGCAGTGTCTGCAGTTTACAGTGTGGATGTTTCAGTCCCTCACACAGATGTTTCAGTCCTGAGTCTCCCAGTGTGTTAGCACTCAGATCCAGCTTTTCCAGGGACTGGTTTGTAAAGAGAGTCTTAGGGGAGAGGTCCTCAGGGAAAGCAGATGAGAGTTTGCAGCTGGACAAGCTGAAGGGAAGAAATGAACAGATCAAAGTTACCTCTGCACTGTATGAAACAGTTACTAACCTTGCATGGTGGGTGAACTCTGCATTTGGAGAGGCTAGCCCTCTGCCCCACCTGAGGCCTGCGCCTACCTCACCCCACCAGAGCCAGAGTAGCCCCGAGCCCCTCATTGCAGCTTGAGCCCCCCCATTCCCCCATTGCAGCCTAAGCCCCTTTCCCCCCCTTCCAAACCGCATCCCCGTCTGCCTGGGTCCCGAGCCGCTGGCCAGCCCAGGCACGAAGCTCTGGGCCACTGGCCCGAGCCAAGCCCACACCGGCTTCAGGGGAGAGGCGGAGCAAGGGCGGGGCCTCGGGGCACAGCGTGGGTGGGGCCAGGTCCTGGGTTTAGGGAGGCTTAGCGTCCCCTGGTCTATTATATCTGCCATCCATGTTACTAACAGTTCTGTAACTGTTGTTCTTCAAGGTGTATTGCACATGCCTCTTCCACGTTAGAAACATTTGCAGGCCCAGTGCACAATTGTCAGAGATTTTTCCACCAGCAGGGGCAGTGCATGTGTCCTCCACTGGCACGCGCTGCCATGTGATGGTATAAAGGCTGGAGCTGCCCCCGACCCTACTCAGTTCCTTCTAACCAAAAAGACTCAATATGGAGAGAGAGGAGGGTGGGATGTGGAATAGACACATGCAACACATCTTGCAGAAGAGTTACAGAACAGGTTAGTAATTTTTCTTCTTCTTCTTCTTCGAAATAAAATGGAAACCTAAAGTGGAACGCACATGTGCTGTCGCTTGAAGAAGAAATGCTGGATGATGGATTCCATCATTTCATAGGGTTTAAGGCCAGAAGGGACCACCCGATCATCTACTCTGATCTCCTGTAGATCACAAACCACTACACAGCATCAGGTCACCCCTATATTAAAATCAAAGACTTTAGTTAGCCCAAAACATTTCAGTCCTCAGGAAACTAAACTGTTGTGCACCAGCAGCAGAGAACAAGAGAGACTGAGGTGCCACCAATGGCTGAGGTCCCTGCAAAGGCAGGGAAGTGATTTGGTGAGATACACACAGATAATATCAGCAGGAGATCTGAGCCCCACACTGCAGAAGATGACAACCTCCCTCCCCCGCCCAAGTCCCTGCCAATCTGACATGGGGGAAATTCCTTCCCAACCCCAAATCTGGAGATCAGTGTATGACTGAGCATGTGAGCAAGACATCCCAGCCAGGCATTTTAGACAGATGGGTTATCTGTACCATCTCAGAGCACTGGTCCACTCCATCCAGTGTCCCATCTCCAGCTCTGCCTAATCTGATGCTACAGAGGAAGGCAGAATAACTCCAGACTATGCCAAACCAGTTGTGCATTGAGAAAAAAATCCCTCTTGCCCCCTGCAGCATGAGATTTGATTTGATTATCGTCGATATAAACTGTTCAGGAAGGACAGGCAGGGCAGAAAAGGCGGGGGAGTTTGTATGTAAGAGAGGAGTATGACTGCTCAGAGCTCCGGTATGAAACTGCAGAAAAACCTGAGAGTCTCTGGATAAAGTTGAGAAGTGTGAGCAACAAGGGTGATGTCATGGTTGGAGTCTGCTATAGACCACCAGACCGGGGGGATGAGGTGGACGAGGCTTTCTTCCGGCAACTAACAGAAGTTGCTAGATCGCAGGCCCTGGTTCTCATGGGAGACTTTAATCACCCTGATACCTGCTGGGAGAGCAATACAGCGGTGCACAGACAATCCAGGAAGTTTTTGGAAAGTGTAGGGGACAATTTCCTGGTGCAAGTGCTGGAGGAACCAACTAGGGGCAGAGCTCTTCTTGACCTGCTGCTCACAAACAGGGAAGAATTAGTAGGGGAAGCAAAAGTGGATGGGAACCTGGGAGGCAGTGACCATGAGATGGTTGAGTTCAGGATCCTGACACAAGGAAGAAAGGAGAGCAGCAGAATATGGACCCTGGACTTTAGAAAAGCAGACTTTGACTCCCTCAGGGAACTGATGGGCAGGATCCCCTGGGAGAATAACATGAAGGGCAAAGGGGTCCAGGAGAGCTGGCTGTATTTTAAAGAATCCTTATTGCGGTTGCAGGAACAAACCATCCCAATGTGTAGAAAGACTAGTAAATATGGCAGGCGACCAGCTTGGCTAAACAGTGAAATCCTTGCTGATCTTAAACGCAAAAAAGAAGCTTACAAGAAGTGGAAGATTGGACAAATGACCAGGGAGGAGTATAAAAATATTGCTCAGGCATGTAGGAGTGAAATCAGGAAGGCCAAATCACACTTGGAGTTGCAGCTCGCAAGAGATGTTAAAAGTAACAAGAAGGGTTTCTTCAGGTATGTTAGCAACAAGAAGAAAGTCAAGGAAAGTGTGGGCCCCTTACTGAATGAGGGAGGCAACCTAGTGACCGAGGATGTGGAAAAAGCTAATGTACTCAATGATTTTTTTGCCTCTGTCTTCATGAACAAGGTCAGCTCCCAGACTGCTGCACTGGGCAGCACAGTATGGGGAGAAGGTGACCAGCCCTCTGTGGAGAAAGAAGTGGTTCGGGACTATTTAGAAAAACTGGACGTGCACAAGTCCATGGGGCCGGATGCGCTGCATCCGAGGGTGCTAAAGGAGTTGCCGGATGAGATTGCAGAGCCATTGGCCATTATTTTTGAAAACTCATGGCGATCGGGGGAGGTCTCGGATGACTGGAAAAAGGCTAATGTAATGCCCATCTTTAAAAAAGGGAAGAAGGAGGATCCAGGGAACTACAGGCCAGTCAGCCTCACCTCAGTCCCTGGAAAAATCATGGAACAGGTCCTCAAGGAATCAATTATGAAACACTTAGAGGAGAGGAAAGTGATCAGGAACAGTCAGCATGGATTCACCAAGGGGAAGTCGTGCCTGACTAACCTAATTGCCTTCTATGATGAGATAACTGGCTCTGTGGATGAGGGGAAAGCAGTGGATGTGTTATTCCTTGACTTTAGCAAAGCTTTTGATACGGTTTCCCACAGTATCCCCGCCAAGTTAAAGAAGTATGGCTGGATGAATGGACTGTAAGGTGGATAGAAAGCTGGCTAAATCGTCGGGCTCAACAGGTAGTGATCAATGGCTCCATGTCTAGTTGGAAGCCGGTTTCAAGCGGAGTGCCCCAAGGGTCGGTCCTGGGGCCGGTTTTGTTTAATATCTTTATTAATGATCTGGAGGATAGTATGGACTGCACTCTCAGCAAGTTTGCAGATGACACTAAACTGGGAGGCATGGTAGATACACTGGAGCGTAGGGATCGGATACAGAGGGACCTAGACAAATTAGAGGATTGGGCCAAAAAAAACTGATGGGGTTCAACAAGGATAAGTGCAGAGTCCTGCACTTAGGACGGAAGAATCCTATGCACTGCTACAGACTAGGGACCGAATGGCTAGGTAGCAGTTCTGCAGAAAAGGACCTAGGGATCACAGTGGACGAGAAGCTGGATATGAATCAACAGTGTGCTCTTGTTGCCAAGAAGGCTAACAGCCTTTTGGGCTGTATAAGTAGGGACATTGCCAGCAGATCGAGGAACGTAATCATTCCCCTTTATTCGACATTGGTGAGGCCTCATCTGGAGTACTGTGTCCAGTTTTGGGCCCCACACTACAAGAAGGATGTGGAAAAATTGGAAAGAGTCCAGCGGAGGGCAACAAAAATGATTAGGGGTCTGGAGCACATGACTTATGAGGAGAGGCTGAGGGAACTGGGATTGTTTAGTCTCCAGAAGAGAAAAATGAGGGGGGATTTGATAACTGCTTTCAACTACCTGAAGAGGGGTTCCAAAGAGGATGGAGCTTGGCTGTTCTCAGTGGTGGCAGATGACAGAACAAGGAGCAATGGTCTCACGTTGCAGTGGGGGAAGTCTATGTTGGATATTAGGAAACACTATTTCACTAGGAGGGTGGTGAAGCACTGGAATGCGTTACCTAGGGAGGTGGTGGAATCTCCTTCCTTGGAGGTCTTTAAGGCCCGGCTCGTCAAAGCCCTGGCTGGGATGATTTAGCTGGGAATTGTTCCTGCTTTGAGCAGGGGGTTGGACTAGATGACCTCCTGAGGTCCCTTCCAACCCTGATATTCTATGATTCTATGATATGTGAATGCAGAGCTGCAAGCAGCATTATGGGCATGTTGAGGCAATGCAGGCACAGAATCAGTGAAGCATGTGATCTGGTCTGGAGGAGCTCTGACCATCTGGTCAATCCAGAGGTTTACAGCTGAGGCAGCCAGACCCCCCAGAGATTTCTTTTGATGCACCCATCCCAAGCGTATCAGAGAGCAGGAGCCTTCTCCCACTTCTAGGGAGCCTAAAATTTAATTCTGGAGGACTAAAAGCTATGGATAAAACTTCACAGTACAGTTACACTAGGGAGACAGGACAGTTTAACAACACTTCAGGAAATACAGGCCTGCTAACAGGGGCCTAATCCTGCCTCACACAAATAGTTCTTCCTACTAAATAATTAATTACTAAGTAAAGCAGTGTCCCCTTTACTTCCCGGAGACTAATCACATGACGACGGTATTACAGGATCAGATTCTAGCAGCATTCTCACACCAGAATTCATAAAAGAATAATCTTGATGATTTACAGTTTTTTGCCTAGAAAACAATATACCCTTCCTACAAAATACTTGTCTACCTTACCTTCAGAAACATGAAAAATATGGACATGATTGATTAGTAATTGTGACTGTAATTTATCCTTCTCCTCTCTTTCCCGCCCCCTTCCCTTTCTGTTCCCCTACCCGCGATCTGTTTGTTATGCCCACTTGTAGTGCCTTGTCTTCTCCTAGGTCACTGTTCCCTTGGCACACAGTAGGATGTTCAGGGGAATGGGGTGGAAGGGTGTCAAGTGGCTTAGAAGGACGCACAGCTGGGCTGGTCCTGAGAGAGGACAGAACAGACAGAGGTGGGGATGAAATGAAAAGCAAAAACAGAGCAAGTGTGATTAACTTTTGTTCAGCAAAGGACAAAACACGTATCACATTGGAAAGACATTAAAATAAATAACAGGACAATCTTGAGTGGGAGAGTCAAAGTGTGCTAAGGAAATTTAGTGTGCAGCAGCAGGTCCCACACAGCCAGTTGGGTGTACGGTTCCCCAGCTCACTGTACATTAAGCCCTAAGTAAGAACTGTAGCTTTTGTAGTACCTGGACAGAGCCATAGTTTAGACAGGCTACTAGGGGGCCATACGTGAGCTGCATACAAGTTCTCAGCTAGCAGGAAATGAAGGTCACTAGGTCACTTACCCTAGTGTCCAAAGTCTCTGCACATTCAACAATCGCCCCACTGTCCCCAGGAGACAATTTAAGGAAGAGAACATTTGGGCAAATCCAGCAAATTTCTCAATGGCCACAGAGCAACCCTTTATTCCTCTGTGCAGGGGTAGGCTGGATGTGTGAGATGCTCTGCAGAGGGTGGGTCTCTCTGTCTCTCACAATTAGCATTAGGATGAATTAGTTTCTGTGAAGAAACTCCACCGTCGCTCTCTGCCCTGGGTGAGGAGGAGTCCTCCACCTTGTGCATCAGCCCAGCACCTGGCCTACTTACTGGGCGGGGGCAGAGACAAGGGTTTGCCACACGGTTAGTTTAGTGTTTTCATGGAGTTGATTCTTTAGATGTTTACTATGATTTGCAGCTCAGAGATACATTTCAAACAGAATATAGAGTTTACCAGGCAATGTGCAGAAATGCATTGCTGCCAAACTCCTGGCATAGCAGCAGTAACAAAAGGGCTGTAAGAGAGGAGTTTGCTTACGATATGGTCTTTAGTTTACAGTTTGGATCCTTCAGTCCTTGCAACAATGCGTATGCAGCTGAAGTTCTTGGATCTTTCATCAGTGGGTTCCTAGAAGAGAGAATGCGAGTTTTAAATATCATTTCCTAAATGCAGATTTCCCATCGCTTTTCCCGAAGATGATGGGGTAGGTTTTATTCCACAGCAGACATTTATTATCCTCTTTAAAAAGAAAACAAAGGGAAGCATATGAAGACTCCACAGTCCATTGTTCTGGTGTCATGTTAGTTATTCATGCCTAAGAGTGGCGTAACCCACAATAATCCTGTGTAGCATTTGCTCCATCTAGTGGCTCGGCCATATAAAAGAGGGTTATGGGTGAGCTGCTTCTTTCAGTGAAAATCCTGCTATGCCTTTTCAGTTTGGCAAGGGAGAAGGAATATATCCCAGAAGAATGGGAAAGAGGGTTCTTAATCAAACTCCCTTACAAAGAAGATTTGAGTGATTGTGACAAATGGCACAAGAATACACTTCTTTCAGGCCCAGGGAAAGTTTTCTGTGCAATCATCCTAAATCAGAATTAACTAAAATTGTGAATTTGAAGTGGCTAAATTAAACCACATTAAATCCCTGTGTGGACACTGTTATTCAGAATTTAAATGGCTTTTGGAAGTGAATTAAACTAAAGCTAATTAAGGCCACTTTAATTCTGCATAGCAGCATCCCCGCAGGGATTTAACATAGTATAATTAATCCACTTCAAATTTATGTCTTTAGTTCATTCAAATTAACTTTCCTGGATGTCTTCATGTAGACAAGCTTTAAAAGCCATATATAGCAGATTTAGAGAACGGTAAGCTGGTTTTTGGCCAGGTAGAAATTGTGTAGACCGTAGAACAGGGGTGGCCAACCTGTGGCTCCGGAGCCACATGCAGCTCTTCAGAAGTTAATATGAGGCTCCTTGTATAGGCACCGACTCTGGGGCTGGAGCTTCAGATGCCAACTTTCCAATGTGCAGGGGGGTGCTCACTGCTCAACCCCTGGCTCTGTCACAATCTCTGCCCCCACTCCACCCCTTCCCCTGAGCCTACTGTGACCTCGCTCCTCCCCCTCTGAGCCTCCTGCACGCCACAAAACAGCTGATTGGGAGGTGTGGGGAAGGCGCTAATTGGAGGGGCTGCCAGTGGGCAGGAGGCACTGGGAGCAGGGGCTGAGGGTGATGGAGGGCTGCTGACATATTACTGTAGCTTTTTGGCAATGTACATTGGTAAATTCTGGCCCCTTCTCAGGCTCAGGTTGGCCATCCCTGCTTTAGAACCAAATAATAAATGGCAGTTGCCATTAGTCTTGAGTATTGTTCCCAAAAGACATTTGACAGTGTAAATAGGGAACCCAAGTGACAGACAAAATCATTCAAATTATTATAAATTTGTATCAGAATGCTCTGTGCACAATAAAGATAAACCAAGAGTTAGCAGACTGGTTTAATGTTAATTCTGGTGTCAGGCAAGGTTGTATCTTGTGCCTCTTTTTTTTTTTGGAGTTGCTATTGACTTTGACTGACTGTCAGTACGGAAATAGGCAGTGTGTGGATACATGGGGAGCTTGGAGACCTTGACTTTGCAGGTGACATTTTTCTTATAAATAAATGAGTTGAAGATATGCAGTGAAAGACAGGTCTTGCAAATTCTGCCAAGCAATTAGGTCTTATTATTAATCAGTTAAAAACAGAAGTTATCAAAATAAATGTATGTACCAATAGTTTTATCTATTTGAGAGATGAAGCCTTGAAAAACGGAATAAATTTACTTATCTTGGCAGCCTCATTCATGATAATGGTGATTGTGTTTCATGTAAAGCCCAGAATAGGTGAAGCGAGTGCTGTATTTCCATCAATACCAACAATATGGAAGTCCAATGTGATTAGCAAAATTATCAAAACTGAAATCCATCAATATGGAAGTCCATTCAATGGAAATTAAACAGAGTTCATTGCTAGTGTCTGAATAGACTATTCAACATAAAAGAGATGGACAGAATAAGTAGTGAACAGGTCCTAGAATGGGCACAGCTACCTACTGTACAACAATACAATATGGAAAAAGAGACACACTTGGGGCTTCTTTTAAGAATGTTCATAAGAGGCTTCCAAAATAAGCCTCTCTTTGTCGACTCCAGGGCAAGTGACAGAGAGACTGACCTAGAGGCACATTCTGTAGCTCAATAAAGACTGAAGTGTAATTATTACAGCTGAATATAAAAGACATGGAAAAGAAGCCCAGCACAGGGAGGATTGGCATTGTTCGATGTCTGCCTTCTGCCCTGATGGCATGGGAAGAATCATGAAGATGATGCTGATGCTTTCAGGCTAATGGACCTAATTTGGAGTCAAGGGGACTCATCTCTAGTGGCACAGAGATTTTGCAATCCCCTTCCACACACACAGCTGTTACCAGTAGCACTGGATGAAAAAAAGGGTAGACCTTTCCATGGAAAATTTCACTTTTTCAGACAATTTTTTGCCCCAAATCAGGATAAAACATCAAAACAACAGGCCTGTCCATCCCCCAAAGCTAGGTGAGAGGTGGGGATGCATTGCAGGTCCTCTGCCTTTCTCTGCCCCAGAGCTAGGGGGTGGCAGAACAACCCTGCACACTGCCAAAGCAGCCCTCTGGGAAAGCTTTTGTCGATTTCACTAACAGAAAATGAAACTCACAAGAGCCTTTCAGGGAGGCAGCCACTTTATATTTCCTCAAAATAAAATCTTTTTTTTTTTTTTGACAAAACTAAAATCCCCATGGAAAATTTCAGTTTTACAAACAGAGCATTTTTCATCAGAAAAAAACCTTTTCTTCCAGATCTAGTTACCAGGACCCAGTGGGTGGGACACAGATTCCCATATACTACACTGATCCTTGTCTGTAGTTTTGGCCTCTTGGATCCATTAGGAGCTGGAGTGAGTTAATGCGCTATTTGGTGGATCTTTGGATCCTCAGGTCTGAGAGCAGCACTGGAAAGACCCTAAAGCTTTGTAGTAGTGACAGCAGCCTGTGAATTGCTCATTGCTGCCAGCACCTGCCCCTGACTCAGGAGTAGGATCTATGCAGGAGGAGACTATCCCAAATAATGCCCCTTTCCCATTGTCCCATAACTAAGATGAGGGAAGGGGGTGGGCAGGAGACATCTCGCAGTTGGGTGCTGCACACATTACAGAGAAGGAATTAAGGATACTGCCCAGCAGAGCCCATACACAGAGCGATTTCTCTCCTCTCCAGGAGGGAGAATGCAGAAGCACTACTGCCATCAGCAGCAAGGTGGAGCTGTATTGTAAGATGTTGACTAATGGCTGGGGAACACCCGTGACATGGCCAGTAACTGGGCAATGCAGGAAACAGCATGGCTTGGCTTGTCGCCTTCGGGAAGATGCTAAGGCTAGTGGAGAGGGAACAAGGGTTGATTGCTTAAGGGCTTCAGGGAGCTAGCTTGGTGCCAGTGCAGAGTCCAGGAGCAGCAGGAGCTGAGCTACAGTCAGCTTCCATTTGAGAATCTTCTGAATTGTTTGTGGCTGTGAGGGACTGGGACGTAGGTGGTCTGGCCTAGTGGTCACAGCTGGGCTGAGATCTGCTCTCTAGGGACAGTAGTTGCTAGGCAGGAGTTGGATGAATCACAAGAGCCAGGTTCTGTAGGCAAGGGTCAGGGTCAGAATCAGGCTAGAGTCAGAGGCCGGAGATCAGGAGACCAAGCAAAGTCTGGCACTGCAGCAGGCCAAATTCTGTGTGGCAGCCCAGACAGCTTCCTGGGGCAACCCCTGGGGTTAAATAGTGCACTTGGCCAATCAGAGGGCCACACGGTACCTCACTCTGGATCTCTTGGGCAGTACTTCCTGCAGCACCTATTCTCCATAGAACTGAGCCTCTGCATGGCCTCCTGATGGTACTGTGGGAATATCAGTTGTCCCAGGCTCTGCAGACCCAGCTTCTAGCCCTTATACCTTTTCCTTTTGCTATTCAGGTGCTCAAGGACCTGGGCAGGTCTAACTCATTTGCTACTGTGACTAGGCTGTAGGACAGGACAGGTCACTTATATTGAGCTCTCTGGATCTCTAGGTAAACTGGTCCACACAAACACCATGCCTTTTGACAGGTCAAATGGAAGGAGTAAAGAATATGGGCATACTTATAATATGGAACTGTAGTTTTGAAAGCAGTGACTCTGAAAAGGACTTGGAGTTATGATGGAGAACCAATTGACCATGATCTCCCAGTGCAATGCTGCAGCTGAAAGGGCTAATGGGATCATTGGATGTATAAACAGGAGTATATATAATAGGAACAAGGAGGTTACATTTCTCCTCTATACAGCACTGGTAAAACTGGCAAAGCTAAAATGTTTGCTCCAGTTCTGGTGTCCAGCTCCTTCAATGCAGACAGGTACTTAGCTAAACACTCCAGCCCAGAGCAGCTAACTTCCTCATCCATCTATCTGTTCCAAGCTAGTTTCCCAGGAAGCTAATTGGTCCCAGCTGTTTCTGGGTCCTTCTGCTTAACCCTCGCTTCCCTATTCCTGCCTAACCTTCAATCCTGAGGTTTTCTGACTCAGCTACCTCGACCCGACCAGGCCCAGAGGGACAGTTTAACCTCATTTTACAGGAAAAGACCAAGACAAATCTGCAAATATCTTATAATCCATTGAAAAAATGGGGCATTATAATGGTGATACGATGAGATGTCACTCTAAGGATTTACTGATTAATATTAAATAAACTGTGATACTTACAGAGGAAATAACCATTTCCGTAGCTTTGCTATCCATCCTTCTTCTCGTTCTCCAATCCCAAGAGTACAATTACACAGGTAAAGTGACTGCTTACTACAACAGTTCTTTACACAGAATGAAAGAGCAATTTCATCCATTGTTGTAAGCCTGATGTGTTCCAATCTAATTTCTTGGAAATTATCCATTGCGCTTTTCGCAAACTCTTCTTCCTGACTCTCATACAAACAATGAAACAACTCAAACTGGTCACGTAGTTCCCCATAGGTCTTGTAAGGCAGAAGGGAGATGTTTTTAGCTTCTGCTTCAAACCACTTCAACAAATCCAGCTTTATTTTAGATGTTTTACAATGTAATTTTTTCTCCATGTCATTTAGTCTCTCTTTATTTAAGAGACCAAACAAGAAACGTACTGTTAACATCAAATAATTATTTTTAGATGGTCCATAAATTTTTAGCAAGTTGTTCACATCTTTCTTAGAAGACAAAGATTTTGTCATTGTCCCTTTATCTTCCTCTAGCACATAGAAGAGAGCTGCAAAAAACTCTTGGAAACTCAAGTGAATGAAGCTGTAGACACTTTCACATTCTGTATCTTTCTGAAAAATATTTTTATTCAGAAAGAGAGACTGAATGTTAGACAAGGATAAATTGTGTTTCTTCAGGTCACCTTCTTCAAACAGTATTTTTCGTTCTAAAATTCCATCTGCAGCCAACGAGCAAAGGTTCCACAGAGTAGTTTTAGGCTGTTGTATTGAGTCAGCAAAATGATCAGTTAGCAGAGTGGACAGAAAGAGCAAATATACCGAGGTGGTTGTTTTTGAAGTTTGTGAAAGATCTTCCCTTTTTTCCATCTGTTGCTTCATAACTGTGCAGATGATCCAACACACAATGGGGACAAAGCACATGGTGAAGAGCATTTCATTTTCTTTGACAAAATTAAAGGCTTGTGTTGCTTTCTTTTCATCACAAAAAAATTTATAGAAATATTCTTTCCTTTCTTCTCCCGAAAATCCCATTATCTCTGCATAACATGGAAATTTTAAATTCTGCTTTAGTTTCTCCAGAGCAGTTGGTCTTGTAGTGATCAGTAAGAAGGATTTTTGAAGAACTTTCTTTCTCAGTAAACTGCACAGTACAGTTTTCACTGGCTTCTTCTCAAATGGGTCAGTGCACAGACTAACTTCATCAATGTCTAGCAAAGAACTCAATTCATCAAAACCATCTATTAGGAATAGGAGTTTTTCTGGCTTCTCAAAGATTTCTTTAATTGGTCCTTCTCCATTAGGACAATTGTCTAAAACCAAATCAGCAATACTTTGCTCTTCAGTAACATGATTTATCTTTCTACAATTTATATAGAAAACATAATCAAACTTTTTCTGATAGAGTTTTCCAGCTGCCCAGTCCAACATGATCTTTCTTGCTGTCATTGTTTTCCCAATTCCAGCAGCTCCCTGCAGCACAACAGTTTTTGGGCTTTGTTGATTTCTACTAGGATCAAATAAAACATTAATCTTAGTGAGACTGGTCTGGTGAGCCATCAGTTCTGTGTGTTTCCTTCCTCTGGTGATTATTTCATGTTCTTTCTCCTCCCGCTGCCGATGTTCCTTTACAATAAGCAGTTCTGTGTATCTTTTGTCTAGACTTACATGTTCACCCATGCGAGCATTCTTATCTTCTATTACTTGGTATTCTTCTTGTATATGTTCTCTATATTTTTTCTGATAATCTAATTCAATGAAAATGGCATGAAGCATTAGACATACTGAGTACAGTTGTTCAAACAGAGGTCATTTGAACTGCCATTCATCGGTTATATCCAAAGGTTGGACAGGACAAGATATTGGTGACATTCTATTCTTTCTGGCCTCCCAGCATTCCCACCATCATGTGACTTGACATTTTGCTAGAATTTTACATATTAAAATTAGTCTCTTGTCTTTTATCGTTTAATTATTTTGTACATGATCATCTCTCATCTTGGTTCTGATTCAGCAATTCCCTTAAGCACAGATTGAAGTCCCCTTACAATAAATGAGATTTGAGCATGCGCTTAAAGTTAAGAATTTGCTCAAGTGCTTTGCTGAATAAGGATAATTTAGCTCATTCCTTTTTTTTTTGTTCCTTCTGATTTTCTTTTAGTTTTGTCTGATTTTTTCTATTCTCCTCCTTTTCTCCCCGGTAAGTACCGTTTGTCTTCTTTTGTTATTTCTAACTACTTCTCTTCTTGCTTATGTTTTCTCTTCTCTCCTGTTTGCTAGCTCTTTTAATCCCTTTCTGTTTTTCTCACCTCTAGATACCCTTCTCTGCTTCACCCCCATTCCTTGATACTGCCACTCCAACCACTGAAGGACAGGATTTGGACACTGGTATTTAGTTGGGGCCCATCTCTAATCCTGAGTAGTGCAGTATGGGAAGTAGAGTGACAGTGTTTCAGTGGACAGCTGACTTGCTTATGAAGGCCCTTTCTCCTCTATGGTCCAAGAACCCTAGCTTGACTTCATTATGGGAGATGTAGTCCAGAAAGGGAGCCTGGCCCATAGAGAAGAAAGGGGTCATTAGGCACATGAACTATGACTCAAATAGAGCATTCCAGCAGCATTTCAGAATGCTATGTTCAGAGTGTTAAAACATCCTTTAAAATGTTTTAAACCATGGGCACTATTAAACCAGTTTACAGGCTGCGTGCATAGGGCCAGACCATATGAGCACACTTCAGAAAAACAAAAATGTGTTCTAGCCTGAGTACGAGCAAATAGACCAACCAAAATGCATTAAATGATTTATCAGTGGACCATTTCTACAAATTGTCATCGGACATAATTCCTAATACAGTGCAAATTGACCCAATAAGTGCACAGCAAATGGCTTCTTCATAGGAAGGAGTCCTGCCTGTGTCAGTGTGGGATTTGTCCCTCTTTAATATTTTGGCCATAACAGTTTTGTACTTGTTCTTTCTTTGTAGCTCAGTACAGTCCTTTAATTACATTTATTGTTGTTCTCCGAGTTCCCCTTGTTGGAGATGTATCTTTCTATCATAATTGGACTAAGAGGTGGTTGCAGTATTCTAAGTACAGTCTTACCAAAGCCTTTCAGAGACAAATTATCAACTCCCTGCTCCTTGGCGTGATGTATCTCTGCACAGGGTCCCAGATCCCCTTGTCTGTCATTCCTTCTTGTTTCTTCAACTTTTGATGTTTTCACCTTTTCCTGTGGCAAAACTAACAAAGGAGATTAATTGCAATAATACCATCGCGTTTAAGGCCAGAAGGGAACCACCTGACCTCCATTCAATACCCCCCCAGCCCCTGAACACTAAACCCAACAACCAAAATGAGACCAAAGTATTACAGTCCACAGGAGACTAGATTATTATGTGTCCCAGGCAGAGGATAGGAGGGACCGAGGTGCACCAGTGCCTGAGCCCCTCCACAATGGCAGGGAAATGATTAAGTGAGATCTACCCAGATAATCCTGGCTAGCAACCTGCACCCACACACTGCAAAGGAAAGGAGAGAAAAAACACAAGTCACTGCCAATCTGCCCTGCTGCTTTACATGCACAAGTTAGAAAATCCTATCCAGGGGTTTATCGTGGAATTACCACCTCACCCGTAACTACAGTGTCACTTACGCTATTGTTATAACAGGGCTAGATTGTACCTGCTGTTTATGGAGATGTGGAGGGAGAAAACATGGTTCTAATTGCACACCCTTGTAATTCCCACACAAGAATTGGGGATAATTGCAGTACCTGCTCTCAGAGGAGCATGGGAACTGTATCCTTGGGGAAACCCAGCACCCCAAAGGGGCAGTGAGAAGCAGAGAGGAGGTAGAGCCCTGACCCTGTTCCCCTCAACAGACTGCTGAGCAGGAGCAGCACACATGGGAGAATATTAGAGCTGGTTAGAAATTCTCCCTCCCCTGGGAAATTGTTGAGTTTTTGGTAGAAAAAACAAAACAAAACCTTGAAAGCCAAAAAGTTTCAGCTGAAAACCAAAATTTTGATTAAAAAAATGCTGCTGCAATGTGTTATGGGAATTGTGGTTTGTTCCCCCATGCTCCCATTCTCTTCTAGGGGCCAAGATCCCTAGCTTGACTTCATCTTCCATGATGCACCACGGTTTTCTCTCTTGCCGAGCCACCATGGAGCATCATCAGAGATACAGTCCAGAGAGGGAGCCCTGCCCATACAGAAGAAAGGGGTCATGAGACACCTGAACTATGACTCCCATACAGCACTCCAGCAGCATTTCACAACCAATTTTTTTCTGTTTTCATATGAAAAGTTTTTTCCCATAGAAAGCAGATAATTTTCACCAAAAAAAGAAAAAACCCTGTTTGACAAAAACCCAATTTTCTATTGACAATTTGCTGTACTCTGTTGGTCACACTTCCCATGCATGCCAGGGAGCTCATGAAGATTGTGGTTGCTGGGAATAAAGGACTGAATGTCTCTCTGATCATTGCTGGCCAGGAGCAAGGCTGACAAAAGTTTTCTGAGCCTAAAAGCATTTGTTCCAGTCTCTCCAAAGCATTTCTTTGATTCAAGAATTCACAAAACATTGGATATTCAAATGCCGTTGTCACCTAATTTATCTATTATGTTTTTTCAATATTTTTGTTGTTACAATGATGTAAAAGGTCAAAGCTTCACAAATGTAAGCAATAGTTAATATTTGTCCCTTAGCAGTTTCCCTCTTCCAGCAAAATCAGAGTTCTCTGCTGCTGCTGTCACCGCAAAGAATTCCTGTATCTCCATTCAAGAGGTGTCATGCTGGCCCAAGGAGGCCCAATGATGATGATGTTGCAAAAATCTCTGAGACGTGCCCTGTGCCCTCCCACCCTGTCCTGCCCCCCCATTCCCTGGCAGCACAGCTCCAGTGGAGTCACATTGTCCCAGGGTTCCCCCTGCATGGACAGGGCTAGATTGGACCTGGCATTTATGCAGGTGTGGAGGGAGGAGGCAGGGTCCTAATTGCTCTAATAAACAGCCCATACAGCCCCAGGTCAGTTAGTGACGTGTCCAATTGGACTTGGTGGGGAAAACACATTCCCTTCCACATCCCACCCTGGCCTTGCTCTGGCCTTACTCCTACTCCTCAGCTTTCTGCCCTAGCTCATCTCCCCCTCTCTATGGATCCCATGCCCATCACAAATGCAGCAGCATGCACAGAGCTGACCTCCGGGCTATGGGAAGGATTAGCCTGTAGGTACATCTCAAACAGATCCATGTAATTCTGTTGTTAAAGCACACTGGGTGTATTAAGGTCCCTTCAGCCTCCTGCTACAGAAATGCTGACAGCTGCTTCATCCTTTCACCCCTCGTGATGGGTTTGAGGTTTAAAGGCTGTCCTCATGGGAAAAAGTTTTAGAAACTACCACTAACAGGAACAAAAAGACATGAGATCTCCCTTTAGGGGCAGGTGCTTTGCTGTGCATCATATCTGCAGCCATAGCAGTTTCTGGCTGTTCTCCTCTCCCTCCCCTGAGATTGCAGCTCCCTGATTCTGAGGCTGGGGCTAGTTCTCAAATGGTCTGAGCTTGAGGGTTTTTCTAAATTACACCAGCCAGCTGTGATCCCGCGGGGTCAGTAGAGCTGCAGGAATTGTGCTCGTTCCACACCTGCTGTGCTAGGGACTGCACGAGATGGTGACACAGGAGCAGGCTCTGTGCTAGCTGGGGATTCCCCTTCCGCTTTCTGCTACACTTCTTGTGCCATCGCACCAGGCAAAGGAGTAGAACACAGAGGAGTCTGGTCCTGTACTGCCAGTGCCCCAGATCACTTGCTCTCACCCCCATTTCTCATTCTCAGTTTCTCCACTAAGATCCAATCTAAAAACAGTATCCATATAGCAACTTGTATGTTTCCAGAACATCTAATTTCACATGCACACTAGGAAAATCCTGCGGGCCTGCTTTGAATCACTCTGGCTCTCACTGGCTTTCCCTTGTGTCTTGGAACCTACTCGGTACTATTAACCGACTGCAGCTGTTCCTGCTTCTGCTGTATCTTTGTAGGGGGGTTGGTGGGAGGGGGAATATTGAAGAAGAGCTTCCCAGGAGTCATGGCAACTTTAGATTCTTTACCCATCTTTGTTTCCTCCATGACCTTAGCAGCAGACTGTCTCAGGTCGATCTGATTGAGGATTTCTGGGGTTACATCCATCACATGTTCCTCACAGCATTCTAACAGGTTTGAGGCACATCTAACACATTGGCTTTCTCTAGATCACCACGGGGGATGTTATGTTTTCCATCATCATCAGATTGTGAGATTAAAAGACTTAAATACAAACTGAGAGATTGCCCAGTCACTTCACAAGGACGTGCCTTCTTAACAGAGCTCATAGTCAACAACAAATAAATGCTTCCTGCATTGTGCTCTGGGGGATACTAAACTCATACCCTGGGGGACTATCCAGGGCAGTGAATGCCAACGGCCTCTAGGGAGAGCCCCACTGCCAGCCCTGGAGCGTTCCATCCCAGGGACCCCGGGCAGAATCAACCCAGCTGAGCTCCACTGTCACTGTGGGTGAGAGGAACAGGAGAGCACATGGGGTCTAACTAAAGAGTGGATCCCCATAGGCACTGGCTCTTACACTCATGTGGGACACTGAAAAGCAGCTGAGGGACTTTGGAACTGCAGCTCTCCAGGTTTGCTGGTCCTTGGCTGTTTGTATTACACTGGATTTGTTTTGCTTGTTTTCAGTGAAAAATAACCTCGAAGATAAAGTTCCTGCTTGGAATTCCAGAAGGGTCTCCTGGGGCCAGTCAGCTGTTTGGCGAGAATCTACTGGGCCAGACTCTCTGCTGTGATCAGTTTCCAATTACTCATCCTTGATTCTATGTCCCAGGTGCAGCACAGGTTACAGCAGCCTGGGACCTGTTCTAACTTGCCAGCTCCCAATGGTCCCCAAAGGACAGTCCCCCAGCTGGGGATGCACTCTAGTTACTCCTCCTCCCCACCTCTGTCCATGACACTCCCTCTGCACCGCTTTGTTGGATCTACACCCACTGGGGATGCCCCCCAACTGGGATTTCCTCAGATGGAGAGTTACAGGCTGACTCTGCTCCCCTTGTGCCAGCTGAGTGGTGAAAAGGGAGGGGTTCAGGTCAGAAAATCTGCTGTGGGCATCTCGGCTTTGAGTCCCCCTCATTTCCAGCTGGGATTCAGAATTTGTCATTCCTGCCATCAGCCTGTTTTTCCTTCTGCTCCCGTTGCTGCTGCCCTGGGGGAGACTCCCAGGTTTTAGAGTAACTTTAGATTTCTTACCTTTCTCTCTGTCTTTTTTGAGCTTAGCAGCAGACCCTCTGACATTGATCTTAGCTAAAATTTCTATGGTTACATCAACTGCAGCATCTCCACCATAGAATGCGATCAGGATGTTCTTAGTATCTATCCTGTCAGCCTTCTCCAGCCGACATCGGGGGATGGTACCTTTTTCCTTAAAGCCAGAATGTGATAGTTTGTCTTTAAATCTTTTGAAGTCTTCCTCAAGAAGATCCTCAAGGGCACTTTGAAGCAGGTCATTGATTCTGCTTTGGTTTTCCATCACCAGTATCAGGGGAAAAACTAAAATACAGTGAAAAGTCTCATTATTAATAGTTAATATGGAATAACAACTCTTATTCCTATCTAGAGGGAAGAAGGGTAGCCTAGTGGTGAGAGCAGGTCACTGGGGCTTATAACTCCTCAGTGCTTTTCCTCACAAGTAACTCACTGGATAGCTCGTTTTGTCTTCCTGTGCCTCAGTTTCCCTATCTGTAAAATGGGGACAGTTGTGCTCCTCTAACTCACAGGGGTGTCATGCAGCTTAGTTACTGTTTGTAAAGCCAGCTGGCGTTTTAGGATGAAATGTGCTAGAATAGTATTTATCATCTGAAGGGATTTCCAAACACTGGGGTGGGATACCTAATTCAGAAAGTATCCTAGCACAATCTGGAATCTGTGCATCAGTGTCCTGGAGTAAATGTGTCCTGAGAACCAGTGCTAGCTTGGAAAGCCTCAGGGGTATTTTGAACATTTATGACATACTGATCAGCCCCCATAAATCGAATGGATAAACTATAATGACATCAGATTGTAATTAGCCCATCTGAAGGCAAAATGCACAAAATGCAGAGAGTGATGAACTTACCATTAGCCAGAAAGCTACAAAGTAGATCTGGAGGCCTTTGTTTGATTTATTTCTCTCAGTTTTCTCGGTGCTCAAACACAGATGCACAAAACAAAAATCTAAGAGGAAGAACAGAAAAGCTTTGAGCAAATGGCTATTTCCTCAGCAAAGAAACTAAAACATCTCCAATTAAAACTGATCTTCAATGCTTCCTTGATTTTTATAACAGCCCTCATACGACAGCATATTGCCCAGTCACTGCACAAGGACATCAGTTAGCGACTTCCCTCCACTCATCATGGGATATTAGGAAGGATCTCAAATGGCAAATTAGAGGATTTAAGCTAAGATGGGGATCATTTATTTTATTTTTTCTTTGTTGAAAAATTAATAGCATGCACAGAGAGCAGACACAGCCCCATGCACCTACTGGTATCATAAAGTTGCAGGAACAGCTATAAGGAAACATCCAGTAATTATACAAACAAATAATATTCTCATGTAACCGGTTAAATGGGGGTCTGTTCCGAAGATTGCACAATCTCAGGACTGTAGGCCACAAAGAGGAAGGAGCTGTGGGAACTCTACAAATATATAACCAGAGGTGAGATTTTCAGGGGCCCTCTCCCATAAAAGTTTGAAATACCGTGGGCAAAAGCCTGTGTTTTAGGTGATTTTAAGGCAAGGCCAAGTCTCATGTCACCTCTGGACATGTCTGCCCCACTCACACTCTCTCTCTCTCTCTCCCCATCTCTCAGGTGCATTGTGGAGAGATTGGATTCAGAGTAGCAGCCGTGTTAGTCTGTATCCACAAAGAGAACAGGATACAGCATCAGACACCATCAGATCAGGATTAAAAAAAGACTGTGAATGGCTAGCTAACTACAAAAGCAGTTTCTCCTCCCTTGGTGTTCACACCTCAACTGCTAGCAGAGGACCTCACCCTCCCTGATTGAACTAACCTTATTACCTCCAGACTGATTCTTGCCTGCATATTTATACCTGCCTCTGGAAATTTCCATTACATGCGTTTGATGAAGTGGGTATTCACCCACGAAAGCTTATGCTCCAATACATCTGTCAGTCTTAAAGGTGCCACAGGACTCTCTGTTGCTTTTTACAGATCCAGACTAACATGGCTATCCCTCTGATAAAACGAACAGGAGTACTTGTAGCACCTTAAAGACTAACACATTTATTTAAGCATAAGCTTTCGTGGGCTACAGCCCACTTCATCGGATGCATAGAATGGAACATATATTGAGGATATATATATATATATATATATATATATACACATACACATACAGAGAACATGAAAAGTTGGGAGTTCCCCTACCAACTCTAAGAGGCTAATTACTTAAGATGAGCTATTGTCAGCAGGAGAAAAAAAATCTTTTGTAGTGATAATCAAGTTAGCCCATTTAAGACAGTTTGACAAGAAGGTGTGAGCTTACTTAATATGGGGAAATAGATTCAATGTGTGTAATGGCTCAGCCATTCCCAGTCTTTATTTAAGCCTAAATTGAAAGTATCTAGTTTGCATATTAATTCACGTTCAACAGTTTCTCGTTGGAGTCAGTTTTTGAAGCCTTTGTGTTGCAAAATTGCCACCTTTAAATCTGGTCCTAATCACATCAGCCACGCCATCAGGGGCTCATTCACCTGCACATCTACCAATGTGATATATGCCATCATGTGCCAGCAATGCCCCTCTGCCATGTACATTGGCCAAACCAGACCGTCTCTACGCAAAAGAATAAATGGACACAAATCTGAGATCAGGAATCATAACATTCAAAAACCAGTAGGAGAATACTTCAACCTCTCTGGCCATTCAGTAACAGATTTAAAGGTGGCAATTTTGCAACACAAAGGCTTCAAAAACTGACTCCAACGAGAAACTGTTGAACGTGAATTAATATGCAAACTAGATACTTTCAATTTAGGCTTAAATAAAGACTGGGAATGGCTGAGCCATTACACACATTGAATCTATTTCCCCATGTTAAGTATCCTCACACCTTCTTGTCAAACTGTCTTAAATGGGCTATCATGATTATCACTACAAAGGTTTTTTTTCTCCTGCTGACAATAGCTCATCTTAATTAATTAGCCTCTTAGAGTTGGTAGGGGAACTCCCACCTTTTTATGTTCTCTGTATGTATGTATATATCCTCACTATATGTTCCATTCTATGCATCCGATGAAGTGGGCTGTAGCCCACAAAAGCTTATGCTCAAATAAATTTGTTAGTCTCTAAGGTGCCACAAGTACTCCTGTTCTTTTTGTGGAGAGATTCTGTCCCCTCTTGCATCCCTGACATGCTGCTCAGACTCTCACCACCACAGAAAAGGAGAGAAAACAAACAAATGGAGTGCTTATACGTAATAAGGAAACTGGCCACATTAGTGGAGGGGAGCAATAGACAAAGGATAGGGAGCAGGGGGAAACTGGGGAGGGAACGGTGCCTGCCTAGGGCTTAAAACAGGGGGAAGGGACTGGCTGAGTGTCCTGAGAGCAGAGCTGGCAGAGAGCAGAGCTAAATAAACCCCAGGGCTGATGAAAATCATCTCAGCGCTGTGTAAATCTTTACACTTCTGGGGGAGAAAGTGTTAACTGACGTCCAGACTTTCTGGGCTGACACGCAAAGCTTTTTAGACAAGTTTTCACATCAAACACCAGCAAGAGGCAGGTTCAGGTTGTGTCCTTTGCACTTTACCCATCAGTGATAATACGGAGCAGCCACATGGGCACCGTCGGTTCCAAATAATGGTTCTGATCCAGGGGCTAACTTGAAAAAAAAAATGTTATTTTTGGAGGAGTGTGTGAAAGAGAGCAGTTTGGTCACTGGCAGGTAGCCCTGTCAGAAATCAGGCAAGCCCCGGCCATTACCGCCTCTGTGGCACTCCACAGTCGCCATTATGAGCACTGGTGCAGTGAAGTGCCTCGGCTGAGTTGGAACAAACCCTTGTATCCCAGAAGGGCGGCTGCTGCTGAGAGGTTATTCACCAGCCTTTGCTGGAACATACATTTTCAGTTATGATCAACAATGGGAAATAAACTTTAAAATGCCTTTTTTAAAACATTGAAATTGACCTAGGTCTGAGAGATTGCTGTAAATGTGTGAGCGAGTTGGGCGTTTGTGGCATCTGCAATTCATTAGCCAGAGAGGTAAAACAAAAGTTGGGTCAAAACTTCCAAAAGAAGCTTTTTAAAATGTTTCCCCTGAACACGTTACTAAAGAGTTTATGGTGCAGAGGGGATTATAGAACATTCCAATTGCTTAGGGAAAGTCACTGAGTTTTGTTTGGAGAGGGAATTCAAACAATAAAGTGCACAGCAAAGGGACTAAAGTCCTCCTTTAAGTGATTTTTCTCAATGCCAACTTCCTCCATCTGAAGAAGTGGTTTTTTTACCCATGAAAGCTTATGCCCAAATAAATCAGTTAGTCTTTAAGGTGCCACTGGATTCCTTGTTGTTTTTGTGGATACAGACTAACACAGCTACCCCCTGATACTTAACTTCCTCCATATGTTTACATTAGAACTACAATGTTCTCTATGTTCTCTTTCCATATGTAGATCTGCAAAGATGTCTGCAAACTACAGCAAAAAATTTCTTCCTTAAAGTTTAACTACAAGACATGTACCTGGATATTAAATAAAGACAATTATGAGATTACAGCCACTCTATTTCTAGGAGAAAAACAAACAACTCAGACCTCCTCTTCTCTCCTAATAAGAGATTTAGAATCTCTTCGTAAAGCTGTATCTAATATGATTTAGTTCAATTGAAATATAACTCAGTCTGTGCTTACCTTGCATTGCTGAAGAGAGCTGGTTTAGGTTGAATTAGGCTTTTAAAATTCACCCCAAAAAAGGAAGCTCACAATTGTTGCAATGGAAACCACATTCACATTTACAAGCTGCCCCTGTTTCCTGTCTGCTCATTCACCTTGAAATAAACTCACCTCATTTTTATCGATAAGCTGTGAAAGGAGAAAACATCTTACAGTGTTCTGTTCCTCTTCTGTGTTTTCTATAAGGTGCTCCTTCTGCACTGGGGTGAATTTCACTGCCAAGATCCTTTTGGACTGTGCTCGTGGAGGGAAACTAAGGGAGGGTGGGGGTAATTAGCTTGTGATACAGGATGTGTCAACACGGCAGCTGGGGACATGCTTCCCAATGCAGGTAAACAGACAGCACAAGCTCTGCTCAAGCTAGCGTGCTAAAATAGCCATGTGGCCGTGGTAACAGACAGCAGCTTGGGCTAGTCACACAAATATGTACCCAGGTTCTTGGGCAGGACTGTACTGGGGTACTAGCTCAAGCAGAGCTAGCACATGTCTGAATACCCACGTGGGGAATGACACCTCCCAGCTGCTGTGTAGACATGCCCAAAGTGTGTTTCTTTTGGGCTAGTTATACACGTTGACCCCACTTCCCTCCCAGAGCCAGGATAGAACCCAGGAGTTCTGGCTGTCAGCGCCCACCCCCAGCCATAGCTACAACAGTCCCGTCCTCCTGGCTCTGTCTGCAGAGCTCCGAGCTCTGGGCAGGAGGTGCTGGACTTGGGATGATAGCGGTGGGAGGGGTGGGGCTGTGATCGGCAATAGGACCCATCGCCCAGTGGGCTCTGCCCCCCACCCCAACACAAACAAGGACCCCGCCTCCCGGGCCAGCCAGCCAATGGGAGCGCTGCTTTCATTTCACCGTATATGGACTGGCACAGCACGTGGTGGGGGAAGGGACAAGGGCCAGGGCAGGATGGTGGAGGGGGTCATGGGGTGCAGGGAGAGTGGGGGAAATGGCGCAGCTGGGGGCAGGGGGTAGGGATGGCTGGGCTAGATTGGAAGAATGTGGGCGCACAGTGGGGATGAGAATACAGGGAGGAAGGGATGTGGGGGTTCACACAGTGGGGATGGGGACACAGGAGTCAGGGGGCGCGCACAGGGAGGATGTGGGGCTGCACACAGTGGAGATGAGGGAAGGGGTGGAGAGTTATGGGCTGCACACAGCAGTCAGCAGGGATAGGAGCATGGGAGATGTGTGTGTGGGGGTGCACACAGCAGGGATGGATCCATAGGGGAGAAGGGATGGGGGGGGATATGTGGGGTGCACACAACGGGAATGGAGGCATGGGGGGAAGGGTGGAGGGTTATGCGGGTCACACAGCAGCAATGGGCACATGGGGGGTGTGCACATAGGGAGGAAGGAATGGGGGAGGGGGAGCACACACAGCAGGGATGGGAGCACAGGGGGGAAGAGATGGATGTTATGGGGGGGCGCACAAAGCAGGGGTGGAGACATGGGCGTACACAGCAAGGATTGGCCCACAGAGAGGAAGGGATCATAGAAGATTAGGGTTGGAAGAGACCTCAAGAGGTCATCTAGTCCAATCCCCTGCTCAAAGCAGGACCAACACCAACTAAATCATCCCAGCCAAGGCTTTGTCAAGCCAGGCCTTACAAACTTCTAAGGATGGAGATTCCACCACCTCCCTAGGTAACCCATTCCAGTGCTTCACCACCGTCCTAGTGAAATAGTGTTTCCTAATATCCAACCTAGACCTCCCCAACTGCAACTTGAGACCATTGCTCCTTGTTCTTTCATCTGCCACCACTGAGAACAGCCGAGCTCCATCCTCTTTGGAACCTCCCATCAAGTAGTTGAAGGCTGGTATCAAATCCCTGCTCACTCTTTACTTCTGCAGATTAAATAACCCCAGTTTCCTCAGCCTCTCCTCGTAAGTCATCTGCCTCAGCCCCCTAATCATTTCTGTTGCCCTCCACTGGACTCTCCAATTTGTTCACATCCTTTCTGTAGTGGGGGGGCCCACAATTGGACGCAATACTCCAGATGTGGCCTCACCAGTGCTGAATAGAGGGGAATAATCACTTCCCTCAATCTGCTGGTAATGCTCCTACTAATGCAGCTCAATATGCTGTTAGCCTTGTTGGCACTGTTGACTCATATCCAGCTTCTCGTCCACTGTAATCCCCAGGTCCTTTTCTGCAGAACTGCTGCTTAGCCAGTCAGTCCCCAGCCAGTAGCAGTGCATGGGATTCTTCCATCCTAAGTGCAAGACTCTGCACTTGTCCTTGTTTAACCTCATCAGATTTCTTTTGGCCCAATCCTCCAATTTCTCTTGCTCACTCTGGACCTTATCCCTACTGTGATGAGTTCAGTCACAGAGATCCCCTTGAGACTGTCACCCGATGAGCTGAAATTACCTCTGAGCCCATTTTCCCTGCCAGCTTGGGCCTCCAGAACCTTGTCTTGTTGAGTGAGACACGCTAGCCTGCTGCAGCACAGACCCAAGGTCTGAGCCATGCCCCCAAAGCTGCAGACTAACTGAAAACAGCTTAGCAGGTTACCCATCTCCAGCACTCACACACCCAGCTCCCAATGGGATCTAAACCTCAAATGAATCAGTTTTACTCCATATAAAGCTCATACAGGGTAAATTCATAAATTGTCCGCCCTCTATATCACTGATAGATATGCACAGCTGTTTGCCCCCCTTCCCCCAGTGGTAATCACTTACTCTGGGTTTATTAATAAACAAAAGTGAATTTATGAAGCATGAAAAGTAGGATTTAAGCGGTTTCAAGTAATAAAAGACAGAACAAAGTAAATCACAAAGCAAAATTAAACAAAACATGCAAGTCTAAGCCTAATACATTAAGAAACTGATTACAGGAAATATCTCACCCTCAAAGATGTTCCAATAAGCTTCTTTCACAGACTAGACTCCTTCCTAGTTTGGGCCCAATCCTTTCCTCTGGTACAATCCTTGTTAGTTCCAGCAGACATCTCAGGTGGTAAACAGGGGTTCTCTCATGACTGGCCAACTCCTTTGTCCTGCTCCACCCTCTTTTATAGCTTTGGCACAAGGCTGGAGTCTTGTCTGTGCTTGGTCCCCACCCCTCCTTCTAAATGGAAAAGTACAAGGATTAAGATGGATTCCAGTATCCTGTGACATGGTCACATGTCACTGTAAAACCCTAGTCTCCATTCTTTCTGGGTTGGCCCACACATACACAGGAAGGTTTGCAAGTAAACAGAGCCATTTACAGTTCATTGATTCTGAAGCACCCTTAATGGATTCCACTTAATATAGTTACATCAGTAATACAAGTTTATATCTTATTCTCCTAATGCCAGACATAGAAATAATACATGCAAACAAATAGTATGAACACACTTAGTAGATTATAAGCTAATATGTTACAAGAGATCTTTTGCATAAAGCATATTCCAGTTTCATCATATTCACATTAATAAGCATATTTTCATAAAGCACATGAAGTGCAACGTCACACCTACCCTCCAGCGTATCTACTTCTCCCCCGCTGCTTAATGTCATCTGCAAACTTGCTGAGGGTGAAATCCAACCCATCATCCAGATCATTAATGAAGATGTTGAACGAAACTGGCCCCAGCACTGACCTCTGGGGCACTCCACTTGATACAGTCTGCCAACTAGACATCGAGCCGTTTATCACTACTCGTGTTGAGCCCGATGATCTAGCCAGCTTTCTATCCACCTTATAGTCCATTCATCCAATCCATACTACTTTAACTTGCTGGCAAGAATACTGTGGAAGACCATATCAAAAGCTTTGCTAAAGTCAAGATATATCATGTCCACTGCTTTCCCCATATCCACAGAGACAGTTATCTCATCATAGAAGGCAATCATGTTGGTCAAGCATGACTTGCCCTTGGTGAATCCATGTTGACTATTCCTGATCACCTTCCTCTCCTCCAAGAGCTTCAAAATAGATTCCTTGAGGACCTGCTCCATGATTTTTCCAGGGACGAGGTGAGTCTGACCAGTCTGTAGTTCCCCGGATTCTCCTTCTTCCTTTTTTTAAAGGTGGGCACTATATTTGCCTTTTTCCAATCATCTGGGACCTCCCCTGATCACCATGAGTTTTCAAAGGTAATGGCCAATGGCTCTGCAATCATATCAGGCAAATTTCTCAGCACCCTCAGATGCATTAGATCTGGCCCCATGGACTTGTGCGTGTCCAGCTTTTCTAAATAGTTCTTAACCTGTTCTTTCACCACTGAGGGCCACTCACCTCATCCCCATACTGTGCTGCCCAGTGCAGCAATCTGGGAGCTGACCTTGTCTGTGAAGACTGAGGCAAAAACAAGCAATTGAGTACTTCAGCTTTTTCCACATCATCTGTCACTAGGTTGCCTCTCCCATTCAGTAAGGGTCCCCCACTTTCCCTGACCTTCTTATTGTTGCTAATATGCCTGTAGAAATCCTTCTTGTTACCCTTCACATCCCTTTCTAGCTGCAACTCCAATTGTGCTTTAGCCTTCCTGATTACACCCCTGCATGCTTGAGCAATATTTTTATACTCCTCCATAGTCATCTGTCCACGTTTCCTCTTCTTGTAAGCTTCCTTTTTTATTTAAGTTCACCAAAGATTTCTCTGTTAAGCCAAGCTGGTCACCTGCCATATTTGCTATTCTTTCTGCACATCATGATGGTTTGTTCCTGTGCCCTCAATAAGTCTTCTTTAAAATACAGCCAGCTCTCCTGGACTACTTTCCCCCTCATATTAGCCTCTCGGAGGATCCTGCCCATCAGTTCCCTAAGGGAGTCTAAGTCTTCTTTTCTGAAGTCCAGGGTCCGTATTTTGCTGCTCTCCTTTCTTCCTTTTGTCAGGATCCTGAATTCAACCATCTCATGGTCACTGCTGTCCAGGTTGCCACCCACTTCTACTTCCACTACCAATTCTTCCCTGTTTGTGAGGAGCAGGTCAAGAGGAGCACGGCCCCTAGTTGGTTCCTCCAACACTTGCACCAGGAAGTTGTCCACAACACACTCCAAAAACTTCCTGGATTGTCTGCACTGCTGTATTGCTCAGATGTCAGGGTGAGTGAAGTTCTCCATGAGAACCAGGGCCTGTGATCTGGAAAACTTCTGTTAGTTGTCTGAAGAAAGCCTCATCTACCTCATCCTCCTGGTCCAGTGGTGTATAGCACACACCCACCATGACATCATCCTTGTTGCTCTCGCCTCTAATCTTAACCCAAAGACTCTCAACAGGCTTTTCTCCAGGTCTTCCAAATCTTCCTGCTTGTTTCCCAGTTTTCCTGCATTCGTGTACAGGCACCTAACATAACTAGCTGATTGCTCTCCTTTCTCAGTATGAATCAGGAGGCCTCCCCTGTTGCACCCTCTTCCTTGTGTTTCCTCCCAGTATCCCACTTACCTCAGGGCTTAGGTTTCCATCCTCCAGCAAACCTAGTTTAAAGCCCTCCTCACTAGCTTTGCAAGCCTGCCTGCGAAGATGCTCTTTCCTCTCTTTGTTAGGTGGATCTTATCTCTTCCTAGCAATCCTTCTTCCTGGAAGAACATCCCATGGTCGAGGAATCAAAAGCCCTCTCTCTGACACCACCTGTGTATCCATGCATTTACCTCCACAATTCGACAGTCCCTTCATTGTCTTTTTCCTTCAATGGGGAAGATGGACAAGAACACAACGTGCACCTCAAACTCCTTATTCCTTCTTCCCAGAGCCATGTAGTCTCGTTTGATCACTAACACAAGCTTTTGTGCTTTCAGTTCAGTGAAGCGTGTCATCTGCTGTGCAAGAGCCAGAGAGGGTGAAAAAAGAGAAGGGCCAAACTTCCATGGTTGCCCCTGACTTGGCCAGGATCTGGTCTTAAATGAGCCAAATATCTTCAACCACAAACAGGAAGTCTGCCAAGCCCCTGCCTGCATCATCTTTAAGGCCAGAAGGGACCATCATGATCATCCAGTCTGACCTCCTGCAGATTACAGGCCAGAGAATCTCATCCACCCTCTCCTGTCAAAGACCCCAAACTGAAGTTACTGAAGTCCTCAAATCATCATTTAAAGATGTCAAGTTACAGAGAACCCACCATTTACACTAGTTTAAACCTGCAAGTGCCTGGACACTGGGATGAGTGTTACAAAGCCATCAGCGTGATGTGCACACAATGTTCATGTGGGGAACAGGGGGAGTAGAAACAGGTTTGAAAAATTATAGAAAATGGCAGCTTGTCATAATTTGCCATAAACACACAGCACTGACAAGCAGCACTAGAAAGCCAACGTTCCTGACGGAGGCACACTACAGCCCTGGTTCTGCGAAGTCTTATTTATATTTTAAATATAAGCATCAGGTGGAAGCTGAGAGCAGAGCTCATTTAGACCCCAATCCTGCAAAGATTTATGTACATCCTTAACTTTAGGCACTATAAGTAGTGCCAGCAATGGGGCTACTGTTGGAATAATTATTATATATGCAGGGTATTACCATGACACTAATTTAACCATAAATTCCTTTACTGATTCCAAAGGCTGAATTGTATTTATACAATTACTCTAATCATGTCTCAAAAGCTTAAAAAATAAGCAATTTGCTACATCCAAACAGTAAACAAAACATTTATAAGAATTTGACCAAGATACTTACAAACAGGCTAAACCCAGAGTGCTTAATCCACATTTGTCAGCTCCAACTTGCTTAGGCAGGTGTTAGCAAAGAACCCATTCAGAGTTTACTTTTTTATACCCTTTAACCAGTGATGTCATTGCTAATTATTAGACATTAGCTAAGCCCAGATGAAGGAGTTTCTTATCTAGCCAATTATTTCCTGCACCTGGTTCCCAGTTAACCGAGTTTTATTTCTCTTACTTCAGCCCAAACCATAAAGATAACATTTGTATTTCAAAAGGTCACTGCAAGTTTAACACAACAACTCTTCTTTCTCATTATCTTATTCTTTTTGGTCACATGCTTTGGGCCTATGACTCATGCTAATACCCCAGCTCAATTTAAAACCATAGTTCACCCAAATGTAAAGTGGGCCTATATTTAGGCTATTTACAGTGCCTAACGTTAAAGCCTGCCTGTAGGTCTTTGCAGGACTGGGCCTAAGAAAGCTGTTTTCAGCTTCCACCAGATAATTGTATTATAAATTATTTTTCGTTCTAATGGAAATATCACTCCATGGCTCTACGTGCTTTTCCAAATGTAAAATATACCATATGAAATAATTTACCCTATACACACCTTGTATAATGTAATAAATATTGTGTAATGTCATAATAGAATGTATTCTTTAAACGTTCCTTGGCTATAGAAATGGAGCCTGGCTACCGTTCTGGCAGACATTGCTGCTCAGTGGAGAACTCTGCTGACCCCTTATGCTGCATGGAGGTTCTAGGTGAATGTCTCTGGAAGACAGGACCCGAAAAAGCTTGATGTTGGCAGCAAGAAAACACTTCAGAGTCTGTTACTGGAACATAAGCGATAAACATAAAAGATCTCGCAGATGATGAGGGAGATGGACAAGTATGGACTTGAAATCCTGGGCATCGGTGAGAGCAGACTGACTTGTGCGGAATTGCGGATAAGAACAGGTCCATGAATGGTGGGGAGGGGGACAAAGGAGGCAATTGCCCAGGGGCTCGGGAGATTTCAGAGGGACCAGGGCCTCCAGCCACCGCTGTTGCCATGGTAGTGGTGGCAGCAGCTGGGAACCCTGGGCCCTTTGAAATTGCCCAAGCAGGCTGCAGGGCTCCTAGGCACACACCCTGGATGTGTGGAGTGACAGATTAGGGGAAGGAGAAATCCCGGATGCTGACAGGAGCTGCACTGGGTGGGGTCAGAGGGAAGGAAAAGCTCTGGACCCTGACAGAAACTGAGTTGGGCTGCAGGGGAGCCTTGGACCCTGGCAGGAGCCATACTGGGCAGGAGGAGCCCCAGGCCCCAGCAGAAGATGTGGGGCTGAAGCTCAGACCCTCCTTTGTGCAGAGCTGGCCTGAGTCCTTCTGTCTCCCATGCCCTGTGCATGGAGCTGGCTCTCACTCTCAGGCTATGAAGAAATTCAGCCCAAATCTATCCACCTTGGTAGCTCCATTTCCCACATCATGACACAGCTATGAATGGATTTAGCCTAGGAGGCAGGGTCAGTATTAGCCCCATTTGGCAGGTTGGATCTAGGGCACACAGAGGTGAAGTGACTTTCCCAAGGCTAAGCAAGGAATCTGTGGCAGAGCAGAAAATCAAACCCAGCACATCTGAGCCCCAGACCTGTGTCTTAACCACTAAGCTACCCTCCTATCCGAGGAGGGGGAGCCTCCTCTGCTCCTTTGAGTATGGGGTGGGAGCAGGCACTAGACCGAGCCACCAGGAAGTGGGGAGCAGAGAGAGATGGGGAAAAGGACATGGGTGGGAAACAACAAGAGGGAAACATCAGGAAGGGGAGCAAGGACTTAGAAAAGAAAAGAGAGAGGGAAAGGGGCAGGGAGAATGATAGGAAGTGAGAGGAGAAAGAGGAAGGGACAGGGGAAAGACTCCCCACTGCCTGTCCCTCCCATCCACCTTCTTCCCACAGCCATCAGTGGCCATCAGCTCCCAAACAGGCCCTAAGCAGGGTTGAAGCCAAGGCCGTCTCTAGAGGGGCGTGTGGGGCCTGGGACATAGGTGCAGTTTCTAATCTGCCGGGGGGTGTTCCCCCGGCTCCGCCCGGGCCTTGCCCCCCTGCATCCCTTCCCTCAAAGACCCACCCTCACCCCACATCTTCCCACCCCCCATCCCACCCCTACCCCATCTCTTCACAGCCCAGTTCTGCCCCCTCTCCTGAGCACACTGCAGCCTCGCTCCTCTCCTCTCCCCCGAGCGCCTCCTGACACTGCAAAACAGCTGATCCGCAGCAAGTGGTAGGTGCTGGGAGGGAGGGGGAGGCACTGATTGGCAGGGCCTGCTGGTGGGCAGGAGGCTTTGGTGGGAGGGGGAGGTTCTGGGAGGGGGGCTGCCGCTGGGTGCTCCAGTCCCAGAGCGTGGGGCCTCCCAAAGCCCGGGGCCCGGGACGGTCACCCTGATTTGCCGTACCCACGGGACAGCTCTGGGTGAAGCACAGTGAACACAATGTCTTTAAACTGGGATGTTAGTGAAGAGAGCTTGTAGCGGAGTGTAATGATTTTAATATACTGTATTTCATGATTATGTAATGATGAAGTTCATTACTATTTTAATAATGATTACATTGTTATGATACCAATGACAGACACACATTCAATAACTAGAATATGAACAAAGTGTATAAATATGCTGAACATTGTCAGTTTTGGAGGGAGGCTGAGCCTTAAGGCAGGAGGATACAGAAAGGAGTGAGCAGTGGGAAGGAGGCACTCAGGGAAGGGGATCTAGGGGGAGGGGGAAGAGCAGGGGCAGGAAGAGGTGGAGTGGGGGCAAAGTGGGGGCTTGGCCTTGGGGAAGGGGGCAGAGCTGGGATGGGGCACCCACTGGCAAAACCAAAGTGAGCACCTATGGCAGTTGGGGTGGTATTAATGACGGCAAAGGCAGCCGGGCAGGCATGTAGAAGCCCTAGCCATGCTGAAAGAGTGCACCCAGCAGCGTAGCCAGCAGTTCACTGGGCATCAGCCAGCACAGGCGCAGCACTGCCCAAATGTCAGGCGGACTGTGTTCGCACGGGTATGGCTTGTGCGTGCGTGCACCACCGGGGCCCACTGCCTGTTCTGCCCTGGGGCCCAGAATTGCTGTTGGTGGGTCTGGATAAGAAGCAATTCCAGCAAGAGAAGAAACATCTAATCTATTCAGGTCATAGTGACAATGTACTCTCAGACGGAGTACTGCCCATTATGATAAATTCTGCAGAAAAAGAACTTATCAGCTGGGAATCTATCGACCAATGTCGATATATGTCAGATTCCAAATCAAATTCCTAAAGATGTCAATCATACAGTGAACTGCTCTGACAGAGGAACATAGTGACAAGGATAAAGATACATTCTACAATTGCCTCCAAAGTTTTTCTTCCAAATCAGGAAGACTAAGTGGAAGAGGCATTTCTACAATAAATAACAAATAAAAGAATTATCCCAAAGAAAAGGCCTGGTAGTAATAGGAGACTTTAACTACCCAGACATCTCTTGGAAAAGTAATATGGTAAAACACAAAATTTCCAGTTAATTTCTTGGAATGTATTGGGGACAACTTTTTATTTCAGAAAGTGGAGAAAGTAACCATGGAGAGAACTATTTTAGACTTGGTTCTGACCAACAGGGAGGAATTGGTAGCGAATCTGAAGGTGGAAGGCAATTTTGGTGAAAGTAAGCATGAAATAATACATTTTCTGTTTCTAAGGAAAGGACAGAATGACAGCAGCAGAATAAGGAGAATAGACTTCAAAAAAGCAGACCTTAACCAACTCAGAGAACTGGTAGCTAAGGTCTTATGGGGAGACAATCTAAGGGGAAAAGATTTTCCAGGACAGCTGTCCGTTTCTCAAAGAGACAATATTAAAGGCACAACTTCATATTATCCCGATGTGAAAGAAAGATAGGAAGAACAGTAACAGGCCAATATGGCTCTATCAGCAGCTCTTTAATGACCTGAAAAATCAAAAAGGAATCCTACAAACAGTGGAAAGATCGACAAATTGCAACGGAGGAGTACAGACGTATAGCACAAGCATATAGGGACAAAATCAGAAAGCCTAAGGCATAAAATGAGTGACACCTAGTAAGGGACATAAAAGACAATAAGAAGTGATTCTATAAAAATATTAGGAGCAAAAGAAAGATGAAGGAAAGGACAGTCCTCTACTTAGTGGGGAAGGAGAGCTAATAATCGGTGACATTAAGAAGGCTTAGATGTTTAATGCCTATTTTGCTTCAGTCTTCACTAAAAAGGTTAACGGGGACCAGGTACTCAACACAATTAATATTTAACAACAAGGAGAAAGGAACATAAGCCAAAATAGAGAAAGAACAGGCTAAATAATGTTTAGACCTGTTAGATGTATCCAAGTGGGCAGGGCTTGATGAAATCCATCATAGGGTACTTAAACTACCTGACCCAATCTCGAAACAGTTAGCAATTCTCTTCAAGAACTCATGGAGGACAGGTGAAGTCCCAGAGGACAGGAGAAGTGAAACACAGTACCTGTCTTTAAAAAGGGAAACAAAGATAACCCATGGAATTATAGACCATTCAGCCTTACTTCAGTACCTCAAAAGATACTGGAACAAATTATTAAATAATCAATAGGTAAGCACCTGAGAGATAATAGGATAATAACTGATAGCAAGTGTCATAAACAGACAGTTAAGGGTTAAGAAGTTCCCATAGCCTAGCTGACACCTGACCAGAGGAACCAATGCGGGGGACAAGATGTTTCAAGAGGAAGGAGGGAAGTTCTTCCTTTGGTTTTGTTTTTTAAGTGTGTGTGCCGGAGTGAAAAGATCCAGGAATCAACCAGGGTAGTGAGTATTAGAGAAGGAATGTACTAGATTATGTTTATTTTCTTTTGTGACTTCGTTTTGCATAAGAGGGCGAATTAAATTGGGGTTTTCTTTTGTGTAACTTTAAGTTTTTGCCCAGGGGGGACTCCTCTGTGTTTTGAATCTGTTCTCTGTGAGATTTCCTTGCATGTTAATCTCACAGAGGTTTTCATTTCACTTTTCTTTAATTAAAAGTCTTTTTTAAAGAACCTGATTGATTTTTTCCTTGTTTTAAGATCCAAGGGGTTTGGATCTAGACCAGGGGTCGGCAACCTCTGGCACGCGGCTCGCCAGGGTAAGCTCCCTGGCGGGCCGGGCCAGTTTATTTACCTGCCGACATGGCAGGTTCAGCCGATCGCAGCCCCCACTGGCCGCGGTTCGCCATCCCAGGCCAATGGGGGCGGCAGGAAGCTGCGGCCAGCACATCCCTCGGCCCGCGCCGCTTCCAGCCGCTCCCATTGGCCTGGGACAGCAAACCGCAGCCAGTGGGGGCCTTGATCGGCCGAACCTGCCACATCAGCAGGTGAATAAACTGGCCCAGCCCACCAGGGTGCTTACCCTGGTGAGCCGCGTGCCAGAGGTTGCCAACCCCTGATCTAGACTCACCAGGAATGGTGGGGGGAGATAAATCAGTCCTAATACTGCCAGGAAAGGGGGGGGGGTAAAGACTGGGGAAATATTTGGGGGAAGACAGAGTTTCCAAATGACTCATAAATGTTTGTTTAAACCATTTGGTGGTGGCAGCAACCAGATCTAAGCTGGTAATTAAGCTTAGGGGTTCTCATGCAGGTCCCCACATCTATATCCTAAAGTTCAGAATGGGGGTGAAACCTATGACTGCAAGCATGGATTTGTCAAGCAAAAATCATGCTAAACCAACCTAATTTCCTTCTTTGACTGCCCTAGGGAATAGGGGAGAAGCAGTGGACATGATATATCTTGATTTTAGTAAGGCTTTTGATTCAGTCCCACATGATACTCTCATAAGCAAACTACAGAACTATGGTCTAGATGAAATCACTAAAAGGTGGGTGTGTAACTGGTTTAAAGAGCATTCAAAGTCTCATTCAAAGAGTAGTTATCAATTGTTGGCTGTCAAATGGGAAGGGCATTCTAGTGGGGTCCCACAGGCATAAGTCCTGCATCTAGTAGTATTCAATATTTTCAGTATGACTTGGATAATGGAATGGAGAGTATGCTTATAAAATGTGCAGATGACACCAAGCTGGGTGGGGCTGCCAGTACACTGGAGGACAAGATTAGAATTCAAAACTACCTTGACAAATTGAAGAACTGGTCTGAATTCATCAAGATGAAATTCAGTAAAGATAAGTCCAAAGTACTTTACTTAGGAAGGAAAAAAAATCAAAATGCACAGCTACAAAATGGGGAATAACTGGCTAGGTGGCAGTAGGGTTCTGGTGGTTCTAGTGGATCACAAATTGAATAGGCATCAACAATGGGATGAAGTTGCGGAAAAGGTTAATCTCATTCTGGGGTGCATTAACAGGAATGTCGTATGTAAGATACAGGAGGTGATTGTCTCATTCTACTCAGCACTGGCGAGGCGTCAGCTGGAGCACTGTGTCCCAATCTGGGTGCCATGCTTTAGGAGAGATGTGGACAAATTGGAGAGGGTCCAGGGGAGAGCAACAAAAATGATAAAAGGTTTAGAAAACCTGAGCAATGAAGAAAGGTTAAAAAAAATAACATGTTTAGTCTTGAGAAAAGAAGACTCTGAACTCTGCTCCCTCCCACATCTTGGCCCCCTCTTCTCTGTTCCATGCAGTAAAAATGCCCCTTTCCCATGCCCCCCCAAGGAAAGGGAACCCAGCAGCAACATTTGCCTGACCCCTCACCTGTTCCCAGGACACCATCCTATGGCATAACCTGTGAAAGGAGGTTATCTCCAGCCCAGGGGCACAGACGCCTAGGCTTTCCACAAACATGACCAAACAATAGCTCTGTTCTCTAGCTACTCCCTCCCCAATGCCTCCTGGGCCAACCTGGAATTTTGGAGGGGAAAGGGAGTGAAAGCCCCCCCCCCCTAGTTTGTGGGGGAAAGGAATCTAGCTCAGGGTTTGACCCACCTCAACTCAGCCTCATGTGGAGCCTGTTTCCTACCCTGGATGATTATTAAACCCCACGTAAAAACAGTCACCCAAAACATAAGCAGAGACATGGTGGACCATGTATCCTGGGCTGTTCTGGCAAAGGTGGGCAATCTGCCTACATAGCAGGGATCGGGGTTGATGTTCATTAAAAGGAGGAAGAGAAAGAGAAATGTGTCATACCTGCGATGCAAAGGTCCTCTGAAATTCTTCAAAGAAGGGCTTTGAGACACAGGGCCAGCCATAAGTGAAAGACCAAGAGGAAGCCTGAAAGATTATCTTTTAATCACCATGGCTTTTGTCCATGCAGGTCTGAAGACTGCACCAAATCCGAGCTGGACTTGTTCCAAATAGCCCCTATGCACACCAACATTGAGAAAAGCATCTACATCAAGGTACTGGTTCTATTGACTATTACAGAGGCTGCCCCCAATGACTTTTTTATAGCAGGGAATGACATAGATTATAGGAATTAAAACAACACACTGCTGTACCTGTGTTGGAAGATTGTAAAAGACGACAGAACCTCGCTCAGAGAGTCTAAGGTGGGCCTTGTGAGTTACCCCGTGGTGTCTATTTTCAGTCATTTGGATGTCACTCCGTGAGGCTGCCTCATAATCCAAAGCAACAGCTGTTACTTTTACAAGGCTTTGATAGAATCGGTGCTCAATTACAGCAACCTGCCCTCACCACACAATTTTCTACTGGCCTGTTTTACAGACACTCCCAGACAACACGAAGCAACGGAGCTGTATGGCAATAATCAAGGGTTTGTGAGGTGGGCAAACCTGACGATCCAGAGCAGGACAATACGGTTGTTGGGTCACCTACACAGGGATCTGTTTTTTCAAGAGAAACTTTTGTTGTGAAAATTAAGCTGACATACCGTAACGACACTTTCTGCTTAATGGGTGATTTGAATGAAGGCTTTAAACTGTGGATTATCTCAGTCCCTTTTTTGTGAAGCAAGTATTAGAGCCCCTACAGACTAAGGTAAATTCTTTCCAAAATTGGCCTGTCCCTAAGTCAAAGAAGGTCCAATCCTTCTTGGGCTTGACCGGGTATTACCAACAATTTGTACCGCACTACAACCAAATTGCCACCCCACTGAGAGACCTAACCAGAAAATAACAGCCAAATGCAGTTCAGTGGACTGAGAAGTGTCAGAAAGCCTTGAACCAATTTAAGCGGCCCTTACATCTGATCCTGTACTAAGGGCCCCAAACTTTGACCAACCTTTCGTCGTAACCACAGATGTGTCCGAGTGTGGTTTAGGAGCAGTTTTAATGCACGAAGGACCAGATCAACTATTCCATCCTGTCGTGTTTCTCAGCAAAAAAACTTTCTGAGAAAGCCACTGATCAGTCTCAGAAAAAAAAATGTTACGCCATTCTGTATGCTCTGGAGAAGCTACGCCCATACATTTGGGGACAGTGTTTCCAACTGCAGACTGACTGTGCCACACTGAAGTGGCTTCACACAGTCAAAGAGACTAACAAAAAACTTCTTCGGTGGAGTTTAGCTCTTCAAGACTTTGACTTTGAGATACAACACATTTCAGACTAACAGACGTATTGGAGCATAAGCTTTCGTGGGTGAATACCCACTTCATCAGACACATTCACCCACGAAAGCTTATGCTCCAATACATCTGTTAGTCTTAAAGGTGCCACAGGACTCTCTGTTGCTTTTTACAGATCCAGACTAACACGGCTACCCCTCTGATACTTAACACATTTCAGGAGCCTCTAACAAAGTGGCTGATGCACTCTCCCAGGAAGGTTTCCCAGAATCAGCTGGGTGAAAATGTCCCTATATTCTAAGTCATTTTAGTCCTTAAAATGTGGAAAATACTGTTTAGTTCTTCATGTAATTAGTAGTAAAATTATAGGTGCATGTATCTTATTAACTCCGTGTTCTTAAACCTCCAGGAAGAAATCCCAGCCAGTGTGGACCCAATCTAAACCAGGCTGGCCAGCACCGGCTGTAATTTGGGGGGCATGTGATAAATGAGGGGGAGGGGGTGGCTCCCTTGTGTAACTCCCCAACCATTCAGTTAGCTGTAGAATCCTCCTTAGCAGCTGTACCTTAACTGCCTTACCTGTAAAGGGTTAAGAGGTAAGTTTAAAATGAGTTGGCACCTGACCTGGGGAAACAATAGGAAGCTGTACCTTTTCAAATTGGGAAAAACTGCTGGGTGTCTGTGTCTGTTCTCTCAGACACAGAGGGACAAGACAGCAAGGTATGTTGTAAAGCTCAAGACAGGTATGAGAAATCAACTATATCATACCTAGAAAATACTCATTTGAAACCCCAGATATGTTAGTAAACTAGGAAATGTTAGAAAAACATGATCAGGGATTTTTTTGTTGTTGTTGGTAGATTCCTCTGTGCTAACCCCAAGTGCTTTTGCTTTGCTTGTAACCTTTAAACTGAACCCCAAGAAAGTTATTTTTGGTGTTTAATCCCTAAAAGCCTGAGTTTTCAGATATTTTCTTTCTTTTTCCAATAAAATTTACCTTTTTTAAGAATCTGATTGGATTTCTGTGCCTTAGGAGGTTTGCGCCCATGTTTTTTAGTTATATGGTGGCAACAGCTGATTTTTTTTTCTTTTCCTTCTCAGCTCTTCCCTGGGACGGGGTGTGTGTGTGTGTGTGAAAGGGCTTGAGAGTACCCCCACAGGAAGGAATTCCCAAGTGTGCCTTCCTGGGCTCTCAAAGGGGTTCTGCACTTGTGTGGTGGCAGCGTCTACCAATCCAAGGTCAGAGAAAAGCTGAACCTTGGGAGTTTAACACAAGCATGGAGTGGCCAGTATTAATTTTGAAAGTCCTTGTAGGCCCCCACATTCTGCACTCGGAGTGCCAGAGTGGGGAAATCAGCCTATGACAGAGGGCTTTCAGATTTATGATGCACTGTGTTCAATTCTGTACTGAACTGTACTACAAATCAAAGAAATCCAATTTTTTGGATGTATTTTTCTGTACTGGGATGCACATGTAACCAAGTTGTTTCCTTATGCTCAACCTATTTGCAAAGGCCAACACAACTTTGTACTTTTAAGTGGTTGAAAAAGCACTGGAGGAAGCTCAACACACAATGTTGCAGGTTTCTCTCTCCCCACGCTCTTCTTCAAGCTATGAGAGAAAGACTGGCTGAATAGTCTAAAACAGGGTTCTGGCCATTCGGCTGGGTCTCTAGAAGTTCAATCCATCATAAAAGTACCTCACATTTGATTTCTTTTGTTTCAGTCCAAAAACTTAAAGCTAAATAAACCTGAAGTTAGTCCTCATTTTTCTGCCCCAACTCAAACTAGCTTCTTTCCGAAGTGGAAAATGTGGGGTAAGCATGGAATGACTGTGATTCGAGAAGGGAATGAGAACAAAGGCCAATTCCTGTTGACAGTTACACCTTTGTAGCCTTATTGACTTCAGGCCAGGGTCCAGGAGAATAGATTTTTGCACAAGAATTGATTTTGGTCCCTTCTGCTTTTTCACACTTGGTTAAGCAGAATCTCATTCACTTTCCTCCCCTAAACTGAGCACTTTAAGGGAAAAAAATAAGCAAGGTCTGCAGTCTACTTGATCCTTCATTCTACACCAGCCTAGTAAACAAACACCAGATATGATGGGTGTCACTACAGTAGCCTTGGTTGCACTGTTCTTTTGAAAGATGGTGATTTTCAATGAAGTCTTTCTGTGCAGGGGGGCAGAGAACACAACAAGGAATAGCTCGGTTTCATACAACTCCTAGTCATTCAAAAGCTGAAAGCCTTTAGATTAAGTTTGTTTAATGTTTGTACACTAATTTTGAAGAGCTAACATAGTACAAAAAGGCTAAATATTATGACCTGGGCAACCATCTATAGATCTGTGTCACTTCTAGCTGTTACCTTTTTCTTACAGAAAGCTTAAAACAAACAAATGCAAACCATAGCTGGTGTACTGCACACAGAACTCATGCTTAAACCTCGTGTCATGTCAGAGCTGCTGATCACACAGTCTAGGATACATAGTCCTGCCATGAGTACAGGGGACCGGACTAGATGACCTTTCGAAGTCCCTTCCAGTCCTATGATTCTATTCTATGTTCTAATTGTGGAAGAGCTTGGTGACAGAATGGTTAGATGTGTGAATCACTGGAGATGAACTATACTGTAGCAGGTTGGGACTCACCACTGCTGGCACCTCCTGCTGGTCACTCCAAGAATTAGCTCTAATCTAGCGCTGGAGAACTCTCCTCTGGCAGTGGCTTGCCTGTCGTTATCTGCCCTTTCCAAGGCTCCACCACGTTAGGCCCCGCATCTCTCCCAGACCACGTCACCCTGCTCCAGGGTATAGCCCTCTACAGCCCTAGTTGAGGCCCTGTATCAGCCGTCAGCCTGGGAGTTGGTTAGGCCAGAGCTCCCCTGGCTCCTCCTGAAGTTCCCCAGCATTGCTCTGCCCAAGGTACCTTTCCCTGTCTAGGCAGCCAGTCCTCTCTCCAAAGCCCCGCAGCTTCTTATTGGGCACAGCCTGGCCCTGATTGGCTTCCCTCAGCTTCCCTCCAATTGGTTTCTGGCACAGCCCTCTCCCAGGGCTGTTTTTAACCCTATCTACTCCAGTGCAGGGCAACCACCTCATCACAACCCCCCCTCAAGCTCACCACCCCTGGGGGCAAAGGGGTCTGCGAGCCTGGGAGACCTGAAGTTGCCCCTTGAGCCTTGCCCACCTTTCTTCAGTCTCTGCTAACTGAGCATGAAGACCTTCCTTCTCCTCAACGACCTTCTCCATTTCTTCCTTCACCTGCATCAGGTCTCCCTCTGCCCACAGGCAGGCAGGGGCTGGGTCCCTACCATAACCTGCTCCACAATGGCGTTAGTCTCGACCTCTCACTGGGCCCTCTGCCCCATTCCCTTTGTCTGCCACCTCCTGTAGGAAATGACTCCCTGGCAGATCTACTGTCATCACCGTGGCGTCCACCTTGCCTAGTGTTGACCCTTTTGATACCAGTCAGCTCTGTGTTTTCGGGAACCAGGGCACAGTATCCAGCCTGTCTGACTCATGAAGGCCACCCCCACCCCCACCCTCTGCTTGAACCAAAACCGCTCAGAGAAAAGACTTACAAAAAGCAATGAAAAGGCCGTGGGAGAAACACCTAAACCCCTCAGGACAAGGGTGACAGGATTAAGGCAACTCCCCTAGCCTCATCTGCATCAAAGATGGGACAGGGAGGCATCTCCATTAGCATACAGGATGGAGAACAAGAGATTCCAAGGCAAGAACCGCACTGAACTCTGGGACCAGAAAAGCAGGGAAGCACTGCATCATGGGGCATCTCGCTCCAGATGTTAATGCACCTATGCCTGCACACACCCAGATCAGCAGTTATCAGACCAATTCTAGTAATGAATCCTTGATTGATATCCAAAATACTGAAGCTGCCTAATTGCATTGTGAGTTCCCTGGAAGGAACACCACCCATAGCCAGGAGTGATCAGCTCCTATTGTCTAGCCTAAAGAAAACCCTTGAGTCATCAGTTTACCCATAAAAAAAATCTAGTGTTCTCCCTCGAACCATTGTTGTTTCCCTACAAAAACCCTACCCACGCTCAAGTGTTCTGATGCCTGGATTCAAACTCTGCATCAGTTCCACTGGGACTTCATCTTCTCCTGACTGATCGTGCTGGGGGCTCTGCCTGTCTCCAACACTCAGGATCCTGAGCTACCACCATCATCTGGGAACCCCAACCAGTTCAAGCTTCATGGAGTGGTGAGACCCCAGCTCTCTCCCTCTCTCTCTCTCTCTCTCAATGTGTTTTCTTTTCTACCTCAGGTATAACTTTTTAACCCTGACTTGTTTGATCAGGTATAGTTTTCTATATATGACTTTTGTAACCTTCAATAACTTTTATGGTTAAGCTGGTTGCTCCCCTCCCTCTATCTCTGAACTTTACTCTTTTGTGTTTTTGGCTTCCCCATTTACTCTGCAGCAACGCTTCTTTTACCTAAGCTAAAGATCCCTGTAGCACCCAAAAATACTGTGGGGTTTGCTCATCAAGTGGGTTACTACCAGAACAATTGTAACATGTAAGTGGGGATAGGGACGTGCTGAAACTGTGACATACGAGGGTGGCAGCTTGAAAGTGCTGCTCAACCCAGACTACTAAGCCCAGGGGCATATAAGGGTGGCAGCTTGGAAATCGTGCTTGACCCAGCCCACTGAGTCCAGGCAGCCAGTCCCTGTCTAGGCAGTCAGTCCTTCTCTCTCCAAAGCTGGAGAGAGACTAAGCTCCCTCTCAGCCCTGAAGCTTTTTGGCTGCTCTCAGCTTCCCTCCAATCGGTTGCTGGCACAGCCCTCTCCCAGGACTGTTTTTAACCCCTTCTACTTCAGAGCAGGACAACCACCCCATCACATATACAAACTGGGTATCATCCCACAAATAATACTTGGGTTCAACGTGAAAACAGTAATTCATTGTCCTCAGCCAGTGCCACACTAGGAGGCAGCTTTCAGAACAAGACAGCCTAAAATACAATGCCACCCAATGTAATTTTCCCAGTACTACTTCCTCTACTTCAGTAGATTTTACACCAGAGTGGTTTTCTTTTACATAATAAAAGCTGGCTGCCTCCCAGATTGCAGTCAGAATGAGATAGGGTATGTGGTGTAGAATCCATACCCTGGGGGAAACACTGCAGGGCTTGGCTTTGCACTGTGGGCCATGTGGAGAGCTGAGGGTAGAAGCACAAGGTTGAAAGAGGTGAGCAGGATGGGGAACATTGCACTGTTCATCCTCACAGTTGAGCACTCTACTACCTAGGAGGAAGGAGGCCTAAGAGGTCAGTGTAGCATCCATCATTCATGACTTTGCTGCAGCTAAAGCTAGGAGGAAAAAATTGTTTGTTTGAAGAATTGAGTGTAGTGAGAGTAGAATAAACTTATTAATTTTACATAAATAATGTGTAAATATTGATATATAGATAAATGTTTGATGATTTTGTAATTTTTTTGCAATATGTAGTTCATACTTAGGCCCTTCCCTCCCATTAGCCTTAGACCTCTCATAATCTTAATCCGGCCCTGAACGTAAATGTTCACTACTCCATTATAACGGGATACAGATAAGTGAAAACAATGCAAGTAACATTCCACTAGTTTTCATAATGTTTAAACACCAAATACACTCTTATACATTTAACAACCACTTTGAGCTATACTAATACACAAGTGAATTGGCCATCGGCTCTGGCATGACCTGGCATCTGGTCTGCCAGCGTCACACCTGTGTCCCTGAGAAAAGACTTGGGGTGAAGCCCCCTGGAAACAGGGGGAGCTCATTTTATTCATTGTATTTATTTGCTCTCCAACTCTTCAATGAGGAACTTGTTTTTGGCCTTCAGCGCCTGGTAAAGCTGCTCTTTGCAGTACCAGTTCCAGCTCGGCATGAACTCGTACAGCTTCCGCATCTTGTCTGGATTGGTTTTCTCGGCTCTGATGCTCTGGTATTGCTCTTCATCTAACACGGTGCCATACAGCATGTCTATGATGCTGTCCACCATGCAGACACGTTGGATCAGGTCTGCTCGGTGCCGGTTCACAAAATGTTCCCCTGAGGAGGACACACCATAAGAGAATGAACTGACAGAGTCTTGAGCTGTAGGTTTCTAAGCAGCCTTGAAGCTCTGACCACTGTCTGACTCCTGTCCTCAAAATCTCCTACCCCACATCCCCCAGGTTCTAGTGTGCTGATCTATCTATTCACTGTAGATTGCTGCCACATTTCACTGGCTACTCAACATGATTCTTAAAAGAACAGTAGAGTTACAAAAATAAACAAAAATATTAAAAAAATCACAGTGAAAAACTTTTCAACCCATGCCTCCAGATACCCTTAAATCTGGCCCCAGTGGGATCTCAGCCTACTCTTTCACCATCTCGGCATGTAGTCATTGAGTTTATGATTTGTTTCATGCATACATCTCTCAGATACTAAGACAGCTGTGTTGTCACCATGGTAAACTTTCCTCTTGACAGTAACAACAAGGAGTCTGGTGGCACCTTAAAGACTAACAGATTTATTTGGGCATAAGCTTTCGTGAGTAAAGACCTCACTTCTTCGGATGCATCCGAAGAAGTGAGGTCTTTACTCACAAAAGCTTATGCCCAAATAAATCTGTTAGTCTTTAAGGTGCCACCAGACTCCTTGTTGTTTTTGTAGATACAGACTAACATGGCTACCCCCTGACTCTTGACAGTAAATCATCTAATTTCAGGACCTGGGCATATCAGGGTTGTGCATAGAAAGATACTACCTATGTGCCTAATGACACCTGAACAGAGTCTTTGCTGCCATGTAGAATCACAAGAATTGATTCTGAGGGGTGGCTGAGCATTGTCCATGAGTTACTGAATCACCCTCAGTGGATGGCAATGTCATGCTTTGGGGAATGATGAATACTTGCCTTCAGCTTGCTGTGTCTAGCTAGGATTTTATTCCATGGTGCTGTGTATAGTCACACTGAGAATGCAAAGCACTGCAGCCACAGGACTAGGGGGTTACTATAGTCAGGGCTGTACTGTGATAGATAGATATAGCACAGTCGCATGGGCCTTCCTTTTGTAAATGGCAGAAAATCCCTGTGGGTGAGAAAAGGAGACAAATAGCAGGGAATCCCTAATGTATTGTCAAGGCCCATCACACTCTATGGCAAGTTAGGCCTACATTCTGTAGCAGGGTCCCTGGATTCTGTGCAATTTCTACACAGATACAACATTACAATCCCAGAATCTTATTATATAGATTGAGGTGGGGGCAGTATAATAGAAATAAGCATTAGCAAAGACCAATGTTTCCCAAGTTTTTGAAAGCTGAGCCCTGCTTTAGGAATGAAACCCTCCAACCTTAACTCTGTCCCTTGTAATCCTCTACTAGCCAGCAGGGGCACCATTGCAGATTTCAATAGCAGGAGAGGGGCAACTTTCCATGGAGGTCCAGGGACCACTTAGGCATGACAAAGAGGTTGACATTGACGTGAGCAGGGGTCTGCATGGCTCTCCTCTCTGAACCCTCTGCTCTCTGCCAGGTCACAATGTTACTCAAATGTGGGGTGGCTGAGCAGATAACCTCCTTATAAAAATTCTGGTTGGGCCCCTGGCTCAAACACTGGTGGGACTGGTCCACTTTCCAGAAGATGACTTCATGCATAAGGAGTGGGGGGACTGTTCCTATTGAATTAAGTTTAAGTAGTTTAGGAGTTCATAGTATTAAGAATGCAAATGTTCGTCTATTATTGTGTAAAGGTGTGTTCTTTATGGCTAGGTTTACTTGGTCCTGCCTCAGTGCAGAGGACTAGACTTGATGACTCCTCAAGGTCCCTTCCAGACCTATTTTTCTGTTCTTCTAACAGCATGTGTGTAAGCTCTTTTATTGGTTTTAATACACTTTCTGTGTAATTTCTGTGCTTTTATCATAAGAATAAATATGCTTGCTTAGAAAGAACTGTGAGGTAACTTAACTGTGGGCAATTATGCTGTTTACTATATGTGAAGAGACAAGTACAGCAGGCTATCTTAGGCAATGTGGTTTTGCCAGGGAATTCACATTAAAGTCTGGGAACTATGCAGCCTGGAAAAACCCCTTTTAGGAGGGAGAGAGATGCAGGTCTCTGCCCAAAAGAGGTGATGGCTGGGAGCCAGAAGTCTAAGTGTGGGTGCTCTTGCTGACCATGGAGGGGGAATACAGATGCAATTGCCCCAAACTGTGACATCTTCCTCCACATTATGCATGAACCTATTATTGACTAGATGCCCCTCTCCATCCTCCCACTCGCGGTCAGAGATCTCATACACAAGACAGAGAGAAACTTCCCCCCCTTCCCTTGTGACATACAAGCACAGACCTCCCAGCAACCTAAGATGGACCTAAGATCTCTCTGTTCCTGATACAGGATCCAGTCCTGCAAACTCTTGGTAAAGTTAAGCCTGTGTGTAAGTGTTTATAGATTGGGGCTGGGAGTAGGTAGTGATACTGCTGTACTCGTGACAGCCTCTAGTCTGGGGAATAGATGGGGAACCCTGTACTAATGGTATGATCTGGAAAGCCATAAAGATTTTGTTAACTTATAATTTCAGGTGTCACAAGGACAGTTCCAGGAAAGCATGCAATTGAGTAAGTAGCCAACCACTGTATGGGGGTAACTTCCCATGTAGGTACCACATATCTTTTGCAGACAACTCTAAGGGTTTTCCATTTGGATGCAAATCTGAAAGGGAAGTTACATTTAAATAACATGGAAAGAAATGTAATGCTTTTCAATACAAGTTCATTGTTATTCTGTATAGAGCCATCTAGTGATGGAATGATGCATTTGCATCCTGCACTAAACTGTAATTCTTGAAGAAAACACTGCTACCAGCAGTCATTTTTATGAAGTGCCATTTGTGAAATACTGTAATGGGAGTTCTGTTTGTGTGAGCTCTCTGCCTGTTTCTATTCATAATTCATCTGCAGTTATGCACTTTACATAATGAGCAGGCTACATCCTCAGAGAAACACAGAACAATGTGCACTGGGGCAAAGAGTCAATTCAGGAGCATTTGTAAGGAGAGGGAATCCCCTTAGAAATAGTTGTGTTCCAAAGCAGATTAGATTAAACTATTAAAAGGTCCATAGAAAGGACAACTTTGCCCTAGTGCAGGGAATGGACTAGATGGCTCAGAAGATCCTTTCCAAACCTAGGGATCTAAGACACTGAGTGTTGGCAGAGGGACATTTTTATTTGGGACAATTATAATCAAGAAGGAGACACTGAGGGTGGACTAAGGGGGGCCTTTCCTCAATCCCAAACTTGTTACTATATTGAATGTTTATATTATGCTCATTGCCCAGCTCAATTAGATGCTGCTTTACAAAAAATACACACCTCTATCCCGATATAAAGCTGTCCTTGGGAGCCAAAAAATCTTACCGCGTTATATCGAACTTGCTTTGATCTGCCGGAGTGCGCAGCCCCACCCTCCCGGAGCGCTGCTTTACTGCGTTATATCCGAATTCATGTTATATCGGGTCACGTTATATCGGGGTAGAGGTGTATACTTGTATAGACAACAAGAATAGTTTGTGTAGCGTTTCATTACTTTTGCCAAGCATCTGTTAATAATTCAGTCAGGGGAATAAAGTACCCTCTGCCCACATCTCAAAAATAAGGACCTACATCATTCATTATTTGCATCTGGTAGGAGTTTAAGCCCCAGCCAGCGATCCAGGCCCCATACTAGGCACCGTACACATGTACAGACTCTTCTTGCCTGAAAGATCTCTCAGCCTAAAACAAATAAATGACCCCTGCCTGGCACTCTGGGGGCTACTAAACTCAAGCCCTTGGCAGGGGCTCCCAAACTGTGAACTGTAGCCCAAAGGTGGGCCGCAACACAGTCCTGGGTGGTCCACCAGCAGGAGCAAAGATTGGGGAGGCATGGGGGGTGTTGTCCCCCCAAACTGTATAAGTTGGCAGAATGGCGGCTGCCAATGGCCCCTGCTCAGGGCTGGAGGAGTCCAGCGCCCTGGAATGCAACAGGCAGAGGGCAAGGAGAAGGGGCAGACCCTGAGAAGCAACAGCTGTCAGGGTGTCTGGAGGAGGCTGGAGGCCTGGCTGATCTTATGGGTGGGTGACTGCCTAGGGAGCTGCAATCGCAGGAAGGGCGGCTCCTTTGGCTCCCCAGGGTGCAATGCAACTCATGGGGTCTAACACGGAGAGTGGCAGATGGGGGCTGTCTCGCCTGGCCTGGCTGCAGCGGGCTCAGGAGGTGCAGGGCTGAAGAGCTGCTGTGAGACTCCCTGCTCCAGCTGCTCCCCAGCCTGACAGTGAGCAGGTACCATTAAACCCAGAGCCCGAAGCCACAGGCAGCCCCTTCCCTGCCCTGCTCATCTCTCACCTTCTCCAACCCGGATGGCAGCAGGGAAGCCGCCTCCACCTAAGTTGAGAGCTGTGCTCCCAGGAGATCTTCCTCTCTGACTTCCCCCACAGTATCTATCCAAAGTTTGTTCCTGTGCCTGCTCACCTAGGGAACAGGAGATGGAGGGGGAGGAGCAGCTGCACACCACTACAGAGCAGGAGCAGGGGAGGCGAGGAGGAAGGAGAGAGCTCTATTAGAGAGCTGGCTCTGTCCCCCTCCCCCTGCCCCCCAACCCTGTGTAGAATGGCCCTGCAGACTGCTATGGTCTGCCCCCATGGGGATGCTGAAACTGCCCACCTGCCTCTTCGGCAGGAAGAAGGTAGGGGCCGCTGGGGGAGGGGGCTTGGGGCACCCTGGGCAGAAGGGCACCAAAATACAAGTTCTCCCAGGGCACCATTTTCCCTAACGCCTCTTGCTGGCCCTTGTCCCTGCTGAGGTGAGGGGCCGCGCATGCCCCGTGGTGTCCCTTTGCCTGACGGACCACTGTCAATAGTGGGCCACACAGTGCCTACTGCAGCTGCACAGGAGGGCCTCAGGGAAAAAAGTTTGGATACCCCTGCCCAGGGGGACAGTCCAGGGGAGTGAATTCCAAAGGCCTCTAGGGAGAGCCCCACTGCCAGCCCTGGAGCGTTCCATCCCAGGGACCCCAGGCAGAACCAACCCAGCTGAGCTCCATTGTCACCATGGGGTAGAGGGGAGAGAAACAGGAACAGGAATGACTAACAGGGTTTGAACTTAGCTCCATCACAGAGCACAGGGATTCTAACACTGCCTCACTTGAGTGGATCCCCATAGGCAATCACTCTTACACTTGTGTGTGACACTTAAAAGCAGCCTGCGGCCATAGGAACTGCAGCTGTCCAGGTTTGTTGGTTACTTAATAACTCAGTTAGGAGAATAAAGTTCCCTCTCCCCCATCTCAAAAATAAAGACAAAAAAAAAATGTTGGCTGTTTGTATTACACTGAATGTGTTTCTTTAATGAAAAATAGCCTTAAAGATAAAGTTCCTGCCTGGAACCCCAGAAAGGTCTCATGGGGCCAGTCAGCTGTTTGGGGAGAACACACTGGGCCAGCCTCTCTGCTGTGATCAGCTTCTAGTTACAGATCCTTGATTCTCTGTCCCAGTCCTAGCACAGACTAGAGCAGCCTTGGGATTCTTCTAACTTGTGCCAGCTGCCGCTGGTCCCCAAAGAATGGTGCTGCAGCTGGGGATGCCCTCCAGTCACTCCTCCTCCCCACCTCTCTCTTTCCATGGCAATCCCTCTGCATTGCTCTGTTGGCTCTACATCCACTGGGGACGTCGCCACACCGAGGATTTCCTCAGATGCAGAGTTACAGGCTGACTCTGCTCCCCTTGTGCCAGCTGAGTGGTGAAAAGGGAGGGGTTCAGGTCAGAAAATCTGCTGTGGGCATCTCGGCTTTGAGTCCCCCTCATTTCCAGCTGGGATTCACAATTTGTCATTCCTGCCATCAGCCTGTTTTTCCTTCTGCTCCCGTTGCTGCTGCCCGGGGGAGACTCCCAGGTTTTAGAGTAACTTTAGATTTCTTACCTTTCTCTCTGTATTTTTTGAGGTTATCAGCAGACCCTCTGACATTGATCTTAGCTAAAATTTCTATGGTTACATCAACTGCAGCATCTCCACCATAGAATGTGATCAGGCTGTTCTTAGTATCTATCCTGTCAGCCTTCTCCAGCCGACCTCGGGGGATGGTACCTTTTCCCTTAAAGACAGAATGTGATAGTTTGTCTTTAAATCTTTTGAAGTCTTCCTCAAGAAGATCGTCAAGGGCATCTTGAAGCAGGTCACTGATTCTGCTTTGGTTTTCCATCACCAGGTATCATGAAACAAAACTAAAATACAAAATAAATTGCCGTTAATAATAATGAATATGGAATAAGCACAATATTTCCCATGTAGAGAAAACCCACGTAACCTTGGGGCTCATAACTCCTCACAAAGGACTTTGTTGTTCTGTGCCTCAGTTTCCCCCTTTCTAAAGTGGGGATAACCATAGTGCTGTAGTACACAGTGGTGTTATACAGCTTAGTTAATGTCTATAAAGCCTGTTGAGGACCTAGGATAAAAGGTGATATAATAATAATATTTATCATCCAAATGGATCTGAGAACTCAAAGGTGGGACCACCCCCACCCCCGCCCCCGCCAATTTAAAATATTTCAGAAAACAACCAAATACAATCTGGAATCTGTACATCACACTCCTGGAATATCAGGACCTGTGTACTGAGACACGGTGTTAGCGTTGCATGGCCTCAGGAGGGTTTTGGATATCAGGGCAGCAAGATGCAGGGCAGCAATGGTAATTTCTGATATGCTGAATAGGGCCCACTCTGACAGGTCCCACTACTGTATAAACTGTAACTTGTTCAGATTAGAAGTAGCCTATCCTCAGAGAATGATGTATTTACCGTTAGCCTGACAGCTATTAGAAACAACAGCTAGTAACTCTCCGCTGATTTGTTCACTCTTCTCAATGCTCAAACACAGGCACCCAGAGACTCTAGAGGGAGGAACAGGAAACAATTTGCTCAAAGTTTATTTCTGCAGTAAAGAAAATGTAAAGCATCTCCAGTTAAAGCTGCCCTTCAGAGCTCTCTGAATTTCTATAGCAGCCTTCATATTTTTTTCAGCCTTCGTAGTACTAATTACACACACACACACACACACACACACACACACACACCTTGTCATCCGTTTTTTATTCCTGTTGGAAGCTTGCCTTTTGGACACACCCCTTTGGCCTCAGCAATTTGCACCACTGTTTTCTGTGACTACTATGTCACAAACTCCATAGACGTGTTCATCTCTTTCCCCCTCTCACATACTCTGTACGGGGAGAAAATAAAGTAGCAGATTGACAGTAGTGTAGAAGTTTAACCAAGAAAACAATGTGTAAAGTAAAGGGTGTGACAGAGAGGAGGGAAATGTTCTCTGCATCTGCTTAATATGCAAATAGGAGTGATATCAGCAAGGGGTGGGGCTTCAGTCTCTCTCACTCGGGTTTTTCTGTGACTGGGAGGGCACATTCATTGTTTTAAATAAAAAATAATGAAAACAGGTTTGTTTGTTTGTTTGTTTGTTTGAAAAAAAAAAAAACATTAAGGAACAGGGGTAGATCTTCATGGACCAGGAATTTCATAAGCTTACAAAACAAACATGAATCAGCTTTACAAGTCTCTTTTACGGTTACTCAGGAGGAAGTTGCTGCTTGATAAATGGAGGCTGGGAGGAGTAATTTCTGACACAGTTCTATGAGACTCTTTATTGCCATTGTTTTTCTGGGGCAAGCTCCTTTATTCCCTCGAAGATTTGCTCCTCTTTGGGTGCAAAGCCCCCAGTGCTGGCTCACACCCTGACACCATCTGGAGCTTTGGGCTTGTCTACACTGGCATTTTACTGTGCTGTAACTTGCTCGCTCAGGAGTGTGAAAAATCTCACACCCTGGAGTGCAGTAAGTTTCAGCACTGTAAAGTGCCAGTGTAGACAAGCGCAAAGCTACTCCCCTCGTGGAGGTGGATTACACACAGAGCTGGGAGAGCTCTCTCCCCAGTGCTCACATACAATCACACAGCAGCAACGCTTTAATGTTTTCAGTGTAGACTTAGCCAAAGGGTCTCATTTTGGTTTCACTAACAATAAGTGTTGACCACATTTGTTGTTTTCGTTTGCAGCTCCCAGAAACTCCTGTCCCCGCTGAGAAGTGGAAATGGGACATTCGCCATTCATTTCAGCAGAGCAATGAGAAGAATGGTCATAAGGAATCCACTGGATGGGGCTGAAGCACCCATGGAGAAAAGTTAGTGGGTGCTCAGCACCCACTGGCAGCCAAGTTCCCCCCTTTCAGCCCTCCCCCCAGCCTCTCACCCGCCTGCGGCCCTGCCGATCAACTCCTCCCGCTCCTTCCCAGCACCTCCTGCCCACCACAAACAGCTGTTTCACGGCTAGCAGAACACTCTGGGAGGGAGGGGGAAGAGCGGGAATGGGTCGCACTTGGGGGAGGGGGCGGAAAGAGGTTGGGTGGAGTGAGGGCAGGGCCTGGGATGGAGGGGAGGGGTCGAGCACCCCCTGGCTAGAGGAGACGTTGGAACCTATGGCTTGTCCCGTCCTGGGAGAAAACTTCATCCAGTTCTCTGGGATCCAAAACACTCACTTGGACTCTGGATTTTGTCACTCAGGTTCCTTTATATGGCAAGCAGAAAAGCTACGCTGAGTTGATCAGAGTGAAGCAGAGGGGGTGGGTATAGAGCGTTCCACAGATCCAAACTTACACAGACATCCTCTTCCTTTATATACATTTACACATTGCACTGCATTCACTATACATTACACCACACATTTTGGATTGGATTGGTTACTCTGCAGGAACCAATCCCTATACAGCATTCTCTGTCCATGTGCTGTTCATGTGGAACTGGTGATTTACGTTCCAGGTGTATCTTATCCATAGTCCCTAGCATCAATGTGTTTCTACTTAGCTTTCACACAGACATCCTCACTCCAGCATACTGTATGTCAAGCCCCTATTTACAACTTAACCTTCCACTCCACCTTCTCAATTACACCCACTAAGAAATGAGGCAAGTTATATATGTCAACCCAGGCCTAAACTTAGCCCCCAATTCAGTAGGAGAGTGTGGGACTTGGCTTACCCCCGATTGTCAGGTACCTGGCCCTGTTCCATGATCCCTCCCTTCTGGGCCTGTGATGCAGTCACATCACGCAACTAGAATCCCAAAATAAGATCTCCCCTCCTGGGGTCTGGTATATTAACACACAAACTATACCCCTCCCCTTGCCCAGGAAACCCCCTCTCACCCACACCTTGTCCACAGGCTTCCACAGCCCCCTCACTAGATTTTGTGCACAAAGTCCTTCAATGCAGATGTTCCACAAACCTTAACTCTTTGTGTCAGGGTTTCCCCAGCTTCTTCTCTTAGATTCCACGGGGCACAGATGTCCTGGCAGGGGTTCCCAAAGTCCTACACATCTTGGTTGCAGGGGTCCCTTGAGCCCTCACATAAGGGACAAAGTTCTGCAGCCCCTGGTTGCATCTCTAGTTGGTGCCTAAGCCCTCCCTGTACTCCAGGCTCCAACCGTGGGACTACGTGTTATCAAGCAGCTACCCACCTTGCAATTCCAAACTGTTCTGCTTTACAAGGCCCAGGGCTACTTCAAACTTTTCCCACAGGCCTCCTGCTAGGCCTCCTCAGACAGTGTCAGCCAATCACAGCCCCTCATAAGCCGCAGTCCCAGATTCTCCCTTAGAAAAGGGCCAAACCAGCCCCCCTTGCCACTGCTTCGCCTGGCTTCCCCCCTGCACCCACAGAGCTGTTTTATATCACACTTCCACCTTCCCAGCAGGCCTTGCTTCCTCTGAGCCACATGTTCCCTCTGGGAACGCGGCCCTGAGAACGCCCGGCCATACAGGGGCTGCAACCTCACAGCAACAGCACTGGTTAGACCAGGTTGAGGCAGCGTAGTCATTTTTGCCTTTAGTAGGGTTACCATATTGCAATACTGGAAAAAGGGGACACTCCAAGAGGCTCCGGCCCTGGCCCTGCCCTAACTCCGCCCCTTCCCCTTCCCCGCCCCAACTCCCCCCCTTCCCCAAAGTCCCTGCCCCAACTCCGCCCCCTCCCCTGAGCACCCTGCATTCCCCCTCTTCCCCTCCCCTGAACGCTCCGCCCCCCTGCTCCTCCCCTTCCCCTGCTTCCCGCGAATCAAATGTTCGCGGGAAGCCTGAAACAGGCAGGCAGCAGGTAAGATGGGGCGGGGGGGGGGCGCGAGGAGGCGCGGCCCAGTCTGGCCCCCCTGGCCAAGCGGCTCCCTCCAGCGGCCGGTCCCGGCGAAGAGGCTCTGGCCCCAACGGCTCCGGCCCGGCTCGGGCCCTGGGGCGCCGGCCCCGACCGAGTGGCTCCGGCCCAGCCCCGGCGGTTCCGTCCCTGGCCCTAGCGACTCCAGCTCGGCTCAGGCCCCGGGGCACCAGCCCCGGCCCTGGCCAAGCGGCTCCGACCTGGCCCCGGCCCTGGCTGAGTGGCGCTGGCCAGCAGCCGAGCACCCCCAGCCCCGGTCCCAGCAGCTCCGGCCCGGCTTGGCTCGTGCCCCAGTTCCGGCCGAGCGGCCCCAGCCCCGGCCCCGGCCCAGGCCAAGCGGTGCCGGCCGGCAGCCGAGCACCCCTGGCCCCAGCGGCTCCGGCTCCAGCCCCAGCGGCTCCAGCACGGACCCAAGCCCCACGACCCCGGCCGGAACTCCAGCCGGAGCGCGGCCCGATTCCTGGGGGAATCAGGCCCCACTCTTGCTAAAGCCGGCGGAGTTGTTAGTTTTGTGCAGCCACTCCACTTGCACTCGGGGTCCCCTGAGCGTCTTTTGCCCGAGTGCGAGTGGCTGCAGCAAAACTAACAACTCCCCCGATCTGCGGGGGCACAGAGGCAGCGGGCGGCATCCGAGTACACAGTCGCCTCCTCCCCGGGCTCCAGCTGCTGCTGCGCTGGGGAAGTTGCTTCAGCCCCGGCATGCAGTGGAGAGCGGCGGGAGCTGGGAAAGTTGGAGCCCGGAGAGGAGGCAGTCCCCTTACCATGCCTCCCTATTTTCCCGGACATGTCTGGCTTTTTGGAAATTCCTCCTGGACGGGGATTTGAGGACCAAAAAGCTGGACATGTCCGGGAAAATCCGGACGTATGGTAACCCTACCTTTAGAATTCTGCACAGAACTACAAACCAACCCACATTTCCACCACCAGTACAAAGAAGCCAGGATCAAAATGAGAAAAAGGGAGATGGTGCAACAGGGACAGTAAAACACTTAAGAAGAAAGGTGATAAAACCCAACCAAACACAGATTCAGAGATGTGAAGGCCAGAAGGGAGCATCAGACCATCTAGTCTGACCTCTTGTGTAACACAGGCCATAGAACTTCACCCAGTTAGCCCTGCATTGAGCCCAATAACTTGTGTTTGATTAAAGCAGATTTTCCAGAATGGCAGCAGTCTTGAAGACTGTAAGAGATGGAAAACCATCGTGTCTCATGGTAGTTTGTTCCAGCCCGTTAATCACCGTCACTGTTAGAAATTTGTGCCTTACTTGTCTGATTTTAACTTTCAGCCATTGGATCTTGTTATGCCCATCTCTATTTAGTAGCTGGTACTGTCTTCCCCAGGAAGATACTTCTAACTCCATGATCAAAAGGACCTTTTGATCATGGAGTAGAAGTGAAAAGGATCAAGAGGTGACTTCATCAACTGAACAGATTGAGCTCTTTAAATCTCACTGTGAGGAATTTTTCTCGAGCCCTCAAACAGAACTGTGGCTCTTCTCTGCAATCTCTCCAATTTTTCACCATCATTTTTAAGATATGGACACCAGAACTGGACTCAATATTCCAGTATTGATCTCACCAATACCATATACAGAGAGAATATCATCTCCCTACCCCTACTCACTATCCCCTGTTCACATTTCAGAAGGACTCCTTTAGCCCTTTTTACCACAGCATCATGTTGGGGTTCATGCTGAGTTGCTCATCCTCTATTACTCCAAAATACATTTCAGAATCACCGGATACAACCCCCCATACCGGGGGCTCAACCTGCACTCAATGTTCCGACACGTAGGCTCGTGTTTGCTGTTCCTCCCTCCCCTCACTCACACCCAGAGCTGCTGAGACATCTGGGAACTAGAAAAAAGGGTAGAATATCCCTCTCCTTTCCAGGTTAGGTATTTGTGTGTGTAGATACAGACTACAGCAGATACAGTCCTGGGATCAGATCTGCTCCGCTTCAGGAGACAGTGGAGAACTCACTAGACCTGTGGGTCTCAAACTTATTTGATCAGACTCCCCTCCATTGTGTCTGTAGTCATTTACCCCTCCCTCCCACAAGTACATATACCACCACCCAGCTCTGAAGGCAGAGCAGAAAGCAGTGGCTGCTGGCTGACTGACCAGCTCTCAAGGCAGCGCTTTGCAAGCAGTAGCACAGAAGTAAGGGAGGCAATGTGAATATCACTTTTCACAGCACATTCAGCACCCCATTGCTACCCTTACTTCTGCACTGCTGCTGCGATTCCGGGGCTGACAGCCAGAGCCCTACCAGCTACAGGTGAGGGATTGGGGAGGAGGGGAGGAGAGCCTGAACCTGGGCTGCCTCCTGGTGAGGGATTGAGATGGGGAGATGGGAAAGGAGAGTCCAAGCCTGGGAGGTGGGGTTCTAGCTGTCCCCTTTAGCCCCACTTCCTGGGTGTGTCCAGCTCTTCTGCATGAGCCCCAGCCACCCAGGGCTGACAGCCAGAGCTCTTAAAAAAACACCACCAAAAAAAACCCCACACAAAGCTCGCACCTCCCTTGACACATTCCCGCGCCTCCCTTGGAAGGCCCGCCCCATAGTTCAAGAACGCCTGCACAAGAGAGCTGCACCTCCCCATGTTCTTCGCTCCTAACAGGAGACATTACTGTCTTCTAAAAAGCAAAACCCTGATCTGACCTGCCATTAGTCAAGTACAGTATATTTCATGTTTCCCTCACCATGCAGCACTGAAGAGAGTTCGTTCAATTTGAATTATGATAAATTTCTCTTAGTCTCAGAACGAGCGAACAAGTTCCACAAGCTGGCGAAATTCAAGAAGTTTCACTTTCTAAAAGTAATTTAGGCTCACTTCCTGTCTGGCTGTCAGCACTGAATTCACCTCATTTCCCCTCTCCTTTTCTGGGTAAAGAAAATACTGTCTTCCCGCCCCACCCCCATACAAACACAGTGCAAGAAACAGAGCAGCCGTAAAACAAACTTAAGAAAAGAAATGCTTAGTAAATGGCCATGAATACACAGTTTCAGGAGCAATATTGATTAATACACTTTACAGAGATCAACAAGTTCTATAAAATACTCTGATCTAGTTTAGTCACATATTTACCATCCTCATGTACTTTGACCCAAATGTTCAAACTTGAATGCTAAGAAGTTAGGGTTTGTCTAGGTGACCAGTTAGTGTGTGGCAAGCTGGGGTGCAAACCTGCCCTGTACTAGCCTGCCATGCACTAACTGTCCATGTGGACCCTGCCACTGCATACTAAAAGTTCCCTAGTGCACTTTGATCTACCCCTGTTTCAAAGTGGAATAGATCAAAGTGCACTGGGGCAGTGGTTCTCAAACTTTTTTTTCTGCGGACCACTTGAAAATTGCAGAGGGTCTCGGTGGACCACTTAATGATCTTTCCAAATGTTGTTTGTACCTCACCTTACATGTGCGTCTTCTCCAGGGTCCAGGCACCTAATTAGTGGAGCCCTGCCCACTAATTTAGTCTCTCTAAATTAGGGAGCAGGCGAGGCTCCACTAATTAGGTGGGAGGCCCTTCATTGTTTCGTGTGCAGCCGCCCAGGCACGTACCTTAGAGGGAACTATCCACAGAGCACATGAATGGAGTTCACGAACCACTGCACTAGGGAATTTTTAGTGCCTGGTTGCAGGATCCACACTGACACTCAATATGTGGCATGCTAGTGCACTGTAGATTTAGCTTGCTGCACACTAACTGCATGTCCAGACAAGCCCTAATAGACGTGGCCTGATTTGCAGAGCTGCTGAGCACTTACAAATCTCTTTGAAGCCAGTGGTTTGCCAGCTCGAGCAATTTAACAGCGAGTCTCAGAATATTTGGTGCTTTTCTTATAGTCTTGGCTCCTAGAGTCCTGCGGTTTCAAGAGAATTCTAGCCCTCATGGATGTGAAGAAAAGCTTGAAAAAAATGACCCCAGTGAAGCCTAAAGGCTCAGAAATTAGAAAGCAAATAAAAAGCATCACAAATGGTTTTTTCCACCCTCTTAAAATTCTCATAATTGTTAAGCTAATCTCATGATTTTGGGGGAGCCTGGCTCATGATTTCTGAGCATCTGGAGCTGGCAATACTGGAGAACCACTTTCAAAAATCAGCTCACTTTTAACTAATGTCTTTCTCTCAAGTTTGGAATTTGGGGTGAATCTCCACAACAGCCTGGGGTATTTGAGGGCTGAGAGACATGGCCATAGTGCTTTGTCCTAATACTTCAAAGAAAAGGAAACAGCTTATTTCTCATATCTATATATGGAACCAAATGGCTCTGCTATTGAACTCCCTTTCTATTATAGGTAAAAGCCTATGTCTTCATCTTGGGCACCCACCCAGGACACCATTATCGGGGTGGTCGTGAGCAGTGCAGGGACGCATGGAGCTCCACAAACTTGCAAAGGAGATGAGTGGGGAGCACCTAGATTTCTCCACAGAAGAAAGTGGGGGAGGGGGAGCAGTGACACACATTACTCCTGGCATTGCTGCTCTCATGCCCTCACCTTACACAGCCCAGGTGCGGAAAGTGACCTGGATGCAGGAAGCGCCAGGTGTTGCTTCTTGCTCCCCCATCACAGCACTCTGGCGGGGGGGGGGGGTGCAGAGCAACATTCAAGGGGGGAAGTGAGCAGCAATACCTAGTAGTCCATGACTCCAAGTTAGTTTCCCCACATGGGCGCAGGCAGGAAGGTACAGGGGTGAGGGGAGAAGGGGGCACAGTGCAGGGGTGAGGAGTTAGGGGAGAAAAAGGCACCATGCAGTGGTTGGGGAGAAGGGGTTATTAGTTATTATTGTATATTTTACAAATAATTTCAAACATGTCTCAGATTAGATGCCTGAAATCAAGCTCAGTTTTATCAGTGACTATCGTCTCTCAGCTTCTCTGCACTACCTTTAGATGGGTCCATCTCCCCCTCCATCTCCTGGATTCTCTCCTTCCCTTACTTTATTCTAGAGAGCATGCAGAATTCGATCAGCAGGAGCCAAAGATTTGATCCTGAAACCTTTACTCTGCAAGGAGTCCTTACTCGTACACTTAATCCCATTGAATTCACAATGGTTGCAGGATCTTTCCCAGCTCCTGCTGTAGCTCAGTAGTTCAGAATTTTGGACCAGCATTATATTTGTGATGATTTGTCTGCAAACATTTTAATGTTTTGCTGCTTTTATGAACAATAAAGAACAATTTGATGTTCTACCATACAACCTCTTTCAATACAAATTAAGCATGAGGGGAGGCAGCATGGCCTGGGGGGAGCCCACAGGGACCAGGGGTGAAGGGGAACCCATGGGGGTCAGGGTAATAAGGGTTGGGAAGTCCGGGGAACCTGTGAAAGCCAGGAGCAATGGGGGGGTGTATGTGTTTTATTCTGTATAAAGCTTATACCGGGTAAATTCATAAATTGTCTGCCCTCTATAACACTGATCGAAAGATATGCACAGCTGTTTCCCCCCACCCACCCACCCCCAGGTATTAATCACTTACTCCGGGTTTATTAATAAACAAAAGTGATTTTATTAAGTATAAAAAGTAGGATTTAAGTGGTTTCAAGTAATAACAGACAGAACAAAGTAAGTCACAAAAGCAAAATAAAGTAAAAACATACAAGTCTAAACCTAATACATTAAGCAACTGATTACAGGTAATATCTCACCCTTAAAGATGTTCCAATAAGCTTTTTTCACAGACTGGACTCTTTCCTAGTCTGGGCCCAATTCTTTCCCCGGTACAGTCCTTGTTAGATCCAGCAGCCATCTCAGGTGGTAAGCAGGGGTTTCCTCATGAGTGTACTAGGGGGCTAAGCTGAAGAGCTCCTATTAAGCACAGACACAGTATTTGCTGAGATTGGGGAATGTGACAGCGTGGTGAGTAAACCGGGATTAATCAGCCCCCTACCACTCTAGCCCCAATCAAGGGGAATGGATTGGGGCTGATTGACCAGCCCTGTGCCTGCCTGGCAAGGAGAAACAAGGGGCTATAAACAAGGAACTATAAAGGTTGGGAGAATGGAAGCCAGAGGAGGAGACGGGTGGGAAGAGAAAGGCCAGGCACAGAGAGGGGTGGGGCCTGGCCCAGCCCTACCGCACGGTCTGCTACTGGCAAAGTTTGACTGTGAAAAATCTGTACAAGCACAAAGAGGAAATGAAATAATTTCTGAGCATGTGGCTGAATTAAATAAATAAACAGAACATTGCCAGTGTAGAGAGTTTAAATGCCTTGTGCTAGTACCAGTGAGCCTCATATCTCTGCTTCTACTACAAGTGGCCTTAAGAGGACAGAGCAGGAAGGTGTTGCTGCTACAGCTACACGGACAGAGCAGACACTGCTGCAGATAGTGTTGTGATGCCTATGAGACATTATCCAGGAAGAAGTCATAAACCACCTGTGACTGAATTTGTAGCATATTGTATATTTACTGATAGTTTTGACAGAAATATATTTGTGACTAACTCCTTTACATCAAAGGGGGAGGAGGATGTAGTGCATAAAAATAGACGAGTATCATTTTAAATGTTTTCTGAACCCTCAAGTGACATTTACCCTGTGTGACAACGATGCCTGTGGGAGCCAGCTGACGTGACTCAATCAGGGCGGACTGCACACAGAACAGGGCAGACAAACCCCAAAAGCTGGTGGATATTCCAATATATAGATTCACCAAGCCAGCATGAAATAGCTTCTGTAATACCTCACTGGTTACTCAGAAGTCCAAACAATGCAGTTCCCTTAAAGTACAACATAGTGACAGATGATGTGGAAAAAGCTGAAGTACTCAATACTTTTTTGCCTCGGTCTTCGCAGACAAGGTCAGCTCCCAGACTGCTGCACTGGGCAACACAGTATGGGGAGGAGGTGAGCAGCCCTCAGTGGTGAAAGAACAGATTAAGGACTATTTAGAAAAGCTGGACGTGCACAAGTCCATGGGGCCGGATCTAATGCAACCAATGGTGCTGAGGGAGTTGGCTGATGTGATTGCAGAGCCATTGGCCATGATCTTTGAAAATCCGTGGCGATTGGGGAGGTCCAGGATGATTGGAAAAAGGCAAATATAGTGCCCACGTTTTAAAAAGGGAAGAAAGAGAACCCGGGGAACTACAGACCGGTCAGACTCACCTTGTCCCTGGAAAAATCATGGAGCAGGTCCTCAAGGAATCTATTTTGAAGCTCTTGGAGGAGAGGAAGGTGATCAGGAACAGTCAACATGGATTCACCAAAGGCAAGTCATGCCTGACCAACACTGATTGTCTTCTTTGCTGAGATAACTGGCTCTGTGGAGCGGTGGATGTAATATATCTTGACTTTAGCAAAGCTTTTGATATGGTCTCCCACAATATTCTTGCCAGCAAGTTAAAAAAGTAGGATTGGATGAATGGACTATAACGTTTATAGAAAGCTAGCTAGATTGTCAGGCTCAACGGGTAGTGATCAACAGCTCAATGTCTAGCTGGCAGCCGGTATCAAACGGAGTGCCCCAGGAGTCAGTCCTGGGGACGGTTTTGTTCAGCATCTTTATTAATGATCTGGATGATGGGATTAATTGCACCCTCAACAAGTTCACAGATGACACTAAGCTGTGGGGGAGAGGTAGATATGCTGGAGGGTAGGGATAGGGTAACATATTAATGACTTTTAGCCCATCATCATATACAGCACCTATTGCTAAAGCAAGTCTGTGGTTAGACATCTCCCAATGATTCTATCCTAAAATATCCAAGCCCAGTATCAGTTCAGTGCTTGGTATCATTATGTACCAATTCTCTCTCGAGCAAGCTATACCCAGTTCTCCAAAATCTGAGGTAACTGTTCGGCTATTTTATCTATGCTAAGGGTCATAGGCCTGCTTTACTTATGCTAACTTGCTTAACCCAATGTCTGACAAGATACAGGTCTGTAGGTTTCTTATGTTACTGCTGAGTAAAATAAAAGGCTAAGTTAGCTCCATGGAGTGCAGTGTCCTTTCACACTTCCTTTCTTTTTCTCTGTTTATCTGTTAATCTTTGTCCCAGGATTAATTGTGGCAAATTGCCTGTGAGGGTCCCTTTAATTAATCTGTGAAAGGATTCCAGACTTTTGTTCTCAAACTTGCTTACTGAATAACATAACGTGAGGCTCTGACATGAAAATATGCTGTCTTTAGAGTGCACTAAAAGCCACAACATTATCCAACTTTGTAACTAGTAAAATACAAGCTGCCATGAACACAGCAGTGGGAGAAGAACGAGAGCCAGTTTTGTGGTTGGGACACGGACAGTAACACTGTAATTCCAATAAAAAGCACTTAATCATGACATGGAGGACTTGTCTTCACAGGACTTTAGTGTGCGGCAAACAAGGGTATGAATCTAAAGCGGAAGAGCTTCCATGCAGTAACATCCCAGGTGGACACTGCTACAGTGCACTAAAGGTTCCATAGTGTGCTTTGACATAGTCCTCTGTAGACAAGCCCTAAGTTAACAGACACAAATTAAAGGGACCCAGCTGTCACTTACCCCAGTTTCTGAAGTTTGCAGTTTGGATGTTTCAGTCCCCACACAGTAGCTGCACCCCTGAATATTTCAGCTTTTCCATCAGCAGGTTCAGTTCTGTCCAGATCTGGCTGGTTCTGAGAGCAGAGGAGAGCTCCCTGCAACAAGCAGCTGTGAAACAGCAATACTCATTCTGCAGGCTCTAGAGAGGAAGAAGAAATAACTGTTTATTGTTGCCTCATTCACGGATGTCAGAAGTGTCTATTAGGAGATTCTTTACTCAGGACATGCACAGTTAAATCACAATGCTCCATTGGCATGACAGGCCCCTGACGGATTTCCTTTCCATGTGTGCCTGTTGTGTCGTTGTGACAGAAAGCACCTCTGTATTCACACGCTACACACTATTGTAATGATATTTGTACAAAATATGCCATGTGAGGTATCATTTAAGAATTAATAACTTGCTGGTCAATAATACCATGGCGAACTGTGTGTAGCAACATTATAGATAAAGTTATGAATTCAACCTGTACGACAATGTTAGCAAATGTTCAAACCCACACAGTCCTGACTAGGCAAGAGTTATTAAACAAAGCAAGGTGTAATACCTCCATTTACATATAAGTAGTAAACAGGGACCTTGAGAAAGCAAGAGAGGGAAATGGCAGGAGACAAGGCAAATCTGCATTTCAGCATACACAGGGGAGAAGAAAGCACATGAAGCCACCTTCACCACCAGACTCCATGTCGCCTTCTTTACTGTTTGAATAAACTTTGCACTGAGGGGTGATGCTCAGAAGAATCTACTTCAAAGGATGACTGGACTATAAAAGTGAGGGGCAAAAATACCCCAAGGCATTTCTCCCTGTCTTTCACCTAAGACGAGAAAGGAATCAGTCCTTTGACTTTGCAGGGGAGATCTTGACCTGAGAATTTGCTAAGCCATGTTGCTGGGAACGTGTGGTAAGGATTTTACTTGTGTTAAGTTTTAGTTAATAGAAATCATTTTATCTTTATTTCTTTTGTAACCATTTCTGACTTTAATACCTTATACTTGTGCTCACTTAAAACCTCTCTCTTTGTAGTTAAATGAACTTGTTATATTTTTAATATAAACTAATCCAGCGCTATGTTTAAATTGAACTGTTTGGCAACTCCAGTTAAAGTAGCAAACTGTTGAATACTAACCCTTTACACAGGCAACGGACCTCTAATATCTGAACTGTCCAGGAGACACAATCCCTCACTAGTCTGGATTGCACCCTAGAATATGACAGTCAGTTACTGTGTATTCCATAAATGAATGGCTGGCTGAGTTGAAGGGAAAGGTAGGTTGAGGGGCCATTTCTAATGAGTGGGGGAGTCCTAACAATATGACATAATTGGCTATCCCATCTAGCAGAAAAAGTTATAACATGGTCCAATGGCTGGAAGATGAAGTTAGACAAATTCAGACTGGAGGTAAGGTGTAATTTTTTCAATGGTGAAAGTAATTAATCATTGGAACAATTTACCAAGGGTCAGGATGCATTCTCCATCACTGGCAATTTTCAACTCAAGATTGGATGTTTTTTCTAAGAGAGCTGCTCTAGGAATTATTTTGGGGAAGTTCTATGGCCTGTGATACACAGGAGGTCAAGGTACATGATCACAATGGTCCCTTCTGGCCTTAGAATCTATGAATGAAGTTCTTGATCCCTACTGGGTACCCCACCCACCTAGAATGAGCTGGAGAGTAAGGATTGGGCCCCAGGTAACTATGGGAGAGGCAGGCACCCAGATCAACATCTAGCCAGTAGAAGGCTCTGAAAACCAGAAGAACCAGTGAAGAGACGTTACATTCTGGGGACAGGAGGTATCAGGCAGAGATAGAGATGGCCAGCGTGTGTGAAGGTGAGAAGCAGGCAGCAGAAAGGGAAGGCCAGGAAGCAGCATCCTGAGAGCCAAGGCAAGCAGGTGGGAAAGTGAGAGCTGAACAGGGAAGCAGGATGTGTCTGGAAGTAGGAGAAGGGCACATGAGGAGCAGCCTGCAAAGAGGAGGGAGAGGCAATTGCTAAGGCTGGACAATGGGAGGACAATGTGGAAGGGCCCCAGAGAGATCAGAGATGACAGTGCTGAGCTCTGGCCAGTGGAGCCACAGACCAGCCCTTAATTATCCGCCATGAGAAGGTTGGGTCAGAAAGGGCACCCGATTGCTGGGCCACAGCCGGCTCTCCCTTGCTGGCTGAGCTATGTTATCAGCAGTTGGGGTGACGCTGCAGATTTGGCCTGAAATGCTGGGTGATGAGCAGGGGGGAGTCCCAGGCCCTTTGTGGAAAACACGTTAATGTGGACGTTATTCATTCACATTAATTGTTTGCAGCCTATTTGGGAGAACAGATCCGTGTTTAATTCATTTTTCTTTCCAGCTCTTTTGGAAGAGCAGGAGTGATGGCTCCAGTTCAAGAGGGGGGCAGAGAAGTGCTATTGTTATTGCCTTACTGAGTAAAGGTACTGTGTTTCTAACATTGGACTATGCGGTTTCCGGAGTATGCTAGAAACCTCTCAGTCCTCAGCTGCAGTAAGTTCAACTCGGCGCCACAGATGAGATCTGGAAGTGAAAATATTTGCTCTAAACCACTCCCCTGATCCTGGAGAGGTGGGGGCCCAAATGGCCTCTGGTATAACTTAGAGGAACCTCAAGGCTGCTCTAAGTTTCCCCAGCCATTGTGCCTACCTAGACAGAGCACAATGCATTCCACCCTGTCCCCTCCTGCCCCTGTCATAGACCTCCATGCCTCTGCACACCACCTTGGATGAGGCAGAGGGTGACACAGAGTTGTCTATATGTGCTTTGCAATGCTCAAGGATTACCCTGTGTCAGGGGGATCCTTGGCTGCCCAGCTGCTTTGCCTGCTGAACAGGGCCTAGGGATGGAACCAGCCATGTTGTTTAATTGCTTAGCTAGTAAAATACAAGCAGTGAACACATCAGTGGGTCTCTGTTCTTTGCCTAGGAGCAGAGTGGGGCTGGTCCACGGCTGGGTTCTATGCACTCTGTAGGATATTGTGATACTGGTAGCAAGAGTGTAACTTACACTACCACCATGTTCACAGGCATACACTAAAGGAAACCAACTGTTACTTACTGTTTTTGCAGTTTGGATGTTTCAGCCCTTCACACAGCAACTGAGCTCCTGCATCCCCTAGTGTGTTCCCCCCTCATCCTTGCTCTGTCAGGGGCTAGCCGGTACTGAGGGTAAAGGTGAGACCCCCCACAACCAGAGGTGAAAGTAAGCTGGTCCAGTCCGGAACGGCGTACCAGCAAGAGCCAGTACGCCGTGCCAGACTGCATCGGCTTCTGCGGCAGGGATTTAAAGGGCTCGGGGCTCCCTGCCACTCCTGGGAGCCCAGAGCCCTTTAAATCCCACCTGCAGCTCCAGCGGCCGGGATTTAAAGGGCTCAGAGCTCCCCGCCACTGTGGGGAGCCCAGAGCCCTTTAAATCCTGCCCGCAACTCAGCGCCCGGGCTGGGGCCGGGATTTAAAGGGTCCATAGCTCCGTGGCGGCCGGAGGCCTGGGCCCTTTAATTTGCCCCTGAGCCCCGGGGGCTCCCAGCCACCTCTGCAGCTGGGAGCCCCAGGTTGATTTAAAGTCCCTGGGGCTCCCAGCCACAGCTGGTGCCCCAGGGCCTTTAAATCTTGAGAGGCCCCACCTCTTCTGGTTGAGGCCACGCCTCCCTCAGGACTCCGGCAGTACCGGTAAGTCCTGTAAGTTACTTTCACCCCTACCCACAACACACAACTGTGAGAAATCCACAACCTGCAGGAGACAGACATATATATATATTTTTATTTCCTCTCTTTGGTATCAGTGTGCAATCTCTAAAGTAACTGACTCTTAGTTCTGGGACAGTAGAGAAATCATTTTATCCATTTCTAATAATAATTAGAAGTACACCTATACAACGGTCTAGAATTTGAGCTATGTCAAACCAAGGTGGGGAACCCCAGAGCCCTCACACAAATCACCCTGCCAGCCACCCCCTCTCTTTTATAATAGCTCAAGCACCCCAGAGTTGTGGCTCCACCCACATCTAAAGCCAGCACCTGTGAGTCAGAACTAAAAAGCTAGAGTGACCAGATGTCCCGATTTTATAGGGACAGTCCCAATTTTTGGGTCATTTTCTTATATAGGCTCCTATTACCCCCCCACCCCATCCCAATTTTTCACATTTTCTGTCTGGTCACCCTATAAAAAAAACTCACTGGTAAGCTGCAAATTGTGCATTCTTCTCTGGGTGCAGAATGAGCTTCTTTAGCTAGCGAAGTTCAGCATCACACTGAGAGACAACTGAAGACTTTTTTCTTAAGTAAATGCATATGTAAAGTCTCCCTTCCTCTATCCATTATTCACACACTCATCCTGCACCCCCTACCTCTATCCAGTCATTCACTCCCTTGGGAATCCCCCTCCTATGAACAGTCACCCCCTCTGCACATCCCACGTATCTGTGAAATTCCCTTCTTGGTCCTATCCACAGCCTCCTCTCCACCTTCTTGACTTCCCACTCTCCCCTTCAAGGAATCTCCTCCCCCCACCACCCCCGCTGTTCTTCCTTGTCCTCCCCACCACCCGAGAGCAGGGAAAGGACTCGTCTGTTGCTGTTTCCTTAGGGCAGCTGCTGTAGCCATAGCTTCAAGACTCCTCTGGATCTGTCAGTGTTCCTCCTGCTGGTGGCTGCTTGCAAAGTGCAGGGCAGCAGGTGTTGCAAGATGGCGGAAGGCTCAGAGAGGTGCCAGTATACCAGATGGCTGTGTACTGGCAGTTTCTGGGCCCTACCTATAACCACCTGAATTGCTTGTGTTCAGCAGGTGTTATAATCTGCACTGCCAGTTGATTGAGTAGAGACAGACAGATGCTGAGACAGAGCAGCAGAGCCACTCTCCACAGATGGCAGAGCACAGAGAGCACACCTGCCACTGCTGGACTACCGTTTCAGAGCTCTTCACCCAGATAACTCTGGTGGAGGAGGCTGCCAAACAAAGGAATGGGCAGGCTGCAGTTGAGCCAGGTTTTCCGGGTCCTGGTCAGCAAGTAGCGCATTAACAGCACCACCCACAAGTCCTGATATCTGAGTGCCAACACCATCAGTCTCCTACAGAAGAAACAGAGGAAGGGTTCAATATCTACAGAGTTGGCTGGATTGAGGGCATCCCTGCCCCCCCACCCCCGCAGTGAGAGTGATGGGTTCAGTTATGGCCCAGTTCTGCTTGACCAAACACAAAGCAGAGGCATACAGCCCCTGGAAGAACCCCACAAGGTGCAGCCTACAGCTGCACACAGAGTTCCTAGAACCAGGATGTTCCCAGGAACCTCATGATCCACCCAGTCAGATGCTTTTGTCACCTAGGTTGCACAGCACTGTTTCTGCTCCATAGATGGATATCTGTCATTTTTAACAGTAGACAGACAGAGCCCATGATGAATAATGAGCTTTTATACAGATGTTCAAGTGAATAATTATTTGTCCAGACAAGCTTTTCTAATTAATAATTTTTTCTAAGTAATCTGGCCCTTGTCTCCATGTTCACAGATAATGGCTAAGAGGCTCCAGGAATAGCATTTTATATCACTAGTCTGTTGTATTTGTACATGTCCCTCAGCTGTGCTCTCACTGATGTCCATGCTATTGGAAATGCAGTGTTCAGGTGTATTTAATCAAGTATCAGCAACACCATTAAAGGAACACATATTCATATCAGAGGTCTGACACATTTGCAACTAGATTTAGCACAGATAAACCTTTCCCACCTCTTGCCCTTCCAGTGATCTAAAGCTAAACCCAAATAGCACACGGCCCAGTGCCCGTGGCTTCCAGTAGATACATATGATGTCCCACAAGAACATATCCCTGCATCTGCCTGAGGCAATGACTCCCCATCAACAGTATTTGCTATATTATCATGTACAGAAGGGAACAGATAGATTTAAACCCGTCTTGTAAGAGATGATTTTGCTCACGTCTTACTCTACTTTTGAAGTGAACATATTGAGCAAGTACTTTAACCAGGCCCCTGTATTCAAGAGGCTGGGGACATTCTATGTGTAACTGATTGTATTTTCACATACACACCAGTTCTGGAAAGAGATGATCACACCGCAGGAACAGCAAACCTTTCTTCCAGGAATCTCAGTCCAGCACCAATGTCCAGTTCTCAGGGAACAACTCTGCCTCCATAATGGACTATGATCAGGACCCAAGGTAAGGGATTAAGCTCTCCTCCCGTTCAAACAACTCCCTGTCTCCCCAATCTCCCTCTAATACAGACTCCCAGACGAGTCTGCTATTGAGCTCCATCACTGTTGTAGGAAAAACTGATGTCTTCACCTTGGATTTTTTACAATAACTAAGCTGTTCAAAATGATTAATATTAATACATTAACAAATAAAATGATACAAATCTTGTAGTCTCCTGCACTCCGGTCAATGCTTCCCATTTACACTACTAATTTAACTCCACTGATTTCACTCACTCCGGATTTACACGGGTACATGGAGAGCAGAGTTCAGCCCCACAATATTGCCTCTTCACTTAATTACTTTGTGATACAAAGTGTAACTATTGGGATTGTTCCATTCTGGAGTACACCAAACCCCTAGCACGCCACATGTACCACAACTCGGAAGCAAGCACTACAGGTGCCAGGGCCGGCTCTAGAATTTTTGCCGCCCAAAGCAAAAACAATTTTGGCCGCCCCTCCGTTCTTTAATTACCCCACCCCTGGCCCCGCCTCAACTCCGCCCCTTCCCCAAATCCCCAGCCCTGCCTCCTCCCCCCAATCTCTCAAGCCTAGGAGGGAGGGAGGGGGAGAAGTGGCGCCCGCGCCGCGGCCACACGGAGTCTCCCCCCCTCCCAGGTTTGAGAGCCTGGGAGGGAGGGGGAGACTCCGAGTGGCCGCGGCGCAGGCGCTGATTCTCCCCCTCCCTCCCAGGCTCTCAAGTCTGGGAGGGAGGGGAAGCAGCGGCGCGCGAAACGGCTGCTCGGGATCTCCCCCTCCCTCCCAGGTTTGAGAGCCTGGGAGGGAGGGAGGGGGAGACCCCGAGCCGCCCCGGCGCGCGAAACAGCTGATTCGCGCCCACTGCTCCCCCTCCCTCCCAGGCCTGAGAGCCTGGGAGGGAGGGCGAGTAGCCGCGCGCGAATCAGCTGTTTCGCGCGCCGTGGCAGCAGCAGCGGAGGTGAGCTATGGCGGCCGGAGCACATTTTTAGGGGCGGCATTCTGGCGCCGGCCATGCCGCCCCTAAAAATGTGCCGCCCCAAGCACCAGCTTGTTTTGCTGGTGCCTAGAGCCGGCCCTGACAGGTGCATTACCAGCTAGGCCTTTAGCTGCTAGCCCTGGTGGGCCCCAGTGACCACTCAGACACAAGGCTAAGGGAAAGGGTATTTTACAGGTCTGGCAGGAAAGGGAAAGGTGGCAAATACCCTTGGTACAGAAGCTTGAACAATTACAGTTCAAGCTGTATAACAGCAGTTCTTGTCTGGGGCCCTGAGGCAATCCACTTAAGAGTCAGGGGTCCTCAGACCTAGTGCCTGTGGTGCCCTCTCCAGTCCAGTCTCCAGATTTCCAAAAAAAACTTTCAGAAATAGACTTCAAAGAGAAACAGCAGAACTAAAATTCATTTGCAGATTTAACACTCTTAATTTGGGCTTGAATAAGGACTGGGAGTGGCTGGCTCATTACAGAAGCAGCTTTGCCTCTCCTGGAATTGACACCTCCTCATCTATTATTGGGAGTGGACTACATCCACCCTGATTGAATTGGCCCTGTCAACACTGGTTCTCCACTTGTGAGGTACTCTCTTCTCTTCATGTGTCATTATCTAATGCCTGCATCTGTAACTTTCACTCCATGCATCTGAAGAAGTGGGTTTTTACCCACAAAAGCTTATGCTCAAATAAATCTGTTAGTCTTTAAGGTGCCACCAGACTCCTTGTTGTTTTTGTGGATACAGACTAACACGGCTACCCCCTGATACTCTCCAGTCCTGTCTCTATTTAAACAAATAGGAGCTTATAGGTTTCCAACCAGGCCCAGTTAGTGTCTCTCATTGGGATCCTTCTGCACCGGCTCCCTGCCCAGCTATTGCTGTTCCCTCAATAATAAGCTCCATACAGGCCTGCATACTGCAACCATCTGTGATGTCTTGGGCAGAGAAAAGGGAATTGCAGAGGGGAGTGGGCTGATGGGAATTCTACTCTCTGCTCAGTCAGGAGGCAGTCCACAGGCTATGGAGAGGGAGCTGATGGGAGTTGTAATTTCCTGTTTAGCAAATCTGTAGCAACAGCAAATAGTCCTGTTTGCCACACTGCAGTCCCTGTGACCAAACCCTCTGTAACTAAGGCAGTACAGCCCGGTAGGGTGGGATCACTGAAAAAAAGAGCAAACAAAAAACCTTGTAAACTTCAGGCTGAAAATTTAAACAATCATCCAGGAATTCCAAAGAGAAGGTTCCCCATGTTGTCACTAACTGCCACTCCTCATCATGTTACTGCGTGAACATTCAACACATAATAAACAGCACAGTAAAACCAGAAATTGCTATTCTAATCTAGCATCCTGTTTCTGAAGATGTGTCCATGGGCACCAGGTTTGTAAAATTTTTGGTGGTGTCCAGAACAGGTACAAGCAGAGCCATCCCATCCATAGGATGGACCAGGGCAACTGCCCCGGGCCCTGTGCTTTGGGGGACCAGGTGCTTCAGGGGGAAGTGGGGTCCAGGGTGGCCTGGGGAGTTAGTGGGGAGCGTGGTGCCATCAGCAGCAAGCAACCCAGCCTCAGCCCATCTCACTTCATGTCACACTGCTGGCTCCTGGAGTCCCTTGGGGTGGGGGCGGAGCCGGAAAAAGGAGGGGCAGAGGTGGGAGCTTGGGGGAGGGGGTTGAATGAGGGTGGGGAGGGGGCAGAACAGGGGCAGGAAGAGGTGGGGTGGAGGCAGAGCAGGGTCGGGCAGTTGAGGGAAGGGTGGAGTGGGCAGGGTGGGGGCAGGGCAGGGGTGGGAGCTTGGGGGAAGGCGTGGAGTGGGGGTGGAGCGGGGCAGGCTGGAGCTGGGTCGCTAACTGCTGCCAGTGCCAGGCCCTGCCCTCTCCACTAGCTCCCCCAGGCCCCACTGCTAAGGGGGCTTGTAGTGTTTGTACTCTACACCATAAAAAGTGTGCAGTGTAGACATACCCAGAGAGTGGCTGCTTCAGAGAAAGATGGAAGAAGCTGTGTCATGGAATAATTTGAATTTTCTTACCTCCTTTTCCATAGTTTTTATGAGTATGTTGAACAACATAGGTCCCAGTACTGATCCTTGGGGGACCCACTATTTACCTCTCTCAACTGTGAAAATTTACCATTTATTCCTGTTCTTTTTTTTCCCTATCTTTTAACCAGTGATTGATCTAGGACAGAACATTCTCTCTTATCCCGCCACAGTTTAGTTTGTTTAAAAGCCATTGGTAAGGGACCTTGTCAAAGGCTTTCTGAAAGTCCAAGTACACTATATTGACTGAATTACCCTTCTCCTCATGCTTGTTGACATGCTCAAAGAATTCTAATAGATCGATGAGGCATGATTTCCCTTTACAAAAGCCATGTTGACTCTTTCCCAACAAATTGTGTTCATCTGTCTGATAATTCTGTTCTTTGTTGTGGTTTCAACCAATTTGCCTGGTACTGAAGTTAGGCTTACCAGCCTGTACTTGTCAGGATCACTTGTGGATCCTTTATTTTTTTTTTTAAATCAGCATTACATTAGCTACCCTCCCATCTTCTGGTAAAGGGGCTGATTTAAGCCAGAGGTTACATCCTACAGTTAGTAGGTGTGCAATTTCATATTTAATTTCCTTCAGTACTCTTGAGTGAATGCCATCTGGTCCTGGTGACTTATTACTCTTAATGTATCAGGCCTGGTTTACACTATGGGTTTAGGTCGACTTTAGCAGCGTTAAACCGAATTAAGCCTGGACACGTCCACACAACGAAGCCCTTTCTTTCGACTTAAAGGGTCCTTTAAACCGGTTTCTTTACACCACCTCTGACGAGGGGATTAGCGATAAAACCAGTCTTTGCGGGTCGGAATTGGGGTAGTGTGGACGGAATTCGACGTTATTGGCCTCCGGGAGCTATCCCACAGTGCTTCATTGTGACCGCTCTGGACAGCACTCTCAACTCAGATGCACTGACCAGGTAGACAGGAAAAGACCCGCGAAGGTTTGAATTTCATTTCCTGTTTGCCCAGCGTGGAGAGCACAGGTGACCCCGCAGAGCTCATCAGCACAGGTAACCGTGATGGAGTCCTCCCAGGATCGCAAAAGAGCTCCAGCATGGACCGAACGGGAGGTACGAGATCTGCTCGCCATATGGGGAGATGAAGCAGTGATAGCTGAACTCCGTAGCAGTAAAAGAAATGGAAAAGTATTAGAAAAGATCTCCAAGGCCATGAAGGACCGAGGCCATAACAGGGACACACAGCAGTGCCGCGTGAAAATTAAGGAGCTACGGCAAGCTTACCACAAAGCCAGAGAAGCAAACGGAAGGTCCGGGGCAGAGCCGCAAACTTGCCGCTACTACGCGGAGCTGCATGCGATCCTAGGGGGTGCAGCCACCACTACCCCAACCGTGTGCTATGACTCTCTCACTGGAGAAACACACAGGGAAGACGGTTCGGGGAACGAGGAAGATGACGATGGAGGTACTGTAGGTAGCTCACAGCAGCAAGGAAGCGGAGAAACCGGTTTCCCCAACAGCCAGGATATGTTTGTGACCCTGGACCTGGAACCAGTAACCCCCGAACTTACCCAAGACCCTCAGGGCACACAGGAGACCTCTGGTGAGTGTAACTTTGTAACTATTTGTAAACATTACAAAAAAAAAGCAAGCGTGTTGTCGGAGAAAAACTGAGTTCTCACTATTTTTGTTTAGGTACAGCAAGTCAGAGCTTTATTAACTCTCACATGTGCAGAGGAGAGAGAGCAAAGCAGGTCTCTCTACAGGTAAACAATTACAGCAAGCATTTATACCTTTCATTACAGATGTAATGAGGGACAGCAGCATTTTGTTTATACATAGGCCATCTTGATATCTCATTTCCTTACTTGTTTTGACTCTTGCCTACATACAATTAGTTTCTATACCTTATCTACACAAGGTCTTCTACACCTTATCTATACTGAGGTCACAATGACTTCTTACACAGCTCTTTCTCACCCGTCTCACACAATCCTCACACAATCCTCAATCCTCGCTTCTACAAATCTCGCGTTATCAGGGTTATCAGGGTCACAGCTAGCTTGACTCTTGCTAACAAAGACTGTCTCTTGCTAACGAAGCCTGACTCTTGCTAACAACCATCATGCATTGCAGTTCCCTTCTACAAAGCCTGACTCTTGCTAACAACCATCATGCATTGCAGTTCCCTTCTGTCAGTTCTTTTCTCTGCTTCCACAGTGTTTAATGATTACTTTGCCCTGGCAATCGCGGCCAGTACATCTACTGGAAAAGTCTGTTAACGTGTATGGGGATGGAGCGGAAATCCTCCAGGGACATCTCCAGAAAGCTCTCCTGGTTGAAATGGGGTGATTTTATTAAGGGGACATTCAGAGGCGCCCGTTCCTGCTCTTCTGACCAGAAATGTTCCCCGCTGTTAACCACGCGGTGGGGGGAGGGGTGAAGTGATCATCCCAGAAAATCGTGTGTGTGTGTGTGTGGGGGGGGGGGGGGTTACTTGTGTTTGTACCGCATGTTAACCGGGAAACCGCAGCCCCCTCCTTTTACATTGAAACCCCATTTTAAATGGACAACCCAATTCATCCTTGATATGGGAAATGCGCTGCTGTTTGCAACCTTTCCCGCATGTTAAGAAGGTTAAAAAAGCCAAAACACTGTGGCCTACGATGGCTGCCTGCAAGCCGAAATATGCGACCTTGTAATGAAAGAGTGTACCCATTGTTCTCTAAAATGTGTCTTTTTTAACCACCTCTCCCTTCTCCTCCGCCAGCTGCAAATGTTTCTCCTTCGCAGAGGCTCGTGAACATTAGAAAGAGAAAACGTAGGACGAGGGACGAGATGTTCACGGAGCTGCAGATGTCCGCCCAGGCTGATAGAGCACAGCAGAATGCGTGGAGGCAGTCAATGACGGAGATGAGAAAAGCCCAATATGAACGAGAGGAGAGGTGGCGGGCTGAATCGCGGGAAGAACAGAGCAAGTGGCGGGCTGAAGACGATAGGTGGCGTCAGCTTGCAGACAGACGGCAAGAGGCAATGCTCCGTCTGCTGGAGCATCAAACTGATATGCTCGAGCGTATGGTTGAGTTGCAGGAAAGGCAGCAGGAGCAGAGACCGCCGCTACAGCCCCTGTGTAACCAACAGCCCTCCTCCCCAAGTTCCATAGCCTCCTCACCCAGACGCCCAAGAACACGGTGGGGGGGCCTCCGTCCACCCAGTCACTCCACCCCAGATGATCGCCCAAGCATCAGAAGGCTGGCCTTCAATAAGAGTTAAAGTTTTAAAATGCAGTGTGTCCTTTTCCATCCCTCCTCCCCCACCCATCCCAGGCTACCTTGGCAATTATCCCCCTACCTCTGTAAGGAACTAATAAAGAATGCATGAATGTTAAAAAAAATGACTTTATTGCCTCTGCAAGCAGGAGGGGAGGGTGGGGTGGGGTGGTTGGTTTACAGGGAAGTAGAGTGAACCGGGTCGGGGGGGGGGGTTTGGAGGGTTCATCAAGGAGAAACAAACAGAAGTTTCACACAGTAGCCTGGCCAGTCACAAAACTCATTTTCAAAGCTTCTCTGATGCGCACCGCGCCCTGCTGTGCTCCTCTAACCGCCCTGGTGTCTGGCTGCGCGTAATCAGCGGCCAGGCGAGTTGCCTCAACCTCCCACCCCGCCATAAAGGTCTCCCCCTTACTCTCACAGATATTGTGGAGCGCACAGCAAGTAGCAATAACAATGGGGATATTCTTTTCGCTGAGGTCTGAGCGAGTCAGTAAGCTGCGCCAGCGCGCTTTTAAACGTCCAAATGCACATTCCACCACCATTCGGCACTTGCTCAGCCTGTAGTTGAACAGGTCCTGACTCCTGTCCAGGCTGCCTGTGTACGGCTTCATGAGCCATGGCATTAAGGGGTAGGCTGGGTCCCCAAGGATCACGATAGGCATTTCAACATCCCCAATGGTCACTTTCTGGTCCGGGAAGAAAGTCCCTTCCTCCAGCTTTCGAAACAGAGCAGAGTTCCTGAAGACGTGAGCATCTTGTACCTTTCCCGGCCATCCCACGTTGATGTTGGTGAAACGTCCCTTGTGATCCACCAGGGCTTGCAGCAGCATTGAAAAGTACCCCTTGCGGTTTATGTAGTCGGTGGCTTGGTGCTCCGGTGACAAGATAGGGATATGGGTTCCATCTATGGCCCCGCCACAGTTTGGGAATCCCATTTCAGCAAAACCATCCACTATTGACTGCACGTTGCCCAGAGTCACTACCCTTGCTATCACCAGGTCTTTCATTGCCCTGGCAAATTGGATCACAGCAGCCCCCACCGTAGATTTGCCCACTCCAAATTGATTCCCGACTGACCGGTAGCTGTCTGGCGTTGCAAGCTTCCACAGGGCTATCGCCACTCGCTTCTCAACTGTGAGGGCTGCTCTCATCTTGGTATCCTGGCGTTTCAGGGTAGGGGACAGCAAGTCACAAAGTTCCATGAAAGTGCCCTTACGCATGCGAAAGTTTCGCAGCCACTGGGAATCGTCCCATACCTGCAGCACGATGCGGTCCCACCAGTCTGTGCTTGTTTCCCGGGCCCAGAATCGGCGTTCCACGGCATCAACCTGCCCCAGTGACACCATGATTTCCACATTGCTGGTGCCTGTGCCTTGTGAGAGGTCTATGTCCATGTCAATTTCCTCATCACTCTCGTCGCCGCGCTGCAATCGCCTCCTCGCCTGGTCCGGGTTTCGCCTTGGCATGTCCTGGCTCTGCATATACTCCAGGACAATGCGCGTGGTGTTCATAGTGCTCATAATTGCCGCGGTGATCTGAGCGGGCTCCATGATCCCAGTGCTAGCTCTGGCGCCTGGTCAGAAAAAAGGCGCGAAAGTAGTATCTGATGGACCAGGAGAAGGAGGGAGGGCGGGAGAGAGGGAGGGCCGAGTGACGACATGGCGTACAGGTACAGGAACAGGGAGAAACACAAACAACTGTCACACAGAATGGTCCCCCCAAAGATTAAAATGAAAACCCTGGGCTTAGCAGGCCGTTGATTTGACGGAGGGAGGGGGAAGTAAATGAATACAGAGCAAATCTATTTTGTACATCTTAAGACGACGGTGCAGCGTGACTGATAGCCCTCAGCATCTTTCTGGGTGCTTGGCAGCAAATACGGGGCGGCGTATGACGATGGTCTTCAGGCCTATTGCACAATCGGCTGCTCGGGGAAGACTCTGCTAACGTGCGATGACCCGACTTGTAATAGGACGGCTAATAGTCGTAATACACCATTTACTGCCAAAAGGCAAGCCCCACGGCTGCCAGCACCCAGATCGCCGATGAAGGCTACCAGTCTACTGCACCGTCTACCGCCAAAAGGCAGTTAGCAGCTGCTGCTGTGTAGCAATGCAGTCCCACGTCTGCTGGCACCCAGAGGACATATGGTGACGGTGAGCTGAGCTGAGCGGGCTCCATGTTGTCTGCACAGGTAACCCAGGTAACCCAGGTAAAGAGGCGCGAATCTATTGTCTGCCGTTGCTGTGACGGGGGAGGGAGGGGCCTGACGACATGTACCCAGAACCGCCCGCGACACTGTTTTGCATCATCTGGGCATTGGGATCTCAACCCAGAATTCAAAGGGGCGGCGGAGACTGCGGGAACTGTGGGATAGCTGTGGGATAGCTACCCATAGTGCAATGCTCTGGAAGTCGACGCTAGCCTTGTACTGTGGACGCGGTCCGCCGACTAGAGCACCTAGAGCATTTTATTGTGTGGACACACACAATCGGCTGTATACAACCGATTTCAATAAAACCGGCTTCTATAAATTCGAACTAATTTCGTAGTGTAGACGTACCCTTAATTTGTGCTAAAACCTCCTTTGCTGACACCTCAATCTGGAACAGTTCCTCAGATTTGTCACCTAAACAAAATGGCTCAGGTGTGGAAACCTTCCCCACATTCTCTGCAGTGAAGACTGATGCAAAGAATTCATTTAGCTTCTCCACAACAGTCTTGTCTTCCGTGGATGCTTCTTCAGCCCCTCAACCATCCATTGATTGTTTGGCAGGCTTCCTGCTTCTGATGTACATAAAACAAATTTTTGCTGTTTGTGTCTTTAGCTAGTTGCTCTTCAGATTTTTTCTTTGTTAGCTTGCCTTATACTTTTACACTTGACTTGCCAGAGTTTATGCACCTTTCTATTTTCCTCTCTAGGAATTTGACTTCCAATTTTTAAAGGATGCCTTTTCCCCCCCTCTAACTGCCTCTTCTACTCTGCTTAAAACAAAAAAAAGAGTAAAATCTGGTTCAAAAGGTAGATCAAGTGTACAGTTTCTAATTTGGGTTGAAAGCTATATATCTATTGGACTTCTTGGGTATCAGGAAAGTCTGACCTCTGAAACTTTCAGCTATTAGGGGAGTCACATGGCAATGGGGTTAAACCTGTTTTTTCTGTTTGTTTTTTAAACACTCCTTTCTCAAATGTGATTAATTTCCAGAACACAATAAGCCACATGCAGAGGCAAACAGGATGCTACTCTTATTAAATCAACCTTTGTTAGGTTCTTTGTAGTTAGACAGCAGGAGAGAAAGAAGTTCAGTCCATAGGTCATTAGAAGAAATACTTGCATAGTGACTAACAGACACTATTTAAAACATTGCATTATTTAAAACATTGCATTTCCTATTCCTGAGTAATAAAGATTCTTTAGACAATGTGGCCACAAAGGTATTTAGGCTCCTAACTTCCACGGGCCTGTATTCCTAACATGTGGCTTGTTAGGTTTTTTGTAACTCTTAGCAACAGAGATGGGGTTAACAAGATGCATCTGGTCATGTTGTTTTATAACCTTGTTAAGGGAACAGAGCGAGTGTCCTGATTACAGAGGCAGAACTGTATGGCTGTGAACAATATATTCAAGGTATAGTTAACATCCTCCATTATCTTGGATTTGTCAGCACTGAGTTCCATGTGCCATCCTGCTTCTTATTCACTTAGTGCAGAAAGTCTTGTCAAGCCCTGACTCTCCTATATAATGTCATCTTCACATTTTCCCACTGACTGTTCACACTCCTCTCCAATCTATTCATGATCATATCAGACAATACTCATGTGGCTGGGGGCCTGACTCCCCGGCCCAGGGAAGGTTGAGGCCACACCGAAGTTTGGCTCAGGCCCTTATCTCAGGGCACAGTGCACACAAAAACTTGGGCAAACCCACCAAAATAAAGAAGTTCCTCTGCCCAGCATGGGCTATGAGTCCCTGAGGGTTTTCCCTTGGTCCTTTTGCAGTTCTCCCTCTTCAGCCTGCCTGCCTAGGAGTTGCCTAATATCTCAGTTCATTTTCCAGTAGTACAGGGCCTACTACATGAACCAACCTGCCCTCTAATGCACCTCTCAGCTGAGCCCTTGCTGGCCTTTATAGGAACCAGGTGCTCTTCATCAGGACCTACAACCTCAGCTGGAATGTAGCTAAACAGTCATATGTGGGGCTGGACTGATCTTAAAGAGGCCAGTCACTGATGACAGCTGATCTGAGTACCGACCCTGAGACACCCCACTTTTAACTGTTTGCCATGTTGAAAATTCATCATTTATCCCTATAATTTTATTTTCTGTCTCAACCAATTTCAAATCCTTGGCACATATGTATTTCTCATGCCAGAGCTACTTACCTTCCTAAACAACCTCCTGGGAGAGATTTTGAGAAAGCCTTTGAGAAAGTCCATATAAATCATAGCTACCAATCACTTTTGTCTACTGGTCTGAGGTGCATGAGCGATTCTAACAGATTGAAAGGCTTGACTTACCTTTACACAAGTTGTGTTGGTTTCCCCATCATATCGTTTTCACCTTGGTATTTCACTAAAAGAACATGATGATAGTTCAAACCAATTCACCTGGAAGTGAAGTAAGACTTTTCACAATTTCAGGAAAACTGCACCTCTGATTCCCTCTGGGGTCTGCTCAAAGGATGCACCCTTAGGTCTCAGGCCTCTAGCCATCACCTCTCTCTGGGCAGGGACCTGCATCCCTCTCCCTCCTGACTGGGGGGTTTAGGAGACAGTCCACCCACATTTCACTGAGACTATCCCAGCAGATCTGACCTGAGACCACCCCCGGCAGTTCTCTTTCTCTCTCAAGGGTCATGACATTGAATCTTAGTGACCAACCAGCTTTCAGAGAGCACAGAGCCCTTTATTTGCAGAGGAAACATATAAGGAAAAATAAAAGGTCTAACTGCATCCTGAAGTTTACCAGGTCCCTCATCTTTCCTGGGGAGACCCTCGCAGGTTCCAGTCCTTCAACCCCTTCAGCAGGGTCACCCCTCTTGGTTCAAAGTTCATGCAGGTTATTGAATCATAACATAAACCCATGAGCAACCAACTCACCCCCGAGTATGTTGAGTAGTGTCCTTTTGCCTCAGGTTCTTAAGTCCAGCAACCAAAAGTTCCTTTAACATGCCCCTCCCTTCACCACACCCCACTCACAGTTGTTGTCCTTGGTCAGTGAAGACCCAGATTTCAGAGGTACATCTGCAGTGTTCACCTCCCACCCTGATAAAAGGAGGAGGAAGGCACCTTGCTGGCTCTGCTGCCCGGGTGCTTGCTCTAGCATCTGCCGCTCCGCTGGCTGCCATGCTGGAAGCTCACTGCTGTGCTTCACTGACTGCTCGCTGCTGCAGTCTGTCAGCCACTCCACTGGCCACCCTGCCAGCCGCTTGACACTCCCCTCTACTCTGCCAGCCACTCAGCAATGTCTTGACATCCCACCACTTAAAGCTCTCAGTGATCTCAGCTGTTAGTGGGGGAGTTTCACTGCTAGCACAGACTGGACAGTCTCTTGCATCAGAGGTACTGTGCCAAAGTAGATCTAATGCTAAGACCCAGTAATCAGTGATTTCATCTGTGTTGGTCTGCAACAAGACTCTTGGTTGAATCTTAATCACCTCTATAATTACACAGTGGAGAGAAGAAGGGTCAAATGGTGTCTGGGAAACCTTAGGCACAGCCCACACCACCAAGTTCAAGTTCCTGTCCCCACCCTCTCTCAATTCCACTGGGCTTTGGCACCCATATCCCCTGCTTAGCAAGTGCAGTTTCGTTGAGGGTAAGTCCCTCAATCAATGTATGCCAAGCACAGTTCTGTTGCCCTTGATTCCCACAACAGGGATACAAAACCCTTTATTACTCCTGCCCCAATAACAAAGTGACTTGCGATCCAACACCAGGCAAAAGTAATCATTTGGGCAAAGCATTCCCATTGTGCTGTGTGCCTAGGCAGAGTGGGCGTGTCTATGCAAACAAGATTGGTTCATGAAATCTTCTTCCCCAGCTCATCACTAGATGTCAGGGGAAAGTTCGTGCAGACCCTGCTTATATATGGTTAAGTAGCTTCTGTGATGAACCTAAGGATTTTAATATCATACATTTGACTTCAGGGTCATAACAGTGAGCTTCTCCATTTTTTTTAAAAATCCCCATCTCTGAATTTTAGTGACATTGTGATAATTTTTGCTAGAATCTCTCCCATGAAGATGTTGCACTTAATATTGTGGTCACTAATATTAGTTGAACCAACTCCTCTGTGTCACTTAGGACTAAGCTGAGAACAGCCTCTCCACTTGTGTCTCCTAGAACAGGCTGTCAGGGTTCTCTTCCCACTCTGAACTCTAGGGTACAGATGTGGGGACCTGCATGAAAGACCCCCTAAGCTTATTTCTACCAGCTTAGGTTAAAAACTCCGCAAGGCACAAATTCTCCCTTGTACTTTGGATTAGGTAAATGCTACCACCACCAAGTGATTAGACAAAACTCAGGGAAAGGACCACTTGGAGTTCCTACTCCCCCCCTAATATCTCCGCAAGCCCTACACCTCCTTTCCTGGGGAAGTTTGAGAATAAACAAGAAAAAAGGTAAAAGAAAGCACCTCTGTAAAATTAGAATGGAAGATAATCTCACGGGGCAATCAGATTCAAAACACAGAGTATTTCCCTCTGGGCAAAACTTTAAAGTTACAAAAAGAAAACCAGGAATACACCTCCCTCTCAGCACAGAGAAAATCACAAGCCAAAATAAAAGTAAGCTAACATATTCCCTTGCTAGTACTTACTAATTCTAATGGAGTTGGATTGCTTGCTTTCTTGATCTGTCTTCGGCAAGCACCCAGAACAGACAGATAAAAGCCTCCCCCTCCCCCACTCAGATTTGAAAGTATCATGTCCCCTTATTGGTCCTTTGGGTCAGGTGCCAGCCAGGTACTTGAGCTTCTTAACCCTTTACAGGTAAGAGGATTTGGTGCCTCAGGCCAGGAGGGACTTTATAGTACTGTATACAGAAAGGTGGTTAACCTTCCCTTTATATTTATGACACAGGCATTTAAGTTTATAGAAATGTTCAGTCCCTTTTTATGTTTTTTATTATTATATTACACTACAATAGCACCTAGAGGCCTCAACCAAGTTGAAGTCTCATCATTCTGTTTGGGACTCTTTAGGCAATGACATGTAATAATAAGCTTTGTATCTCTCTGGCCATCTTAAATTTTGTTGGGCAGAGAAGCTTTCAGCAAGGGATGCTTTGCCTGATAAATGGAGTCCTCATTGTACAGAGCAGAGATTCAGTTTCAGTATTAATAGATTTACATCAGCATAGACCCCCCAATGGCTCTCGGGAATTAACCTTTCATACTCTGTCTCTCATTGACACCTATGGAGTGTATCAAACTCACTCTTTAGAAGGGGCTGAATTCTATTGTTACATTATGGTCCTTGGATCAAGAAATAAATGTCAGATTCCACAATCTTCTCAATCCACAGGAGAGCTCCCACTGATGGCAATGGGAGGTTGGCACAGAGATCAATGGTAGAACATGGCCTTAAAGTAGCAATGATACCAAGAAATGAAAAGTTCTGTTGTTTATTATTTGTTCAGTATCTTACTGCCACACTCAGTATCACTTACTGGGTAAATCTTCTCCCCTTTAAGACTAATTCTAATTTTTGCCCTTTGTTTATCTCCCCCCTTCACTGTCTGTGTCTCTCTTCTGGTTTTCCATCTATATTTCATTCCCTGTTAACTCCCATCTTTCCACCCATATGGACCTGCTTCCCACCATCTTCCACATTCCATCCCCTAAAACAGTCAGCAATGAAATAGTTCATGTTGACTCTGAAGTGTTACCACTGGAGTTTAGAACTAATACCCCAAGGAGATTACTGAGGGTCAGGGTTTAACATTAGAGGTCATACCACCCAGAGTCTTCAGACCATCTGCAGACTCAGGGAGTTGTGACCAGGGTCCCAGGGGGGGCCACACTGGTTACTCAATTAGGGGAAATGGCAAAGAATGGGGCAGACAATCCCCAAAGCTGGTGGTTATTCCAACACTTTGATCCACCAAGCTAGCCACAAAACAGCTTCCACAATACCTTACTGGTTTACAGAGAAGCCAAAACACAGTTCCCTTAAAAGCAACCCACCCTTTGGGCTTCCTCCCAGACGGCCAAGTCAAATATGAAAGTTCTACCAATCCCAAAGGATCAGACACATTACCTCCCAGGTTAATGAATATTTCAGATCTTACCCAAATACATGCTTACAACCAATTTTTATTAATTAAACTAAAATTTATTTAAAAAGAAAAGAGAGAGAGTATTGGTTAAAAGATCATTATGCATACAGATATGAGTACAGTTTGGAGATCAGTTTAATAGTAGAGATGGTGAGCTTTGGAGTTGCATATAGTTATTTCAGAATTAGTCCATAGGTTATAATCCAATGTTCATATCCAGGGTGATCCAGGTGGGACTGGAGATCTCAGTCTTACGACTCAAGCTTCCCCTGAATAAAGCTCAAGCAGATCTGAGATAATCAGGACCCAAGAGTCCTTTATACAGTTTTAGACCTTCACTTGACAGCATGGAGTCTTCAGGCAAATAATAGGTTTTTGAAATAATCTTCTCTTTCCTAAATATCACCAGTAATTAACTATATGGATTCATCATCACTCCCATAACCACATTGGTCGTTGGGTCACCATCACTGATGAGCAATCAACCAATTGTCTCCACCCCTGACAATTGTGTCAGTGCTTGAGTCTCTGTGAAGTCCGTTCCTGTCCACTCTTTTATGTTGTCAATCCATCTCTTCTTTTGTCTACTTCTTCTTTTCTTCCCCTCTAATGTCCCTTGGATAGGCAAAATGATCTTGTTACATTGCCATACCACTTCAGTTTGCACTTCTTCCCAGTCATCAGGAGATCTTCATGTGACCCAGCGCATTGGGTGATGATGTTGTGGACTTATTCATTAGTGAAGTAGAAGATGTGAGTAGTGAGTAGGTTGAAGTAGGAGATGCCCCAGATTTTATGGAAGTTTCTCATCTCTACTGCCTGTATTTTCCATTCAAGTTCTGCCATACGGGTCCATGTCTCGCACACATACAAAAAAATGGAGATGACCAGCGCATGCAGCAGTTTCAATTTGGATTTCAGGGAGATGTTCTTGGTCCTCCAAATTGGCTTTAGCTTTGCCACTGCTGCTGTTGTTTGTGCAGTTCTTCCCAGAATTTCTGCCTTTGATCCTTCATCAGTGATGATTGCCCCCAAATATTTGAATTACTTCACTGTCTCCAGCTCTTGTCCATGACAGTGATATGTGAGCTGATCCCATCACATTTGTTTGTCATCATCTTGGTTTTCTCTGCACTGATTTCCATGCCATATTTTGTGGAGGTTTCATCCAATCGTTTCACAAGGCTGGCAAGTTCATCTTTGCTACCTGCCAGGCCATCAGTGTCATCAGCAAACCAAAGATTTGAGATTGTTCGCCCCAAAGTACTGACTGTGCATATGTGATCTTTTAGTGCATCAGTCATTATGCTTTCCAAGTAGATGTTGAACAGTGTGGGTGAAACAGTGGTGTGAAACCACTCTCCTATTGTGCCTTTGACGACAACTGCACTGCTGGCCCTGGCGTGAAGTTGATTAATGGTAATAAGTTTTCGACCAACATCGTACTTCTTCATGGTTGCCCAGAGAGCTTCATGCCATACTCTTTCAAACGCTCTCTTGAAGTCAACAAAGACATGGTAGATGTCCTGCTGGTGTTGTAAGTACTTCAAACATAAAACATGAAGGCTGAAAATCTGTTCTGCGGTACTTCTTCCAGCATGAAAGCCAGTGTATTTTTCAGTGGTGATATTCTCTGCTTGTGGCTTCAATCTGCTCAATATGACTTTCAACACCACTTTACTGGGATGGCTAATTAAGCTTATGGTCCAGCTTTTGACACAATTGCAGGTTGCCTTTCTTTGGCAGAGTGATGATTTGTGACAATGTCCATGTGGAGGGCCAGTCACTGCTCTGCCAGATCTTGTTGCAGATCTTGGTGAGTACATCTATTACTATTTCTCTTCTGAATTTTATCAGTTTAACTGGGATGTTGTCAATACCCGTAGCCTTTCCGTTCTTCACTGATTTCACAGCTGTCTCCACTTCTTCATGCATTATTGGAAATACATCCTCCTCTGTTGAATCTGGGCTCTCTAGGATACTAGGATCTCCATTTGTCTGGTGGTTGTATAGATAAGAGCAGTAGTTTGTCCACATATTTCTTCTGGAAGACTGTTCCCTTCTCTGTCTTGAATTGCGTTAGCTTTGGTCCATCTTTCTTTCACCAGATCTTTTACAACCTGGAAGGCTTGTTTCCTATTTTTATCATTGATACACTCTTCAATTTTAGAGCATTGTTTTTTGATCCATATGTCCCTGGCCACCTTCATTCTTTTCTTGATCTTTCTGCCTATCACTCTCTATTTATCAGATCCCTCATTGCTGTTCTTGTCTCTCTTTGAGTTCTCTTCTAATATCACACATTTGCAGTATTTCATTTGTGACCCAAGGTTTTGTCTTCTTACGGTGTTTCCCAAGGATATCCATTACTGCCTCATTCATTACCGTGTTAAAATTGTTGGTCATTGTTTCTACATCTTCCTCTAGAACAAGCAGTGGGGTAAATTTTGCACCGATAATGACTCTGCAATGCTTCAGTCTCTGAGTCTATCTAAGTCCAACTTGATTCTGGTGAACTTTGGCTTGACAATTTTCCTTAGATGCAGCCAGAAGTTTATCATCACAAGGTTGTGATCACTTCCAATATCAGCACTGAGGAATCTCCTAATTACATGGATTAACATAAGGTAAAAAAAAACAAAAAACGAGGAGTCCTTGTGGCACCTTAGAGACTAACAAATTTATTTGGGCATAAGCTTTAATGGGCTAGAACCCATGTCATCAGATGTATGAAGTAAAAAATACAGGAGCAGGTATAAATACATGAAAGGATGAGGGTTGCTTTACCAAGCGTTAGGTCAGTCTAATGAGATAAATCAATTAACAACAGGATACCAAGGGAGGAAAAATAACTTTTGAAGTGGTAAGAGAGGGGCCCATTACAGACAGTTGACAAGAAGGTGTGAGTAACAGTAGGGAGAAATTAGTATTGGGGAAATTAAGTTTAGGGTTTGTATGACCCACCATCCCCATAAACATGATATAGTTCTGCGGTGACCTAGAATCCTACTTTCAACATCTCCGACTCAAGACATATTTCCAACACACCACTGAACACCACATTAACACACAGGAAGCTTCCTACCAACACTACAAAAAGAAGGATTCTGTGTGGACTCCTCCTGAAAGTCAAAACAACAGATTGGACTTCTACATAGAGTGCTTCCATCGATGTGCATGAACTGAAATTGTGGAAAAGCAGCATCACTTACCCCATAACCTCAGCCATGAAGAACACAACGCCATCCACAGCCTCAGAAACAACTCTGACATCATAATAAAAAAGGCTGACAAAGGAGGTGCTGTAGTCATCATGAATAGGTTGGAATATGAACAAGATACTGCTAGACAGCTCTCTGACACCACATTCAACAGGCCAGTATCCTCTGACCCCACTGAGGATTACCAAAAGAAACTACACCATCTGCTCAAGAAACTCTCTAAAGAAGCACAGGAACAAATCTACACTGACACATCCCTAGAGCCCTGACCAGGGGTATTCTACCTGCTACCCAAAATCTATAAACCTGGGAATCCTGGACGCCCCATCATCTCAGGCATTGGCACCCTGACAGCAGGATTATCTGGCTATGTAGACTCTCTCCTTAGGCCCAACACTCCCAGCACTCCCAGCTATCTTCGAGACACCACTGACTTCCTGAGGAAACGACAATCCTTTGATGATCTTCCAGAAAACACCATCCTGGCTACAGGGCCAGATTAACTTTTTGTGGGCCCGGCGCCAAACATATTGGTGGGCCCCCATGTGGTTGTGATGAACCCCTTCCAGATATGGTCCTAGCATGACAGCACGATTGATGCCATAGTAAATGTGGTATTGCCGGGATGGGGATGAAAACATTTATTCAAAAACAAAATAAGATATTTGAAGCCAAACTGTGACCTCCACTCAGCCCATAGAGAACAAACTGGGCTAACATCAATGTACTCAGAACACTGAATTTGGTTTGTGTGGGAGGGAGGTTGTTAGTTTTGTCTTTTTTCTTTAAACACCCAGGGCCTGCTTAGGGCCCTGAACACAAGTGCTTAATTAGGACACTTATGAGCCATATTAAGCCCGGCTGCACCAGTCAGTGATGTCGCACCTGCATCTCCCCACCACCACCTCCTCCACCCAAAGTTATGTTTCCTAAATACATTTTTTGAAGGCTGCATTTTCTACTTTGGTACAATAATGTTTACAAAACTTTGGGGCGGGGTGTGTGGAGGAAAATTGCTGGTGCCCATCTTTTGCAGGGAGAAAGGGCCACTGAAACACACACACTTTACCACAAAGGCTACCACAATCCAGCCTCAAGTTCCTACCCCAATCTTCACACCTGGGCTCTCCTCCCATCCCTCCTACTGTCCCCATCCCATACAACTAACCCCCTAACAAAGGCTCTCCTCAATCTCCCTGCTACTGCCCACTCCCTACACACTTTCACCCCAGGGTTGTCACCTCCATCTCTTCTACTACCCCCCTTCTACACACACACACACACACACACACTGAGCCAACCCCCACCTTCAACCCAGACTCTCCCCTCCCTCCCTCTGCCCCCTGCCACACCAACCCCCACCTTAACACCCTGCTTCTCCCCCCACACAGAGTCACCACCAGCTCCCCCATCACACCCAGACTTGCCCCACAACTGCCCCTTTCCCCCAAAACTGGTCTGCGCCCACTCCCCGGAGTGCAGGGAGGTAGTTTCTGGGCATTCCCACTGGCAGGGGGCGTGGCAGCCAGCACTGACAAGTCCCACTGTCATTGCCCCTCCTGCTCCCAGGCACCACAGACAATCCATGTGTGGGGGTGCTGAGGAGGTGTGAGGGGAGTGCAGGGTCAGGGCAGGGCCAGGGGCTCAGGGGGCTGGGGGTTTCAGCGGTTAGGGTGGGCAGGAGGTTGCAGGGGTTAGCGTGGGCAGGGGGCTGCAGGGTGGGCTGGAGTCAGGGGGGTGATCACGCAGGGGGCTGGAGGGGGTATGCCCCAATTCCAGCCCCTTCCCCTAGGCCTCACCCCAGCTTGTCTTCTCCTCCTCCCCAGAGTGGTGTGCTGCCGGTCGCACCTCCTTGCCCCCCTCCTGCCTGCAAGCCTGATCCAACTGACCAGTGGGGGGGAGGGGAGGAACGTAGCATGCTGAGGAAAGAGGCGGGGGAGAGGCCTCATCCCCGCCTCTTCTTCTCCTCCTCCCTCCCGGACTCAGAGCAGCATGCTGCGGCTCCCTCCTCCCTCCTCCCCCCGGCAAAACGTAGGTAGCACGCTGGGGAAAGGGGCGGGGCAGGAGCAGGGCTGCCGGCAGAGGCTGGCATGGAGCTGCAGCAGCCCGCAGCATCAAGCTCTGACCCCACAGGAGGGGGGGGGCAGAGGAGAGTGCGCTGGGGCCCCTTTCAACTGTGGGCCCGGCGCCATGGCGCAACTGGTGCCATTATAAATCCGGTATTGCCTGGCTACTATGGATGTAGAAGCCCTGTACACCAATATTCCACACAAAGATGGACTACAAGCCATCAGGAATAGCATCCCCAATACCATCATGGCAAACCTGGTGGCTGAACTTTGTGACTTTGTCCTCACCTACAACTATTTCAGATTTGGGGACAATTTATACCTTTAAGTCAGCGGGACTGCTATGGGTACCCACATGGCCCCTCAATATGCCAACATTTTTATGGCTGACTTAGAACAACGCTTCCTCAGCTCTCATCCCGTACTCTACTTCCGCTACACTGATGACATCTTCATCATCTGGACCCATGGGAAGGAGGCCCTTGAGGAATTCCACCAAGATTTCAACAATTTCCACCCTACCATCAACCTCAGCCTGGACCAGTCCACACAAGAGGTCCACTTTCTAGACACTACAGTGCTAATAAACGATGGTCACATAAACACTACCCTATACCGGAAACCCACTGACCGCTATACTTACCTATTTGCCTCCAGCTTTCATCCAGACCACATCACACGATCCATTGTCTACAGCCAAGCTCTCAGATACACCTGCATTTGCTTCGATCCCTCAGACAGAGACAAACACCTACAGAATCTCTATCAAGCGTTCTTAAAACTGCAATACCCAGCTAGTGATGTGAAGAAATAGATTGACAGAGCCAGAAGGATACCGAGAAGTCACCTACAACAAGACAGGCCCAACAAAGAAAGTAACAGAACACCACTAGCTATCACCTACAGCCCCTAACTAAAACCTCTCCAGCACATCATTAAAGATCTACAACCTATCCTGAAGGACGATCCCTCACTCTCACAGACCTTGGGAGACAGGCCAGTCCTCGCTTACAGACAGCCCCCCAACCTGAAGCAAATACTCACCAGCAACTAGACACCACACAACAAAAACACCAACCCAGAACCAAACCCTGCTACAAACCCCAGTGTCAACTCTGTGAACATACCTATTCAAGGGACACCATCATAGGACCTAACCACATCAGCCACACCATCAGGGGCTCATTCACCTGCACATCTACCAATGTGATATATGCCATCATGTGCCAGCAATGCCCCCCTGCCATGTACATAGATTCATAGATTCTACGACTGGAAGGGACCTCGAGAGGTCATCGAGTCCAGTCCCCTGCCCTCATGGCAGGACCAAATACCGGACAGTCTTTATGCAAAAGAATAAATGGACACAAATCTCACATCAGGAATCATAACATTCAAGAACACTTCAATCTCTCTGGTTACGCAATAACAGACCTTTTCTCCAACAAAAAAACTTCAAAAACAGACTCCAACGTGAAGCTGCAGAACTGGAATTAATTTGCAAACTAGATACCATCAGATTAGGCCTGAATAAAGACTGGGAGTGGTTGAGTCATTACAAAACCTAAACTTATGTTCCCCAATACTAATTTCTCCCTACTGTTACTCACACCTTCTTGTCAACTGTCTGGCCCCTCTCTTACCACTTCAAAAGTTATTTTTCCTCCCTTGGTATCCTGCTGATAATTGATTTATCTCGTTAGACTGACCTAACACTTGGTAAAGCAACCCCCATCCTTTCATGTATTTATACCCGCTCCTGTATTTTTTTACTTCATACATCTGATGAAGTGGGTTCTAGCCCACGAAAGCTTATGCCCAAATAAATTTGTTAGTCTCTAACGTGCCACAAGGACTGCTCAGGTTTTTTTACTGATACAGACTAAAAGGGCTACCACTGAAATCTAACATAAGGTAATTATACATCAAGCAGTTTATCACAAACTTTAAAGAGACATACAGACAATGACATTATTTCACTCAAGTTTTATCTAAATGTTATATTGTTAACCTCTAACAAGATATAGGTAAACATAAACTACTACAATCACTATCTTCTTCCAGTTCTTTAACAATACAAGTTTGCATTTCAAAGCCCTGATCTATCTAACCTTGCTTTGCTAGCTACTTGTAAGGAATAGCCCTAATTACCACTTACATACTTTCCTAATATGTCTTCAAAGGTAGAATTTGGGTCATTTACCCTGCCAGTTGCTCAACCCTTTCTGGCTCAGTATCACAAGAGTCAAAAACTGTCAAAAGACTTGTTAATTCTCTATGTGGCCTTGCGTTTCAGATACTTAAACATTTATCAGCCAGAGAAGACAATATGTAGCAATGCTTAACAGCAGAACAAGTCCAATCTGCAGCCAGTGAATCACAAAAATATTCCACACCATTTCTTTGCTCCGAGTCTTTAGTCTGCAGATGAATATACGGCGTTGAGATAGAAGAAAAGCCATCCTGCTTGTCCTTGTACCTGGGCTTTTCTGATGGCTGAATGCTGCATAATCCACAAGTATAACACCAGGTTTTATCTTCTGCAAAACTTGCAACTCTTCACTTGTCTTTTCATCTATGTGACTTTCAGACAAGCTGTGAAAACAAAAATGAACAATGGCAAAAAACTATCAACCTAAAGTCAAATTAGTAAATATTTATCAAGAACTTAATAGAAACCAATCTTAATGGAGCATTGCGATTTTAAAAGCACAGATGTCAGGAAAATCAGTGTTAAAGTTACAATAAGAAAAGACAGCTTTGGAAAGTACAGAAATGCAAAATTAAGGTCCATTGACAACACTAACTCTGCCCTCCTAAACCCCGCCATCCTATTCACCCTCCATCTCAGGTAGATGTGTCTAACAGCATCAGAGAGTACGTGGCAGTTCAGCCAGGAATATCTCAAACCCCACATTACTGTGGACTTTTGTCTGAAGACATCTTAAATCCCTTCCAACACACATCATGCAGCTGATTATACTTAACCAAATTGCGAAGGAAGAGGAGATGTAAGATGTTCACTGACGCAGGGAGCTGGATCACTGTGGAGAGTGAATGGTCAAAACAGTTGTCAAATATCCAGGGGCTGACAGGAGGAATGTGTATCCTGGAATGGGAAGGACTTGGAGAGACCTTTGGTGTATCTGGGAAGAATCAAACCACTGCTTTGATTTTCCATTTAAGGCTCTGGATTTACTGTACAAACATGAATGAATTTAGCCTAAGAACACACCTGTGAGGCAGCTCAAAGGTAACCGCATTTGACAGATAGGTAACTGAAGCAAAAAGAGATTAAATTTTCAAAAGCCTGTGCAGCCAAACCCGGCGGGGGGCAGCTACAAGGGTTTCCTTTTTGTTCCTCTGGAAGCTCAGAGAGATATTTAAATGAAGTGTGTGGGGGGGGGGGAATGGGGGACATACATCAGGGGTCTAGTGGGAGTATGGAACAAAAGGAGAGAACAGGGTGTGGTTAAGGGCACAGCGGCTCATTCTGAATTTTCAAAGCCATGGTCCCAGACAGGCGCTGGTCTCATCACAAGAGACATGGAACTAACTCAGAAGGTGCAAATTCACACCCTCAGCTCCCGGCCAGGCATTAGTTCAGACAAGACTCACCATACCCAGAGACCCCCACTGCACACGGATGACCCAGGGCCCAAAACACACTGGACAATCACAGCTGCACAAGGAGTCAGGGCACTATGGAGAACGACACAGATAGAGCAGCTGTGGATTCATGGGGGAGAACTGGGGAGAATAAGGGGGAAAGGGGCCAGAGAGGAGCGGCACACATCCCTGGGGTTGAAGGGATGCAAGGGGAGAGGGAGAGAGAGCGAGAAGGGGCCTGTGAGGAAAGTCTCTTCCCCAGGGGGCTGCTGGAGGGACAAGCAACACTGCGGTGAAGTAACTCATAGAGCAGCCCCCATGGCTTTAACAAGGCCATGGAGACTGAGAGAGGGAAGGGGAAGTAGAACACAGGACCTGGGCAGATCAAACAGTGGTTCCAAGTCCAGGACCACAAGAGGTTGCTGGGGAATGCAGCTGGGAGCACCATGGGGTGCTGTCTCTGGTCCTGTGCCCAGACATGGGCCCTGAAGGGTTGCAGACACAGGGGAGCAGACAGGGAAGCAGAGGAAGCCCCTGAAGCAGCCACCATGCTGCCAGAAGTGACAGGAGTAGGACCGGGGGATCCAGCAGCAGTAGTATCAGAGATGGAGAGTGGCAGGAGAGAGGTGCAGTGGCAAACACAAGTCAAAGTTTGCCCACAGTAGCAGCAGCAAAGTGGTGCCACATGTTATCAGTGGCTGGGGCAAGCTCACAACGTGGCTCTTGAGGGATTTCTCTCCAACAGCAAAAATATGATATGGTGCGTGTCCATCAGGAAGTCCTGGAAGCCAATCGGCAAGTAGAGGCAGATTGGGAAGTGCTGACCAAGGGCTTCCAGCAATGGGCGCAGGGCCAGCACCAATTTCAGGACCATTCCCCATAATCAGTATTAAATGTAGAAATGTAATTTTATGTACTACACAGACAGCCATGGGCACAAGCCAAAGTGTTCAAATCGTATCTAGGAAATACCACACACTCCTGTGTTTCTACACAAAATCATTAAGGATATCTGGGAAGCCAAGGAAATTCCTCAGGGCTTCAAATATGTCATAGTTACACTATGCAAAAATGAAGGGAACAAATCCGACTGTGGTAATTATCAGGGTATCTCCCTGCTATCTGTAGGTGGTAAAATCCTAGTCCGTATTTTGCTCAATTGGCTTCTCAAGATAGTATCAGAGAAGTTTCTACCAGAGACCCAGTATGAATTTAGATCAGGTTGGAGCACCACAGACATGATTTACTTTTGTGAGACAGACTCCAGAAAAATGCATTCAACAAAACATGGAACTGTATGTTGTTGTTATTGATCTTTTTGAAAAGTTTGAAACTGATCAGAAATGGCCTTTGGAAAATTCTAGAAAATGTTGGCTGCCCCACCAAATTCATTATCACCATATGTCAATTCCACGAAGACATGACTGGTCAAGTGTTCTCAGATGGTGGCTTCTCTAAACCATTTCCCATATCTAATGGGATGAAAAAAGACTGCAAACTGGCACCATTCCCTTTTGGTCTCTTCTTTCCAGCCATTCTGAATTATGAAACTGACAACCTCCAAAAGGGCATGTACACAAAATATAGAATTGATGGAAAACTCTTCAATCTCCAAATGCTTACTGCAAAGAGGAAGTTCTTGAGAAACTCAAACATGAAGCCCTTTTTGCAGATGATTGTGCTCTATTTAGTCATAGTTAAATGTGACCTACCGCTTATCCTTGATAAGTTCTCAGAATGAACTGTAGCAGAGAGAGAAAGAGAGCCTGGGTATAAGATCTGATGTCTGAAACAGAGGCTGTGAACTAACATTGGGCCATGTAATAAAGCAGATGCTTATGAGTTCACTGTCCAGTACATGAAATTGGTCAAGTTGCTGCTAGCGTTGCTAAAACATAGATACTTCTAAGAAGCATTAGGCACTAGATATTTATGTAAATATATTCCAGAAGGCTAGTACAAATACACCCTAATCTAGCACAAGATAAGATTGTTTAACAGAATAATGAAAAGGGATATCAGGAATAAGGCACAAGAGGGGGCAACAAACACATGTCATGAAACACGTAAGGTGGTACATAAGTTTTCTATCCCAGTCTATAAATGTCGGGGTACCTCACCTTAACCCTTTGTGTGGCCTAGGGGACAGCAGAGACTCCCACTGCTGACTGAGCCGCTCCTTGTCACGGGGACTCATGTGTTAATGTACTTGTGCAAGTTGTTAGGATTGTGTCTTGAGGGCAATAAACCTGGCAAAGTGCCTTTATCATCCAACCATGCCAGTGGTTCTTCTCTCTGAGTAACACTGAGGTCTGCTGAATTAGCAGGCAGCACTCTCTGCTAGCGCTGATAACATCGGAGCTCAAAGAACAGAAGCACTGAGCAGCTGTAACAGCTTAGCAGCCTTGACAGCATCTCAGCAACAACATTTCACCCTTCAGCAACTAAACAGTTTGGACGCACTGTCATCCTGGAAAAACCTGAAGTCCTCTTTCAACCAGCTCCATCAACTACTACTACTCCGGAGCCAAACATCACAATTGATGGTACAGAACTAATAAACATCAATCACTGTAAATGCTTTGGTAGCACCATCTCAAATGATGGTTCCCTGGATCAAGAAATATGAGATAGAATATGGAAGGCAAGTCAGGCCTTTAGACGTTGCTACTGGATACTCAACCAGCACACCATCAGTCAATGGAATTGATTATATATATATATATTCATATGGGAGTGAAACCTGGGCAGCTTACAACAGATACATTAAGCAACTTAAAAAATTCCAGATGTGCTTTCTCCACTCCATTCAGAAAGTCAACTGGCAAAACAAAGTCTCAAACACTAACATTCCTGAAAAAGCAAAAACCAGCGCTGAGGCAATGATCATCCAAACTCAGCTTAGATGGACAGGTCATGTTATCAGAATGGGCAACAACGGACTACCAAAGAAAGTTTCCTATGGTGAGCTGAAAATCAGAAAGCTCAAGACGGAGAGTCAAAGAAAATGTTTCAAATCACCCTTAAGCAGAATCTGACCTTATGTGGCATAAACAGAGATAACTTTTAAGACATAGCCAAGGACAGACATGAAGGGAGAGCTACTGTCAATAATGGTTGTGAACAGTTTGAGGAAGACAGTCAAGAAAAACTGATTGAAAAAAGGGCCAAGCATCATGCAAAGTCTTCCATGGGAGCCTGCACTTTCCTGGGTGACATGTTTGCAGTCTTGCACCTCATGGATCAGGCTATACAGCCACATGAGAACACGTGTAATGCTGTGACAACATTATCAGATATGACAGACAGCCATACATGAGTTCCTAATAGATTTAGCAATGATTGACTGGTTTGGTGTTAGGAAGGAGATAACATTGCTTTTATGTAGGGTGACCAGATGTCCTGATTTTATAGAGACAGTCCCGATATTTGGGCCTTTTTCTTATATGAAAAATGAAATTTAATGTGGATAAATGTAAAGTAATGCACATTGAAAAAAATAACCCCAACTATACATACAATATGATGGGGGCTAATTTAGCTACAACAAGTCAGGAAAAAGATCTTGGAGTCATCGTGGATAGTTCTCTGAAGGTATCCGTGCAGTGTGCAGAGGCGGTCAAAAAAGCAAACAGGATGTTAGGGATCATTAAAAAGGGGATAGAGAATAAGACTGAGAATATATTATTGCCCTTATATAAATCGATGGTACACCCACATCTCGAATACTGCATACAGATGTGGTCTCCTCATCTAACAAAAGATATACTGGCACTAGAAAAGGTTCAGAAAAGGGCAACTAAAATGTTTAGGGGTTTGGAACAAGTCCCATATGAGGAGAGATTAAAGAGGCTAGGACTCTTCAGCTTGGAAAAGAGGAGACTAAGGGGGGATATGATAGAGGTATATAAAATCATGAGTGATGTGGAGAAAGTGGATAAGGAAAAGTTATTTACTTATTCCCATAATACAAGAACTAGGGGTCACCAAATGAAATTAATAGGCAGCAGGTTTAAAACAAATACAAGGAAGTTCTTCTTCACACAGTGCACAGTCAACTTGTGGAACTCCTTACCTGAGTAGGTTGTGAAGGCTAGGACTGTAACAGTGTTTAAAAGAGAAATGGATAAATTCATGGTGGTTAAGTCCATTAATGGCTATTAGCCAGGATGGGTAAGGAATGGTGTCCCTAGCCTCTGTTTGTCAGAGGATGGAGATGGATGGCAGGAGAGAGATCACTTGATCATTGCCTGTTGGTCCACTCCCTCTGGGGCACCTGGCATTGGCCACTGTCGGTAGACAGGATACTGGGCTAGATGGACCTTTGGTCTGACCCGGTACGGCCGTTCTTATGTTCTTATATAGGCTCCTATTACCCCTCTATCCCTTGTCCCGATTTTTCACACTTGCTATCTGGTCAGCCTACTTGTGTGTGCAGTACACTATGGGAGGATAACCCAATTGGGCCTCGTATTATTTGGTGAATATTTTAGAAATCCAGATCAAGTGGGGGGAGGGGTGGTAATTGTTTTGTAAAGGGTCCACTAGCCAAAAATTGACCAAAATTCTACAAATTGGCTGAGAACATTTCAACTAGAGCTGCTTAGAAAATGTTTCCCTCCATCCATCCCCCTCACCCCTAAAATGTTCACCTTTTAGTTGGGCGGAGAATCCTGAAAAAACAAAAATGTTTTAGTTTTCAGCTGAAAGTTTTTGAAATTTGAGCGTTCCGGTTTCTGAAAAGAAGGACTGGGCATTTGAGAGGAAAGCAGATAGTTCACATGAAAATTTTCATTTAATTCTAACCTCAATTTTCTGTCAAATGAATTTTTGACCAAAAATTTTCAACCAGCTCTGCTGCTGTCTACTTGTCAATCTGCGAACTTGCCCACTGAGCTTTCCACGGCTGCTTGACTAAAATTAAAAACAAAAACAAAACAAAAACTCTTACTCTGTGATCAAGGAATACCAGCCACTGCAGCTTATCAAACATGGCATTTCCATCTTTTTGGAAATTCCAGTATTTTGACATATTTTTAGATCCTAAATTGGAGAGGTTGAAATATTGAAACTTTTCACAAACAAAATATTCAGAAAAAAATTGAGTTGGGAACATTTCGAAGTTTTGGTCCTACATTTTCCATCTATATGAAATATATCAATATTACTGCATGAAAACATTCTGTATCAGAATGTATTACTGAATGGCAGCCTGCCAGAGCTGCTGCTGTGTCTCTCGGGATCCCTGCTGCCTCCATTCGCCTCACTCCCTAGCCACACTGTCTCCCATGATGCACCACAGTCTCTTCCTGTGCCTGAGCTCTGTAGTGCAGGCCCATCGTGGGGGACGTTTGCTGGAAGGAGAATGCAGCTCATAAGTGAGAATGTGGGGGGTGGGGGGGAGGAATGAGGGACCCAAACTACAATTCCCATGGGGCACTGCGGCAGTTCAGACAGACACCCGACCTGAAATGAAATGTTTTAAATTGATTTTTGTAACAAAAAAAGTTGAAAGAGCTTCACAAAAATCAACATTTTTCCATACAAAATTTCAGTTAGGAGGAAACCACCTTTTCTATCGAAAAAATTAATCAGTGGGAAATTCCAGACCAGCTGTACTAACTGCTGTACAAACACTGGGGGAGACACTGTCCCTGCCCTGAAAATCTTGCATCTCGTGAGAATTAAACACACCGGGAAGAATTCACCCTCCTTCTACAGTCCCTGCACACTGCTGCAGCAGCCTACGGAGAGGCCAGTTACATCTCCTTAGCTAGCGGGGAGGGAGGAATTCTTCCACTGCTAGCTTTGTGCTAGACAGTCACAAGCTGCTTTGTGCAAGCACTAGTGTAGGAGTTGGGAGGAGGCAGGTTGCCTAAGTTACACTGTTGGATGTTTAAGGCCTTGACCAGCCTGGAGTCAAAATGACACAAAAGTGACTTAAAGCCACTTTGGCCCCTTCCCTGGGTTGCACTTGTGTTTGCAGCACCTCCTGGAGACACAGAACACACTCCTGCCCTCAGCCCTGACGGATCAGCCCAATTCACCTCATTGGTCCATGCAGTCCATACACAGCTAGGTGACTGGAAGCCCAGCACACACTGCAACGGATGCTTTTGATACAGAAACCAGAAGTCACTTACTCGAGCTTCTCTAACTTGCAGTTTGGATGTTTCAGTCCTTCACACAGAAGCTTCACGCCTGAATAACTCAGGTTATTACTGCTCAGGTTCAGCACTCTCAGGGACTGGTTTGTGCTGAGCAGAGAGGAGAGATCTCCACAGCAAGCATCAGTCAGATGGCAATCCCAAACCCTGCAGAGATGGAGATGGGCACAGTGAACAGAGAGGAACTAACCACCCACTCCATTTAAGTCATTCACCAGTGTACTGAAGCACTAGTGACATCTACAGTTCAGGATGCTTCAGGATTTCCCCTCATGATTTTCAGTCACTCAGGACTTTTTCAAACTTACCTTTGGCTGAAATATTCCAGTTCTGCTCACTATTGCCCAAGTGTGAATGTCTTCTGGAAGTTTGAGATAAAACAAACCGTCCAGCTATTTTTGAGAACAAGGCAAGTCAGGGGCAGGAGGGATGGGGGGGTGGGAGTGGGAATAAACTTTCCTTCATTATAAAAACAAAATTCAAAACTTAAAAGGAAGCGCAAAACTCCCTCTCCAGTGCTTGTGTGAGTGCATTGTTTCTTTAAATTTGTAGAATCAAGCTAGGTATGAGGAGTGAGGGAAGGCTCCAGGAAGAAGCTCAAGAGTGAAGGGGAGAGAATAACTTTAGGCATAACAGTCTTTTCCTTAGTCTAATAAGGTTCCTTGTTCATTGTCAGAAAAAATCAACTCTTTCTGTGACTCTTGACCATTTTCATATGAGAGCACAAAAGTGCATGTAGATGTAAAGTGAACACTTGTGGGAGAAATGGCCCTAGGCTGGGGAAGTGCTGTACAGTGCCCTGCAGAAAATGGATTTTCTCGTGGCTGTTATGAACGTTTGTATACAACCATAAGATTGAATGTACAAACCCCACATTTACCTGCCCAAATGTTTGTGCACACAATTTAGTAATTGTATAGCCAGTTGCTCCCGCAAATGCAAATCCAGTTGCTCCTGCAAATTTTCATAAGTGAAAACAGGACCTCAAAATATTATCAGTGAAAAATTAGACAGGGCTTTTGCAAAGGCTGGTCTAACAAGGAAAGTATCAAGGAACCCAGCAATTACTTACACTAATTTCTGCAGTTTACAGCTGGGATGTTTCAGTCCTTGACATAGAAGTTTAATTCCTGAATCTCCCAGTTTATTCCCACTCAGCTCCAGCTCAGTCAGGGACTGGTTTGTACTGAGGGCAGCAGAGAGATCCCCACAGCAAGCAGCTGTGAGACTGCACTGCCACAACCTACAGGGTGAACAGAGAGAAAAATAACAAAAAACAATACATGTTTAGCAGAAGAACATGATAGTGTTAAATGGGGTGGGGGTGGGGGAGAGTGACGACAGGGGCGTGGGGAGCTGTTTCTTCAGGTAACAGTGTCAGAGGCTATCTCTGAACTTCGTGCAATCACAAAGCCATGGCTTTTGTCTTTTAATATTTTTATAAAAGCATGCTAATATAGGTTTTTTTCCTATTAAAAATGATTTTGTTGCAGTAGTTAACAGCTTCAAATAATAAGGTGGGAGATATTTATCTTACTCCTTCATGCAGTTACTCATTCTACAGGGCTTTTGTCTTTTTAAACTTTGATTATAAATGATGAGGATATGATGTTCACCCTTTACAACACTTAAATTAAAAGGACTCCTTACAGATAAAGTCAATTTCCAGTAAAATTTTAAGAAAACGGAATAAAGAAGTTTGATATAACTCCTGGTACAAAACTAAATCTGTTTTTTTAAAACTTTCCTTGGTTTAAATTTAAAAAAATAGCCTCTTTTACATAAGCTGCTTTTCATTTTAAGTTAGCCGGAGTGTGTTTTGCATAATTTCTTTACAGAAGTTTTCCTTTAGGCAAACATTTTAAAAAGCAAGCCTGTGTTTTTTGTTTTGTTTTGTTTTGTTTTGTTTTTTTGCAAGATAGAGTTTTCATATTATACTTTGGGCAAAACTGATGTATTCTTTTTTGAGATTTTCGTATTATACTCTTGCAATCTTTATAGTAGAACATCTTTTTTTAAAAGGTGCATCTTTATTTCCCTACAAAACTCAGTCACAGTGCTGTCTTTTATGTTAGGAAAAGAATCAAGAAAAGGGTTTGTTTCTTCAGATAACATTCGATCAATGTTCATCTTACATCTTCACTCAGTTGGGTGGGGGAGGGTGCTCTTGTAAAATCTTAGTATGATATGATTGGTTCAGGAAAATGCATTCTATAATGTAGCTATAGAACAGTTTCTGATTGATCCAACCAAGAGGCATGGTTTGCTTCCAAGGCTCACCACCCAGAATAGTTGTTATTTCACTACAGGCACCAGCTGGGGTAAGGTGCTTTGCTCTCCTCCTCTCTCTCTGCCATGTGCCCTGTGACACAGGCTTTAAACTCTCTCTCTTTGCCATATGCTCACTGACACTGTATTTTCTCCTCTTCTCTCTCCTTTAAAATCTCTTTGTCATGTATGCACTAACAAAAAGGAAATCTCTCTACCATGTGCTTACTAAACTTTCTCTCAGCCTAACAAAGAAATCTTTATTTTCTTTAAAACTCTTTATTTTTCCCTCTTTTCTTTCATACAATCTTTGAAATGATCTCATCTGTATTCTTTAATTTCTTTAAAACCCATTTTCTTTAATTTTCCTCTTCTTTTAACAATCTACCTTTATTTTTTTACTCTTTTCTTTCATTTCTCTCTGTCGCTCTATTCTTTATTTTCTTTAAAACTTTTAAAAACTTTTCCCTCCTTTCTTTAATTTCTCTCTCTCAGCCTAACAAAAGATTCTTTCATTTTCCTCATTTTTCATGAAAATTTGAAGCAACCCCATCTTCATTTTCTTTAAAATCCTCTTTTCTTTAATTTCTCTCTTTTTCTAACTCTTTATTTTCCACTCTTTCCTTCTTTCTTTCTCTCATCTCTATTCTTTATTTTAAAATAACCCTTATTTTTTTCCAAAAATATTCTTTTTTCTCTAAAGCACTTTTTAAACCCCTCTTTACTCCTCTCTCTGCCATGTGCTCAATGACAGAGGCTCTCTTGCTTTTCTCATCTGTATTCATTTCAAAATAACCCCTTTCTTTTTTTTCTTTAATTTTTCTCTCAAAACCCAGCCAAACATAGCATGCACACAATCACCCCCAACATTCCCCAATACAAAAATAAAAAATGAAAAAAAAAATCCAAAATGTCAGATAGTTCCAAACATGTACATGGCCAGAAACAGGACCAAAGGGTGGGAAATAAACCATAAAATGGTGTGGAAACCTGTCAGAATTTCATGGTGATGAGTGCTATCAAGTGGTTTACTACTGTCAATATGTGCAGGGCAGGAAATCCTAAACTTCTGCTGGAATTGGTGTTGATGGATCCTTCACTGAGCATCCGTGGTGGGAGTCTTGCCACTGTGCTGACTTCCTTCAGTTCTGCCACCGTCTTAGCCAAGCGTCTCGACTTCTCCATTCTCATTGAATTCCATAACCACAAACTCACATGTTAGGGCTTCCCCTCACCCTCCCGTCATGCAGACAAAAAGCAAAAGACCAGAGTCTGAAGTGCAGGCAATGCGATATTTATTGGGGTTACCAAGCAAGCATAATCCATAGCTCTGTATACCAGTAGAGCTTTTCCCTGTTCCCCCTTTCTCTTTCTGAGCAGGCATAATTAAACCTGTAGTGCATGCCCCTGGGACCACCCTGTACAACTTATGGTCATGTTCCATTTTGAAGGGTCATGAATCTGGGGGCTTTGGTACCACCTCTTTTGTATCCCATGGGAGGGGTAGGGAGTGAGGTTGTGTTATGGCCAAGGCCAGGCTTTTCTTTGGCTTTTAAGGTTTCTTATGCCTCCCCCACCCCCTGTACCCCCCATTCCTCTTGCCCTTCCAACTGGTTGCTTGACCTTGTCTTGAGATAGGATTCAAGGCAGTCGTCAAGTGTACAGCCACTTCCCTCTTTGACCCAGATGAAACACACCTCCAGTGTCAAAGAAAATATCAGAACCACAACAACTCACCAATTGAATTCAGAGATGAAAGACATTTTTCAAAGATACAGTTTATCTGACTATGAAAAAGCTAAATTTTACAAGAGGGTCCTGCAAAGGTACATGATGTTTGCCAAGCAGGGTGAAGCATAGACTTGTATATGTTGCGTCTCCACTGACCAAGGACAACACCGGTGAATGGGAAGAATGGTCATACTGGGTCAGACCAATGGTCCATATCACCCAGTATCCTGTCTTCCAACAGTGGTCAAGGCCAGGTGCTTCAGAGGGAATGAACTGAGCAGATCATTTATGAATATGTTGAACAGTAATGGTCCCAGTACCGACCTCAGGGATACCACTATTTATCTCTTTCCATTCTGAAAACTGATAATTTATTCCTACCCTACCATGCAACAAACCTCGATGCCAACTTTGCCCACATATCTACACCAGCAACACCATCACTGGACCTAACCAGATCAGCTACAACATCACCGGCTCATTCACCTGCACGTCCACCAATGTTATATATGCCATCATATGCCAGCAATGCCCCTCTGCTATGTACATTGGCCAAACTGGACAGTCACTACGCAAGAGGATAAATGGACACAAGTCAGATATCAGGAATGGCAATATACAAAAACCTGTAGGAGAACACTTCAACCTCCCTGGCCACACAATAGCAGATGTAAAGATCTTACAGCAAAAAAACTTCAGGACCAGACTCCAAAGAGAAACTGCTGAGCTCCAGTTCATTTGCAAATTTGACACCATCAGATCAGGATTAAACAAAGACTGTGAATGGCTATCCAACTACAGAAACAGTTTCTCCTCCCTTGGTGTTCACACCTCAACTGCTAGCAGAGCACCTCACCCTCCCTGATTGAACTAACCTCGTTCTCTCCACACTGATATATACCTGCCTCTGGAGATTTCCATTACTTGCATCTGAAGAAGTGAGGTTCTTACCCACGAAAGCTTATGCTCCCAGTACTTCTGTTAGTCTCAAAGGTGCCACAGGACCCTCTGTTGCTTTTTACAGATTCAGACTAACACGGCTACCCCTCTGATACTTGCATAGTGAGGGTGTCATGGCTGTGGTTCAGAATCAGTTCCACAAAAGCTCTGTAAGGGTAACATTTGTTTCTCTGGCTGATAAGATGGTCACCTTGAATAACATCCAGCTGATTAAAAAAGGTGGCAATGGGGTAGTTTGTTAGGGCTACCCTGGCATTGTCATCAATGTCTGATCCATCCTCTTTCACAACCTTGCAGCACATGTACAGCAGTGTGTACCTGAGGTCTAAGTAATGATCTCCATGTCCTGAAATAAAAAAATTGTAGAGGGGCATTCACTGCTAAAGCAGCAAAAGACGGCACCTCTACATAAAGGCTATCCTTAGTGCTGGTTTGTGTGGGGGCTATTTGAAATAGATCAAATTCTGATTTGGCTCATTCTTCAGAACTACAGTGAATAAAAGCCATTAAAATATATTCCTTTTACCACGGGTGACACTCCACCTCCTCTTCTTAGGGCGCCTTTTAGGTTTATGTCTGAGGCATGCTCCAATACCTTTTTATTTTAAAAGGGTCTGGGGCAGCGCCTGTAAACGGCCGGTGTGACACTGCTGTTTTTCTCTTCATCACCGCTAGACAGGAATGTTCCGGTTGCATGTGCACTCCTACTTTGTGCATAACAGTGCTAGACAAGTGGTTCACTATGTCTCTGGTTATATTTTTCGTTGCTGTTTTCACATAAGGCTTAATAATTTCTAAACCCCTTCTCCAAAGCGGCACTGCTTTTCTAAAAAGACTGTGGAATATCACTCTTAAACCAGCCCTGTACATAATGGGTAATCCTTGATATCCTGGCAGGGCACAACCAGCATGGGCCTTGTAGTAGTTCCTATACAAAAATGGATCCCCGTAGTTTTTTATAGTCACCATTCTTCAATTTTTCTGGGGTGCAAATGCAGTTTAACAATCACCTTCCTGAAACTAAATAAACCATGTTTATTCTGGTCAGTCTTTATTTCAGTAGTGATCAGGGCCGGCTCCAGCTTTTTTGTCGCCCCAAGCGGTGGGGAAAAAAAAAAAGCCGCGATCGGCGACACTTCGGCGGCAGTTCTACCGCCGCCACTTCATTCTTCGGCAGCAATTCGGCGGCAGGTCCTTCCCTTCGAGAGGGACTGAGGGACCCGCCGCCAAATTGCTGCCGAAGAGCCGGCCATGCCACCCCTCTCCGTTGGCCACCCCAAGCACCTGCTTGCTGCGCTGGTGCCTGGAGCCGGCCCTGGTAGTGATGGTATCAATGTGCTGCTTACTCACAGAGACGTAATATGGTTTGTCATATGTGACAGTATGATATTCGTTGTTGCTGCCGTGGATGGGAACACAGCGCAACAGCAGCATGTAGTGGTCCCCCGCTAACTGATATTCCATTATGTCCATATACATGTATAAAGAGTTTAATTCCGCTCCCCTCCCTCCACCCTCCCGCACCGGTAATGTCTGCAGGGTGTGGAGCTATCTTACACAGCTAATTTAGGATCATTCCCAATATTGCTGCCAATTTGCCTGTTGTGGAAAAAAAGTCCTTTTCATTGCTTTTAGCTGAAGGCTTCTAGCCACCAGGTCGTTGACCTCCGGTTTCTCAGAATCTTTGTCAATGTTCTCGGTGATTCTCTCTACTAAATGCTGAATGCTTGAATAATAATTGGCTTCTACGTAGTAGTACAGGATTTATTTTTTTAACACTATCATGAATGATATATCCTGCAAGAGCGTTTTTCATGCATGACAATAATGAATTTCTGATAAAGTAACATCCCAATTACTGATCAAATTTAAAGGCTTGGCCAGATGTACTGTAAAGCTGGTACTAGTATTTTGAGAAAAAGCCCCTGCAGATGCATTGCTAAGTAAGGTAACATAAAAGCAATCTTCAGTCATTTTCCCCTGATTAGAGGTCTTGAACTCAAGACGCTTTAATCCGACTCAATTTTTTCAGGCCACCCTCTCCATTTCACCAGAAAATACTTGTTTCTCCACAGGCAAAGTAACCAAAGACATTAACCACAAAGAGAAAGTAAAGAATCAAAGAAGTCAGGTCAGTAGTAGAAAAAGGAAAAAAACACGTCTTAACAACATTGATACTATATTATTGCCTTAACACTGGACTTCAAACCAAACAAACTGTTTCAATACAACAAAAACCAAGAATAGTCAAGGCAAATCAAAATTTTATGTTGGAACTAAACTCAAACTTGCCTATTAAGCCTCAGAATGCAAAAATAAAAGTAATCTGGGCGCAAAAATGAATAAAACCAAATCAAGGACTAAAAGATCAACGCTTTTCAACTGAATTTTTCTTTAAATGAAATTATCGATCAGCATAAGAACAATTTATAAATTTAATAACCCAAATTAATATTAGATCATAAAAGCGTATCTGTCTCAGACAAGTGTCTTAATCATGGGATACAGGTTGTATGTCAATGCTAATGAGAATAAAGGGAACTTACACAGCCTATACAAAATCGGGGTCTCTTAAGTTTCCAGAGACACAGACCAATAAGAGAAAAGAGGGATGAACTTTTATGGACGTGCGCAGAATGTAGGTATAGACAAAATCAAATTATAAAAAGGGGATGTCCAAAACAGGAAAATTGAGCTCCCTCTGCGAGACTCCAGCAGGAACCATCCCTCTACGGATGATGAAGCCATGAGAGACCCATCAGGCCCTAACGCTATTGTTAAGGATGTGAATAGAACTATATTTGTAACTTGTGCATAGATCTGTATAGAATTTCTATATGGTTGCATAATCCTAACTTTAATTGTAACCTTGTACTTGTGAATGTATATGTGGTCACTACCCTTGGTCTTTATGTGTTTCTAAAGACTCTGACTTTGAAGTAAGTAGCAGAGGTGACTTTCACTCTGTTAAGCTTGAAACTATAGCTGCCAAAGCCGAACCCACGGTGGTGTAACACCACATTACAAAATTTACTTTAAATAAAATAAAAGGCTACAGATTGGCACCCAAGACGTGGCTCTAGAGAACAAAGAAAGGACGATGGAAAAAAGGCCATCTTAGATAACAAGGTTTATGTACCCCTACTTTTGAAAATCATGCAAGTAGGAGAATCATGTCATGCTCACAGTTACTAACGGAGGGAACTTCCTTCTTTTGCTTATGCTTGCGATTGCATTGTGTGGTTTTGCTTGTTTGTCTACATGACGTTGTAACAACTGAGCTCAGGAAATATTTAAAGGGGAAATATCCTCTTATTCATACTGCAGGTGTTGAAAGTAATTAAGGCTAATATTTAAGGGGAAGATTATCATACAGTGGTACCAAATAAACAGCAGTTGTGTGTAAGGGACCCAGCATTCATGTACGGGTAGAAACCCTATCAGGCGAGGCAGAGTGATTCAAATGGTTCGTCATCATCAATAAACTCCCCAAACTTTGGACTTCTCTGGACTGCACCACCGATGGAGGATCAAATAAAACTTTGTGGAGTTACCTTGGCCACCATCCCTCCTCTCGGCTGAAGGAGAAGGAAGCACCACAAGCACTTCTTGGCAGGGGTAATACCCTATAGAATATTTATTTAAATTAAGAAGCAATTAATGGAGGGACACCTTCCTAACTTGTAATAGAGAACCCTTAAAAGAGTCATTAAACAAGGTCAGATGCCAATTCAGGCAGTTGCCTTACTAGCCCCACAGATACCCCGTGAGACCTTTGTGCGAGACTATATTGAAACCTATGATGAAGGGTCAGCAAAAACGCAGAATTATCAAACCCCTATAAATCACCCAGATCCATAGAATTTAAGGTGTTCCGTTTTTTGAGAAAGAAAATTAAAGAGAAAATCTCAGGAGATGAAGGAAATGGATTATGTATATATAATAAGTAACACTTCAGAAAAAAATTAAGAAGGAAAATAAAGCAGTTGGATCAAGCACAACAAGCCATATTACAGGGGAAAAAATAGTAAAAAATTATGAGAGCAGCTTATTCAGACACTAGAAATAAATGCACTGCTTATTTATCAGAGAGATGGTCTTGCAAAAGAATTGACTTGCTGCAAGCAGCGGTTACAAAGAGCTAGTTATAAGATTACAATGTGGAGAGATCATAGAATCATAGAATATTAGGGTTGGAAGAGACCTCAGGAGGTCATCTAATCCAACCCCCTGCTCAAAGCAGGACCAACACCAACTAAATCATCCCAGCAAGCCGGGCCTTAAAAACCTCTAAGGATGGAGATTCCATCACCTTCCTAGGTAACCCATTCCAGTGCTTCACCACCCTCCTAGTGAAATAGAGTTTCCTAATATCCAACCTAGACCTCCCCCACTGCAACTTGAGACCATTGCTCCTTGTTCTGTCATCTGCCACCACTGAGAACAGCCTAGATCCATCCTCTTTGGAATCCCCCTTCAGGTAGTTGAAGGCTGCTATCAAATCCCCCCTCACTTTTCTCTTCTGCAGACTAAATAACCCCAGTTCCCTCAGCCTCTCCTCATAAGTCATGTGCCCCAGCCCCCTAATCATTTTCATTGCCCTCATTTTTGTTGTTGATCAAGCAACAATGAATCAAAAACATTCATTTGGGCAAGAAGTAAGAATAGTGGAGCAAGCTCACTGAATGCAGGCATTAAAAACAAACTTGTGACATTCTGAAAAGTATGTATTGAAGGTGCGAATGGGCAGATACCCCAAGTAAATCAGAAAGTTGTATGTACAAAAATTCAGTTGCCACCTGTATATGTTGTAAATATAATTCCAGATATTCCAGTAGCTATGGTGGGTCCTGGCGGTCCTAGGGAAAAACAGCCCACAACAAGTGGAGGTAGAATCTCACCCTCACTTACCAGATTGAGAGCTAAAATCAAACAGAAAGAGCAAAAGGAACTTGAACAATCTGAAAAGTTAAGACTAAAGGAAGTATCAGACACAGACACAAAAGATTTGGGGGGAGAAAACAGGGAATCTGAAGAAGCAGTCAGCATTGAGGAAAGGGAAAAGCAAGTCATAGATGGATTTGGTGTAAGTTTTGAAAAGGGAACAAACAGAAATTAGTAGCTGTCATGAGAGCAACAAGAAGAGTCAGACATGTCACAAACTCATCCACAATTATGCCGCTTATTACAAGAAACTCAGGGAACTATAGAACTTGTAAGTACATGCAAAGAGGCAGTCTTAAGTACTGATGCCTTCCATGAAAGACAAAAGTCTCTCCAATTTGTGACTGTAACAAATGAGTCTAATACTTTTAAGCCATTAAACCAGAAGGAATAATGAAAAGAACAACTGGCATAATTCATTTTAAATCTGATATGCCTACTGTACCCCAAGCCACTTTAAAGCCAATACCAGAATCCCCACAGAAAAACCTGCTCATGACAGACCTTCACAAGATGCAGACACCTACCCCAACCAAAAAAAGGCATAAAGGTTAGAACACAACTCCCCACCTAAATTGTCCACTGTAGAAGCTGCCCAAACATGGAAGACACCGGTTCCTTTGAAAAAAGAAGGAAAGAATATCCCCATTATAGCTGTAAAGGAGAAAAATATCAATTTCTAAATTGGAACCTTTGTGATTTAGTAGTCATGTCTCTTCAATAGTAGCAATAACAAATGTAAAAACCTTAGAATCCATTGCAAAAATGGTAGGGCCAATGCAAAGCAAAACAAAACAAAAATCCAGTTGCAGCACAGTTAGAAAAAATAGTAAAATTATTTCAATTAGATAAAAAGGATTTGGTTAGGCTTTTACAATTAACTACAGACAGAGCTATGTGAAATACATTGTCACCAGAATTTTGAGGAGAAAGATTATTTGAGGACACTGTATGTCAGTTAGAATGGAATATGCACCCAGAACAGTCAGTGGTCACCCTGATAGCTAGCATGAGACAGAGGAAAGGAAAATTCCCATATGTGTTTCATAATAGATTGTGTGCAGGAAATCTAATAAAATGCCTGGAAAGAAAAATATTGCCACAAAGGTGTAAATATGCAGCCATTGGTAACTAAATATGTAGAAAGAAGAACAGGAGTACTTGTGGCACCTTAGAGACTAACAAATTTATTAGAGCATAAGCTTTCGTGGACTACAGCCCACTTCTTCGGATGCATATAGAATGGAACATATATTGAGGAGATATATATACACACATACAGAGAGCATAAACAGGTGGGAGTTGTCTTACCACCTCTGAGAGGCCAATTAATTAAGAGAAAAAAAACTTTTGAAGTGATAATCAAGCTAGCCGAGTACAGACAGACAGTTAGATAACAAGTGTGAGAGATTCAATGTTTGTAATGGCTCAACCATTCCCAGTCCTTATTCAAACCGGAGTTGATTGTGTCTAGTTTGCATATCAATTCTAGCTCAGCAGTTTCTCGTTGGAGTCTGTTTTTGAAGTTTTTCTGTTGTAATATAGCCACCCGCAGGTCTGTCACTGAATGACCAGACAGGTTAAAGTGTTCTCCCACTGGTTTTTGAGTATTTTGATTCCTGATGTCAGATTTGTGTCCATTAATTCTTTTGCGTAGAGACTGTCCGGTTTGGCCAATGTACATGGCAGAGGGGCATTGCTGGCACATGATGGCATATATCACATTGGTAGATGTGCAGGTGAACGAGCCCCTGATGGTATGGCTGATGTGATTAGGTCCTATGATGATGTCACTGGAATAGATATGTGGACAGAGTTGACATCGGGGTTTGTTACAAGGATAGGTTCCTGGGTTAGTGGTTTTGTTCAGTGATGTGTGGTTGCTGGTGAGTATTTGCTTTAGGTTGGGGGGTTGTCTGTAAGCGAGGACAGGTCTGTCTCCCAAGATCTGTGAGAGTAAAGGATCATCTTTCAGGATAGGTGCCAGCAATGCCCCTCTGCCATGTACATTGGCCAAACCGGACAGTCTCTACGCAAAAGAATTAATGGACACAAATCTGACATCAGGAATCAAAATACTCAAAAACCAGTGGGAGAACACTTTAACCTGTCTGGTCATTCAGTGACAGACCTGCGGGTGGCTATATTACAACAGAAAAACTTCAAAAACAGACTCCAACGAGAAACTGCTGAGCTAGAATTGATATGCAAACTAGACACAATCAACTCCGGTTTGAATAAGGACTGGGAATGGTTGAGCCATTACAAACATTGAATCTCTCACACTTGTTATCTAACTGTCTGTCTGTACTCGGCTAGCTTGATTATCACTTCAAAAGTTTTTTTTTTCTCTTAATTAATTGGCCTCTCAGAGGTGGTAAGACAACTCCCACCTGTTTATGCTCTCTGTATGTGTGTATATATATCTCCTCAATATATGTTCCATTCTATATGCATCCGAAGAAGTGGGCTGTAGTCCACGAAAGCTTATGCTCTAATAAATTTGTTAGTCTCTAAGGTGCCACAAGTCCTCCTGTTCTTCTTTTTGCGGATACAGACTAACACGGCTGCTACTCTGAAACCTTTCATTATGCAAGGCACTGCATTTAGCCGTATGGAGTGGAAATCCATCAACCTCATGAAAAAACTCGTACAGATACAGACAGACATCATCTTCCTTTCCAAATGCAAGCAGATGGACATCATACCAAAAGGACTAAAGGTAAAAAATCCATTACAATCTACATATCACACAGACTATGCTGAGAGACTGTGTCACACACTCTCAAAGAAACTGCGAAATCACCTGATCAGCATCCTATACAGCAAACAGGGAAAGATTAAGAATGAGCTCTCAGAACTGGATACTCTCATAAGAAACCAACCTTCCACACAAACTTCCTCATGGATAGACTTTACAAAAACTAGACAAGCCATTTACAAGACAAACTTTGCCTCTCTACAAAGGAAAAAGGACACTAAACTATCTAAACTGCTACATGCCACAAGCAGCCACAACAGTAGTTCCCTTAACCCACCCAGCAATATTGTTAATCTTTCCAGCTATACTCTTAGCCCAGCAGAAGAGTCTGTCCTATCTCGGGGCCTCTCCTTTTGTCCCTCCAGACCCATGAATATGATACAGTTCTGCGGTGACCTAGAATCCTACTTTCGACGTCTCCGACTCAAAGAATATTTCCAACATACCTCTGAACAGCATACTAATCCACAGAATCCTCCCTACCAGCACTCCAAAAACAAGGATTCTGCGTGGACTCCTCCGGACGGTCGAAACAACAGACTGGATTTCTACATAGAGTGCTTCCGTCGACGTGCAAAGGCTGAAATTGTGGAAAAGCAACATCACTTGCCACATAACCTCAGCCATGCAGAACACAACGCCATCTACAGCCTCAGAAACAACCCTGACATCATAATCAAAAAGGCTGACAAAGGAGGTGCTGTCGTCATCATGAATAAATTGGAATATGACCAGGAGGCTGCTAGACAGCTCTCTAACACCACATTCTACAGGCCATTATCCTCTGATCCCACTGAGGATTACCTAAAGAAACTACACCATCTGCTAAAAAAACTCCCTGACAAAGCACAGGAACAAATCTGTACAGACACATGCCTAGAACCCCGACCAGGGGTATTCTATTTGCTACCCAAGATCCATAAACCTGGATATCCTGGACGCCCCATCATCTCAGGCATTGGCACCCTAACATCAGGCTTGTCTGGTTATGTAGACTCTCTCCTCAGACCCTACGCTACCAGCACTCCCAGCTATCTTCGAGACACCACTGACTTCCTGAGGAAACTACAATCCATCGGTGATCTTCCAGAAAACACCATCCTGGCCACTATGGACGTAGAAGCCCTCTACACCAATATTCCACACAAAGATGGACTACAAGCTATCAGGAACAGTATCCCTGATAATGTCACAGCTAACCTGGTGGCTGAACTTTGTGATTTTGTCCTCACCCACAACTATTTCACATTTGGGGACAATATATACCTTCAAGTCAGCGGCACTGCTATGGGTACCCGCATGGCCCCACAATATGCCAACATTTTTATGGCTGACTTAGAACAACGCTTCCTTAGCTCTCGTCCCCTAACGCCCCTACTCTACTTGCGCTACATTGATGACATCTTCATCATCTGGACCCATGGAAAAGAAGCCCTTGAGGAATTTCACCATGATTTCAATAATTTCCATCCCACCATCAACCTCAGCCTAGATCAATCCACACAAGCGGTCCATTTCCTGGACACTACTGTGCTAATAAGCGATGGTCACATAAATACCAGCCTATACCGGAAACCTACTGACCGCTACACTTACCTACATGCCTCCAGCTTCCATCCAGGACACACCACACGATCCATTGTCTACAGCCAAGCTCTAAGATATAACCGCATTTGCTCCAATCCCTCGGATAGAGACAAGCACCTACAAGATCTCTATCAAGCATTCTTAAAACTACAATACCCACCTGCTGAAGTGAAAAAACAGATTGACAGAGCCAGACGAGTACCCAGAAGTCACCTCCTACAAGACAGGCCCAACAAAGAAAATAACAGAACACCACTAGCTGTCACCTTCAGCCCCCTACTAAAACCTCTCCAGCGCATCATCAGAGATCTACAACCTATCCTGAAAGATGATCCTTTACTCTCACAGATCTTGGGAGACAGACCTGTCCTCGCTTACAGACAACCCCCCAACCTAAAGCAAATACTCACCAGCAACCACACATCACTGAACAAAACCACTAACCCAGGAACCTATCCTTGTAACAAACCCCGATGTCAACTCTGTCCACATATCTATTCCAGTGACATCATCATAGGACCTAATCACATCAGCCATACCATCAGGGGCTCGTTCACCTGCACATCTACCAATGTGATATATGCCATCATGTGCCAGCAATGCCCCTCTGCCATGTACATTGGCCAAACCGGACAGTCTCTACGCAAAAGAATTAATGGACACAAATCTGACATCAGGAATCAAAATACTCAAAAACCAGTGGGAGAACACTTTAACCTGTCTGGTCATTCAGTGACAGACCTGCGGGTGGCTATATTACAACAGAAAAACTTCAAAAACAGACTCCAACGAGAAACTGCTGAGCTAGAATTGATATGCAAACTAGACACAATCAACTCCGGTTTGAATAAGGACTGGGAATGGTTGAGCCATTACAAACATTGAATCTCTCACACTTGTTATCTAACTGTCTGTCTGTACTCGGCTAGCTTGATTATCACTTCAAAAGTTTTTTTTCTCTTAATTAATTGGCCTCTCAGAGGTGGTAAGACAACTCCCACCTGTTTATGCTCTCTGTATGTGTGTATATATATCTCCTCAATATATGTTCCATTCTATATGCATCCGAAGAAGTGGGCTGTAGTCCACGAAAGCTTATGCTCTAATAAATTTGTTAGTCTCTAAGGTGCCACAAGTCCTCCTGTTCTTCTTTTTGCGGATACAGACTAACACGGCTGCTACTCTGAAACCTTAAATATGTAGATGCTTTTACTAAACACAAGCATAAGTGTAAAAGAATGACAGTAGCCATTGTAATCATAGAATAAAATTTTCCTCCAACAGAAGTTGCTTTTTTAGGTATTACCTTGTCTTAAGGAGGTTAACCACCAGCCCAACAGAAGGCGGATGCAATTTGAGAATTGTTCATGTCCACTGATAACTTTTTTATGATCTTTTCTAGGATTGGCAGGACACCATCAAAACTTCATTCCTAAATTTGCTTCCATTGCAGGTCCACTGTATAAATTTCTGAGAAAAAAGGGATTGCTTGGGCCAGAACAGACCAGCATGTAAAATGCATTTGTAAAAATTGAAGCAAGCAGTAATTCAAGCATCTGTGATAATCATTCCAGATCCCAGCAAACCATATCATCTAGAAAGTCTCTGAGTGCAATTGCACTTGCAACAGTAGCTTCTAAAGAAAGGCATAAAAAAATTTAGGCCAATAGCCTATGATCTAAAAAAATAAGCCTAATGGAAATTAAATATTCCACTTATAAAAAGATTTATTGGTCACCAGCTGGACTACCAAGCTCTACATTCCACATACACACTCCTCTCCAGTTCTTGCTTTCTAACTGAATCAAGAATGGACAGGGGTCTAATGCTCAACTAGCACATTGGACTTTGTCATTACATAACAAAGATATAACAATATCCCCACTATGGATCCTATCTCCATTGCTGGATACCCTGTTGTATTCTAGAAACCCTCATGTGTGCCCAGAAAGCATAGTCCCAACTATACATATAAAATGATGGGATCTAAATTAGCTGTTAACACTCAAGAAAGAGATCTTGGAGTCATTGTGGATAGTTCTCTGATAACATCCACTCAATGTGCAGCGGCAGTCAAAAAACCAAACTGAATGTTGGGAATAATTAAGAAAGGGATAGATAATAGGACAGAAAATATCATATTGCCACTATATAAATCCATGGTACGCCCACATCTTGAATACTGTGTGCAGAAGTGGTGGTGCCCCATCTCAAAAAAGATATATTGGAATTGGAAAAGGTTCAGAAAAGGGCAACAAAAATTATTAGGGGTTTGGAACGGCTTCAGTATAAGGAGAGATTAATAAGACTAGGACTTTTCAGCTTGGAAAAGAGACAGCTAAGAGGAGATATTATTGAGGTCTATAAAATCATGACTGGTGTAGAGAAAGTAGATGAGGAAGTGTTGGTTACTACTTCTCATAACACAAGAACTAGGGGTCACCAAATGAAATTAATAGGCAGCAGGGTTAAAACAAATAAAAGGAAGTATTTCTTCACACAACACACAGTCAACCTGTCGAACTCCTTGCCAGAGGATGTTGTGAAGGCCAAGACTATAACAGGGTTCAAAAAAGAACTAGATACATTCATGGAGGATAGGGTCCATCAATGGCTATTAGCCCAGGATGAGCAGGGATGGTGTCCCTAGCCTCTGTTTGCCAGAAGCTGGGAATGAGCAACAGGGGATGTATCACTGGATGATTACCTGTTCTGTTCATTCCCTCTGGGACCCCTGGAACTGGCCAGTGTCGGAAGACAGGATACCGGGCTAGACAGACCTTTGGTCTGACCCAGTATGGCCAGTTTTATGTTCTTATGTTATGTTATGTTGATTAAAGAAAAACCTTAACCCAGTTTTTCACATTAATCTCTCCCAAAATAAGAATCATAAAAAAATATTGCTTTTACTATGATCAGAAGAAACCAATATCTTCTTGTTATTGATCCATTTTCCAAATGGGTGGAAGCATTTCCTTTTAAGGCAAATGCTGCTTTAGCCACAACAAAAATCCTGGTAAAACAAGTCTTCGCTCATTGAAAACTCCCCGCTAAGGTAGAGTCAAATGGAGGAACACATTTTACTGGACAAATGTTCCAAAAATGTTTGCAGTTGTTGGGAGTGCAATAAGATTGCACATTCCATATAAATCTCAATCATCAGGAAAGCTAAAAAAAAATTGCACCATCAAACTAATGCTGCAGCAGAAACTGGTAAATGCCAATGGATGCAATTGAAATAGTCTGAGTTCACTCATTTTAATAACACTCAGGCAACTCCCACTGCTGCCATAGATCATACACCCTTTGAGGTGATGACTGGGCGAATTATGTGAATGCCAAAGCATCTTTTGTGGCATACCAGTGGCACACCGCTAGAGGAAGTAAAACTAAAAACCTGTCTGCAAACATTTAAATCAAATTCTCTTGCAGGTAGCTATCAAATTGGGAAAATTCAAACAAAAGGCAAAAGCCTTTTTAATAAAGGCCAAAAACAAAATGCTTGGGGAAAATTTGAAATCAAGTTATGCTCCTATCATATGTTTGTATCAAAACACAATTTATGTAACCAATGAACTGGGCCACACTATGTTATAAATAAATTGAGTTCCTCTGTATACAAAATCAGAAACAAAATTTAAAAAGGTAGATTAATTCTATTAACTTGATAGAAATTAAGTTACTGGAAAGAAAATATTTCTACACAGTCAAAGTAACCAAAGACATTAACCACAAAGAGAAAATAAAGAATCAAAGAAGTCAGCCCCGTAGCAGAAAAAGGGGAAGAAAAAAAACCACATTTCTTCACAAGCTCTGTTATCCGGCATTTAATTAACCAGGAAGTTCAATTAACCGGCATTTCTTATATTTCCCAATACAAATCTTCAATCTAGTAACCAGGACTAGTACACTGCCCAAGAGGTTATGCAATTGCAAATTCTGCACTCTACTTTTATGCAAAAGAGGCAGAAGATGAGTAAGCAAGCTAATATCAGGGATTTATTCAAAAAAGCAGCTTCCAGGGTGTGTCATAGGGTCATTATAGATTCGGCCCAATCTCCTACACTTTCCACATCTACAATGACAATTTATGTTGATAATGATGACCCTGAGGCACTGCAAGATTCTGAAGTGCCTTCTAAATCATCAAAGAAAGATTACATTATGTTCAGTATACTTTTAGTGTTAAATGCATTTTTAGTGATCTGAGTGTACGCCATGCACTGCCCATAGTGATATGTAGTGTCATAAGATAACGTACTGTATAGAAAACTTTACCGGTATACACCTAAGTGCTTCAAGAAACCAACCACTCTGCAGTGCAGTACTACTACTGGATTGGTGAGTACCTGAATACTAATTTATACTTGATTCATTTTATTGTATTCTAATTCTTTGAAAATTGGTATTCCATCGGTAAAGTGTAACTCTCGGATAACCAGAATATTCAACTAATAATTCGACTCCCCATTCCCCCCAACATGCCGGATAACAGAGCTTTTACTGTACTCCACTGTTTCATATATACCACCATTAACCATACCGCTAAAACAATTGTATAAAAAAGTTCAAGATTTATTAAAATTAGGAATAACAAATAAAACAAATGAAGCACTCTCTACAATTTTGGACAGTAGTAGCTCACATAAGCTAAATCCGCACCAGGGAGGATAAAAATAGAATGAAAGGAATGAATTATTGTCCATAGAATTCTCACTCTGTGTACTACTGTAGTAATCATTGCTGTATACTGTCAAGTAATATGTATGTGACAAGGCTCTTATTATCTAATTATCACTTGATAATGAGATAACACTCACCCTGTCAAGGGTGGAAATGTAGCCAATAACTTTAGTTTATTATCCATTTATTGTGTGATGTTATATTTAATAAATATGTTATATTACATATATTCTTTGTATGTTAATTAAAGTTTATTTGTAGGAGGATAAAAGTGTAAAATTAATAAGTATTTAGAGGAACTAAGTATTAAACATAAATAAAACAAGCTAAAATGCAAAAACCTGTAGGTTAAAGCCTGCAAAACTTTAGCTTAGCTATTTTTGGCCTTGGAGACAAAAAATGATAACATAAAATACCAAGAAATAACCCAATGCCCTAAAATTATGGAAAAAGGGATACCAAGTGGTAATATTTTCCCAAATTACCCAGATTAATATTAGATCATAAAAATACCGTAAAGGCGCATCTGTCTCAGATGTGTCTTAATCATGGGATTCAGGTTGTGTGTTAATGCTAATGAAAATAAAGGGAATTTACACAACCTGTAGAAAATTGGGGTCCCTTAAGTTTCCAGGGGACACAGACCAATAAGAGAAAAGAGGAATGAACTTTTATGAACATGCACAGAATGTAGGTGTAGACAGAATCACATTATAAAAAGGGGATGCCCAGAATGAGAAAATTGAGCTCCCTCTGTGAGACTCAAGTATGAACCATCCCTCTACAGATAATGAAGCCATGAGATACCCTTCAGGCCCTAACACTATTATTTAGAATTAAAGGATAAAACACAAGACATGATAAATATTTCATCAGTAAAAGTTTGCTGATATCCCTTTACAGAACATCCTTTCAATTTAGACACCCTTACATGATCACCTTTCTTAAGAAACACTTGTGGCACCTTTATTTTATCTACTATCCCTGTAGATGATTTTCCACATGCTCAGCGAGTTAGCGAGGGTCACATCAATCAGTTGTCCTCTAATAGTTCTGTGATAACTTCTGTTGTAACTGTCTATGAAGGCCTGCAGTACATCAATGTATTGAAAGGGGCTACTAGTGGTAAAACACCTCCATATCTTTTCATAGAATCATAGAATATCAGTGGAAGAGACCTCAGGAGGTCATCTAGTCCAACCCCCTGCTCAAAGCAGGACCTAATCCCAATTTAATCATCCCAGCCAGGGCTTTGTCAAGCCTGACCTTAAAAACCTCTAAGGAAGGAGATTCCACCACCTCCCTAGGTAACCCATTCCAGTGCTTCACCAGCCTCCTAGTGAAAAAGTTTTTCCTAATATCCAACCTAAACCTCCCCCACTGCAACTTGAGACCATTACTCCTTGTTCTGTCATCTGGTACCACTGAGAACAGTCCAGATCCATTCTCTTTGGAACCCCCTTTCAGGTAGTCGAAAGCAACTATCAAATCCCCACTCATTCTTCTCTTCTGCAGACTAAACAATCCCAGTTCCCTCAGCTTCTCCTCATAACTCATGTGCTCCAGCCCCTTAATCATTTTTGTTGCCCTCCGCTGGACTCTTTCCAATTTTTCCACATCCTTCTTGTAGTGTGGGGCCCAAAACTGGACACAGTACTCCAGGTGAGGCCTCACCAATGTCGAATAGAGGGGAACGATCACGTCCCTCGATCTGCTCGCAATTTCCCTACTTATACAGCCGAAAATGCTGTTAGTCTTCTTGGCAACAAGGGCACACTGTTGACTCATATCCAGCTTCTCGTCCACTGTAACCCCTGGGTCCTTTTCTGCAGAACTGCTGCCTAGCCATTCGGTCCCTAGTCTGTAACAGTGAATGGGATTCTTCCGTCCTAAGTGAAGGACTCTGTACTTGTCCTTGTTGAACCTCATCAGGTTTCTTTTGGCCCAATCCTCTAATTTGTGTAGGTCCCTCTGTATCCTATCCCTACCCTCCAGCGTATTTACCACTCCTCCCAGTTTAGTGTCATCTGCAAACTTGCTGAGAGTGCAGTCCACGCCATCCTCCAGACCATTAATGACAATTAACTTTTATTTCAAAGTTCTGTTAAACTTCTCCACGATCCCCACCTTGACTTCGTTATTGGTAACAAAATGGTGTACACCTTGCTGTTTAAACAAAGACTTTAAAGCTTTGTTTAAAAATTACAGACAGATGGAGGAAAAGTTTTGAGGCACACAGTCTTGTCTAAATGCCTTTGCCACCTCTTCCCCAGATGCATTTAGACAAAATGTCTATCACATTAAAATATTATTTATTACCATAATTGTATTTAGAGTACGTCGACCAAATCAGCCTACCATTGCACATCCACATCAGACACAACTGTTTTATTTCTTTTCAATTTAATACTTGCCAGCTTGTGTAACATGTAACCATCTTGATCTGCAAGCCAAGCTGCAACATGTTTTCTGGTAAAAGTTTTACCATGTTTTTAGTGCTCTGAAATAAGGTCGTTACAGCCCCCAAACTCCCAACTTCCCCAGGAGAGTAATAAATTTTCTTTAGCAATCCCGCCATTTCTGACACGTCTTACTTTAAAACACAAGTATATATAGGAAAACACAAGCTTGGCTTTTTGGTTTTGTTTTACTTAATACACAAGCAAAGCACCATATATTACATTAATTCTTAAAAGCAGAATATGTTGGGCCATAAAGGGTTAAGCAACTAGCAGGCTAAATGACCCAAATTCAACCTTTAAAGACATATTAAAGAAGTATATCAACGGTAATTAGGGTTATTCCTTATAAATAGCTAACAGCCATGTTAGATAGACTAGCTATTTTCAGCCTTGGAGACAAGAAATGGTTACATAAATAACTGAGAAATACCCCAAGAATAATTAAGGGGTACCAAGTGGTGATATTGCACAAAATTACCTAGATGAATATTAGATCATAAAGGTCTGTCTCAGACGTGTGTCTTAATCATGGGATACAGGTTGTGTGTCAATGCTAATGAGAATAAAGGGAACTTACACAGCCTATAGAAAATTGGGGTCTCTTAAGTTTCCAGGGGACACAGACCAATAAGAGAAAAAGACGGGTTGACACTTTTATGGATATGAGCAGAATGTAGATATAGACAAAATCAAATTATAAAAAGGGGATGTCCAGAACAGGAAAACTGAGCTCCCTCTGGGAGACTCCAGCAGAAACTATCCCTCTACTGATGACGAAGCCATGAGGGACCCATCAGGCCCTAATGCTATTGTTAAAGATGTGAGTAGAACCATGTTCGTAACTTGTGCATAAGTCTGTATAGAATTTTTATATGCTTGGATAATCATAACCCTGTAACTTTAATAAAATTTGTAAAACAGACTAGACCTTGTACTTGTGAATGTATATGTGGTCACTACCCTTGGTCTTTATGTGTTCCTAGAGACACTGACTTTGAAGTAAGTGACAGAGGTGACTTTCACTCTGTTAAGCTTGAAACTGTAGCTGTCAAAGCTGAATCTACAAAACTTAATTTAAATTTAAAAAAAGGCTACAAAGGTAATACTAATTATATGTATGTACTTATATCTTGTAAGATGTTAACCATGTATACAGATGGTTCCTGTCTTTTACTATATTCCATTGATTTAGAGAGAAAAAGGGGGTGTTAACATTTAGATGGAACTTGGGTGTAATAATTTCAATATATATATTTCTCTTTGAAGTTTGTACTAAACGCCGTACGAACTGCTTAATGAATAATTGCTTCATGCTGATGAATGCAACTAATTACCTGTGTGTACATAGGAAATAGGTGATTCTACTTCAAAGCCACAATGCTGTACCCAAAGAATGCCCGCTGTCAAAGGGATGCCAAAGAACTATAAAAAGAACTCTTGTGCCTCGATCGTGTTATCTCAGATCTGCTTAAGCTTCGTTAGGGGAAGTTTGAGTCTGAGGTTTGAGACTGAGGTCCCCGGCTCCAGTCTGGGTCACCCTGATATCAGACATTGAACTACAACCTAATTTGCAACTCTAAAGCTCACCATCTCTACTATATGCATCCGAAGAAGTGGGCAGTAGCCCACGAAAGCTTATGCTCTAATAAATTTGTTAGTCTCTAAGGTGCCACAAGTACTCCTGTTCTTTTTGCAGATACAGACTAACACGGCTGCTACTCTGAAACCTGCCATCTCTACTATGAAACTGACCTAAGAACTCTATTGATATCTGTATGTATAATTACTTTTAACCAATACTCTCTTTTCTTTTTTAATAAATTTTAGTTTAGTTAATAAGAATTGGCTGTAAGCATGTATTTCGGTAAGATCTGAAATATTCATTAACCTGGTGTGTAATATGTCCAATCCTTTGGGACTAGTAGAACTTTTTAAATGATGAACAAGATTTTCAGTAATTCTCATCATATTTTACTTGGGTGTCCGGATGGAAGCCCAAGGCTGTGTTGCTTTAAGCGAACTGTAGTTTTGGCTTCTGGGTAATGCTTTGTTTCTGGCTTGGTGAATCTAAATGTTAGAAATAACAACCAATTTTGGGGGTCGTCTGCCCCATTCTTTGCAGTTTGCCCTAACTGAGCAATCTCATTGTGGTCACATTTGTGAAGCAGTTATACAAGTCTTTTGAAATTTACATTGCATTTTATAGAATCAATATTCAGGTTTGGGGGTTTTTTTACCCTTTAGGAAGAGGTTTTGTTATGTAAAAAGTTTTGTAATATATTCTATGAACCCTCCTACACACCAATCAGCCAATTTTTGCTCACACATTATTTGCACAGTCTATCAGCAATGCCATCAGGCCTGGTGACTCTACTACCTCCTGGGTCATTTTGACAACTTCAGTTACAAGTTTCAGTGGCCATGTTAAGCTGTTTCAGATTGTAGTCTTCAAACATAATCATATTTAGGATCCATGCCACATTCAGTTTAGAAGAATTCTGTCTAATCTGGTGAAATATTTCTGACTGATCCCAAAACACACAATCATGGCAGCGCTGACTGGAAGCATCTATTGTGCAGTCTGCACAGTTATCAGAAAAAAGAACAGGAGTACTTGTGGCACCTTAAAGACTAACAAATTTATTAGAGCATAAGCTTTCGTGGACTACAGCCCACTTCTTCGGATGCATATAGAATGGAACATATATTGAGGAGATATATATGCACACATACAGAGAGCATAAACAGGTGGGAGTTGTCTTACCAACTCTGAGAGGCCAATTAAGTAAGAGAAAAAAAACTTTTGAAGTGATAATCAAGATAGCCCAGTACAGACAGTTTGATAAGAAGTGTGAGAATACTTACAAGGGGAGATAGATTCAATGTTTGTAATGGCTCAGCCATTCCCAGTCCTTATTCAATCCTGAGTTGATTGTGTCTAGTTTGCATATCAATTCCAGCTCAGCAGTCTCTCGTTGGAGTCTGTTTTTTGGTTGCAACCACACATCACTGAACAAAAACACTAACCCAGGAACCTATCCTTGTAACAAACCCCGATGCCAACTCTGTCCACATATCTATTCAAGTGACATCATCATAGGACCTAATCACATCAGCCATACCATCAGGGGCTCGTTCACCTGCACATCTACCAATGTGGTATATGCCATCATGTGCCAGCAATGCCCCTCTGCCATGTACATTGGCCAAACCGGACAGTCTCTACGCAAAAGAATTAATGGACACAAATCTGACATCAGGAATCATAATACTCAAAAACCAGTGGGAGAACACTTTAACCTGTCTGGTCATTCAGTGACAGACCTGCGGGTGGATATATTACAACAGAAAAACTTCAAAAACAGACTCCAATGAGAGACTGCTGATCTGGAATTGATATGCAAACTAGACAGATACTATTGCGGATACAGACTAACACGGCTGCTACTCTGAAACCAGTTATCAGAAAGCTGTCCTTTCAAACAGTGGTAAATGGTTTTTACTACAACAGCCCTAATAACGGTGGTCAGAACATCATCTTCAGAACTCTGCTGGTCAGCCTCCTTACTTTTTACAGCCTTTTTTTTTTTAAATCTTGCTTCATGCAAAAGCAGCACGTGAATATCAGGCTTATTCTTCTTGAAGGTCAGCTCTCTTTATCATCTTCATCCTCTGAAGATGTTTGTCAAAAGCAAAGAAAAAGAGTAGGTTTTAAATTCTTTGATGCAGTAATTTAAAAATAAAAAAGGCAAAAAAATTTACTCGATCATACCCTCATCTGTTTTTGAATCATCATCATCACCATCATCATCATCCCTGGCAGTCACACCATTGGGAACCATCTGCCTCTCCAAATCAATGCCCTGTTATTAAAAACAATCATGTAGTGGTGTTTAATCTTCTTATAATTTTACAGCTTTTTTCCTTCAGAATACTCCAAGCTGTTTTTACCTCATCATGCCCTTTGGTTCAGATAGCTCTGCATCTGATGGCCATTTGCTACACACCCAGGGTGTGATCCTGTACAGTCCTGGCTTGATTATCTGTCAAAAAAACAATTTAAGTCCATAATTGTAATAATTTTTTATGACTGTAAAAACTTTCAGCTGCTTTTACCATAATAACATTACCATTTTTCCATGAATCACGGTTTATCAGCTGGCTCTCGGCCTTGTTATCGTCAGACAATCCCACAGGGGCCATGGCAACATTTATAGGTTTTTCTTCCAACTACATCTATAAAAAAAAAATATATTTAACAATAAATATTTATAAAATGTTTATAATTTTTCAACAATTTGTTATAAAATAACACAGGCTATATTACCTCCATCCTTGAGTGCTTCTTCCAAAATTTTCTGCACCCTATCTTTTACAGGTTTTTCCTCATTTACAACCAGCAATGATCCCGTAAAGTCTTCCTAGTTCTTCAGTTCAATTTCAGGCTGGAATGTAGGGTTTTGTATTGGATCTGCCTCTTTAGCGAAATAAATATAAATGGGTTGTCTCTTCTGAACAGAAGCAGGTGCACCCAAAAGCATTTTGGGCTTCTTGGTGTCTGTAAGTGTTTTGTAAAAGGACATGGCCGCAGCGTATATGTTCCCAATTTAAAATTGCAGTTATCAAAAATGCACAGTTTTATACAGTCAAACTAGACTGGCTAGAGTTGGCTAGAGTTTTTCAAATAATCCAGTCACAACAAAAAAATGTGGAATTTTTTTTGAACGATTGATTATTGGTTCAGGAAGAATGCATTCTATGATGTCAGGGCCGGCTGGATGCATCAGCAAACCAAGCACGTGCTTGGGGCGGCACAATTCTGGGGACGGCATTCCGGAGTTTTTTTCTTTTTCTTTTTCTTTGGCAGTTCGCTCTCGGAGGGTTCTGGTTTTTGTTTTTTTGCGCGCTTGAGGCGGCAAAAAAACTAGAGCCAGCCCTGTATGATGTAGCCATAGAATAGCTTCTGATTGGTCCAGCCAAGAGGCATGGTTTGCCCCTAAGCCTCCCTGCTCCCGGAATTGGTGGCTTTTCCTAGAGATAGCTGCAGGGTAAGCTGCTTCACTCTCCTCTCCTCTCTCTCTACCATGTGCTCTGTGACACAGGCTCTCTTGCTGCTTTCTCTCTATTCTTTTTTCAAAATAACCCTTATTTTTTTCTAAAAAAAACTTTTTTCTCTAAAGCACTTTTAAAAACTTTTTGTTACTCTCTCTGCCATGTGCTCTGTGACACAGGCTTTCTTGGTTTTCTCAACTCTAGTCTTTATTTCAAAATAACTTATTTTCTCTTTTCTTTAATTTTTCTCTCAAAACACAGTCTTCACATGTAAAAACATATGCACACAAGCACCCCTAGCATTCCCCAAAACAAAATTTAAAAATTTAAAAAAAAAATCAGAATAGTCAATGGCGCCAAATGTGTACATGACCAGAAATGGGACCAGAGTGTGGGATATAAACCATAAAAGGAACATGAAAACCTATAAAAATTACATGGTGACGAGTGCTATCGAGTAGTTTCCTACTACTGACACATCCTACTCTTGCTTACTTTGCAAGACTGGATGGATCTCAGCACATGATGGTATTTATTATTGATTAATAAATATTTGCGCTGCAGTAACATGTAGAGGCAACAACCAGGTCTAAGCCCCAGTGTCCCAGGTGCTGTACAAAAATATGATAGTCTCTGCCTCAAAGAACTAACAGACTGAAAGATAGGACATGGCAAGTGGTGAAACAACATGCACAGATTAGTAAAAAAAAAAGTCAAGAACTAACAAAATATAGCACTGGATTACTTACAGCAGTTTCTGTATCTTACAGTTTGGATGTTTCAATCCCTCACACAGATGTTTCAGTCCTAAATCTTCCAGTTTGTTAGAACTCAGATCCAGCTTTTCCAGGTACTGGTTTGTAAAAAGAATCTTAGGGGAGAGGTCCTCAGGGAAAGCAGATGAGAGTTTGCAACTGGACAACCTGAAGGGAAGAAATGGACAGATCAAAGTTACTCCTGAATTGTATCAAACGGCTACTAACTATTCCGTAACTATTGTTCTTCAAGATGTCCTTTCCACTTTAGGAGCACATGCATGCTCAGTGAACTGGTGAAGATTTTCCCATCATCAGGGATGTGTCCTCCACTGGCACACGCTGCCATGTGATGGTATAAAGGGTGGAGCTGCCCCTGACCCTCCTCAGTTCCTTCTTACCAAAAAGACTCAATATCGGGGGGGGGGGGGTAGGAGGGTGGGATGTGGAATGGATACGTGCAACACATCTCAAAGAACAACAGTTACAGAACATGTTAATAACTGTTTCATCTTCTTTGAGTGATCACACATGTGCATTCCACATTAGGTGACTCACAAGTGGTACAAATGCAAGGTGGGGTCAGTCTCTGCCAGAATAAAAATGGAAAGACTGTCCACCCAAACCTGGCATCAAGAAGGATCAACTGCAGCTAAAATGTCAAAGGCAGTGGCCACCCTTTTTAAAACTTCTTGATGAATCCTGCAGTCATCAGGTGGGGATGAGGACCCTTCTGAGGTACTGCTTCATCTGGCAAAGAAGAGGACGAAGCCAATAAATGTTGAGGTGGAGCCTCCTCTGGTATGTATGTGGGGTGATTCACCAGAACCACCTCCTCCGGATCAGGACTGGGAATGTTTCCCACCTCTGGTGGGATGATTCCCTGCACCTATTTGATAAAATGGGATGGGACGGCCACAGAGACGACCTGGACAAAGGTGGTCCCCAGAAATTCCAAAATGGCCCTGGAAAAGAAGTTGGACCCAGTTCCTGTCAGGCCACATGTCCATGCCAACTGGCTGGGATGAAGGTGCCTGTGAATATCCAGGTCAGTAAGCTCTAGGAGGAAACATCCAGGTGTTGCATGCTCTTGAGAAACATAAGAGCAGATCTCTGAATCTGATGAAGAATTGGCTTCTTCCGACCAGGAAGGTGCTGTTCCTACCAGAGCCAGGGGACTGGTGCTGACAGTCTGGAGATGACAGCAGCACCCCCATCATCACTGGCTCTCCTTTGGATGGTACTGTGAGATGCAGATCTTGGGCATTGTGGAAACTGATATAGTTTATATGTGGACCCTGGTAGCAAGGGAATCAAAGGTACCACTTCTGGGCTCAGGCTTGATGGTGCCTGTGCTGGTGCCACCTGAATTGACGGCTGTCCCAAAGAGTGTTTATGTCATGAGTCCACTCCGCTCTTACCCTTGTCTGCAAGCTTGCTGGACTTAGAAGCTGGGGATCTTCCCCTTCCAATATCATCTTTGGAAGCACTGTGTTTCTTCCTTGGCACCAGGGAGGGTGAATGGTCCCAGGATTCAGTCAGCTCAGGAGGAGCACTTTGCATTAATGCTAAAGCACTGGGCACTTGCCTGGAATGGAAAGGCTCTAAAGGTAGTCACAGATCAGCCTCCATCACTAGAAATCTCAGCCTGGTCTCTCTTCTTTCCTGGTTCTCAGCTTAACATCTTTACAAATTTGACACAGATCCCTTATGTGAGAGTCACCCAGGCACTTTAGACAACTACAGTCTGAGTCACTCAAGGTGTCATTTTAGAACATGAAAAACAGGGCTTGATGCCTGATGACCAAGGCATGCCCTGGTACCAAGAGCAGAACCATTACAAGGGGCGAACTGCAGAGTAAAAATACACTATAGAAAACTTAACACTCTAATTATTAACACTAACTATGCAAATGGGGAAAAGCTATCTACAAAGATATACAAATAAGAAAACTTGCGAAGGCAACACAACTGACTCCAACAATTGCCACAGACATTAATAAGAAACTGAGGAAGCTTGGGGGTGGCTTCACTCTTTATACCATCACATGCCAGAACGTGGCAGTGGAGGGTGCATGTGCCGAGCTGACAAGTACCACTGAGGGAAAAATCTCTGACACCCATGCACGGGATGTACATACCTAAAGTAGTTATGTCGGGTAAACTCATAAATTGTTTGCCCTCTATAACACTGAAAGAGAGATATGCACAGTTGTTTGCTCCCCAAGGTATTAATACATACTCTGAGTTAATCAATAAGTAAAATGTGATTTTATTAAATACAGAAAGTAGGATTTAAGTGGTTCCAAGTAGTAACAGACAGAACAAAGTAAGTCACCAAGCAAAATAAAATAAAACACGCAAATCTATGTCTAATCAAACTGAATACAGATAATCTTAGCCTTGGAGATGCTTCAGTAAGTTTTTTCCTCAGACTGGACACCTTCCAGGCCTGGGCACAGTTCTTTCCCCTGGTACAGCTCTTGTTCCAGCTCAGGTAGTAGCTAGGGGATTCTTCATGATGGCCCTCCTTTTCTTCTGTTCCACCCTTACATATCTTTTGCATAAGGCGGGAATCCTTTGTCCCTCTGGGTTCCCACCCCCCCTCACTGGAAAAGCACCAGGTTAAAGATGGATTCCAGTTCAGGTGACATGATCACATGTCACTGTAAGACCCCAAGCCTTTATTCCTCCCAGCCTGACTCACAGGAATACAGGGAGACTTACAAGTAAAACATAGTCATCTGCAGACAATTGTCCTGCTTAATGGGAGTCATCAAGATTCCAAACCACCATTAATGGCCCACATTTTGCATAATTACAATAGGCCCTCAGAGTTATAGCTCATATTTCTAGTTTCAGATACAAGAGTGATACATTTATACAAATAGCTTATAAACTACTGAGTGTGGTCATCCTTTGTAATGATACCTTACAAGAGACCTTTTGCATGAAGCATATTCCAGTTACACTATATTCACTCATTAGCATATTTTTATAAAATCATATAGACTACAATGTCACAGATTCATAGAATGTAAGGCCAGAAGGGACCACCAGATCATCTAGACTGACCTCCTGTATATCACAGGCCACTACACAGCACCAGGGTAGCCCTATGTTAAGCCCAAAGACTTTAGTTAGCCCAAAAATTTCAGTTCTCAGGAAACTAAACTGTTGTGTACCAGCAGCAGCAGAGAATAAGAGAGACTGAGTTGCCACCAGTGACTGAGGCCCCTGCAAAGGCAGGGAAGTGATTTGGGGAGATACACCCAGATGATATCAGCAGACAATCTGCCCCCCCAACACACACACACTGCCAAAGAAGAGTAAAACCCCACCAAAGTCCCTGCCAATATGACCTGGGGAAATTCCTTCCCAACTCCAAATCTGGAAATCGGCGTATGACTGAGCATATGAGCAAGATACCTCAGCCAGGCATCTAGAAAGATGGGTTAGCTGTACCATCTCAGAGCACCAGTCTACTACATCCAGCATCCAATCTCCAACTGTGCCTAATCTCTGATGCTACAGGAAGGCAGAAAAAAAAACCCAGATTGCATCAACCTAGTTGTGCACTGAGAAAAAATTCTTTCCTGACCCCCGCAGCATGAAATTTGATTTGATTATTGTCATTATCTTAATGCTGAGCTGCATGTGTTATGAATATGTTGAGGCAATCTAGGTAATCCTATTGCCATGGCCCACAAAGGAAGGGGATGAACAGTGGCACCCACAGACTCATGTATCCAAGGCCAGAAGGGACCACAATGACCACCCAGCCTGACTGCCTGCACACACAGGCCACAGAATTCCTTCTTTGGACCTGATTAAAGCATGACTTTTAGAAAGCTATCTTAGGGTTACCATTCGTCCGGATTTACCCGGACATGTCCTCCTTTTTGTGCTAAAAATAGCGTCCGGGGGGGAATTTGTAAAGCACTCACAATGTCCGGGATTTCCCCCCTCCCCCGGCAGAGCAGAGCGAGCGGCTGGGAGGGCTGCAGGAAAGTCCCGGGCTGGACTCCAGAGCAGCTGTAGAGGAGCTCCGCCCTGCATTCTGAGCAAGTGTATCAGCACAAAGTGCAGCCCTCCCCTTTTGCAACTGGGAGCGGTTTCTGCCATGCAGCGTAGCAAAACGGGAGCGAGAGCACTTTGTGCTGATACAAGGGCAGCTCTCCCCTGCAGCCCGGTCCGGCAGCACTGTGCAGGGCCAGGGACCGGGTTTTGTTGTGCTGGGGAGCTTAGCCACGTGTCCGGCTCGGCTCGCACAGAGCCCAACACCCTGTTCTGAGCAGCAGGGTAAGGGGGCCAGGGGGCAGGAGAAGGGGCAGGGAGGTTCTGGAGGGGGCAGTCAAGAAACGGGGGGGGGCTTTTTGGGGGGAGTGGAGAAAGTTTTGGGCAGTCAGGGTACAGGTAGGGGGTAGGGTCCTGGGGGGCAGTTGGGGGGGGTCTTAGGAGGGGGCAGTTAGGGGACAAGGAACAGGGAGTCTTAGGTAGGGGGTGGGGTTCTGGAGGGCAGTTAGGAGCAGGGGTCCCAGGAGGGGGCAGTCAGGGGACAAGGAACAGGGAGTCTTAGGTAGGGGGTGGGGTTCTGGAGGGCAGTTAGGAGCAGGGGTCCCAGGAGGGGGCAGTCAGGGGACAAGGAGCGGGGGGGTGGGGGGCTGGGAGTTCTGGGGGGGAGCTGTCAGGGGGCAGGAGTGGGGAGAGGGATCGGAGCAGTCAGGGGACAGGGAGCAGAGGGGTTTAGATGGGTTGGGAGTTCTGGGGGGGGCTGTCAGGGGGCAGGAGTGCGGAGAGGGATCGGAGCAGTCAGGGGACAGGGAGCAGAGGGGTTTAGATGGGTTGGGAGTTCTGGGGGGGGCTGTCAGGGGGTGGGGAGTGGTTGGATGGGGCGTGGGAGTCCCAGGGGTCTGTCTGGGGGTGGGGGTGTGTATAAGGGTTGGGGCAGTCAGGGGACAAGAGGCAGGGAGGCTTAGATAGGGAGTGGAGTCCTGGGGGGCAGTTAGGGGCAGGGGTCCCAGGAGGGGGCAGTCAGGGGACAAGGAACGGGGGGAGGGTTGGGGGTTCTGGGGGGCGGGAAGTGGGAAGTGGGAGGGACAGGGGCGGGGCTAGGGCGGGGCTCCTCCCGTCCTCTTTTTTGCTTGCTGAAATATGGTAACCCTAGCTATCTAATCTGGTTTTAAAGGCTCCAAGTGCTGTCAAGTCCTTCCCCTGCTTTGCACAGCTTGGGCCTCCATCAGTGGCTTATGTGAAGCACGTGATGCACAAAATATAACAACCAAATCAGGAAAAGTGATTTGGTAAATAGTCTCTATTGTAACCCCCCAGATTGTTTCTAATTTCCAGTTACATACATGCCATGTGACTATATCTCTGTGTCTGCAGAGGGAACTCCTAAAGGCCCTTCTATGGGGGCTCTACTGAAGATTTGGGTGATTAGAATACAGGGTGTTTTCAAACCAGAATGCTTGTTCTTTGAAAACCTGTTCTCACTACTGGATGCCCAAGCTGCCCGAGTGCTCAGACTTCTGCTGGATGCCCAGCCCCTGGGATTTTCAAACTTCCCTGCTACATCAGAGGTTTACAAACTGTGGGGCGTGCCCCGCTGGGGAGATGTGACAAGGGTATCAGGGAGGGGGGTGCTAGGACTGTATTGATGCTGGACAGAGGCCCATGTTTAAAAACAAAATGTGCAGGGTGGCAGTGCCATTCAGATTTGGCCTGGTACCCCTCAAATTTGAGTGAGTGGCGTTGTGACCTGGCACACAGGGTTACAGGATCAATCACTCAAGCTTAGCCCGACCAGCCCCTATCATCATGACAGAAATGAATGGTGCTGTGACCCCGTGCACCAGATCACAAGGATAGCAGCAGGGACCTGAGCCCAGCCCCACGGGACATAGAAGCTGCTAGTTCCCCGGGGGGAGTGCAGGTCAGACTCCATCTCCAGCCCCTTCCCCCCCAGGAAAGGGCCTTGTTGCGCTCAATAGGGACGGGGTCGGAGAGGGGTGCACATGTGATACGAGTCTCTGAAGGGGAGCACAGCAACAATCAGTTTGGGAATGTCTGGGCTATGTGATTTTGTGTTGTCCCGGCACGGCTGTACTCCCAGTCACAAATGGCCTGTCTGTGCCAAAGGTGGAGGTGTAATGTCCAGTTCAGGAAGATGTCCGTGGCCAGCTGTCATTGAACTAGTGTGCTAAAAACAGCAGGGTAGCCATGGCACAGGAGGTGAGCTGGGCTAGCTGCCCCAAGTACAATCCCATCCAAAGCCCTAGGTATGGACTCGGGCAGCTGACCTTCCCACTGCTTGCTTTGGCATGTTATCTCAGTCAAAGCTAGTGTGGGTATGTCTGCCTGACCTGGACATTACACCCCCAGCTCCAGTGGAGATACACCCAAAGTGTCACTGTCTCCCCACCTCTCCAGTCCAAGGTCCTCAACTCTCTGCTTCTGTCCCTCTTCCCTTTGTGTCTCCCACTGTCATCCCTCTGCAGAGGGGATGGTCACCCCCGGCTTTTCACAGATAAGACAGCACAGCAAGGGATTGTACTGAGCAAAAGGGTAGTTGTGGGGAAAGAGCACCAACAGAACAATGAGCCTGAGTCCCGCAAGTATTGATCTGAGAATGAATCAATGAAACATTTTAAAGGGGGAAATCTCTGCACCACAGAAGTCAACAGGAGTTTTGCCACCAACTTCAATGGGGCCAGGAATTCAGCCATGATCTCTAAAGAACAGAGACACAGCACATAGGATATGCTGGATTGGTTAGTGTTTTTTTTTAAACACATTATAAACTCCCTTTCTGTGGGCACAGTATGAGTGAGGCATGTGGTCTGGTCTGGAGGAGCTCTGACCATCTGGTCAATCCAGGGGTTTATACCTGAGGCACCCTGACCCCCAGAGATTTCTTTCAATGAACCCACCCCAAGACTATCAAAGAGCAGGAGCCTTCTCCCACTTCTAGGGAGCCTAAAATTTAATTCTGGGGGACTGAAAACGATGGATACAATTCCCAGTACAGCTACACTAGGGAGACAGGACAGCTTAATGACACTTCAGGAAACATGGGCCTGCTGATAGGGGCCTGGGCCTGCAGTCCTGCCTCACACAAATAGTCCTTACTACAAAATAATGAACTAAGTAAAGCAGTGTCCCTTTGACTTCCCTGAGATTAATCACATTGAGACGGTTTTACAGGATCAGGCTGTAGTAGCATTCTCACAACAAAACACATAAATGAATAATCTTGATGTTTTACAGTTGTTTTGCCTAGAAAACAAGATACCCTTCCTACAAAATATGTAACCTCTACCTTACCTTCAGAAAAATGAAAAACATGGAAATGATTGATTCAGATCCTTGTGACTGTAATTTATCCTTGTCCTCCCTCTCCTCTTCCCCCTCCCCCATCTGTTTGTTATGCCCACTTGTAGTGCCTGGTCTTCACCTAGATCGCTGTTCCCTTGAACCATGTTAGCATGTTCAGGGGAGTGGGGTGGGAGGGGGTCAGGTGGCTGAGAAGGACGCACAGCTGGGCAGGTGCTGAGAGAGGGACAGAACAGACAGAGGTGGGGATGAAATGAAAAGCAAAAACAGAGGGAATGTGATTTACTTTTGTTAAATAAAGGAAAAAACACATATCACATTAGAAAGACATGACTATCATGAATGGGAGGGTCAAAGTACGCTACGGAATTTTAGTGCGTGGCAGCAGACCCCACACAGCCAGTTGGTGCACGGCTCCCCAGCTCGCTGCACATTAACTCTCAGCACAGAAAAGCCCGAAGTAAGAACTGTAGCATCTGCAGTAGCTGCATAGAGCCATAGTTCAGACAGGCCACCAGGAGCCATACATGAGAAGCATAAAAGCTGTCAGCTAGCAGGAGATAATGGTCACTTGCCCTAGTGTCCCAAGTCTCTGTACATTCAATAATCACCCCACTGTCCCCATGAGACAATTTAAGGAAAAGAACAGAGGACATTTGTTCACTGAGGGGCAAATCCAGCACCTTTCCCAATGGCCACAGAGTGACCCTTTATTCCACTGTGCAGGTGTAGGCTGGGTGTGTGAGATGCTGTGCAGAGGGTGGGTCTCTCTCACCATTAGCATTAGGCTGGATTAGTCTCCATGAAGAAACTCCACAGCCTCTCTGTGCCCTGGGTGAGGAGGATTCTGCCACCTTGTGCATCAACCCAACACCTGGGCTACTTACTGGGCAGAGAAGAGGGTTTGCCACACAGTTAGTTTATGGTTTCATGTCAAATGGTGTTTGATTCTTTAGGTATTTACTATGATTTGCAGCTCAGAGATGAATACCAGACCTGAGTGGAAATGCATTGCTGCCCAACTCCTGGCATAGCAGCAGTAACAAAAGGGCTGTAAGAGAGGAGTTTGCTTACGATATTGTCTTTAGTTTACAGTTGGGATCCTTCAGTCCTTGACACAATGCATATGCAGTTGAAGTTCTCAGATCTTTCATCAGTGGGTTCCTAGAAGAGAGGATATTAAGAACTTCCATTATTTCCCAGAGGCAGATATTTCATCTTTTTTCCTGAAGATGGTATGGAAGGTTTTATTCCATAGCAGACATTTATTATCCCTCTTTAAAAAGAAAACAAAGAGAAGCATCTGAAGACTCCACAGTCCATTGTTCTGATGCCACGTTAGCTATTCGTTCCTAACAGCCGTGTAACCCACACTAACCCTGAGTAGCATTTGTCTCCCTCCAGTGGCTGGGCCATGTAAAAGAGGGTTATGGGTGAGCTGCTGCTTTCAGCAAAAATCCTGCTTCACCTTTTCAGTTTGGTATGGAAGAAGGAATATATCACAGAAGAATGGGAAAGAGGGTTCTTAATCAAACTCCCTTAAAAAGAAGATTTGAGTGATTGTAACAATTGGCACAAGATTACACTGGTTTCAGTCCCAGGGAAAGTTTTCTATGCAATTATCCTAAATCAGAATGAACAAAAAGTGTGAATTTGAAGTGGATTAGTTAAACCAAATTAAATACCTGTGTGGATGCTGTTATTCAGAATTAAAATGGCCTTTGGAAGTGAATTAAATTAAACCTAATTAAGGCCACTTTAATTCTGCATAACAGCATCCACACAGGAATTTAATGTAGTTTAACTAATACACTTCAAATTTATACCTTTAGTTAATTCAGATTAACTTTCTTGGATGTCCCCATGTAGACAAACCTTTAAAAGCCATGGATAGCAAACTTAGACAACAACAAGCTGTATTTTGGCCAGGTAGAACTTGTGTAGACCATAGAACAAAGTAATAAATAGCAGCTGCCTGTACTCTTGAATTTTGTGGGTTTCCAAAAGGCATTTGACAGTGTAGATAGGGACTCATGGTGGCAGAGAAAATCATTCAATTTATAAATTTGTATCAGAATGCTCTGTGTGCAATAAGGATAAACCAAGTGTTAGCAGACTGGTTTAATGTTAATGCTGGTGTCAGACAAGGTTGTGTCTTCTGCCTTGTCTTGTTTGGAGTTGCTATTGACTTCAACAGTCAGTATGGAAATGGACAGTGTGTGGATGTGGAGCTTGGAGATCTAGACTTTGCAGATGACATTTGTCTTATAAATAAGGCTATAATTTAGTCACGGGTATTTTTAGTAAAAGTCATGTACAGGTCACGGGCAATAAACAAAAATTCACAGTTCCTGACCCAGCCATCACTTCTACTATAAATACCCCTGACTAAATCTTAGCTGGGGGGCCGCTGCTCTTGGAGGCAGTGTAGCTGTCCCTGGGGTTGCCTGAGCAGCTGTCCCCAGGTGGCACGGCTGTAGCACCCCCAGCCCCAGTGCTCTGGGTGGTATGGTCAGGGAGCAGGGGGTTGGATAGGGGCAGGGGAGTCCTGGGGGGCGGAGGGGGAAGTCAAACTCATTGGGTGAAATTCTATGGCCTGTGTTATGCAGGAGGTCAAACAGGATGACCCCAATTGTCTTTTCTGGCCTCAAAATCTATTACTAGGGTTGTGATAGAGATGGGAACTGCTGCCATGATGTTAATGAATGAGGCAACTGTTTTATTTTTTTAATTTATTTTATTCCCACTGTTCAGTGTGAGGCTTACCGTCTCAGTCACCTCACTGAAATTCACTGCAGCTGAATTTTCAAATGATGTCACTAAATTGTTAAACAATATAGCACCCGAAACTCAGAGTTCATGTGGTGCTAGCTGAGTTTCAATTCTGGGATGTGTGCACTTAGAGCAACAGTATTGTTTAATTGAACAACATATGATTATGCCTTTGTGTGGCAAGTGGTCCTTTGCTGGGCTGAGATACACCAAATGTGTCCAAGAGTCTATGCATTCAGGATCAAGCAAAGAGTCTCTGGTTACTTCTCCTTTTAGGGAAGAGAGATCAGAGCTCTCAAACAGACTTTTTAAATTTAACAAAGCGAACTAACAACAGTCTTAGAAATCTCTCTTCAACAGATATTCTTCAATGCAGACAGGTACGTAGCTATGCAACCGCTGACAGTTCAAAGCAACTTGCTTCCTCATCCTTCTATCTGATCCAATCTAGTTTTTCAGGAAGCTAATTGGTCCCAGCTGTTTCTGGGTCCTTCTGCTTAACCCTTGCTTCCCAATTCCTGCCTTCTCTGGAATCATGAAGTTTTCTGACCCAGCTACCTCGACCTGACCAGGCCCAGACGGATAGCATAACCTCATATTACTGGGAAAGACCAAGACAAATCTGCAAATATCTTATAAATCTCTGAAAGGGAGGCATTATAATGGTGACATGACGGATGCCACTCTAAGGATTTACAGATTTATATTAAACTGCGATACTTACAGAGGAAATAATCGTTTCCGTAGCTTTGCTCTCCATCCTTCTTCTTGTTCTCCAATCCCAAGCGTACAATTACATAGGTAAAGTGACTGCTTACTACAACAATTCTTTACACAGAATGAAAGAGCAATTTCATCCATTGTTGTAAGCCTGATGTGTTCCAGTCTAATTTCTTGGAAATTATCCATTGCGCTTTTCGCAAACTCTTCTTCCTGATTCTCATACAAACAGTGAAACAACTCAAGCTGGTCACACAGTTCCTCATGGGTCTTATAGGGCAGAGAGGAGATGTTTTTAGCTTCTGCTTCAAACCACTTCAATAAATCCAGCTTTATTTCAGAGGTTGTTTTAAAATTTAACATTTTCTCTATGTCATTTAGTCTCTCTTCATTTAAGAGACCAAACAAGAAACGTACCGTTAATATCAAATAATTATTTTTGGATGTTCCGTAAGTTTTTAGCAAGTGGTTCACATCTTTCTTAGAAGTCAATGATTTTTTCTTTGTCTCTTCATCTTCCTCTAGCACATAGAACAGAGCTGCAAAAAACTCTTGGAAGGTCAAGTGAATGAAGCTGTAGACACTCTCACATTCAGTATCTTTTTGAAAAATACTTTTAATCAGAAAGAGAGACTGAATGTTAGACAAGGAAAAATTGTGTTTCTTCAGGTCACCTTCTTCAAACAGTATTTTCTGTTTTAAAATTCCATCTGCAGCCAATGAGCAAAGCTTCCACAGGTTAGTTTTAGATTCTTGTATTGAGCTAGTGAGATGACCAGTTAGTAAATTGGTCAGAAAGAGCAAATATACCGAGGTGGTTGTTTTTGAAGTTTGTGCAAGATCTTCCCCTCTTTCCATCTGTTGCTTCATAACTGTGCAGATGATCCAACACACAATGGGGACAAAGCACATGGTGAAGAGCATTTCATTTTCTTTGACAAAATTAAAGGCTTGTGTTGCTTTCTTTTCATCACAAAAGAATTTATGAAAATATTCTTTCCTGTCATCTCCAGAAAATCCCATTATTTCTGCATAACATGGAAACCTCAAATTCTGCTTTAGTTTCTCCAGAGCAGTTGGTCTTGTAGTGATTAGTAAGAAGGATTTTTGAAGAACTTTCTTTCTCAGTAAACTGCACAGGATGGTTTTTACTGGCTTCTTCTCAAATGGGTCAGTGCATAGACTAACTTCATCAATATCTAGCAAGGAACTCAATTCATCAAAGCCATCTATTACAAACAGGAGTTTTTCTGGCTTCTTAAAGATTTCTTTAATTGGTCTTACTCCATCAGGAAAATTGTTTAAAAGCAAATCAGCAACACTTTGTTCTGCAATAACACGGTTTATTTCTCTGCAATTTATATAGAAAACATAATCAAACTTTTTCTGATAGAGTTTCCCAGCTGCCCAGTCCAACATGATCTTTCTTGCTGTCATTGTTTTCCCAATTCCAGCAGCTCCCTGCAGCACAACAGTTCTTGGGATTTCCCGATTTCTACCAGGGTCAAATAAAACACTAATCTTAGTGTGACTAGTTTGTTGAGCCATCAACTCTGCATGTCTCCTTCCTCTGGTGATTATTTCATGTTCTTTCTCCTCCCGCTGCCGATGTTCCTTTACAATAAGCAGTTTTGTGTATCTGTTGTTTAGACTTACATATTCACCCAGGCGAGCATTCCTGTCTTCTAATATTTGGTATTCTTCTTGTATATGTTCTCTATACTTCTTCTGGTAATCTAATTCAATGACAATGGCATGAAGCATTAGATGTACTGAGTACAGTTGGTCAAACAAAGGTCATATGAACTGCCATTCATTGGTTATATCCAAAAGTTGGACAGGACAAAATATTGGTGGCATTCTACTCTTTCCATTCTCCCCCTCCCCTTTCACCCAGCATTCCCACCATCATGTGACTTGATATTTTGCTAGAATTTTACAGGTTAAAAATAGTCTCATCTTTTATAGTTTAATTATTTTGTCCTTGATCCTCTATCATCTTTGTTCTGATTCATCAATGCAATTAAGCACAGATTTAAGTCCCATTACAATAAATGAGATTTGAGCATGTGCTTAAAGTTAAGAATTTGCTTAAGTGTTTTTCTGAATAAGGATAATTTGGCTCATTTGTTTTTTGTTCATTCTGATTTTTTCTTCTAATTTCTCTTAATTCTTTATTCTCCTCCCACTTTTGTCTTCTTTTGTCATTTTAAACTACTTCTCTTCTTGCCCCTTGGTTGTGTTTTCTCTTCTCTCCTGTTTGCTAACTCTTTTAATCCCTTTCTGTTTTTCTCACCTCTACATACTCTTCTCTGCCTCACCCTGCACCCCCATTCCTTGATACTGCCACTCCAAATACTGGAGGACAGGATTGGACTGGGCCCATCTTTAATCCTAAGTAGTGCAGGGTGGGAGGTGGAGTGCCACTGTTTCAGTGGACAGCTGACTTGCTTATGAAGGCCCTGTCTTCACTATGGGCCAAGATCCCTAGCTTCACTACATCTTCCATGATGCGTCATTGTTTTCTCCCTTGCTGAGCCACATGATGCATCATGGGAGATGTAGTCCAGAGAGGGATCCTGGCCCGGAAAGAAGAAAGAATGCACATGAACTATGACTCCCGTACAGCACACCAGCAGCAGTTCAGTTGTGTTAGAAAGACATGCTTTAAAATGTTTTAGGCCACGGGCACCATTAAACCAGTCTACAGGATTTATGCATAGGGCCAAACCATATGAGCACACTTTAAGAAAATAAAAACGTGTTCTAACCTGAGTAGGAGCACACAGACCAACCACAATGCATTAATTGATTTAGCAGCATTCACATGTGAACCATTTCTGGAAATGGTCATTACACAATTCCTAATACAGTGTAAATTGAGCCACTAAGTGCACAGGAAATGGCTTCTTCCTAGGAAACACCCCTGCATGTGTCAGTGTGGGATTCGTCCCTCTATAACATTTTGAACATAACAGTTCAGTTTATTTGTTCTTTTTTCGTAGATCAATTGTGCAATCCTTTAATTACATTTATTGTTGTTCTCTGAGTTCCCTCTGTTTGGGATGCATCCACCCGGCATAACTGAACTAAGAGGTGGATACAGTATTCTAAGCACAGTCTTACCAGAGTCTTTCAGAGAGAGATGATCTTCTCCCTGCTCCTTGGCGTGGTGTATCTCTGCACGTGGTCCCAGATCCCCTTGTCTGTTGTTCCCTCTTCCTTCTTCTTCAACTTTTGCTGTTTTCTCCTTTTCCTTTGAAAAATCTAATTGCAATAATACCATAGCTTTTAAGGCCAGAAGGGACTACTCGATCATGTAGTCTGATGTCCCGTACGTCACAGGCAACCAACAACCCCCAGCCCCAACACATGAAACCCAACAACCAAAATGAGACCAAAGTATTACAGTCCACAGGAGACTAGACTATTATGTGCCACAGGCAGAGGATAAGAGGGACCGAGATGCACCATTGTTTGAGGCACCCTCAATGGCAGGGAAATGATTACCCCGATAATCCTGCCTAGCGTCCCGGACACACACACTGCAGAGCAGAGCCATCCCATCCATAAGATGGACCAGGCCAACTGCCCCGAGCCCCATGCTTTGGGGGGCCCCACACTTCAGGGGGATGCGGGGTCCAGGGAGACCCAAGGGATTAGCAGGTGGCCTGGCACCAGCAGCAGGCATCAGGCCCGTCCCCACACTTACCAGCATCACTTGGGGGAGGGGGCAGGGGCTTGGCAGAAGGGGTGGAGTGAGGATGGGGAGGGGGGGGAATCCAGTGTGGGGGTTTGGGGGAAGGGCTGGCATGGGGGCGAGGCCTGGGGTGGAGGGGGGTGTTGTCCCAGGCCCTGCACCCCCCTATGGACGGCCCTGCTACAGAGGAAAGGAAAAAAACCCTAAAGTCACGGCCAATCTGCCCTGCTGTTTTACATGCACAAGTTAGAAAATCCTACCCAGGGTTTTATCATGGCATTGCCACCTCACCATAACCAGTGTCACTGATGCTATTGTTATAATAGAGCTAGATTGGACCTGGCATTTACACAGGTGCAGAGGGAGAAGGCAGGGCCCTAATCGCACATCCTTGTAATTCCCACACAAGAACCAGAGATAATTGCAGTACCTGCTCTCAGGGGAGCACAGGAACTGTATCCTTGGGGGAAACCCAGTACCCTGAAGGGTCAATGAAAATCAGAGAGGAGGTAGAGCTCTGACCCTGTTCCCCTTCACATCTGACTGCTGAGCAGGAGCAGCACACATGGGAGAATATTTTTATTTTTTTATTTTTTTTCCCCACCATGGAAAATTTTGAGGTTTTGGTAGGAAAAAAAACCAAAACAAACAGAAAACCTTGAAAACCAAAAAGTTTTGGCTGAAAACCAAAATTTCAATAAAAAAAATGCTGCTGCAATGTGTTATGGAAATTTTAGTTTGTTTGTCTCATGCTCCCATTCTCCTCTATGGGCCAAGATCCCTAGCCTGACTACATCTTCCATGATGCACCATGGTTTTCTCTCTTGCTGAGCCACCATGGAGCATTATGGGAGATGTAGTCCAGAGAGGGAGCCTGGCCCATAGAGAAGAAAGGGGTCATGAGACACCTGAACTATGACTCCCATACAGCACTTCAGCAGCATTTCAAAAACAATTTTTTTCTGCTTTCATAAGAAAAGTTTGTTTTTCCCATGGAATGCTGACAATTTTCACACAAAAGAATTGTTTTGACAAAAACCCAATTTTCTGTTGACAATGTGCTGTACCCTGTTAGTCACACTTCCCATGCATGCCAGGCAGCTCAAGAAGATTGTGGTTGCTGGGAATAAGGGACTGAATGTCTCTTTGATCATTGCTGGCCAGGAACAAGGCTTACAAAAGTTTCCTAAGCCTAAAAGCATTTGCACCCGACTTTCCAAAGCATTTCTCTGATCCAAGAATTCACAAAACATTGGCTATTGAAACATGAGTGTCACCTAATTTATCTATTATGTTTTTCAATATTTTTGTTTGTTAAATTGATGTAAAATGTCAAAGTTTCACAAATTTAAACAATAGTTAATATTTGTCCCTTAGCAATTTCCCTTTTCCAGCAAAATCAGAGTTCCCTGCTGCTGCTGTCACCACAAGAGGCACCACACTGGCCCAAGGAGGCTCAATGATGATGATGATGCAAAAATCTCTCTGATATGTGCAGACGTGCCCTGTGCCCTCCAACCCTGCTCCTCCCATTCCCTGGCAGCACAACTCCAATGGAGCCACATTGTCCCAGGGATCCGCCTTCATGGATGGAGCTCTGATAAACAGCCCATACAGCCCCAGGCCAGTTAGTGACATGTCCAATGAGACTTGGGAGATAATGTATTTCCCGCTCCCTGGCCTTGCTCTGGCCTTACTCCTTCTCTTCAGCTTTCTGCCCTAGCTCACCTCCCTCTCTCTATGGATCCCATGCCCACCACAAATGCAGCAGCATGCACAGAGCTGACCTCCAGGTTATGGGACGGGTTAGCCCTTAGGTACATCTCAAACAGATCTATGTAATTCTGTTAAGTCCACTGAGTGTATTTAGGTCCCTTCAGCCTCCAGCTACAGAAATGCAGACGCTGCTTCATCCTTTCATCCCTCATGATTGGTTTGATGTTTAAAGGCTGTCCTCACAGGAAAAAGGTTTAGAAACTACAACTAACAAGAATAAAAAGACCCAAGATCTCCCTTAGGGGGGGGAGATGCTCTGCTGTGCGCTATAGCTGCGGCCACAGCAGTGTCTGGTTGTTCTTCTCCCCTCCTCCCCTCCCCCAGTTGCAGCTCCCTGATCCTGAGGCTGGGGCTAGTTCTCAAATGGTCTGAGCTTGAGGGTTGTTCTAAAATTACACCAGCCGGCTGTGATCCCAAGGGGCCAGTAGAGCTTCAGAAATTGCTGGAGCACAATAGTGCTCGTTCCACGCCTGCTGTGCTAGGGACTGCACGAGATGGTGGCACAGGAGAAGCCTAGGCCAGTTCTCTGTTAGCTGGGGATTCCCCTTCCGCTTTCTGCTACATTCCTTGTGCCATTAGACCTGGCATTGTTTATATGTCTCTTAAATTTTGTGGTAAACTGTATATGAACTGTTTAATGGACAAACTAAAATTACCTTGTGTTAATCTGCATAGTTAATTGCCAGTGCTGTTTGGGAAACAAGGAGTCACATCAAAAGCATATTGTTCACCCAGGACTGAATGGTCAAGAGGCTTCTGGAAATATATAAAAGCCTTGGGACCTGATCCTTTTTTATCACAGATCTGCTTCCGGTTTCATGCTGGAGAAACCTAAGCCATACGGATTTGGATCCCAGTCATTGACTGGAATCACACTGAACATGGACATTGGGAAGCATTCATGGGATTCTGCCTGTTCCTAGAGAAGGGTGACAAAGGTGTGACAAGATTATGGCGATCAACAGATGGCTCAGGCAGCGGTGCTATAAGGAGGGCTTTGGGATGTATGGCCACTGGGAAGCATTCATGGACAGAGGACTGTTCTCTTGGGATGGACTTCACCTGAGTAAGGAGGGAAATAGACTTCTAGGATGGAGGCTGGCACAACTGATTAAGAGAGCTTTAAACTAGGAATCTGGGGGAGATGGTTGGGAGATGTCCAGGTAATCTCCACGCCGGAATTTAACATTGAGAAGGAAGAAAACAAAGTAAGAAAGGATACAGCCATGGGTAAGAGAATGGACGTAAGGAGGAAGGGTTGTGTAGATACCAGCCTAATAAGTGATACTGGCGGTAGAATGTCTGTGCCTAATCAGGTAAAGAATGTCAGTGAAGCCAAACAGCAAAAATTAAGATGTTTTTACACTCATGTGAGGAGCCTAGGTAACAAAATGGAGGAACTAGAGCTACTGGTGCAGGAAGTGAAACCGGATATTATAGGGATAACAGAAACATGGTGGAATAGTAGTCATGACTGTAGTACAGGTATTGAAGGCTATGTGCTGTTTAGGAAAGACAGAAATAAAGGCAAAGGTGGTGGAGTAGCATTGTATATCAATGATGAGGTAGACTGTAAAGAAATAAGAAGTGATGGAATGGATAAGACAGAGTCTGTCTGGGCAAAATCACATTGGGAAAGAAAGCTACTAGAGCCTCTCATGAGATACTGCTAGGGGTGTGCTATAGACTGCCGGGATCCGATTTGGATATGGATGGAGACCTCTTTAATCTTTTTAATGAAGTAAACACTAATGGGAATTGTGTGATCATGGGAGACTAACTTCCCAGATATAGACTGGAGGACAAGTGCTACTACTAGTAATAGGGCTCAGATTTTCCTGGATGTGATAGCTGATAGATTCCTTCACCAAGTAGTTGAAGAACCAACAAGAGGGGATGCCATTTTAGATTTGGTTTAGGTGAGTAGTGAGGACCTCATAGAAGAAATGGTTGTAGGGGACAACCTTGGTTCGAGTGATCATGAGCTAATTCAGTTCAAACTGAAAATAGATCTGGGACTAGGGTTTTTTATTTTAAAAGGGCTAACTTTAAAGAATTAAGGAAATTAGTTAGGGAAGTGGATTGGACTGAAGAACTTGTGGATCTAAAGGTGGAGGAGGCCTGGAATTACTTCAAGTCAAAGTTGCAGAAACTATCAGAAGCCTGCATCCCAAGAAAGGGGAAAAAATTCAGAGGCAGGAGTTGTAGACCAAGCTGGATGAGCAAGCATCTCAGAGAGGTGATTAAGAAAAAGCAGAAGGCCTACAAGGAGTGGAAAATGGGAGGGATTAGCAAGGAAAGCTACCTTATTGAGATCAGAACATGTAGGGATAAAGTGAGAAAGGCCAAAAGACATGTAGAGTTGGACCTTGCAAGGGGAATTAAAACCAATAGTAAAAGGTTCTATAGCCATATAAATAAGAAGAAAACAAAGAAAGAAGAAGTGGGACCACTAAACACTGAGGATGGAGTGGAGGTTAAGGATAATCTAGGCATGGCCCAATATCTAAACAAATACTTTGCCTCAATCTTTAATGAGGCTAATGAGGAACTTAGGGATAATGGTAGGATGACGAATGAGGTTATGGAGGTAGATATTACCGCATCTGAGGTAGAAGCCAAACTCGACCAGCTTAATGGGACTAAATCAGGGGGTCCAGATAATCTTCATTCAAGAATATTAAAGGAACTGGCACATGAAATTGCAAGCCCATTAGCAAGAATTTTTAATGAATCAGTGAACTCAGGGGTTGTACCATACGACTGGAGAATTGCTAACATAGTTCCTATTTTTAAGAAAGGGGAAAAAAGTGATCCGAGTAACTATAGGCCTGTTAGTTTGACATCTGTAGTATGCAAGGTCTTGGAAAAAATTGTGAAGGAGAAAGTAGTTAAGGACATTGAGGTCAATGGTAATTGGGACAAAATACAACATGGTTTTACAAAAGGTAGATCGTGCCAACCCAACCTGATCTCCTTCTTTGAGAAGGTAACAGATTTTTTAGACAAAGGAAATGCAGTGGATCTAATTTACCTCGATTTCAGTAAGGCATTTGATATGGTTCCACATGGGGAATTATTAGCTAAATTGGAAAAGATGGGGATCAATATGAAAATTGAAAGGTGGATAAGGAACTGGTTAAAGGGGAGACTACAACGGGTCATACTGAAAAGTGAACTGTCAGGCTGGAAGGAGGTTACTAGTGGAGTTCCTCAGGGATCGGTTTTGGGACCAATCTTATTTAATCTTTTTATTACTGACCTTGGCACAAAAAGTGGGAATGTGCTAATAAAGTTTGCGGATGACACAAAGCTGGGAGGTATTGCCAATACAGAGAAGGACCGGGATATCATACAGGAAGATCTGGATGACCTTGTAAACTGGAGTAATAGTAATAGGATGAAATGTAATAGTGAAAAGTGCAAGGTCATGCATTTAGGGATTAATAACAAGAATTTTGGTTATAAATTGGGGCCACAGCAGTTGGAAGTAACAGAGGAGGAGAAGGACCTCGGAGTATTGGTTGATCACAGGATGACTATGAACCACCAATGTGATATGGCCATTAAAAAAGCTAATGCAGTCTTGGGATGCATCAGGCGAGGTATTTCCAATAAAGATAAGGAGGTGTTAGTACCGTTATACAAGGCACTGGTGAGACCTCATCTGGAATATTGTGTGCAGTTCTGGTCTCCCATGTTTAAGAAGGATGAATTCAAACTGAAAAAGGTACAGAGAAGGGCTACTAGGATGATCCGAGGAATGGAAAACCTGTCTTATGAAAGGAGACTCAAAGAGCTTGGCTTGTTTAGCCTAACCAAAAGAAGGCTGAGGGGAGATATGATTGCTCTTTATAAATATATCAGAGGGATAAATATCAGGGAGGTAGAGGAATTATTCAAGCTTAGTACCAATGTGGACACAATAACAAATGGATATAATCTGGACATTAGGAAGTTTAGACTTGAAATTAGATGAAGGTTTCTAACCATTAGAGGCGTGAAGTTCTGGAACAGTCTTCCAAGGGGAGTAGTGGGGGCAAAAGACATAGCTGGCTTCAAGACTAAGCTTGATAAGTTTATGGAGGGGATGGTATGATGGGATAGCCTAATTTTGGCAATTAATTGGTTTTTGATTATTAGCAGGTAAATATGCCCAATGGTCTGTGATGGGATGTTAGATGGGGTGGGATCTGAGTTACTACAAATAATTCTTTCCTGGGTGCTGGCTGGTGAGTCTTGCCCACATGCTCAGGGTTTAACTGATCGCCATATTTGGGGTCGGGAAGGAATTTTCCTCCAGGGCAGATTGGCAGAGGCCCTGGAGGTTTTTTGCCTTCCTCTGCAGCGTGGGGCACGGGTCACTTGCTGGAGTATTCTCTGCACCTTGAGGTCTTTAAACCATGATTTGAGGACTTCAATGGCTCAGACATAGGTTAGGGATTTGTTACAGGAGTGGGTGGGTGACATTCTGTGGCCTGCATTGTGCAGGAGGTCAGACTAGATGATCATAATGGTCCCTTCTGACCTTAAAGTCTATGAGTCTATGACTATAACCTGTGGACTATTTCTAAAAGAACTTCTGCAATTACAAGCTCATCATCTCTGCTATGTATCTGGACTTCAAGAATTGAACTCATGTCTGTATGTATATTGATCTTTTAACCAACACTCTCTTTCTCTTTTCTTTTTAAATTTTTTTTAGTTTAGTTAATAAGAATTGGTGATAAGCATGTATTTTGGATAAGATCTAAGTTATAATTTGACCTGGGGGTGTGGCTGGTCCTTTGGGATCAGGAGAACCTTTTCTTTTATATGATGGAACAAGATTTTCAGAAATCTTCATCATATTTTGATGTGGGTACCTGGATGGAGGGCTGAGGCTGGGTACTTTAAGGAAACTGTGTTGTTTGGACTTCTGAGTAACTGGTGAGGTAATACAGAAGCTGTTTCAGACTAGCTTGGTAAATTGGAATATTGCAATATCTGCCAACTTTTGGGGTTTGTCCGCCCCATTCTGTTTGCTGTTCATCCTAATTGAATGACCTCAGCTGGCTCCTATTGGGACCACTGTCACAGGGCCAGTCAGCTGTTTGGTGAGAATCTACTGGGTCCAGAATCTCTGCTGTGATCAGTTTCCAGTTACAGATCCTCAATTCTATGTCTCAGCTGCAGCACAGGTTACAGCAGCCTGGGAGCTGTTCTAACTTGCACCAGCTACCAAGGTCCCCAAGGAAGAGTCCCCCGGCTGGGGATGCATTCTAGCTACTCCTCCTCCCCACCTCTTTGTCCAGGACACTGTCTGCACTGTTTTGTTGGCTCTACACCCATTAGGGACACCCCACACTAGGGATTTCCTCAGATGGAGAGTTACAGGCTTCCTGTGCTCCCCTTGTGCTGGCTGAGTGGTAAAAAGGGAGTGGAGCAGGTCAGAGAATCTGGTGTGGGCATCTCTGAGCTGAGTCCCCCTCATTTCCAGCTGGGATTCAGAATTTGTCACTCCTGCCATCAGCCAGTTTCTCCTTCTGCGCCTGCTGCCCTGGGGGAGACTCCCCCGGGTTTTAAGAACTTTAGGTTTCTTACCTTTCTCTCTTTCTTCTCTGAGTTTTTCAGCAGCATCTCTGAGATTGAGCTGAATGAAAACATCTACGGTTACATCTACTGCAGTCTCTGCACCATAGAATTTCATCAAGAGGTTCTTAGTGTCTATCCTGTCAGCATTCTCCAGCTGACCTCGGGGGATGGTACCCTTCCCCTTAAAGTCAGAGTGTGATAGTTTGTCTCTAAATCTTTTGAAGTCATCTTGAAAAAGGTTCTCAAAGGCACTTAAAAGCAGGTCACTGATGCTGCTTTGGTTTTCCATCACCAGTATCGGGGGGGGGGACCTAAAATACAATGTAAAGTCCCATTATTAATAGTTAATATGGAATAACAACTGTAATTCCCATGTAGAGGAAATAAGTGTAGCCTAGTGGTGAGAGCAGGTCACTGGGGCTTATAACTCCTCAGTGATTTTCCTCACAAGTTATTCACTGGATAGCTAGTTTTGTCTTCCTGTGCTTCAGTTTCCCTATCTGTAAAATGGGGACAATTGTGCTCATCTAAATCACAGGGGTGTTATGCAGCTAAGTTTACTGTTTGTAAAGCCAGTTGCAGTTTTAGGATGAAAGGTGCTAGAATAGTATTTAGCATCTGAATGTATTTCCAAACCCTGGGGTGAGGATACCTAAATTAGAAAATAACCTAGCACAGTCTGGAATCTGTGCATCAGATTCTGGAGTATCAGGCCCTGTGTCCTGAGAACCAGTGCTGGCTTGGAATTGAATGGATAAACTATAACTACTTCAGATTAAATTTACCCCATTCCAAGTCAAAATGCAGGGAGTGATAAATTTACCATTAGCTAGAAAGCTACCAGTTAGATTTGTTTGATTTGTTTCTCTCAGTTTTCTCGGGGCTCAAACACAGATGCACACACAAAAAATCTAGGAGGAAGAACAGAAAAGCTTTGAGCAAATGGCTATATCCTCAATAAAGAAACTAAAACATCTCCCATTAAAACTGATCTTCAATGCTTCTTTGATTTTTATAACAGGCCTCATACGACGGCATATTGCCCAGTCACTGCACAAGGACGTCAGTTAGCGACTTCCCTCCACTCATCATGGGATATTAGGAAGGATCTCAAATGGCAAATTAGAGGATTTAAACTAAGATGTGCATCATTTATTTTATTTTTTCTTTGTTGAAAAATTAATGGCATGCGTAGCCCTGTAGGGCACAGAGAGCAATACACAGCGTCATGCAGCTATTGGCATCATAAAGTTGCAGGAGCAGCTAGAAAGACACAATTATAAAAAGAAAAAATATTTTCATGTAACCAGTTAAATGGGTTTTGTTCAAGTTGTTTCATGACCTCAGGACTGTAGGCAGCAAAGAGGAAGGAGCTGTGGGGAGGCTACAAACCTATGACTGGAGGTGAGGTTTTCAGGGGCCCTCTCCTAGAAAAATCTGAAATACCAAGTGCAAGAGCCTGCATTTTAGGTGATTTTAAGGCAATGCCAAGTCTCATAGATTCATAGATTCTAGGACTGGAAGGGACCTCAAGAGGTCATCGAGTCCAGTCCCCTGCCCTCATGGCAGGACCAAATACTGTCTATACCATTCCTGATAGACATTTATCTAACCTACTCTTAAATATCTCCAGAGATGGAGATTCCACAACCTCCCTAGGCAACTTATTCCAGTGCTTAACTACCCTGACAGTTAGGAACTTTTTCCTAATGTCCAACCTAAACCTCCCTTGCTGCAGTTTAAGCCCATTGCTTCTTGTCACCTCTGCACATGTCTGCCCCACTCACGCTCTCTCTCTCCATCTCTCATGTGCGTTGTGGAGAGATTCAGACCCCTCTGGCAACCCCGACATGCTGCTCAGACTCTCACCCCCACAAAAAAGGAGAGAAAACAAACACAGTGCTTATAGTTTACAGGGGAAAGTGGACCAATCAGTGGAGGTAGAGCAATAGACAAGGGATAGGGGGCACAGCGAAAATGGGGAGGGGGTGGTGCCTGCTTAGGGCTTAAACAGTGGAAAGGGACTGGCTGAGTGTCCTGAAAGCAAAGCTGGAAGACAGCAGAGCTAAGGAAACCCCAGAGGTGGTGAAAATCATCTTAGTGCTGTGTAAAGATTTACACTCCGGGGGAGAAAGTGTTAACTGATGCCCCGGCTTTCTTAGTTGACACTCAAAGCTTTTAGAGGAATGTGGAGGTTGTGTCCTTTGCACTTAACCCAGCAGTGATAACACGAAGCAGTCGGGTTCCAAATAATGGTTCTGACCCAGGGGCTAACTTGAAAAAAAATGTTATTTTTGGAGGAGTGTGTGAATGAGAGAAGTTTGGTCACTGGCAGGTAGCCCTGTCAAAAACCAGGGAGGCCCCGTCATTACTGCTTCTGAGGCACCCCAGGAATGTGCTCACAGTCACCAATATGAGCGCTGGTGCAGCAGAGTTCCTTGGTTGAGTTGGAACAAACCCTTGTGTCCCAGAAGGGCTGCTGCAGCTTTTGTTGGAACATAAATTTTCAGTTTTGATCAAAAATGGGAAATAACTTTAAAATTCCATTTTTAAAAATTTGAAAGTGGCCCATGACTGAGAGATTCCTGTCAATGTGTGTGAAAAAGTTGAGAATTTGTGGCATCTCCAATTCTTTAGCCAGAGAGGTAAAACAAAAGTTGGGTCAAAACTTCCAAAAAGAGCTTTTTAAAATGTTTCCCCGGAACACATTGCTAAATAGTTTAGGGGGGGGAATTATAAAAAATTCCAATTGCTTAGGGAGAGGCACTGAGTTTTGAAGATGGAATTCAGACAATAAAGTGCACAGCAAAGGGACTGAAATGCTGTTTTAAGTGTTTTTCTGAATCCCAACTTCCTCCACACGTTTACATTAGGACTACAGTTTTATTTTTCCCATACGTAGATCTGCAAAGATGTTTGCAAACTAGAGCAATATTCACAACACTTTTCTTCTTTAAGGTTTAAATATAAGACATGTACCTGGATATTAAATAAAAGACACAATTATGAGATTACAGTCACTATTTCTAGGAGAAACCAAACAGCTCAAACCTCCTCTTCTCTCCTAGTAAGAGATTTAGAAATTCTTCATAAAGCTGTATCTAATATGATTTAGTTCAATTGAAATATAACTCAGTCTGTGCTTACCGTGCATCGCTGAAGAGAGCTGGTTTGGGGTGAATTTGACTTTTAAAATTCACCCCCAGAAGGAAGCTTGTGGCTCACAACTGTCGCAACAGAAAACATGTTCACATTTACAAGCAGCCCCTGTTTCCTGTCTATTCACTCAGCTTGAAATAATTTCACCTTGATTTTATCGATAAGCTGGGAAAGTTCTGTTCCTCTTCTGTGTTTTCTTCATGGTGCTCCTTCTGCAGTGCAATAGGATGAATTTCACCACCAAGACCCTTTTGGACTGTGTACGTGTAGGAAAAATAAGGGAGGACAGGAGTAATTAGCTTGTGACACAGGGACATGTCTGCACTGCAGCTGGGAACATGTTTCCCAGTGCAGGTAGACAGACGTGCAAGCTCTGCTCAAGCTAGTGGGCTAAAAATAGGAGTGTGGCCATGGTGGCATGGGCAACAGGTAGAGATAGCTGCCTGAATATGTACCCGGGTTCTTGGGCAGGATTGTTCTCGGGTGCTAGCTCAAGCAGAGCTGGTGCATGTCTGAATACCTGCATTGGGAATTACAGCTCCCAGCTCCTGTGTAGACATGCCCAAAAAGTGTGTTTCTTTTGGGCCAGCTGTACATGTTTGGTCACTAATGTAAGCTTTTTTGCTTTCAGTTCAGTGACATGGTGCAGTCAGACTGTGTCAGTGGCTGTGCAAGTGAAAAAGAACCCGAGAGGTTGAAAAATGAGAGGAGCAAAACTGCCATGGTTGACCCTGACTTGGCCAGGCTATGGTCTTAAATGAGCCAAATACCTTCAACCACAAACAGGAAGTGGGCCAAGCACCTGCCTGCATCATCTCTCAGCCTCCTAGACTTTGAGGGCAGAAGGGACTATCATGATCATTTAGTCTGACCTCCTGCACATTGCAAGCCACAGAACCTCACCCATCTGCTCATGTAATAGACTCCTAGCCTCTGGCTGAGTTACCAAAGTCCTCAAACCATGATTTAACAACTTCAAGTTACATCGAATCCATCATTTACAGTAGGTTAAACCTGCAGGTGACCTGAGACTGCGATGAATGTTACAAAGCCATCAGTGCGATATGCACACAATGTTTGTGTGAGGAACAGGGGCAGCAGCTTGTCGTCATTTGTCATAGACCCCCCCACAGCAGTAACAAGCAGCACTAGAGAGCCAGTGTTCCAGATGGAGGCACACTACAGCCCTTATTCTGCAAAGTCTTACTTATATTTTAAATATAAGAATCAGATGGAAACTGAGAACAGAACTCATTTAGACCCCAATCCTGCAAAGGTTTCTATGTACATGCTCAACTTCATGCACTTTAACCCCCATTTTTTCATGTTCTCTGTATATATATATCTTCCTACTGTGTTTTCCACTGCATGCATCTGATGAAGTGGGCTTTAGCCCATGAAAGCTTATGCTCAAATAAATGTTTTAGTCTCTAAGATGCCACAAGTACTCCTTGTTCTTTTTGCTGATACAGACTAACACAGCTACCACTCTGAAAAATATTTATAAGCATTTGATCAAGAATGGAGTGCGTAACCCATATTGGTCATCTCCAACTGGGTTAGGCAGGTATTAGCAATGAACCCTTTCAGAGCTTACTTTTTTATACCCTTTAACCAGTGATATCATTGCTAATTATCAGACCTTAGCTAAGGCTAGATGAAGAAGTTTCTTATGCAGCCAATTATTTATTACACCTGGTTCCAAGTTAACCGTGTTTTATTTATGTTACTTCACCAAACCAAAAATAAGATAAAATTGGTATTTTCAAAGGTCAGTACAAGTTTAATACAACAACTCTTCTTTCTCATGATCCCATTCTTTTTGGTCGCATCCTTTGGGCCTATTTCTCATGCTAATAGCTCAGCTCAGTTTAAAACCATAGTTCACCCAAAACTAATGTGGGCCTATATTCCCACAGCTACGTACAATGCAAAAAATGAAAGCACATTTGTAAGTTTGCACAGTACTAAGCTGAAGAGAGCTCTGTTTTCAGCTTCCACCAGATAATTGTATTTAAAATTATTTTTTATTCTAATGGAAATGTCACTCCACAGCTCTAGGTGTTTTTCAAAATGTCAAATGTGCCATATAAAATAAGTCACCATATATGTACGTTGTATAATATAATAAATATTGTTTGTGTTATAAGAGAATATATTCATTATGACTTGGATAATGGAGTGGAGAGTATGCTTACAAAATGTGCAGATGACGCCAAGCTGGGTGGGACTGCAGCACACTGGAGGACAGGATGAGAATTCAAAACCATGTTGACAAATTAGAGAATTCGTCTGAATTCATCAAGATAAAATTCAATAAAGTTAAGTCCAAAGTACTTCACTTAGGAAGGAAAAAAAATCAAAATGCACAGCTACAAAATGGTGAATAATTGGCTAGGTGGCAGTACTGCAGAAAAGGATCTGGTGGTTCTAGAGAATCACAAATTGAATATGAGTCAACAATGGGATGAAGTTGCAAAAAAGGTTAATATCATTCTGGGATGTATTAACAGGAATGTCATATGTAAGATACAGGAGGGAATTGTCCCACTCAGCACTGGTGAGGCCTCAGTTGTGTCCAATTCTGGGCGCCACGCTTTAGGAAAGATGTGAACAAATTGAAGAGAATCCAGAGGAGAGCAACAAAAATGACCTGAGCTATGAGGAAATTTTAAAAAATTGGCATCTTTAATCTTAAGAAAAGAAGACTAAAGGGGGACCTGATACCAGTCTTCAAATATGTTAAGGGCTGTTATAAAGAGGACTGTGATCAATTGTTGTCCATGTCCACTGAAGGTATGACAAGAAGCAATGGACTTAATCTGCAGCAAAGGAGATTTAGGTTAGATATTAAGCAAAACTTTTTAACTATAATGGTAGTTAAACACTGGAATAGGTTTTCAAGGGACATTGCCGAATCCCCATCATTGGAGGTTTTTAAGAACAAATTGGCCAACACATGTGGATGGTCCAGGTTTACTTGGCCCTGCCTCTGTATAGGGAGCTGGACTTGATGACCTCTTGAGATCCCTTCTAACCCTACATTTCTATGATTCTATGATTGAGAGGGTTGTGACGGAGCAGGGAGCGGGGCAGATTTGACCTGGGAATGTTGCCTGGGAGTTACATTGAACTACCTGAGCTGTAATCTGAGCCAGGAGGGTGGTTGGGAGAAATGACACCTTCTGCCCAGGAGACTGAACAAAGGAAAGGAGGAGCAGAGGGGAGGGGGAAGAATGCTGCTGGAGGGATTGGGGAGTTTTAGTTTTGGGCTGGGTGGTGCAATGCAGGGAGCCCCTAGCTGGGGTCTAAGCTCCCTGAACCCCCCAGAAGGATTTGATTGAGGGGTCCTTGTTGTACCTACAAGCTCTGCTGTAGACTGCATTCGTATTGTCCAATAAACCTTCTGTTTTACTGGCTGGCTGAGAGTCACAGTGAAGCTCAGGAAGAGGGGTGCAGGGCCCTGACTCCACCACACTCCGTGACAAGGGTACCAAAACATGATTTACTCCTTGTGATGGGTGACTTTAATGCTAAATTAGGATGTGACAACCAAGGAAAGGAAAGAGCAGTGGGGAAGTATAGGTTGAGAATCATCAACCAAAATGGAAAAAGAATCATTAAATTGTGCTTGGTGTCTGAGCTAGTTGTTGCAAGCAGCCTGGTCTTCCATAAAGATGTACACAAAGAAACATGGAATTTGCCAGATGGCAAAACAAAAAAACCCAGAGTGGTCACATCTGCATCAGCTTGAGATACAGGTCATCTGTCCAAGACCCAAGGGCATATCAAGCAGCGGATGGCTGAGATAACTAGAATTTTTGCATTGCCAAACTGAAATTAAGATCAGCTTTAAACAAAAAGCGGCAAAGAAATTCAACAGTACAGACCTAAAGACAAAAGAGTACGGTGAGAAATTCCAGCTTGAACTAACCACAGATTTGTGACACTTCTAGAGGCACAGGAACGTAAGACACTGACTGGATCTGAAGAGAAACAGGCAGTTTTCAAAGACAATATGATTCAATATTGATTTTAAGCTGCAGCAGTCACAGTTGCCTATCAACATAGAGCAAGAATTGGATAAAGCCAAGAAACGTGGTGTCTCATTGAGGAAAGAAAAGCACTAAAAGGAAATTTCCTGAATGCTAAGACCCAGGATATCGTGGGGAAAAGAAAAATAGAACAAGAATGCAGGCAAAGCAGTGAAAAGCCATGCAAGGAAAGATTAATGGAGATGTGCTGCAGACCAGGCAGCTGAAGCTGAAGCTGCTGCTATGCTAGGAAACCACAGTCATTTACCAAATCACTAAAACATGGCGTGGAAACTGCAAAACAGGAAATGGGTCAATGAAAAGCAAAGATGGAGAAATGCTCACAGCTCAGGTAGAACAAATAAAAACAGCTTAGCAGAGCATTTTGAAGAAGTCCTCAACAGACACAGCCCTACTTTAACCCCAAAGTTCAATGGAATGTGCAAATCTGATCACCTTGATATTAGCATGGGTCCAATAGAGATGTCAGAAGCACAAGCTTCAATCAAGAAGTTGAAAAATAACAAAGTGGTGGGAGATGATCAAACCACAGCAGAAATGCTAAAAGTGCCACCCTTCTAATGAAATTAACATGGTTATTCAATGAACCCTGGGGAAAAGAGACCTCTCCTGACTAGTGAAAATATTGTCAGAATACCTAAAAAGGGTGAACTGACTACAACAACTGGAGAGGAGTTACACTACTCTCTGTTGTAGAGAGAGTTTTCTGTAGTATGATACTAGACAGGATGAAAGAGGCAGTGGATGCCAAACTTAAGGAAGAACAGGCTGGATTCAAGACCAAGAGATCTGGAGGATGGCGTGGACTGCACTCTCAGCAAGTTTGCAGATGACACTAAACTGGGAGGAGTGGTAGATATGCTGGAGGGTAGGGATTGGATACAGAGGGACCTAGACAAGTTAGAGGATTGGGCCAAAAGAAACCTGATGAGGTTCAACAAGGACAAGTGCAAAGTCCTGCACTTAGGACGGAAGAATCCCATTCACTGTTACAGACTAGGGACCGAATGGCTAGGCAGCAGTTCTGCAGAAAAGGACCTAGGGGTTACGGTGGACGAGAAGCTGGATATGAGTCAACAGTGTGCCCTTGATGCCAAGAAGGCTAACGGCATTTTGGGCTGTATAAGTAGGGGCCTTGCCAGCAAATCGAGGGACATGATCATTCCCCTCTATTCGACATTGGTGAGGCCTCATCTGGAGCACTGTGTCCAGTTTTGTGCCCCACACTACAAGAAGGATGTGGAAAAATTGGAAAGAATCCAACGGAGGGCAACAAAAATGATTAAGGGGCTGGAGCACATGAGTTATGAGGAGAGGCTGAGGGAACTGGGATTATTTAGTCTGCAGAAGAGAAGAATGAGGGGGGATTTGATAGCTGCTTTCAGCTACCTGAAAGGGGGTTCCAGAGAGGATGGATCTAGACTGTTCTCAGTGGTACCAGATGACAGAATAAGGAGTAATGATCTCAAGTTGCAGTGGGGGAGATTTAGGTTGGATATTAGAAAAAACTTTTTCACTAGGAGGCTGGTGAAGCACTGGAATGGGTTACCTAGGGAGGTGGTGGAATCTCCTTCCTTAGAGGTTTTTAAGGTCAGGCTTGACAAAGCCCTGGCTGGGATGATTTAGCTGGGGATTGGTCCTGCTTTGAGCAGGGGGTTGGACTAGATGACCTCCTGAGGTCCCTTCCAACTCTGATATTCTATGAGTCTGTGTAGATAAGTTATTTATACTAAGGGCCATCACAGAAGCATGTATAGAACAGCAGGCTCCCCATATTATCAAGTTAATTGATTTTCAGAAAGTATTGGACAACTTGTATAGACATCCATTGCAGAATATTCTTCAGTCCTATGGAATCCTGGCTAAAGTCTTCATCGTCATCAAGGCTATGTACAAAGATGCAAAATGTGTGATAAAGGCGAATAACAGAATGGTTCAATGTACACTCTAGTGTGAAATAGAACTTCGTTCTATCTCTGCTGCTGTTTGGCATTGCCATGAACTGGATAATGAAGAAGTGTAATAGCAATACCAACATTGGCATAGCATGGGTTGATGGCAAATGCCAAGATGACCTAAACTTTGCTAATGACATTGTACTACTCCATGACACACCTGAAAAGCTACAAACAAAGACAGACATTCTGGCAATAACAGCAGGTGAAGAAGGGCTGAGAAATCAGTTATGGCAAAACAAACATCCTTGAAACCCAGACATCAAGCAGTTATACCATATTAGAAAGCAAAAACTTCAAGAAAGAAGAACAGTTCATCTGCCTCGGCAGCACCGTACTGGCCAACAGAGACCTCAAGAAAGAAGAAATGACATCAAGGATAGGAAAGGCATCCACTAAACTCAACAATGTATGGGAATCAAAGCACTAGAACAAAACTGAGGATTTATAATTAAAATGTGATTTCAGTGTTAACAAATGGCCTCAAAAGTTGGAGACCTACTGAGACATTAGATAGAAAACTAGATGGCTTTGAAAATAAATGCCTAACAAAGATTGTGGGCACTGGATGGAGAGACTTTATCATCAATGAAGAGAACCACCAGCTCAACTCCACTAAAATGAAAAGGAAGCCTTGGACGTATTTGGGGCATGTACACCAGATGCCAACACACAGACTATCGCAGGAAGCTGTCAAGTGGAAACCAACTGGTGTGAGGAAAAGAGGGAGATCAAGAGAAACCTTAAGAACACCACTTAGCAGAGAGAGCAGAACACTGGATTTCAATACCATGGAGCAAATGGAAGTAGGAGCAAATGACACAGAGGGATGACAGAGATTGGTTTCTGGCCTGTGCCCCAACACTGGTGTGACAAAATGTAATCATAATTAATAATAATATAAGCTATCTGTACAAAATGTAATAATTACCTCTAAGATTACGACTCCACATTTATAATTTATATAAAAAAATGCCTATGCCAAGTTCTAGGCACATTTGCCATACATTAAAAATACAATTGCACAATGAAACAAAACCAACAGCTGCTCCCCATCCCAAACAGAAACTAATCAATCCATGAGGGTCCATGATGGTGATAAGTTTCAGAGGGGTAACCATGTAAGTCTGTTCCAGCAAAAACAACGAGGATCTGGCACCTTAAAGACTAACAAATTTATTTGGGCATAAGCTTTCATGGGCTGGAACGCACTTCATCAGATGCATGAAGTGATGGTGATGTGAGTGGTCATGCCCAGTGGTCAGAGCAGGAATGAGGCCTACTTGTTAGAGCAGGAGTCGGTAGTCAGGAATCAGCACCCAGGATCAGAACCAGAGCCAGAGATGACATGCCAAAACCTGAAGGCAGGGATAAAACCAGTTTACCTGGAGTGAGGCAAGACAGGGGCAAGGCCAGGGCCAAGGCAGGGAACAAGCAGGTTCAGGTGAATGCTTTGAGCAGCTGCTGAACAGCTGCTGCTACTGGGCTGAAGAGCCAATTCTGATGACTCTACCAACAAATCAGGCTCTGTAGCCAATAAGGCAGCTTACTACAGGCCAACTGTGCTCATTAGGTGGCTTGGAGATTTGTTCTGCAGCAAGCCCTGATTCCTGACAATGAGCAGAGTCCCAAACAATAACCCACCTCGTCCTCAAAAGGTAGCCTTTATCAGAAGGAGCGATTACTTACAGTATAGATACAGTAACTTGAATTCTTTGAGATGTATCTCTGCGGATGCTGCACTTCAGATGTACGTGTGCCCCATGTGCCTTCCATCAAAGAGTTCTTTCCAGCAATGTCCAGGCGGTCTGCACATGTGCCCTAGCTATCCTCATGCCCTGTACTGAGGGCATGTAGGGCAGAGCCAAATGAACCACCACTTCAGTTCTTTCTCTACCAAGGAATCCCCACCTGGATAGGGGATTCCAAAGCAAGGAGGGGAAGGAGGATGGATAATGAAGCACCCATAGGAACATGCATCTCGAGGAACTCCAGTTACTATTCAAGGTAAGTAACTGTGACACCCTGTACTCCATGTTCATCATTTTATAAGGTTATGATATATTTTGTACAAAGTAGGCCTTGTGAGGTATCATTTGAAAATTCAATCTGCTGAACATCATTGTCCTGATAAAATATGTGTATCAACATTGTATGTAAAGTTGTAAGATTCTACTGTACAATGTTGCTGTAACATGTGCCAAGCTTTGAAAAGCAGGCACAAACCAGTTCCTCAGAAACAAAAGAAAAACCGACATCTAAGCCAGGTGTCAACAAAGTCAAGTGGACTGTCACCTAGTCAGTCAATTTTTGGCAGGAAGAAGGATGTAATCGAGACATTTACATACTGTATTGGCAAACAAACAGTTGGGGTATCCCATCCCCCACACCTCATGTCGCCTGGACCCCAGCTGGAAATAATCCTCAAAGTGGGGAGTATAATAAAAGAATGAAGAAACACTGAACTGAGGGCAGGGTCTGGTTTGGAAGCTTCCAGCCAGTTTCAAAGAGCATGTGGTGAGAGAAACCTTGGCTTTGAATCCATTTAGCTAGCTAAGTTAGGTATTAGTTTACATTTTATCTTTTATTTTCTTTTAAACCAATTCTGACTTTTATGTTAAACTGACCTAATTTTCTAATGTAGACAAGACCTAAAGAAGCATTAGGTTTTGCAATGCTAAGCCTAAGTCCCCTTTGTGGATCTACCCATAAATGTATATTCTGTTCATTTATGATATGATGAACTTAGCTGAAATAACTGTAGTGTGTGTGATATTCTTCACCCCATATTCACTATCATAGGTGCTGATACTGTAGGTGCTCCGGGGCTGAAGCAGGGGTGGGAAGAGGTGGAGAGTGGGTTGCGCACCCCCTGGGAACTAGGGAAGTTGGCACCTCTGTTCACCATAGTGGTATGATTATGACAATTATGATGCACCTTGTACAAAATCTGTCATGTGAGGTGTCAATGGAAAAGTTGCGATTCGCTGAATATGATTGTCCTGTTTGTATGAATGTATCATTTTGATATCTGAAGTTATGAATATTGACTATGCATCTGTATTTCAAATGTGCTTGCTCCTGGGTAACACCCACAACTTTAAAGAAGCTAGACAGTGCTAATGGCCCATCAGCGAAAACAATGGGCCATGAAAAGAGCTTGTCCTCACCTGGGGGATGCTTCAGACAACCTATGGATAATGACTTATCCAGCATGCAGGGGTATGTGACTAGACCACATGATACTGAACTCCATTTTGGTACCTGTATTTTTCCCAAAAACTGGGCTGGGAACTTGGCTTGGAACAAAGGAGTTCCCGCCCTATGGAAGAAACTACAAAAGGGGGAAGTGACATCACCAAGGGGCCTCACTCCCCACACAACACCTGGGAACACTTTAGGAACAAAGATTGAAGTGTGGAAGGCTGGTCCCAAGCAGGGAAGAAGGAATCGTGCCTGTATATGTGCTTAATGGACTGTTTGTGGTAGGTAACAGGGTGAGACACTGCTTGATTCAAATCCTATCTAGTGTATAAGACTTAGATTGTGATTTTGTTTATTTCTTAGGTAACCATCTTTGATCTGTTTGCTATTATTTATAATCACTTAAAATCTATTTTATACTTTTTACCTAAAACAATCTGATGTTTGAAGTGCAAAGGGAAATCTGCTGAGGAACAGGGAGCAGGTACATTGTCCTTTCCACATCGAGGGAGGGGCAGACTGGGTAATAAATGCATACTGGTCAGGCTTTTGACCAGGGCAGGATGGTTGGGCTCTTAGGGTGGGGAGCTGGGGGTATTTTAGCTGGAATCTCTCTATCATTGGTTCATGCCAGGGCTGGCCAGAGCATTCATGAACATGGCTGGGTGTGGCCCCTGCCTGTGAATGTTTGTGGAAGGGCAAGCTTGGAGGGCTTTGCAATTTATTACATCACTGTGTGAGAGGGAACCCAGCTCAGCGGTACCCTAGTAAGTTCCAGGTTGCACCCCGGAGTGGGGGGAAGGGAACCCATCACAGTGAGTTGCCGCCATAGTGTAACTATCCTGAATGAAGTAACTGTCTCCATAGCAGAGTTGCACAGATGCTTTCACAATAGCAGTTAATGGAATCACTGACAGTGCATATGACATCATAAAGAGATCCAATGTTTGAACTTTATGTTAACTTATCACCTAAAAAGTGAAAATGTAAGTTCCCGCTAAGCTGCGCGGCCATGCAGCAGCCTATCAAGGGCCATGCAGGTGCTCAGGGCTGTGGTGGGGACACAAGAAGGCGCCTCTCCCGCAGCCCCAGCCCCACATCTGCTGCAGCCGGGGAGAGGCGGGAAGAGACATTCATTCTCTTCCAGCCCCAGAGCTGCCGCAGCAGGGAGAGGTGAGGAAGAGATGCTATTCCCCAGCTCCAGAGCTGCTGCAGCTGGGGAGAAATGCTCTCCTCCCACCCACCCCCTGTCCAGGTGTTGCTGCAGCGAGAGAGGGCAAGGGGAGTCCTCTCTCCCCGCCACAGCCCTGGGGTAGCCTGCATCCCAAACCCTTCATTCTCGGCCCCACGCCAGAGCCCACATCCCCAGGTGGAGCCCTCACTCCATGCCCCTCCCCAACCTCTGCCCCAGCCCTCCCACACTCCGACCCCCTCGACCCCACCCCCACCACACATCACCTCCATATTGATGCACATAACAAAATTCATTCCGCACCTATTTACAAACATTCACCGTCTTATGTGAAGTCCTTCAGTGTAATTTCCAAAAGTCTTGCATAATGTAGGCTTACAATCTTTTTAAGGAGTCTTTTCCAAGGCCCGTTCTCCTACAGTCTTGGATATAGCCAAATTTTGAAAATACTCTCTCCACGGCAGCTAAGCCAGGTGAGACACCAAGAATGTGAGAGGCAGCATGGCTCAAAGTTGGAAAGGCAGTGCTGTAAAAATTCTGGAATTTTCCAGAATTCAAGAGGAGTGATGGAGCGGTTGTCCAGAGAAGGGATTGGCATGTAGGCAGGGGATTCACTTTTCAGTTTTGCACTTTCTTTGTTACAAGCCACAAAGGGGAGATTACATGAACACACTCTTTAAATGAATCAGCTGAGGCCACACTTTTATGATGAGAGTCAAACAGCACAATGACTTTCCAGAACGATGATTCGCTGAGAAAAGCTTCAGGGGATATATTGTGAGTGACAGCTTCCCACGTCTTTGACAGCTCTTCGTAAAAACTTTTGAAACCTTTTGCAAGGTTGTCCTTCGCAGTGACTGGCAACACAGACGTGAAAAGATTTTTTTTTTTTCTGGAATCTCCCCAGATGTGCTTTTGCGAGAAAGTTCTGCAGAGATATAGTTAACCAGAATGCCATACACCTCTGTATTAGAAAATGTGCCATCTGGTAAAGAATTGGATTCCAATTTCTTCTGTGTGTCATGTCGTGGTTGAAGTGTTTCAATCAGGAATTCGAGTTTTTGATGAAGGCTTTGCCTAATTCCTTGTGTAGCTGCTTGAGATTGCAGCTTTTCCACTGTTGAACTCTTTGTGATCTAAAAGTCACATTGAGATAGCCCATGCCTTCTGAACATTCTCTGCAGCCAAATACAGACTAAACAATCTTGCCTGTACAACTGGAACTGGAATGCTGCATTTGAATGCAATCTCTTTGCCATCATAGAATAGGGTTTTGTGTTTTACTTGAATGCTTGAAAACTGCACCAGCATCTATTATGAACTTTTTTTTAATTAAGCCATTTTGGGAACACCTGTTGCATGATTGACAGCAATGTGCAGCAGGTGAGCTGGGCAAGACAAATGAAGCAATTCAGGTTTTTCATTCAGCTTTACATCTTGTGAGAACTTTGTGCAGTAAGAAGCAGAGGTGGAATTCAGTGTTGCCACATCCTTCCAGCTAAGTGCATATTCATTTTAAAGTTTTACTGACACAAGCTGCAACTGTTTGACTGTTTGCTAACTTCACAAACTCCAAATCTGCCAAAACAAGTGCAGGCTTCATCACAACAAAATAAAAAAATTAAAACAAAAATCTCCAGGACAGGGCGGTCAAGAATAATGGTGATTTGTCAACAATCAAAGAACTATATTTCCTGCCTTCTTCTCTTTAATTTTGTTGGTCAGAGCAACATCATTCTCCTCCAAATATTTCTTGGTCAGATTGAATTTGACAAGGATTTTGCAGATGCACATATATTTCATATAAAGTTCACGAAAGGAGCAACAGCAAGGCCTAACGGCTGCCCTGAAAAGCAGAGGGCACGTCCAAATTCACTTAGTACATCATGTTGATCTCGCTCTTTCTGCTGTGACTAGATGAATGCTGATTCCAATGTTTGCTTGTTTCTATTTTTGCCTTCTTGTTTTAGAATTGTGTTGTTTGCTCTCCAAATGTTCTTTAATCCGGTCAACCTGAGGGTCAGCTTCGATGTCACACCCTTTGCAGTGCATGCACTCAACTTCAGCCTTTTCTCCTGTTTGTTTTTTTAAAAACTTTCAAATACTTGTGTTTTGAAACGTATTGGGATACAGATTTTCATTTTCTTCCCATTTTAATGGGTCAAATCTTTAAATCATTATCTGGTAACAGCTTGAAATATGTACGTGGTGAGCATGAGATTCATCAGTAAGTTCAGATGCACATTCTCTTCAGCGCTTGCGTGTGTGCCTGTTTGTTGGTTTATTCTATGTAACTTCTAGACTAATACATAGCCTTACTTGACTAATGTATTATCATAATACGTATCTCATTCAATGTATTGTATTTTCCTAATAAAAAATGAGTTTTTATCATTTGAATGATACAAAAGTAGGATGAAAATTGGAAAAAAAAATTGAATAATAATATGTTTTGTAAACAGGTTAACTGTGCGTTGTGTGAAGAAATACTTCCTTTTATTTGTTTTAACCCTGCTGCCTATTAATTTCATTCGGTGACCCCTAGTTCTTGTGTTATGAGAAGTAGTAAACAACACTTCCTTATCTACTTTCTCTACATCAGTCATGATTTTATAGGCCTCAATCATATCTCCCCTTCGCCACCTCTTTTCCAAGCTGAAAAGTCCTAGTCTTAATAATCTCTCTTCATACAGAAGCCGTTCCATACCACTAATAATTTTTGTTGCCCTTTTCTGAACCCTTTCCAATTCCAATATATCTTTTTTAAGATGGGGCAACCACATCTGCACACAGATTCCTGCCATAATACAATGAACTTGTACAGTTAGGTACAAGTTTTGAGATTCAGAAATGTGCAGATCTGCAGCCTGCCCAGGTGCCTGAAGGATTCATTCCTGTCTTTCAAAAGGAGCAGAGACCTGAAAAGAGAAATGTGTCACAATTGTCAACAACAACTTGCTAATATTGCAAAACCTGCATGAACAGCATTGTACTGTGCTGGTTACACTCCCAATGCCAGTATGGAGCAGCATCAAAAGTGTGCATGGCCCCATGATATTGGCACTTGTGCAACAAACAGACTCAGGAACTGAAGAGGAATTAGGTAAACTTCATTTCTGTGAATAAGGTATGTCCCAGGTTCAGCGATAACTGCAGTTTTGATTCCCCTGCTGGTCTTCCTTGAGAGCTTCCCCTTAAGGTGCAGGCTCCCAGACATCACCTCCCTTGGCAGAGACCTGTCTCTCTCTCCCACCAAATGGAGGTTAAGGCTTGCTGTTAAGGCTGCACTTCACTGTGATTTCCCCAGCAGGTCTGCCTGGAATCCAGCACTTGTGGTTAATCTTTCTCAAGGAGCTACAACAACATATCCAAAACATTACAGAGGAAACATATACAAAACAATACCAGTTCCTACACACATGCTAAAAGCTTACCAGAGGTCACCCTCAGTCTTATGGGGTCCTAGTAAACCGAAGGATTGGGGCCCGCTTAGGCAGAAGGCTCTGTCTGTTTGCTAGATCAAAAGAAGGCCCCACCTTAATTCAGGCTCAGCCTTGTGATGCCAAAAGCCCTTTCCTTGTTGGTCTCTGGAAAACCCCGTTAGTACCAGTACATTCAAACCTCCCGTGGTGGTGGGACCTCTCTGGATGTACATCTTGCAGCAATATGCTCACATTACCCAAGCAAAGTGTTTTAACATTCTGGCTTTAAAGGGAAGTCAGACATATTTCAATTCCCACTTCAAACATCTTGCATGATAAAGGTTCCTTTCAGGGAGGAACAGGAGGATCAATGAACCTTGCACAAGACCTTGTATTTCAGATACTTATATATTCATCAACCAGAGAAGACAATATACAACAATGCTTAACAGCAGAACAAGTCCAGAAACCAGCCAGTGACTCTCAAAAATATTCCACATCATTGCTGCACAACAAGACAATTTACAAATGAATGTATGGTGAGGACGTAGAGGAAACACAGGCCTGCTTGTCTGTGTTTTTAGGGTCCAATGGTTGGTTTCTCGATCATGCACAATCAACAGATCAGGTTTTTTCTTCTGCAAAACTTTCAACTCCTTTGTTGTATTTTCATTTATGTGATTGACAGACAAGCTGTGAAAAGAAAAATGAACCATCAGTTTCATTTATACAGTTGTTCAAATGCCTGCGATTACAAACTTTCTGAAACAAAAGACACAGCACACCTATATTCAGTAAGAAATGCTCTAGGACAGCAACCTGAAACACATAAATGCATTGCTGCAGAGCAATATATTCTAACTGTACACTTAAAAAAAAAATACAATTGCCAAAAGTCTTTATCAAGCTAGAGTCAAGTTTGTAAATATTTTCCAGTAACTTAATAACAACAAATCTTAATAGAGCACTGCAATTTTAAAACCACAAATGCCAGAAAATCAGTGTTAAAGTTACAGGAAGAAAAGACAACTTTGGAAAGTGTAGAAATGCAGAACTGAGGCCCCACAATAACCTTAATTTTGCCCTCCTGACCCTTGCCATCCTATGCATCCTCCACGTCAGGCCGATGTGTGTCTACAGCAAGCGTCACAGAGTGTCACAGATCAGCACGACTGCACCTGTATTCTGCCTCCGTGTTCCAGCAAGGGCACCCACTCTCAGGCTTCCAGCTCCCCAGACATCACCTCCCATGGGCAGAGACTAGGGTTGCCAACTTGCTAATCAGACAAACCCAAACACCCTTGCCCTGCTCCAGCCCTTCCCTGAGGCTCTGCCCCTTCCACAAGGCCCCGCCTCACCTCACTCAATTCCGTCTCCCTCTGTCACTCACTCTCCCCAAACCTCACTCATTTTCACTGGGCTGGGGCAGGGGGTTGGCGTATAGGAGGGGGTGTGGGGTGCAGGCTCTGGGAGGGGGCTCAGGGCTAGGGCAGGGAATTGGAGTTCAGGAGAGGGTGTGGGAGGAGTTGTGGGGTCCTGGTTCCAGAAGAGGGCTCAGGGCTGGGGCAGGGGGTGAGGGATGCAGGCACTGGCCAAGTAGTGCTTACCTCAGGTGGCTCCTAGTGATGAGTGCAGTGAGGCTAAGGCAGGCTCCCTGTCTGACCTGGCACCCACACTGCTCCCCGAAGTGGCCAGCACATCCCTGCGGTCCCTGGGGGGGCACCAGGGAGTCTCTGCATGCTTCCCTCATCTGCAAGCACTGCCCCCGCAGCTCCCATTGGCCACAATTCCCAGCCAATGAGAGCTGTGGAGTCGGCACTGGGAGGTGGCAGGAGCAGCACATGGAGACCCCATAGCTGCCCCCTGGGGCTGCAGGGACATGCCAGTTGCTTCCAGGGGTAGCATGGGACAGGGCAGGAGGGAGCCTGCCTTAGCCCCGCTGCGCCACCGACTTTTGGCAGCCTAAAATCTCCCAGTTTGGCTTCAGTAGCTTCTGGGAGATAGAGCCCGATTCAGGGAGACTCCCGGCAAAAATGGGAGGGTTGGCAACCTTAGCGGGGACATATGTCTCTCCCTCCTGACGGGGATGTTTCCAGACTGCACAGCTCCCTGCCTATACTGTGATATCCCCAGCAAAGTCAGGCTGCCTAAGCAAACCTGTTTTGCTTTTTCCTCAGAGATGGTAAATGGTATAAAATTGCTACAGTTAAATTACCATGCAGCTCTTTCTAAGCAAGCACATTTATTTTTTAGGTAAAACTATTACATAGAAAACATTAAAAACAGCAAGAAAACCTACACACATGCTATTAAGCTTAGCAGATATCACTCCCTTACTTCATCAGGGACTTTGTTAGTGATTAGTTCTTCAAACACCACGCAGTGGTTTTTCCTGTGGTGTGGTAAATGGGGGGGGAGGGGTAGCTCCCTTTTATGGACACCCAGCCAGTCAGTTAGCTATAAAAATCCTTCTCAGGACTTGTCTACACTGGCAATTAACAGTGCTGCAACTTTTTCTCTCGGGGGTGTGAAAAAACACCCCCCTGAGCACAGCAAGTTGCAGTGCTGTAAAGTGCCAGTATAAACAGTGCCCCAGCGCTGGGAGCTGCCCATGGATGTGGGTTTTTTAGAGCGCCATGACCACACAAGGCACATTAAAGCGCTGCCACTGTAGACTAGCCCTCAGTAGCTGTTCTCTACTTGCCTTACCTGTAAAGGGTTAAAAAGTCTCACTGAAATGGTTAGGTAAGAGGAAGTGAGTGAGCACCTGGCCAAAAGAGCCAATGGAAAGGCTAGACATTTTTAAAATTGAGAAAAAACTTCTCCTTTGTCGGTGTTAGAAGAAGAACAGGAGGACTTGTGGCACCTTAGAGACGGAGAGACAGGGCAGCAGGATATGCTGTAAGGTTTGAGCCAGGTATGAAAAATCATCAGCCTCATGCCTAGAAACTACTCATTTAGAAGTAGATCAGGAAAAGTTTAGTTAGATGTGATCAGGTTTATTTCTTTATTTTGGGCTTGTGGATTCCTCTGTGCTAACACAGGTGCTTTTGTTTTATTTTTGTAATCTTTAAGCTGGACCCCAAGAAAGCCATTCTTGGTGTTCAATGCTTTCAGTTACTCTTTTAATATCTAGCAACAACCTGATTTTCCAGATGTATTTTCTTTCCCTGTTTTTTTTTAATAAATTTACCTTTTTTAAGAACATGACTGGAGTCCTGTCTCTTAGGAGGTAAGAGGTCTGGGCATATGTTTTTCAGATAGCTGGTGGAAATAGCTGATTTATTTTTCTTCAGTTTTCTCAGCTCTTCCCCAGAAAGGGTGAAAGAGTTCGGGGTACCCCACAGGAAGGAATTCCCAAGTGCGCCTTCCTGGGCTCTCAAAGGGGTATTGCACTTGGGTGGTGGCAGCATTTACCAACCAAGGCCAGGGGGATCTGTAACCTTGGGAGTTTAATACAAGTCTGGAGTGGCAAGTATTAATTTTTAGAATCCTTGTGGGCCCCCACCTTCTACATTCGAAGTGCCAGAGTGGAGAATAAGCTTTGACATGTGGTCACAAGTTCATCATAGCTTCAGCTCAGAACAAGTACACTGGTGAATACGTTAGTTACTCCTTTACAGAGTTTGTCTTTGACCTGATCTCATGCAATAGGTGATCAGCAGACAAAAAGTCCCCCACTTAGGATCATGCGTCAAAGACTTAGTCCATATGTGGAGCTTCACAATCCCCTCCTCCCATGTACTTCCTAGGAGTTCAACTTCACATATATTGTCCCAAAAGATCATTTGTGTCCGTTACCTTTGTCAACATAGTCTTTTGACGCTCACAATACTTCCCAGAGATTACATTAATCCTATCTTCCTCTTGAAGAAGTTCCGTACAATCCCACAATACATAAACATTTGCATTTAATACAACTAACTACTAAAATACTTAAACTTAATTTAATAAGGTTTGTCCAGGATATTGCAGAAAATTGCCATAACTGTCAGAGTGTACCTAAATGTCTTGATCAAACTCAGATAACTTAGCAGCTCAGCCATGCACATCTCAAACCCCATGTGACTTTGGTGTTTTATCTGCAGACTTCTCCAACACATTTGATTTCACACAGCTGCATGTACATAACTGAGTAACAAGGGGTGACAAAGTATGAGATATTCACTACAGTAGGGAGCTGAAACATAAGGGTGAATGGTCAAAATGGTTGTCAGTAATTCAGGGCCTGACATGAGGGACATTTACTGGGGAGAGGGAGGGAACTTGGAGGCATTTGGTGCATAGGAAGTGTCACATCACTGCTTTGCATTTCCATCTAAGGATCTCATCATACTTTGCAACCATGCATCAATTTATCCCTTTGAAAGTGAGAGAAGCTAGATCAGAAAAGGGCATTCTTCTTTTTCTGAAATGGGAGTGTCCACACAGGGTTTTAGCTATGCATGTAGACAAGCCCACAGAGAGCACCTTTCAGAGGTTTTCAAAATGCTCTTCATCATTAGGCCTCATGAACAGTCTATCATCCTAGTAACTCCAAGTGCCAGGAATACTTTGTTACATGGTCCATGGCTCACTGCTAAATAGCCGGTGTGAATGGTATTCCAAACACTAGTCTGTTATATTGAAATATGTTAATTGTGAGGTGGTACTTGTCACTATTTCTGGGTAGGCTTGGGAGAGGTTGATTGAGGAGAAATGCTTACCACCTGCAAATATATAATCTATTCTAGGTAACTGATACTTATCCATGTGCAATAATGGATTAATGGTAACCTTGATATCACCACAGATCCAGCCAGCCTTTCATCCATAACTTTTCATCACTATGGGGTGCTCCATTCACACCAGTTAACCTTGAAATAATTCCAGAGTCCTATCAGTACTGAAATTCAGCTTCTACCTTTGGCTCTATCACAAAATGTACAGGATGAGCGTTACAAAAATGTAGGAATTTCTCCCTTTGCAAGGACACCTGTTGCTTTGGTAGGTTTTAAGGTCCTGATATGATCCTGAAAGACATCAGCTGCCTTGACCAGAAGTTCACTAAGTTTTGATTTGGGATGGAGTTCACAATTTCTTTTTAACAAAACCTACAGGCATTTTATGCTTTGCCAGCCCACCTGAATCTCTCTGCCATTCTCTTCCAAAAAAAATGCACAACCAGCTCCCATCACAAAATAGAGGTTACCACGACTGTAAACAGCATGTGCTAATCTGCACTGTAGTAAACATACAGAGGGAGATTTCCCCTTGTGATGGGATGTACCAACCCCATATGGGGAGAGAAGAGGTTAATGAGAGCCTGTGGCACAGACATCTGACTGATACTTTATAGCACACAAGTGACATAGAACACAGGTCCCTCCCCTGAACAGTTTATAGTCTAAGGCCCCGATCTTGCAGTAGAATTTGCACAGCTGGACCCTTTACCGGAACAGAGCTCCACTGACTTCACACAGATGTAAGAATCTGCTTACCTGTTGGAGTCTAAATGATGGACATGACAGACAAGTGAGGATATTACACTAGGGAGGCGAGGAGGACTTGGGTTACAAAGCAAGTGTAGGTACGTTACTCAGTGTAGGTACATGCACAGACATGGCTTGGGGGGATTTAAATGCTGTGGTTTGATTTGGGGGCTTCATTTTTTATTAATTGTGTTAGAGATTACAGTGCAGAGACACTGTTTTGTAGCAGATGCTGAAAAGTGAGTTTTCATGAGAGATTCAAATAAGGTACAGATGCATCGTGGTATTTGGAAATAGAGGGGTGGGTGTGTGTGTGTGTGTGTACACACACCAGTGCGAATTGAGAGTTACCAGAAGACGCCCAGAGTACTCTGCGAAGTCTCTTGGCTCGTGACCAGAACTATTCTAATGCAAGCCCGGTAACTAGAGGATCTTTTAGGAGATCTGACCCACGATGGGCTGACTCGGCCTGGCATCGTCCGGCAAGGAAGCTACCTGGGTCTAAGAGTGTGTGAACCCATCTTCCCTCCCCTTTCCTCTCTGTGTGAGCCACTGACAGTCTGATCATCTCGCTGGATGCAAAGAGAATGAGCGGCGCCATCTCTCAGAGACTAGCCGACGCTCTTTGCTGAAGGGAGGTGTAGGAGGGTCGTGGCCATCCTCGTTAGCCTCTCCTGTGTGAGTATCCTGTAGGGAGAGATCCTTAGTTTCTGAGCCACTAGCGCGGACAGGGCATCCTCCCTGTGTGTGTAATTAAAAAATGGGTGGGGAACAGTCTAAGCATTCCCTCTCACCCCTAAGGGTACCCCAGCTTATTTCATGTACGTACATTATGGTCCGAAAACCTGCAGGTATTTAGAGAATTGAAATCTTTACACGTGTGCAAATCCATCTATACAATGCCCACTAGAAGGTACCTTCAATTTAAATAAACTTACATATCTCAGAAAAACCCTGGCTTCGCCAAAAGCCTCTAATACGCAGTGGGAGTAATTTGTCTATTGGTAAAAGAAAGCAACAAAGAGACTCCACGAGTCTCGGGTGCGGAGTCTAAAAGTGATATATTAAATATCACTAAGGCTAAAAAGGCATTGCAGTAAAATCTAGCAAGTTCAAAAATTCAGAATTTCCTAAATAACCAGCTAATGGCCATTCAAAATGATCTTGAGCATCAGGCTTGGCCCACTGCCCTTACAGACACATCAGAAGTACCATCTGATCTGTGGCCATAAAAACATACTTGGAGACTTTCTGGGTGAAAGTGCGGACATTCTCAGTGCTCCTTCCAAGCATATGAACCGGTTAGGGGGGCGTGGGCTCCCACATACCGAATCCTGCCGGGTCCATGAAAAAAATGCATGTGGAATTGGGTAATTCACCAAAACATCTAAAAAATTAAACTACCTGGTATGCCCAATCAATTTTTAGTCAGTGCTCCTAAAATTACACCTGACGTTTAAATAAAGTTAGAAAGTCAATGGACATTTTGGCCGTTAAAACCCCCACAGCTTCAGTGTATACGTAAACTAAAGCCAAAAAATGTTGTCACTGTTCATAATTACGTTTGCTAAAAAAATAAAAAACAAAAAACTACCCTAACAAAACATGTATTTTTCCAAGCTAATAATAGCTGTCTGTATATTAATGCCACCACATTGCACGACATACATTTTAATCTCATTACCACTGCAGCAATCATATTATCTACGGGCCTGCAAATAAAGTTTTGCAAATAGCCCTTACGTTCCAAATACCCTTTAATTAAACTAGTTTAATGCCAAATCAATTTCAAAATTTGCTTTCACTATTACCAAAGGTTCAAAAAATCTCTAAAGTACAAAAGCAAATTCACATGCTTCAAAATATATATCAAGTTAAAAAGTATGTCTTTCATACAGCTTATAAAATGTCCACCTTATGTACTAAATATAATATATTATGTTTTATAACTAAAAATGCACAACAACCCCATCATATTATCGCTATAAAAATGTTATTGCTTGTATTGTTGTTAGCTAGTGTAAAAGTATGTTATTGTTATTGTAAAAAACGTAATAATAATAATACCTTTCATGTCCATGCTCATCATGCATTATCATTACATCCAATCAGAACCCCTAAGATTAAAGCATCCAATGTAAAATCTAAATTCCAAAACTTAATGCAAATAAAAATTTTAAAATATTTGTTGTACTAGTAGTACAAAAGGAGGGGTTGTGGAAGCAGAGAAAGAACTGACAGGAAGGGGATTGCAATGCATGACAGTTTGTTCTCAAGAGTCAGGCTAACTGTAACCCTAATAACGCGAGATTTGTAGACGCGAGGATTGTGTGAGGCAAGTGGGAAAGAACTGTGTGAGAAGTTGTTGCGACCTTGTGTATATAATGTGTAGAAAATATTGTATGTAGACTAGAGTCAAAACAAGTGAGAAAAATAAGATATCAAGATGGCCTATGTATAAACAAAATGCAGCTCTTGCTTATTATTGTCTGTAATGAAAGGTATAAAGGTTTGCTGTAACTGTTTACCACTAGAGAGACCTGTTTAGCTCTCTCCCTCTATGCAATTGTTAGAGAAAATAAAGTATCTGACTTGCTGTACCCAAACAAAAAGTGAGAACTCTGTTATTCTCCAACACTATCTATCTATCTATCCCCATCCACCCCATCTATCTATCTATCTATCCCCACACGCCCCATCTATCTATATATCTATCTACCTATCTATCCCCTTGCATACAGAGGTTCCCAGTGCTGAGGGCTGGGACAGACCCTTTACCCGAGTGAGGTGTGATAGTTCCTTCCCGCTGTGTGTCCCTCCACAGAAGGGGCTCCTGATCTGAACACCCTGCCCTGCTCTCCCGCTCATCCCCCTGACCTAGGGTGATGGTGCCTGTCTTGCTCGAGGCCACCTACCATCCAAACTGGGGCCCACCCAGCTGCCCAACCCTCCCCCCCATCAGGCCAAAGCCCCCAGCCAGAACCCCAATGGCCACTGCTTCCTCCAGCCCCACTACAACTACACTCACCCTGATGCCTACTCCAATACCCGCACCCACCACTGCCAGGAACCACCCCCCGACCCATGGCCAGGCCCAACCACTCGGCCTTCTTCACTTTAAAGCGCTGCCCATAGGCCGTCAGGAACTCGTCCATCTGCTTGTCCAGCTCCTGGTCCAGCTCCTCCAGGGCCACCTGTTTCTGGGGGTCCTCGCCCCACAGCTCCCCCCGGCAGCGCTCCAGCAGCTCCTGGCGTTTCCCCTCCAGGCATCGCTGCATTTCCGCAGGCTTCACCCTCAGGCATCTGCTCATGCTCTGGTGGTCACGGTCCTGCCGGGATGGGGGAGTGATTGGCCATTAGGGACGAGCACTAGTGTTACCCAGCCACAGGAGGCGCCGCCTCCTCACATACCCGCAGCCCCCTCACTCCCGATCCACAGACCCCTGCTACCTCAGCCTTGCCTCCCCCCAGGGATGCTGGTGCCCCTCACTCCCAATCCGCAGCCCCTCTGCACTCACCAGCTCCTGCACAAATTGGTCATATTCCCTCCTGGTGGCTTCTACTGCTCTCCTGTTTAATTCCTGTCTCATCACTGCAAACGCCTCAGCCATCTGTGTGGGGAGAGGGAACGGGGTTGGGGGTGCGGATGGGATGGGCCCATCTCTGAACTGGAGCCCCCTCACAGTCACCACCTTCCCCACATTCGTACAGGACCTGCTCCTCGCTATCACCTCCGCACTGGTCCCCAACCCCCCACATTTCAATAGAGCCAGAGGGCAGCACCTCGACCCCACAGCCATGACCACGTTGCTGCCACCCCAGTGGAGGGGCTGGTTCTCTGGCAGGGCTTCCTGCACGTCCCCTTATCTCTTGGCTGCTAGGAGTCTTCGATCAGGACATTTGGTGGAGCTGTTGTGGTGCCCCCTTCTGGGCTAGTGTGATTGGCCAATGTCAGGAGGACCTGGGGTTGGGGTCAATAGAACCAGCCCCCGCCCCAAATCCAGGCTGGAAAGAGAGAGGCGGAGGGAGGGGTGACCTGGTACCTTCATGGGTGAGGAGAAGTCTTAGCGTTGGGTCTTCCAATATCGGGAGACGCCCTGCAGGGAATAACGCCTGGGGGAACTGGGATCAGGGACAGCTCAGCCCCTTTCCCCCCGCTGAGCCCCTTCCCGCTCCCTGCAGCCCTCTTTGGACATAATCTATCAGGATTTCATCCACTGAAAAGTTGCCAGATTCACAGGGCAGTTGGGGTTTTCCTGCAATCCCCAGCTGCTAGAGGCATGGGATTGCTGCGCTGTGATAAGCAAAGCAGTGCGCATCACAGGCACAAACTAACCCACAGAAAGAGCTAGCCCCCTAGATGTTCACCCCCCCAATAAAAAAGAAGGGTTCGATATATTTGCTTGCTGGTCTTTGGAGCCCCTTTTCCAGCTTCTCCCTTCAGTGGCAAGGGCTGGAAAAGCGGCTCAAAAGACCAGCAAGCAAATATATAGAACCCCTCGTTTTTGTGGGGGGGGGAGGAACATCTGAGGGGCCGGCTTTCCTTCCATAGATTAGCTTGTGCCTGTAAATGTCCCGATCGCGGCTAACGCAAGACAAGCCACTGTTCTAGGGGATTCCACAGGCCCAGGGGTTTGCCCGGGTTTTAGCTGGTTGAACTGGTGAGAGTTTGACAGTGTTTCAAATCACGCCATGAGCCAGACCCAGCATTGGGGGTAGATTAGCCGCTGTCTGAGCCTATCTTTCTGCTGGACAGAGGGCAAGGGCCGAACTGCCCCTGTCCCGCACCCCCACCCTCAGCTGCTGGGAATTTCCACCCACAGAGAGCCAAGACTTCTCATGTGACTTGGCAATGCCCTAACACAGTTAGGGAGGGTGAAACATGGGGAACAAACAGGGATGATCCTGCCCCATGGGTTCGGGATAGACTGCGGGGGACAATCCTGCAACCTGGGGGAATAGAGCAGAGGGGACAATCCTGCCCCTTGGCGGGGGGGATAGAGTAGGGGGGACAATCCTGCTCCTTGGGGGGGATGGACTAGATTGGGGCAAAAACCCTCCACATGCCCTCCCCCTCCGCCCCCTGCTCTTAGCCGGCCAAATCTCCGCTTCTCTCCGTGCAGGCAAAATTTTGTCTGAGAAACAAAAGTGTAACTCCCTGTGTCTTATCCTTCCAGCAGCCCAGCTGGCGGGGGTTTGAAGGTGGGTGGGGTGGCCCTGCTCTCACATTGTAGTGCGAGGGGGTGGGAGGCAGTGTGTGTGTGGGAGGGGAGCACAGAGGGGCCCGGAGCGGTGGGGCCAGGCTGGAAAAGCAAATGACAGAGACTGGAGGGTGCAGAGAATCTTCATTCCCCAGATCCCCCCACGGGCTCTTCGGAGCAGCAGGGTCTGGAAGTGCATGTGCTTTAAAGAGCACTGAAAGTGCCAGGAACTGTGACCAACCTTGTGGGGGGGAGGGGGAAAGGAGGGGGACAGTTTGGCCAGAGATACACCCCCTTGTGAATTTCTGGATGTTACCATTGTCTCTCCGTCCAGAAATGACATCCCAACTGCCTCTTCTCAGAAATGAGGTATTTCTTAGAACTGAAAACAAAAACCCTTAGCGAATATTCAACTCTTTCCACTGCTGGGTAATGGTCACCTATGGCTGAGATGAAGTCACTTCTGGGGTGGAACAGCTGAGGAACAGCAGCACAGCAACACTACATGGGGATGGCTCGCCCAGCGCTGAGATGCAGCTGTCTCTGGGGTGGCTTCTTCAGATAATGTGATCTTATGAATGGGTCCTTTCTCTTTGGAACTCACTGCCACATGAGCCCTGCTATGTATCCTGGAGCTCTTTGCTCTATAGTAACTCAGAGCCCTCCCCATCTAGTGTACCATCACCGCCTGTTGGAGATTTTTGCTGCTAGCAGTTACAGATCAGCTACATGCCATGGTAGGCAGTCTCGTCATACCATCCCCTCCATAAACTTATCAAGCTCAATCTTGAAGCCAGTTAGGTTTTTTGCCCTCACTGCTCCTCTTAGAAGGCTGTTCCAGAACAAACTAACTTCTGCCTGAGTCTGTAGTGGGCCTCACACAACAGCTATCAGAGAGGGGCAAGCTGGCCTCAGTCCACCTGACATTTCCCCTCCAGGCGTCACTGCAGCTCCGCAGGCTTCACACTCAGGCAGCGGCGCATGCTCTGGTGGCCACGGTCCTGTGGGGAGCGGGAGAGATTGGCCATTAGGGACGGGTTCTAGTGTTTCCCAGCCACAGGGGGCACCACCATGTCATGCACCCACAGCCCCTTCAACTCCGACCCTCCACAGCCCACTGCTATCCCATCCCTGCCCCTCCCCCCCCCCAGCTCTGCCGGTGACCCTCACTCCCGACCCGCAGCCCTTCTGTGCTCACCAGCTGCTGCACAAATTGTTCATATTTCCTCCTGGAGGCTTCTACTGCTTTTCTGTTTTCCTCCTCTATCATCACTGCCATCTGTGGTGGGATGGGGAAAAGGGTGGGGGATGGGGATGGAACCATCTCTGAACTGGGAACCCCTCTCTCCCCACTCACCTTTTCCCCATTCCTCCAGGGCCCTGTTCACTACTGTCACCTCCCCACTGGCCCCTGACCCTCCACATTCCCCCAGAGCCAGGGACAGCCTCCCAATGACATCACAGCAAGGGCCACATTAGCATCAACCCTGTGGAGGGGGCTGGTTCTCCGGCTGGGTCTCTGAGGGTTCCCTTATCTCTCAGGGGCTGGGGTCAGGGAGCCCCAATCAGGACATTTTGCAGGGGGCTGTCGTGGTGCCCCCTCCTGGCCTAGTGCAACTGGCTAATGGCAGGAGGATCTGGGGTGAGAATAAACTGAAACTGTTGGTTTGGGATTTGGGGGTGTTCTAACCTCCCTAACCCCTTAGGATTGTTTTAAAATCAGTGCGGAAATGAGAGGAAATGCCCCAAAATTGTGCCCTCTACACACACACTGAATCAGGGGAGGAGAAAATATTTAAAACAAACAAAGTATGAAAATCAATTTTTCTTCCACTTGTTGAAAATGAAAACCAAAAAAACTTGTGACCGAGGGATGCAGGGGGAGGCTCGGAGCACAGGATCTACAGCCATGTTATTTATCTACTGAGGTCGATGGGATCTGGGCTGGATTCTGATCTCGGTGACCCGGCTGTAAATCAGTCAACCTCTGTGACCTTTTGTAATCTCGCAAAATTACCTGTTGTAAGTTTGTTTTTATCTATCCCCAAACATCCTCATATCTATCTATCCCCTGCATACAGAGGTTCCCAGTGCTGACGGCTGGGACAGACCCTTACCCAGAGTGAGGTGTGATGGTTTCTTCCCACTATCTGCCCCCCGCAGCAGGGGCTCCTAATCTGAACATCCTGCCCTCCTCTCCCGCTCATTCCCCTGACCTGGGGTGTTGGTGCCTGTCTTGTTCTGGGCCATCTTCTGTCCAAACCAGGCCCGTGGCCAGTGCCCAACCCCCCCAATCAGGCCAAAGACCCCGGCCCCAATCCCAATGGCCACTGCTTCCTCCAGCCCCACTAGAGCTGCACCCGCCCTGTTGCCTACTCCGATACCCGCACACACCACTGCTAGAACCCCTCCCCACCCCCCGCCCAATGTACAGGCCCAACCACTCGGCCTTCTTCACTTTAAAGCGCTGTTCATATCGCGCCAGGAACTCCGCCATCTGCTTGTCCAGCTCCTTCTTCAGCTCCTCCAGGGCCTCCTGTTTCTGGGGGTCCTCGCCCCGCAGCTCCCCCCGGCAGCGCTCCAGCAGCTCCTGGTGTTTCCCCTCCAGGCGTCGCTGCATCTCCAGGGGCTTCACCCTCAGGCAGCTGCTCATGCTCTGGTGGTCACGGTCCTGCTGGGATGGGGGAGTGATCGGCCATTAGGGACGAGCACTAGCGTTACCCAGCCACAGGAGGTGCCGCCTCCTCACACACCCACAGCCCCCCTCACTCCCAATCCGCAGCCCCTCTGCACTCACCAGCTCCTGCACAAATTGGTCATATTCCCTCCTGGTGGCTTCTACTGCTCTCCTGTTTAACTCCTGTCTCATCACTGCAAACGCCTCAGCCATCTGTGTGGGGAGAGGGAACGGGGTTGGGGGTGCGGATGGGATGGGCCCATCTCTGAACTGGAGCCCCCCCACAGTCACCACCTTCCCCACATTCGTACAGGACCTGCTCCTCGCTATCACCTCCGAACTGGTCCCCAACCCCCCACATTTCAATAGAGCCAGAGGGCAGCACCTCGACCCCACAGCCATGACCACGTTGCTGCCACCCCAGTGGAGGCGCTGGTTCTCTGGCAGGGCTTCCTGCAGGTCCCCTTATCTCTTGGGTGCTAGGAGTCCTCGATCAGGACATTTGGTGGAGCTGTTGTGGTGCTCCCTTCTGGGCTAGTGTGATTGGCCAATGTCAGGAGGACCTGGGGTTGGGGTCAATAGAACCAGCCCCCGCCCCAAATCCAGGCTGGAAAGAGAGAGGCGGAGGGAGGGGTGACCTGGTACCTTCATGGGTGAGGAGAAGTCGTAGTGTTGGGTCTTCCAATATCAGGAGACGCCCTGCAGGGAATAACGCCCGGGGGAACTGGGATCAGGGACAGCTCAGCCCCTTTCCCCCCGCTGAGCCCCTTCCTGCTCCCTGCAGCCCAGCGTCCCCTACTGAGCACCCTGCCCCGCTCCCTGCAGAATGGCACCCTGTATTGAATCCCTGTCCCCGCCTTGCGGCCCATTTTGCTGTCTCCCATCCTGCCCCCCCTTTAACAGCCCCCACTCTCCCACCTTGATCCTGGCAGCCAGCTGAGCCCCCGTCAGCACCTGCCCGGCTCGGTCCGTCTGGACGCATGTCCCTGCTGAGTGCACCACACTGGTGACGTACTCACACAGGCACTGCCGGAAATCCTCGTCTATGTCTGCAGAGGGGGAAAGGACCCAGGCATCCGGGAGGGATCCAGGTGTCCAGGGTAGGACACACGTTAAATGCGATTGAGTGGGCTAGTTTGTGCCACAGGAAATGAGATTCCATCTCTGGGCAACAGCTGCTTAACACCCCCCACCCCACTGCCTGGGGGAAAATGGGGGAAAGGCATGAGGGGGCAAGGAGAGGCTGCAGTGGGGAGACAGCAGTCTCCACTGGGTGGTGCCAGGGGACCCATGAAGACCCAAAAGGGGGACACCAGCAGTGTTCCCCTAGCAGACCAGGACCCCAGCAGTGACCCCCCCCCCCATGTCCCTCTCCCCTCCCACACAGATGCTGTGACCCAGCGAGTGCCCCTGTGCAGTGGGCAGTAGAGGCCAAGAGGCTCTGGCCCCTGCGTCTCCCGCCCGGCTTGGGCACTGGGGCACCGGCCCCCGGCCAAGTGCCCGCGCCCCCGGCCCCCGGCCGAGAACCGCGCCGGCCCCGGCCCCCGGCCGAGCACCACGCCAGCCCCCGGCCAAGTGCCTGCGCCCCCGGCCTCGGCTCCGGCCGAACACCACGCTGGCCCCCCGGCCAAGTGCCCCCAGCCAAGTGCCCCCGCCCCCGGCCAAGCACCGCACGGGTCCCCCGCCCAGCACCGCGCCAGCCCCCGGCCAAGTGCCCGCGCCGGCCCCTGGCCCGGCCCCCGGCCGAGCACCATGCCGGCCCCGGCCCCCCCCAACTCTGCCCCCTCCCCTGAACGCTCCGCCCCCTGCTCCTCCCCCTCAACAATGCACTACATTGGCTCCTGCACCAGATACTTCTGCATTGGGGTTCTCCTTATCTCCTGGGGCCTTTCTTTGCAATATAAGCATCACATTTCCTGCATCTATTTTCTGCATCCTTTCTGCGTTTTACCCAAATTCTCTCTTAGCTTGGCTAAGGTTTTTACATCCCCAAAATGCCCAGGAGTTTTAAAATCATGACAGAACCTAAATTTTCAATGGATCGGGTACCTGTACCCATCACCTGTCTTTTCCCTATCTCCCATACAGTATTGCATCTTTAATTTCCAAGTTTTACCACTTAGCTTTCAACTGTGGTGTGGTGAGGGAATGCTACCTTCCAAGGTACCTCAGATTAGCAATCGATTTTTCTATCATGCACCATTCTGATATCAGGATCCCCTCTTTGGGAAGCTTTCTGTTGCTCTGAAGTTCATTCCTCCATCCCATATCACTGGTTCCAGGAGATAAACAAGGTACATTTGCTCTTCTGTAAATTATAGGAAGAGAGGAGACAGTCACCTCTTCCTGAGCACACTCCTGCACGTGAGTTACCAATTCCTTGCTCTCCTCCTTAGGGCAGTGTTTGCAATAAGCCTCTCAACACGGCCAACTGGACAAGGCGTCAGCTTTACCATGTTTGTGCCCAGGCTTGTATGTACCTGTGAAATTACAGCACTGCAGTTTTTCCAGCCACCTGGCAAGTTGCCTCTCAGGGTTCCTGAATGTGAAAAGCCCATTCATTTCATGATTGCATGGTCTGTCCCAACCATAATCTTCCTCCCATGCAAATAGTGATGAAAATATTCTATAGATTTAAATGTTGCCAGGAAATCCTTTTGCATGGAGCAATAATTCCTCTCCGGGGAATTTAGACTTTTGCTGTAATAAGCCACCACCTTTTCAAATCCGTTGTGTTCTTGTGTCAACACTGCCCCCAAATCATAAGCACTAGCAGCTGTTTGCAGTATGAAAGAGGTTTTGCAATGTGGGTAGGCCAAGATAGGAGCAGTCACAAGCATTTCAACTCTAAAAATGCTAAATCTCACACTGCTGAGCGCTGAAATGGTTTCCTTCTCTCACCCCACCAATGCAATCCTTTGGTAAACCCAAGAGGACTCTCCTGTAATCAAGCCAGAGCCCTACAAAGCTTCAGTTTTCTGTCAGTGGAAATCCCCAACCCCCATCACTGAGTGAGTAACTGTTTTTGGAACAACTCATATTTCTTTGGCTTCAATTCCAGAATGGCAGCCCTTCAGCTTATCACAGACCATTTAATATAATATCAGGGTTGGAAGGGACCTCAGGAGGTCATCTAGTCCAACCTCCTGCTCAAAGCAGGACCCATCCTCAGGCAGATTTTTGCCCCAGATCCCTAACTGAGCCCCTCAAGGATTGAACTCACAATGCTGGGTTTAGCTAGGGTTACCATATTTCAGCAAGAAAAAAAGAGGACGGGAGGAGCCCCGCCCTAGCCCCGCCCCTGCCCCTCCCACTTTCCGCCCCCCCAGAACCCCCAACCCTCCCCCCGTTCCTTGTCCCCTGACTGCCCCCTCCTGGGACCCCTGCCCCTAACTGCCCCCCAGGACTCCACTCCCTATCTAAGCCTCCCTGCCTCTTGTCCCCTGACTGCCCCAACCCTTATCCACACCCCCACCCCCAGACAGACCCCTGGGACTCCCACGCCCCATCCAACCACTCCCCACCCCCTGACAGCCCCACCCCAGAACTCCCAACCCATCTAAACCCCTCTGCTCCCTGTCCCCTGACTGCCCCAACCCTTATCCACACCCCCACCCCCAGACAGACCCCTGGGACTCCCACGCCCCATCCAACCACTCCCCACCCCCTGACAGCCCCCCCCCAGAACTCCCAACCCATCTAAACCCCTCTGCTCCCTGTCCCCTGACTGCTCCGATCCATCTCCCCACCACTGCCACCTGACAGCCCCCCCCAGAACTCCCAAACACTCCCCCCCTGCTCCTTGTCCCCTGACTGCCCCCTCCTGGGACCCCTGCTCCTAACTGCCCTCCAGAACCCCACCCCCTACCTAAGACTCCCTGTTCCTTGTCCCCTAACTGCCCCCTCCTAAGACCCCCCCCAACTGCCCCCCAGGACCCTACCCCCTACCTGTACCCTGACTGCCCAAAACTTTCTCCACTCCCCCCAAAAAGCCCCCCCCCGTTTCTTGACTGCCACCTCCAGAACCTTCCTGCCCCCTGACCTCCTTACCCTGCTGCTCAGAACAGAGTGTTGGGCTCTGTGCAGCCGAGCCGGACACGTGGCTGAGCTCCCCAGCACAACAAAACCAGGTCCCTGGCCCTGCACAACAAAACCCGGTCTGGCCCTGCACAGTGCTGCTGGACTGGGCTGCAAGGGAGCTGCCGGCTCTGAATGCAGGGCGGATCCGGCTCCTCTACAGCTGCTCCAGAGTCCAGCCCGGGACTTCCCTGCAGCCCTCCCAGCCGCTCGCTCTGCTCTGCGGGGGGGAAATCCCGGACATTGTGAGTGCTTTACAGATTCCCCCCGGACGCTATTTTTAGCACAAAAAGGAGGACATGTCCGGGTAAATCCGGACGAATGGTAACCCTAGGTTTAGCAGGCTAATGCTCAAACCACTGAGCTATGCCTCCCCCACACTCTTTGTGCACAGGTTTTATCATGCACCAGGCTATCACCACGGGATGATGCCTGTCAGACAGAAATTAAGCCTATTGGGATATTTAGGATTCTCAGGTACCATGGATTTTCCACAGTACTGTTGCCAGCACACAGTGCCTGAGGCAAAGCAACAGCGGGGTTCGTTGCCCGGTGTGCTTCGCGCCAATAAACACACCAGGGGGAGAAGCAAACAAAGTTTATTTGAGATCCCAAAGCGGTGCTAGGAGACAGGCACATCTGAGATCAAGCACACTAACAGGAACAGTTTTTCTTTTATACATTTTGCAGTTAAGCCTCACCCCCCCCCTTTCCCCTCTAGCCCTCCCTTTCTCCCCCTCCCCCATTCCTCCCTTTACCCCTCCCGTCCCTGGTAATAGTTACTAAGCAAATAACGATTACATTTAAGCAGTTAAGTCATTCTTGGCAGCTATAAGCCTAGCTTGTTAGTAACTTCTTTAAACCGTTATCTTGTCCTTTTTCCCTTCAGCCAGAAACATGCAGGCCTCATTATTACCGCTTGAGCAGGGGGTTGCACACAGATAACTGGTTGCTTACATATTCCAATTGCACCTGGCTTTTGAGGTTGATTAGAGTTTAAACATGGAAGGATAGAGTTTGGTTCACTTAGGCCTAGTGCAGGAAGGCTTCATTGACACTTAGTGGCCTTCCACCCTCCCGAGTTACCTAGGGTGAGGCCTAGTGACGTCAACAACTCCCTCCTTTGAGAATACTCAACAAGCCTTTGGCTGAGTTTTCTCATATTCTGTGGACAAGATATGATTAAGTGCTATGAAGCTGGGGTTTTCAATGAGAGGGTATGCCTGGATTTTTGGGGAGCGGGGGGCACAAAGCTTACGGAGGAGCATCTTAAAACAAGCAATCAGGAGGAGGGTGACCAGGCACAGTAGCACACCTGTGAGGAGGAGACGCACAAGGCCACCCCCTAGTCCTCCTAGGTCGGGCAACCAACTTCAAAGGGAATCGAAACCTGTGGGTTCCCTTTCCTGGGCCTCCCACTGCTCAAAAGCCTGTTCGGCTGACAGGACGTGCTTGTTAATGTCCTGTGAGTTTTCCGGGACCTAAGTACAACATTCATTCCCAATAAGGGCACACACCCCGCCCTGGGAGGCTAAAACATAATCTAAGGCCTGTCTGTTTTGCAGGGACAGCAACCGGAGCTGGTATAGCTTTGAGTTAAGGCTCTTCTCTATGGCCAAGGTTTCATTGGCGAACGTGGTGAGAAACACAGAGAGCCTGCGATAAAATTGGGTTAGCCGTCCCACCCCATGGGATGGGAGGAGGATTATACCCAACCTGTCTCCATCCTTAATGGGCTCTGAGGTGGCATACAAAGATTTACGCGCCTGGGGCGGCCAGGGGTTGTCCCTTAATGCATACTGGTATTCAACGGTACAGTTTTGCGACAAGGGGGTACCCGAGGTATTTCTTCCCCTACTGAACCATCCCCAACAGATATCTGACCAATTTTGGGGGACCTCCCTCCAGGGGAACTCTGCTGCGTGGTGCAGGATTTGGGAGCATACCCAGCAGTTAGAGAGATTAAACTCTTGGGCAAAGCAAACTTTCAAGGACTCATATGTGTTTGTTTCCAAGTTAGTAGGGATCCCTTTCCATCCCACATGTGCCTGGGGGAAATGGGAGGTAACGAAAGGAGTGTCCCTATGGCAAAGAGTACCACTGTGGCAGACCCTGGACCTGAACTCATGCTGGGCAGGTGACCCTAGGGCCTAACAATTACAATTCCCCAAAAACCCACAAAATATCAATTACCAATAGTAGGCAGATTAAAAACAAAAGGACCAGGCCACCAGGTTAGGCCGGCCCTGTGAGAGTAAACACAACCAACGCTTAGAGTTTTCACGGGGAGTGCGCTGCGACTGTCCAAAGAGACCACAGGGCATTCCCAGCAGGCCTTATTGTCTTTTGAATAACAGTTTAAGTCTCAGGTCATCGCTGGTAGTCTTTTTCCGTAGGCTGGACGGTCCACCGTTCAGGAGTGGGCACTGCCTTCAGATGGGAGTGATGAATCCAGTTCTTGTGTCCCTCGACCTTTGCTGCTGTGTGGGAGACCAGCAGGACGGTGTGGGATCCCTTCCACTTCTCTTGGAGAGGCTTGTCCTTCCAGGTCCGAATGAGAACGGAATCGCCTGGCTGCAAAAAGTGGACAGGGGCATCCAGCGGGAGAGGCTGCAAATCTCTGGTATACCTGTGGAGAGAACAGAGAACAGCAGACAGAGAGCACATGTACTGAGATAAAAAACCACACCCCATTTCCCACTCCCCTGCCAGAACCGGTGTACCGTTCATAGGCCATGCCCTTCCAAACATAATCTCGAAGGAACTGAGCCCTAACCTCCCCTTTGGGAGAGCGCGAATGCGGAGCAAAACAAGGGGTAAGGCATCAGGCCATCCGCTGAATCGATCCACCAAGACGAAAAGGTATTTGAATCCTTGGGTCCGGGGGAACTCAGTAAAGTCTATTTGCCAAACCAGTCCTGGGCCTGGGGTAGGTTCCAGAGTGGCTGGTGGCACTGACACTTTTGGTCGAGGGTTGTTCTTTTGGCAGACTAGACATTCAGCCTGTACCTTGGAGGCCAGGGGTCTAAGAGCCTCCCTGCCAGCGTATAATTCTTTGTTTCTTCACCAGGATCAGTTCTTAATGTCTTTTGTAGTCAGGAATTCCTGGACTTTGTGGTTTCAATGAAGCAAGTGTTCCTTCTTCTCTTTTCCTGAAACAGTGTGGTTCAGCATCATACAGGGGAGAGGTTACTAGCACATCACCCTGTCTTTAAATAGGCTTATCATCAGTCGGAGAGTCCTCCCGAGGTGGAGGGGTCTTTTTACAGTGAGAAGCCTGGGTCCAGGTGGGCAGTCCTTGGTACTTCACAGCGGTGTTGGTGGTTAACAGGACTTGGAAAGGGCCTTTCCAGTGTGGAGCCAAAGCAGTTTTTCGTTGATGGACCTTATGTAGACTCAGTCTCCTTATTTCAATGAATGGCAGGGCTGCTAGGGTTTTTGGTTAGCACTTCTTTTATCTGTGAGAAAAGAAACCTTACACATTTCATTAATGCCTGGCAGTGTTTTGCAGATCTCATAGTTGCTTGGGCACATTCAGGCCCCCCTTTTCTTGGTTGTCAGTCAAGTCTTAGCTGTGAACAATGTCCTTGGATGTCCTTGCCAGCATCTTATCTTTGGACTGAGCTTGCTAGCTATATTTTTTTCCTCAGTTAACTCGTTCTGTTCTTTTTCCTGCTCTCCTTCTTGGCTTCTTTTAACTTACAAAGGAAACTTCCACTCTTCACTCATACACCTTTTCCCAACAATGAACACATACACATTGCCATTATACACCCTTCCAGTAAAATAACTTCTATACAGAGCTTTGGAGCAACAAACCAGGACGAGCACACCCACTTTTGAGGAGTCCAACAAAGTTCAGGAGGCTTACAGTGGCTTTAAGGCAAGGGGTGAGACCCACAGCGGCAATTAACAAGTCATCCACATATTGCAGGAGGAGGACCCTGTCCTCATTGTCCCACTCCTCCAAGTCTCTGGCCAGGGCCTGGCCAAACAGAGTGGGGGAATTTTTAAATCCCTGGGCCAACACTGTCCAGCAAAGCTGCTTTTTAACCCTCCTTTTGTCCTCCCACTGGCTCCACTCTGGGGCTTGCATGGCTGAGGGCTCAATTGCAAGGGTCATTATCCAGGCATTCTCTGGGGATAAGGTGAGGGTTATTTCATCTTGGGTGAAATGCAGGGTGGCTCCTAAGCGACAAAGCAGGTCCCGTCCCAGTAGAGGCGTTGGACAATCAGGGAGGTAAACCAGTTTGTGAGATAGAGTTCTGTTTCCCAAAGCACATTCCGCTGGGGCATATACTGGGCATTTGGTTCCTTTCCCTGTGGCACCCACCACAATGAGGGACTCTGACACAGGCAGCTGCAGGAGTTGGTTTACGGCGGTTCGTGCAGCTCCAGAGTCTATTAAAAAGTCTATGTCCGAATCTCCCACCCGCATTTTTACTCAGGGTTCCGGGGGCAGGATAGTCCGTCTCCCCTGACACCCCTATTCTTGATCCTCCACTGCCATCATAGGGGTACCTTCCCTTTTGGGGCACTCATTTTTCCAATGTCCCTCCTTCCGGCATATGGCACATTGGTTGCGACCCAGACACCTTTCCTGTGAGCCAGGGCGCCCACGTCCTCTTATTCCCCAGCCCCTTCCACCTTCCTGGAATTTTCCCCTGCCACCGGCCTGTACTGCTGTGACCATCATTTTCGCTTGCCTCTTTTCCTTTTCTTTAGACACAACCTGATTACTCTCCACCTCAGACAGCAGGGTCCGCATAAGGACATTAAAATCATCACAGTCAGGCTTACAGCTAGCCAGACACCCTTCAAAGACCGAGATAGACTTGCTTGGGTTCGTAGAGAATTCCCCTGCCTGTGCCTTAAAGGCTGCTAGGTCCACCGGGTTAAAAGGCACATGGGTGTAAACCTGCATAGTAGTGGCCTAATTCCTATCTGAGCCATGTCTGGACACCACGGTCTCAATGATCAACGGATAAAATTCCACTGAGGGGGCAATCTCTGGGACCTGAGACACCTTGTCTTTATATGGTGGGGGTGTGATAGCCGAAGGGGACACTGGACCTGCCATTACAGCTGTGGGGGGGTTCTGGGGACTAACAGTAGCTACTACCGAACCTGTCGGAGTCAAATTACACTTTTGCAAAATATCTAACCTATCTCTTAGCAACATAAACAACTGTACATACATATGTTCATTCCATTTACCCGTTTGCTGACAAAACAGAAGTAACTGAAGGATCGTATTATAATTAAGTGATCCTTCCGGTGGCCACCTTTCCTGGTCCTCTAGCTGATATTGAGGCCAGTCTACTGTACAGAACCTTTTCAGTTTACTTTTAGTTACTGGATTTGCGCCAAACACTTTCCAGTTCACCAGAATGCATTCCAAGGGTGTACACCTTGCCCTGCCTGCAGTACTCTGTCCCTGCCCCGTAGGGAGACACTGGGCGTCCCCAGGTCATAACAGGTAGACACTGGGCGTCCCCAGGTCAAGACAGATAAAGTCCCCACTGGACTGTTCCTACCTTATCCAAGGGTCCGGTTCTGCACCGTCGCCCTATCCATGGGACCAGTTCCCCACCGTCGCCCGCAGCTGCTTCTCCACTACTCGAGCGCGTTGCTCCGTTGTGCCCTCCGGGGTCGACCAAACCACGTCTCCACCGAGGCCCCCGGTAAAGTCACCGGTGCGCGCTGGGCGTCGGTCGTCGCCGCAATCTGTCAACCTCCGAGAGGGGTCCGGGCAAGGCTAAATTTCAGCCTCGAGCCCCACGTTGGGCGCCAAAACTGTTGCCAGCACACAGTGCCCGAGGCAAAGCAACAGCGGGTTTCGTTGCCCAGTGTGCTTCGCGCCAATAAACACACCAGGGGGAGAAGCAAACAAAGTTTATTTGGGATCCCAAAGTGGTGCTAGGAGACAGGCACGTCTCAGATCAAGCACACTAACAGGAACAGTTTTTCTTCTTTTATACATTTTGCAGTTAAGCCTCACCCCCCCCCCTTTCCCCTCTAGCCCTCCCTTTCTCCCCCCCCATTCCTCCCTTTACCCCTCCCGTCCCTGGTAATAGTTACTAAGCAAATAACGATTACATTTAAGCAGTTAAGTCATTCTTGGCAGCTATAAGCCTAGCTTGTTAGTAACTTCTTTAAACCGTTATCTTGTCCTTTTTCCCTTCAGCCAGAAACATGCAGGCCTCATTATTACCACTTGAGCAGGGGGTTGCACACAGATAACTGGTTGCTTACATATTCCAATTGCACCTGGCTTTTGAGGTTGATTAGAGTTTAAAAATGGAAGGATAGAGTTTGGTTCACTTAGGCCTAGTGCAGGAAGGCTTCACTGACACTTAGTGGCCTTCCACCCTCCCGAGTTACCTAGGGTGAGGCCTAGTGACGTCAACAGTACTTTATTTGTTTTAAATGAAAATTAATGTAAAATAACTTTTAAAATAACAAGTACTTAAAGTAGGCTATTATCGAAAAGAGTAATATGATGTTCCAATTTTTCTTGGAAAATGCATTGTGTGATTTTCTTTATTTAAAAAGTTGTAAGTGTTTTCCCCTGAGTTCAGAGGGGTTCTGATACAGTGCTCTTGTTTAAACCCACTCTTATCTAAAATGTTATAAACCTTCCAGGATACACACACAATATGAACTATTGACATTTTAAGTGCTAGAGACACACTTGGTTTTCAGTCTTCTCATACAGCTAAATTCAGCTAGCCACATACCCTGGTGGGCTATGTACATACTTGTGGCTACTTACCTGAGTGTTTGCAGTTTGGATGTTTTAGTCCCTTACATAGGTCCAGCACTCCTTGTTTTCCCTGGTCATTATAGCTCAGGTCCAGCTCTCTCAGGGTCTGATTAATGCTGAGAGCAGAAGACAGAACCCTATAACAAGCAACTGTGAGATTGCACTTCTCTAACCTGCAGAAGAATGGAGCACAGAGAGATCATATGTTATGGCTGTTCTAACAAGTGACCTTCCCTGGTAGCCCCAACTCACTCACTAATTAGCATCTACACGGTTACTTAATTTCTGGGAAAATATAAGTAAAAAGAAGATTTTAAAACAGGGAAAGGAGAAAGTTTCTTACTTCAGTTTCTTTAACTTACAGTTTGGATCCTTCAGTGCTTGACACAGCAGGTAGACAGGTAAATTATTTGACTCAGCCTGTTCTTGCCTAGAAAAAAATGGAAAATAGATTTTTAATTTTTTTCCTGAACATGGCACTTTGAATGGGGCTTCTATATGAAGTATATGGATTTTGCTACATTTGCAGTTCATTGTAAGTTCCCCTGAACAAAAATGTATTTAGCTCAGAAAAATGCACTTTCAATATCACAGTCAAATTGTACAACCTGTTCTAAGTGCAACCCGTTCATTTTCTGACTTGCAGTACAGTGGTTATTTGGACATTCACATGTTGTATTAGGCATTCATGCAAGTTGTGGTCTCTGCAAAGATTATATGCTTTTGGGTTTGTGAATAAGGGTCTGGTTTTCACTGACACTGAGCAGCCGTAACTTCTATTGACATCAACTGGAGATGCTGACGCTTAGCACTTCTGAAACTCAGGCCCTAATTGCTTATCACTTTTAAAGATGCAATAAAAAAAATCAGAGGAATTTTGCTTAAAGTCTTATAGTGATTTAACTTGAAAAAGCACAACCCCAAGTACACTGTACTGAGTTTATCATCATTTCAGTTATCAGAAAGGGCAGCTATTTAGGTCCTGACACCAGAGAGCAGCATAGGTCACGGACATTTTATGACAGCACATGTATATAAGCAGTACAGTGGGACAAATTTTGATAAAAATATTTCTCAAAGTATGTGGAACAGTAACCCCCTCCCAGACATATGTAAGCGAAATATAGAAGTTATTTTCTTATTCTAATACTTTGTGTCTTATTGCCTTTATTTAATTCCAGCGTTCTGCCTTGTTGCATTTATTTAACGTATTTAGAAGCATACTAGCAGCTTTGCACAATTAAATTTTGTTTAGAATGTCTGCTAAATGCATTAGACTATTTCCCTCTGAAGAGGAAAATGCATAAAATATATTTGTAATGATTCTTGTAAGGTTTAATTAAATAGAAGAAAAAGATAGCATCTTTCAAAATGTCTGAATGGTGCCAAAAATGCACACCAGCCAATAAGTGATACCTAGGGGGTCCAGAAAGGGAGGAAAGAGTAAGAGGGACTTTGGATTCATATGACCACTGTAGGGAGCCGTATTGGCGAACCGGGAAGTGGGCGGGCTCAGCCGCCCACTACGAAAGGCCCCTCCCCCAGCCCAGCGGGAGGGACCACTGGACCCAGTACCAAATGATTACGGGGGACAACTAATAAAAAAACAGGGAGCAAGGTGACAATCATAGGTTCAAAATCAGGGAACCAGATGGGGACACCGAGCAGAGAACCCCGGACAGCGCCCACTGCTCCTCGAAAGTGGCAAGGGAGCCAGCGGACGCTGCCCAGTGAAACTCCGCCCGGAGACGTGAGACCAAAGAGGTACGGAAGTAGGCCCCACAGTCGCAGAGCACCCCCTCGTCCAACATCTTCTCCCTGGTATTATAGATGGTGAGTTTGGCCAGGGCCAGGAAGAGGTTGACGAGGAGGTCCCGCGACTTAGTGGGGCCACGAACAGGGTGCGCATAAATAAACAAGTGCGGGGAAAAGTGTAGCCAGAACCTCAACAAGAGGTTCTGGAGAAGCCGGAAAAGGGGCTGCAGCCTGGCGCACTCAAGGTAAGCGTGTGCCAGGGTCTCCCTAATGCCGCAAAACGGGCAGGCCTCTGGAATAGGGGTGAACCGCGCCAAGTACACGCCCGTGCTCACGGCCCCATGAAGGAGCCGCCAACCAATGTCCCCGGCGGGCCTCGGAACTAAGGTGGAATAAAGGCTGGCCCACCGGGGCTCCTCACCCTCCACAGGTAGCAGATAGTCCCTCCACTTGGTGTCGGGGCGGGACACGAGGGTGAGGTGATGCAACGTGTGGAGCACGAGCGTGTACAGGTGGTCTCTGGACGCGGTCCGAAACCGGACCGGCTGCAAAGTGTGCAGCCGGCTCGGATTATGGGAACGGGGGAGCCGGGGGGGCTCACGGAACAAGGGCCCGAGAAAAAGGTCCGGAGGGCCCGGGGTGAGGGGTGGGCGGGGAGCGCCCTCCCGCAGGGCCCGCCACAGGAAGCCGAGAGCAAGAGGTGACAATGCAGCGCCCACCTCCTGGAGTACACGCAGAGGGGTCGCGAGGGTGGAGAGCCCCATGCGCCGACCAAGCGCGCGGGGATCCACCCAGTCCCCTCTGGTGTAGTCCAGGAGGTCTCCGACCCTGGTGGTTTCCGCCAGGACCAACCTCCGGCTCACCGAGGGTGACTCCGCCACCTGCACACGGAGATCGGGATTGTGCAGCAGGGGCTCCGCGAGGAGATCCACACCCTCGGTGGCCACAGTGGACCTGGTCGCCGAGAAAAGCTTCCAGGTCCGGAGAAGGTCCTGGTAGAAGACCGGCAGCTCCGAGAGGTCTCGCGGAAGACCTCTTGGGTGAAGAAAAAGGAGCTGCCGGTCGTATCGGAGTCCTCGGAGGCGGCGGAGAAAGGCGTGCGCTAACGTGCCCCATGCCGGACTACCCGCACCGTAAAGGAGCCTCTGCAGGGCCTGGAGGCGGAAGACATGGACCTGGCTACGAAGGCAGACCAGGCCCTGTCCCCCCTCCTCCAGGGGAAGACTCAGAACCCCTGCATAGACCCAGTGCAGTCCAGGCCAGAAGAACTCCAGGGCTATCCTCTGGAGCCTGGCTAGGAGTTCCGGGGCCGGGCTCAGGGTGTTGAGCCGGTGCCAGAGCATGGACAGGACGAGCTGGTTCAGCACCAGCGCCCTCCCCCGCAGGGAGAGACACCGGAGTAGTCCCGTCCATCTCCGCAACCGCCCACGCACCCTGGCCTCCAAATCCAGCCAGTTCTCCGACGGAGAAGGATGCGTGGCAGAAAGATAAACGCCTAGATAGAGCAGCGGACCCGCGCTCCACCGAATGGCTTGAAGCGCGGGTGGGAGGGAGCCCGCCTGCCAACCGTCCCCGACCACCAGGCCAGAGCTCTTGACCCAGTTGACCCGGGCGGAGGAGGCGGCCGAATAAACGGCCTGGCAGGCCTCCACCCGCACCAGATCCGCTGGGTCCTGGACCACGAGGAGCACGTCGTCGGCGTACGCCGACAGGACCAGCCGCAGCTCCGGCTCTCGGAGCACCAACCCTGCCAACCTCCGACGGAGGAGGCAGAGGAAGGGCTCGATCGCCAGAGCGTACAGCTGGCCCGAGAGGGGGCACCCTTGCCGTACTCCCCGCCCGAAGCTGACCGGCTCGGTCAGGGTCCAGTTGAGCTTGACCAAACACTCCGCCTCAGCGTACAGCACCTGGAGAAAGCCCACAAACTGGGGCCCGAAACCGAACGCCCGCAGAGTGCCCAGGAGATACCCGTGGTCCATCCTGTCGAACGCCTTCTCCTGGTCCAGAGACAGGAGGGCAAACGACAGACCATCCCTACGTCCCAGCTCCAACAGGTCCCGGACCAAGTACAGGTTGTTAAAAATGCTCCGGCCCGGGACGGTGTAGGTCTGGTCGGGGTGGACCACGTCCGCCAACACGGACCCCAGCCGCAGCGAGATGGCCTTCGCTACGACCTTATAGTCCGTGCTGAGGAGCGAGACGGGACGCCAATTTCGTAAATCGCGGAGGTCCCCCTTCTTCGGCAACAGGGCGAGCACGGCTCGCCTGCACGAGAGAGGGAGGACCCCGCCCTGCAAGGACTCGGCCCAGACGGTGACGAGGTCTGGGCCGAGGACGTCCCAGAACACGCGGTAGAACTCCACGGTCAGCCCGTCCATGCCCGGAGATTTGTTAGTGGGCATGAGCCGGAGGGCTGCCGAGAACTCGGCCAGAGAAAGAGGCAGCTCCAGCCGGTCTCGGTCGCCCACGCTGACCGTCGGGAGCTCGGTCCAGAGCACCCTGCGGGCCTCGGCGTCGGTCGGATCCGGGGAGAAAAGAGCGGCGTAGAAGGCTCTGGCCCTGTTACGCATCTCCTCCGGATCCGTGAGGGGGACGCCGTCCTCCGCCAGGAGGCAGGTGACATGCTTTTTGGCCCCCCTCCGTTTCTCCAGGGCGTAGAAGAAGCGGGAGCCGCGATCCATCTCCCGAAGGAGACGGATGCGGGATCGAACAAACGCGCCCCGGGCCCGGTGGTCTTCCAGGGCCCGGAGCTCCTCCCGCTTCTCCCGGTACGCCGCGCAGAGGGGTGAATCCTTGGGGCCGGAGGCCAGACGCCTCTCCAGCTCCAAGACCTCCCGCTCCAACTGCCCTATCAGCGCATCTCGCCGCCGGCTGGCGCCCCGGGCGTAGTTCCGGCAGAAGAGCCGCACGCGGACCTTCCCCACGTCCCACCACCGCCGCGCCGAGGGAAAGGCGCGCCGCTGCCCCCGCCAGGCCAGCCAGAACTCCCGGAAGGATGCCACGAAGCCCACGTCCTCCAGCAAACTATTATTAAAATGCCAATAGGCCGGCCCCGGCCGCTCGGAACTGAGAGAAGCCGTCACGGTCACCAGATGGTGATCCGAGAACGGGGCCGGTCGGACGCTGGAGGCATGGGCCCGCGCCAGATGAAAGCGGGACAGATAGATCCGGTCCAACCGGGAGTGGCGCGACCGGTCGTCCTCCACCCGGACATAGGTGAAGGTGGTGTCGTCGTCCGGGTGGTGTTCGCGCCAGACGTCCACCAGGGAGTGATGGTCTACGATCTCCCTGAGGATGCCCGCGGCTGCCTGGGAATTTTCAAGCCCGGAGCGGTCCCGGTCCTCGAGGGTGGTGTTAAAGTCCCCGCCCAGGACCAGGCACTCGCGAGAATCCAGAGTGCCGAGGAAGGCCGCCGCCCGCTGATAGAAAGGCACTCGTTCCAGGCCCGCGTTCGGAGCATAAACGTTGACCAAGTTCAGAACCAGCCCCTCCACACGGGCCCGGACGTGCAGCAGGCGGCCCGGCACGACCTCGGCGACCCCCAGTACCTCAGGCCGCAGCCCCGGGGAGAACAGGGTGGCCACCCCAGCCGAATGGGCGCTGAGGTGGCTAAAATAAACCTCGTCTCCCCACTCCAGCCGCCAGCTAGCCTCGACGGCCGGAGCCGTGTGGGTCTCCTGCAGGAAAATCACAGAGTACCCCCCCTCCCGAAGGAAGGAGAGCACCTGGCTCCTGCGGAGACCCACCCTACAGCCCCGAGTGTTCAGCGATGCAAAGGTGGTAACTGTCATGCGGAGGGCTGGGGCAGATCCTCACGGGCGGAGGGACCATCGGCCCCCAGCGGGCCCCGCAAGATCCCGGTTTCGACTCCGAAGGTCAAAAGGGAGTCGCGGAATCTGCGGGCCCGCCGATAGGCCGCGATGTCCCACCGGCCGGACCCCCGCCCCTCCCCCAAAAGCGCCTGCACGGCCCGGAGGACGAGATGGAAGTCCCCCCAGCGCTGAAGGGCGAGCTGCACCTTACCCTGGGAACCACGGGAATCCGATAGAAAGAGGCGCAGCTCATCCCGCAGCGCGGAGGGGGAGGCAGCGGCCAAGCCGCCGCCATCCTCCGGCGGGGCCCCTGAAGGGTCCTCGCAGCCCACAGTGACGGACATACAAGGGGCCGAGTTCCGGCGCTGCTGCGCCGGACAGCCCGTCCCCATCCCCGGCAAAGGAGAGGGCGGCTGAGGGAACAACACAGCCCCCACAGTGGCAGGAAGGGGAGACACGAAAACCGCCCCCTGAGGGTTGTCTGCAGGCAACGGAAATGCGACAACCCCGGGGGCGGCAGTAACACCAGAGGTGGCAGAAAGAGACACCTCGGGGACAGGATCTGGGGCAAGGGCGGGAGTAGGGGCGGGGCTCGAGGCGGGAACAGGAACTTGGGCAGGAGAGGGGACAGGATCAGGGACGGGAGCGGGAACGGGCTCCTCATCTCCCGCTGCCAAGCCGCTAGACTGCGGCTCCCCTCGGCCAAGGTCAGCATCCGAGGGGACGGAGGCAGCAGGGACAGGGGAAGCCTCAGGGGCAGGAACGATGGAAGGGGCAGGATCGGGGGCAGGAACCGGCCGCTCAGCAACGGCTGTCGCCCCGAGGGGCTCGGCGGCCGTGCACGAGATGGTAGTCGCGGCCGGGCTGGCAGGTAGGGCTAAGGGTTCTCCCAGGACTAAGTCGGGAGCGGCAGAGTGGGGCGAGGAACCGGGAGCAGGAGAAGGGGGCGGGACTAAGCCAGCACCCGGATCAGGGCCCGCTGGCGGAGGGTCGTCCTCCCCCTGGGTAACCGGGGTCAGACCCAGGGCCTCGATCTCATCGAAAATGGAGGCGAAAGCGGTCCCCTCGGCCCCGGCCACCTCCCCGCCAGTCACAGGGACAAAGGCCGCCCCGGCATCGGCGGCGGCGGCGGGGGGCACAGACGGAGCAAGGGCCGGGAGAACCGCTGCTGAAGCCTCCTCAGGCGTGGGCCCAACAAAAGGGACAGAAGTTTCCCCAGCCGCTGCCACGGCATCCACGGTCTCCATGGCCGGCACCTCCTGCTGGGCATCGTCCGGGGGCGCGGAAACAGAACTAACAACGTCGGCCCCCCGCGGCATCTTTCGGGGGGCCTGCTCTCCCTCCTCATCAGAGGGGAGGGAGAGAGCCCGCGACCTGCGGGCGCCGCGCTTCCCCCGGACGGTCACCCAGCCCCCCAAGGTGGAAGAGGAGGTGGAGGGCCGGTCAGCAGGGGCGGGGCCAGAGGGCAAGGGCGATGGCTTCGGGGCTCGGGGCGGCAGGGGCGGAGGGACAGCAGGGGGGAGGGAAACCTCCCCCTGGGGCGGGCCCTTCCCCGCGGCCGGCGGAAGCCGCCCCGCCCCCTCCTCCACATGCCCCGCCGATCCAGGGTCGACGACGGCAAGGCCCGCCCGCTCGGCCGTCTCCGCGGCCAGAGCGGGAACCGCGGCAGAAGGAGGAGGGGCGGCGGCAGCAGCAGTGTCCGAACCGCTAGGGTTGCCGGCGATGACAGGGCCGGCACCCTCCCGGGCCCCGGGGGTCTCGGACGCCCCTCCAGGCCGGGCCAGGGGACAGTCCCTCCGGACATGCCCCTGCGCCCGGCAGAGGAAGCACCGGGCCTCCCCCGTCGAATAGTGGACCCGATAATGGGCCCCCCGGTAGGGCACCAGGAAGGACCCCTCGAGCGCCACTCTGGCACCCGCCGCCGGCGGCAGCTGGAGCTGGACCTGCCGGCGGAAAGACAGGATGTGCCGGAGGGCGGGGTCCTTACAGCCCAACGAGAGAGGGCTCAGAATGGAAATGGGCTTCCCCAGGGTGGAAAGGGCAGGCAACAGAGCGGCGTTGGGGAGGTAGGGCGGGACGGAGGTCAAGAGCACCCGTACGCCCAGGTCCTCCAGGGGCTCCAAGGGGACAAACACGCCCCCCACCGCCAGGCCTCTTTCCACCGCCTCCTGCGCGGCGGCCTCCGACGCCAGGAAGAACACGGCCTTCCCATACATTTTGGAGGCCGCCACGATGGCCGTAGGCCCCACCACCCTCGCCAACGCCCGCACATACGTTTCAATGTGGGGCGAGGCAGGCACCAAGTGGCAACGGACGCCGTGCCTCCTCGTCAGCGAGGGGAAGGGGCCGCGGTCACCAGGGATGGGTCCGGAGGCGGTGGTCGGGGCGGACGGCGTGGCGGCACGCAAAGAGGCGGCGGCCACCTGGGCGTATGCTCTGGGGGCCGGAGGTGGAGCGCCACCAGAGCTGGTGGAAGGGACGGCAGGAGAGGGAGGGGCCGCGGCCGGTGTCGGGGCCGCGGCCGGTGTCGGGGCCGCGGCGGGGATTGCAGCCCCGCCCGCAGGAGGCTTGGCTCCACGGGCGGGGCCCTTGCCCTTCTTCCTCCCTTGGCCCTTCCTGCCGGTGGAGGGGGCAGCAGCGGCAGCGGCGGTGTCCAGGACAGGGCCAGCCGAGGGGCCGGCCACTGGGGCGGACGGGGGTTCAGGGGCAGGGGCAGGAGCAGGGGCAGGGGCAGAGTCCCCCGCCATTACAACCTGCAGCCGCTCCTCCCCTCTAGGCAAAAGACAAAACGAGGGAAAGGCAACCACTCCCCCCCGCTAGGCTGCAGGCTGGGGAGGAGGGTGCCAATGGAGAGGGCACACAGGAGCGAAAAGAGAGGGGTGGGGCACAGGTACCAAAAAAAAGAAAGCCGGCTCCCCCGGCTACACTGGGGCGGGGGGGGGACTACAACAGTAAAAGGGGGGGTGAACAGTGCAAAAGGGGAGGGGGCAACAAAACGGGGGCACAAGCGCGCGCGGGGGGGGCGAAGGGGGAGAGGGTGCACCGGAGCAGCGGCTCGAAAACAGAATGGAATGTCCAGCCAGCTGCAGCCCAAGGACAAGGAGGGGTAGGAGGAAAAACTCCAGCCAGCCGCAGCCCAAGGACAGGGCCGGGAACACAGCCAGCAGGCTAGGAACCGAGGGGGGGGGGGAATGGGCACCAAAAAAATAAACCGAAGGGGCTCAAAAGGAGGGGGGTAAAGTAGGGCCAACTAATACAAAGGGGGCTACAGGGAGGGGACCCCACCAGCGAAACGTAGTTGGGGGGCAGGAGAAGTCCAGGGCGGGGGAAAAGGTGCACCCACAGCGTTCGCGAAGCGCAGGCTCTGCCGTTCACTGCTGCAAGTAAACAGTCCCGGAAGATGGAAATGGCGGGGGGAGCAAACAGCCCCGCCGAGGGGCGAAAAGCAGGTCCAGGTGGCACGCGGGGCGGTGGAGGGGTTGTCGGCAGCTGTCGGCGGTGGGGGTGGTGGTAGAGGGGGAGCAGATGGACGAAGGGGGGGGGGCACCGCACCCCCCCCCACACCCCCTTCAACAGTCCGCTACGGGGGACGGGATAGCAGGCTCCCAAGTCGACCTCGGAGCTTCCTGGCAAGCGACGGCTTCCAGTCCGAGGAATTACAAACGAGAGGCTCAGTACCGTCCACACTCCTAACGCGACCGGGGGCACCACCACCCCAGGAGCAAAGATGGCAAAGTCACTCAAAACACAGTCCTCAAACAACCTCCTCCACAATCTCCCGAACCAGGGACGCAGTCTCTTCGCACTCCGCGACGGAGGCAGCGGCTCCCACACAGGAACAGCAGCAGCAGCGAGCGGCAGTCAGCCGGCCGGGCAACCGGCCAGGCAGGCAAGCAAGCAGGCAGGTGGGCCCCCAGATGGTATCGGTGTTGGCGTTGGGGGGCCGATGCTTCTCCCTCCGGAGGCGAGGGCGAGGGGGGGGGGCAGGCCGGCAAGGCCCCCCCTCCGCACTCACTCACTCACTCACGCAGCAGCAGCGGCAGCAGCAGCAACAAGGAGAGCAGCAAGCAGCAGCTGGAGAGGGCCAGGGAAGGACGGAGGGAGAAGGGACCGTAGGGAGCCAGGGTGGCTTCCCTCCGAACCTGAGGGTAAAGTGCCTTTCCCTCAGCCTGAGTGGGCGGGGCCAGCCCAAGCTCGCTCCACCTCCCGGAAGGGGAGGGGTGGAACAGGAAGTATAAAGGGCGGGGCCCTTAGCTCAGTTAGGGCAGCACCAGGGAGGGAGGCAGACGCAGACCGCGGGCTGCTCCCTTCAGAGCCTGCTGCCACACCAGGGGAGGCCCTGGACCCGTGGAAACCTCACCTGGAGGACGGACTGGGGCTGCCAGGACTGCCTGCTGCCGAGTACCCAGAGGAACTGGAGGAGCCGGAGGGGGAGCGGGAGCTGCCAGCAGCCGAGTACCCAGAGGAGTTGGAGGAGCCTGAGCCTGAGGGGGAGCCGGAGCTGCCAGCAGCGGACTACCCCGACGCACTCACGGGACCAGAGGGATTCGGGCGAGCAATCGGGTAGGAAGTAGCCCAGGGACAGAGCTGCACAGTGGTGAGTCTATGTAGCGGGACGACCCCGCTGACCCAGTGGTGGGACCCTCGTTCTGCCACTGTCAGGGCCCTGGGCTGGAGCGCAGTGGTGTAGGGTGGGCCTGCGCTCCCCTACCCGGCAGAGCCACGCCGGGACCGTTGCCGGCGCTCCCCTGCCTGAGGGGCGCGCTACGGACCGTTGCCGGCGCTCCCCTGCCTGAGGGGCGCGCTACGGACCGTTGCCGGCGCTCCCCTGCCTGAGGGGCGCGCTACTGACCGTTGCCAGCGCTCCCCTGCCTGAGGGGCGCGCTACTGTCCTTTGCCGGCGCTCCCCTGCCTGAGGGGCGCGCTACTGACCGTTGCCGGCGCTCCCCTGCCTGAGGGGCGCGCTACTGACCGTTGCCGGCGCTCCCCTGCCTGAGGGGCGCGCTACTGACCGTTGCCGGCGCTCCCCTGCCTGAGGGGCGCGCTACTGACCGTTGCCGGCGCTCCCCTGCCTGAGGGGCGCGCTACTGACCGTTGCCGGCGCTCCCCTGCCTGAGGGGCGCGCTACTGACCGTTGCCGGCGCTCCCCTGCCTGAGGGGCGCGCTACTGACCTTTGCCGGCGCTCCCCTGCCTGAGGGGCGCGCTACAGACTCTGGCTGGCGGCCGCCCCGCCGCTAATTCCCCGCTGACGGTGGCGTGACCCAGGCCGGCCAGTGACCTCGTAGCTCCCCACCGCCCCCTAGCGGGTAGGTGGGCCGACACCGATCACACCACAAAAAGGAAGTGGGCAATAAGGCAGTCTAGTTGGTGCAATATTGAAAGGGTGAGGACACTTGTAAAAATATATATGGTGATGGAAGAGAACAGTATTATTATTAGCCAGATACTTGCAACACTGAGTCAATACTTAAAATCTTTCACTAGGATCAACTCCTGTTAAAAGACAGGGTTCTCAGGCAAACACTGCCGATCTTTTACATCCCAATATTTAAAAATGCATTGAGAGGGTTTTTAAGCTAGCTTTAGCACTGAAATAGCTGGGAGCTGAAAATTGATACAAGGCAAGAAAATACACCTCACTAACGAGAAACACCTTTACATAGTCCATAAAGGTAGGCTTTGATTGGATAGTCAATGACACCATGTCATATGACAGAGCTAGAGAATCACAGAAAGAATGAATTTCTTTTCACATTGAAAAAAGAACAAAACAAAACAATATTATTCCCATAGCTACTGTCTTTTTCTGCTTCACTGTAGATGTTCGCCTGGAACTTCCCCCAGTTCCCTGCAGCTGGCTTCCTATTACAGATTTAAAGAAACAATACATGTATACCAACATGCTAAAGCATTGTCAATTGTTTTTTAGATCTCTGTAGCCTAGGGAAATTGGTATGCTTTGGTGGGGAGTAATACTCCCCACCAACTTCTGTTGCCACCACCACCATGCCCTGACTTAGTCAGATCCTGGGTTTTCATTTGTGTTGTAAGAAAATATACTCATGCATCTTGATGACGTTTTTGGTGTAAAAATATAAAATGCTATATGTACATTTAATGTCATAGCTTTGTATCAGTTATTAGAGTTATAGATGGAAGAAACTAATCCTTAGACATTTTCAGGCATCTTTATAGCTTTTAAAAAAATACTTTTCTGGCTATAAAAGTTTGGGGTGTCAGCCAGCATGCCACATTTCAGAAAGTATTCTAAACCTGTTCTACTTTTATCAGACCTTTGGAGCGGAGCCCAGAGCTGGAGTGTGGAGCTGCAGGTTTTTGTCTGGAGCGGAGCCAGAGCACAGAAAATCTTGACTGCTCCACTGCTCCAGTTTTTTTTTTTTTTTTATCATTTTCAATCCAAAATGAATGATATTTAGTAAGAAAGTCCTAAGGGTGCCAAAAAGTTTCAGATTGATATTAACATCTACTTTATCACTTTACGTAATATGTGAGTTATTCTCACTTTGGCCAAAATCAAGATTTAATATACAGATACAAAATTACAAAGTTTTTTGGAGATATGTTTTATTAAAGAATCAGATAATTATCAGACATCCGGCAACACTGCAGACTGCTCCCACCCTTGTGCCAAGGTTAGGCGAGTACGTACTCACATAGATTAGTTAGATAGTTAATATGTGTTGATACTTCTTTTGTAAGGGTTGATCAACGAGACGCGCTGAGTGCTTCGATTACGGAAAAGTGTGACACAAGACGCAACATTTAAGATATCACAAACAGGTATATTGCAAAAAAAAATGTTTTTGTTTATTGATATATTAAGATATCGCAAGAAATATTAACCACTTAAGTTCATTTCTCACACGGGCTCCCATTACCGGTACATTTGTTCATTTGTACATGCTCCCGTATCACTCTGGTGGACTTATTTTATATGTCATCTGTTCAACGGTCTTTTGGTAGCGTTGTTTGTAATTTTAAACGCTTTAATATAAAGTAATGAAATTATGTCTGTGTCTTAGCGTTAGTATGTGCTACCATATTACATTATCCAAAATTATTTAAACCATAGGCGTCGACTGCCCCGGCTACAAGCGGTAATATTATGTTCCATAATAAGTTAATAATTTTTGGTTATTATTTATTATTACGTTTAAAATGTATAGTTCCAAAGTTGAAAAATAAGTAATAAGTAAAATTGTTTGTATCATTCTAAGCATGTAAGCAGATTAAAATTTTTAAACAATTTTCTCGGAAACAGTTAATTATACAAAATAAATTAAGAGTACCATTTTAATGCATGTTTTAGCATTAAATCATATTCCAGGGTCGTATCTGCAAAATAGTCGAAGATTTAAAAAATATTAAATAAAATTGGCCCAGTCCCCCCCCCCCATTTTCGACGTCTGTAGTTTAAATTATTTTATTTGAATGATTTTGTATGATAGAACGTTGGAAATAAACTTTATCACTTCAAAAGTTTTTTTTCTCTTAATTAATTGGCCTCTCAGAGTTGGTAAGACAACTCCCACCTGTTTATGCTCTCTGTATGTGTGTATATATATCTCCTCAATATTTATTCCACTCTATATGCATCCGAAGAAGTGGGCTGTAGTCCACGAAAGCTTATGCTCTAATAAATTTGTTAGTCTCTAAGGTGCCACAAGTACTCCTGTTCTTCTTTTAACAGGAAAGCAGATTCAAATTGCAAGCACAGTCCTTTTAGTAAAGAAAGCAAATTTTTAGAAATATGTTTTTCCTTCATCAGGCTGGAAACATTATACAAGATAGAACCTGTTATTTGCTGTATCTTGTATAATCTATTCAGGCTGATGAAGCAAAAACATATTTCCGAAAATTTGCTCTCTTTACTAAAAGGACTGTGCTTGCAATTTGAATCCACTTTCCTGTTAAAGTTTATTTTCAACCTTGTAATGTGTAGCCTCGTTACTTCCCAACAATTAATGTTGTAGAACAGCGATAGCACGTACTAACGCTATGGCACATACCAAATTTCATTGATATATCTATATTAAAGCGTTTTTGAGATATTAATTAAAAACTTGGAAAATATTTCAAATATTTTACTTCAAAATTTCATCAGAAAAACTAACTCGCAATTTATAATTAAAAAAATATATTAAAAATACTTCTTACTTGATTAAAACTGCAAGAAACATGTTAAAATATTAAAATATACTTTAATAATAATTTTGTGTAAAAAGAAAATGCGATCATTTTTGTCCAGAAAATCCAAAATAAATTTGAAGTACTTTAAGTGGTTAAGATATCACAAGCAGGTACATTATTAAAAAATGTAATACTTTTGTTCATTGCTTTTCGAAGATCATAACAAGAAACATGTGGATACAGTGGCAGCACAAGAAGATTTTGCCATGGCTTCAACAAAAAAATCAAATCTGCCCCCCATGATTGATAGCCGATTTACGGAAAAGGATCTCAACGACATCTTTACTTTTGAATTTGAAAAGCCCAAATTTGGGCTTTTGGGAAAAGCAAAGAAGAAGTCGGCAATGTGCAAGGTGGAAAAGGAAGTGAATGGCGAGCTCAAACCATGTAGCTTCAAGACAAGTGAAGCAAGTACCATGAAAAGTTTCAACTTTTGGCGGCAGGTAAAACATAACCATCCTGAAAACTATGCGGATCTGGTTACAAAAAGGGACCAGAAAGAAGAGGCAAAACAGAAAGCTGACGCAGCTAAACAATGTTCATCTGGCTCTTTGAAAACTCCTGGAGAAAAGATTTTTTGCGGCGCTTCATCTGAAAAGAAACCTAAAATTGAGTAAACAAAACTTGACTCATATTTTAAGTCCTCAAAGGTTACAGTCACCATGGATGCCAATACTTTCCGTGAAGGGCTGATGGAAATGGTTTGCTTGAGTTCAACACTGCTCACAACCTTCAGGCTAAAGAACAAAGGATTCCAAAAAATTGCAGGTGAAATGGGTTGGCAGCTTGGCGTTTCGATGGGGCACAATGCGGTTCGTCATTTAGTTGTCAGCACAGATGAGTCTGGTCGCGAAGAGCTTAAGAAAGCTTTGGAGCAAAAATTGTGCTATCTGAAAATGGATGCGGCAACCCATGGAAACAGAAATTTCCTTGCAATCAATGCTCAGTGCTACGAAGAAGGAAAAGATAAAGCTGTGGTAAAAACCTTGGCCATAATCGACACTGAAGGGCATCACAATTCTTCGTACGTGAAAAGTCAAGTAAAAGCTATTTTAGAAAAATTGGGGATCAGTGAAATGCAAGTGCTGAGCATCTGCATTGACAATGCAGCAAACATGACGTGTTCCGTCAAAAATTTCAGCAAGGACAATGAAACCATTTCTACCTCTGAGAACAGGGATGTGGACAGAACTGAAGCTATTTTGCCTGATGAAGGAACTAAAGGAATGGATGAAATCGAACTCAACATGGATGCTGCTGTGCAATGGGTTAATGACCCTAACCTCATACTTCCAATATGGCTTCATGACGATGACTCAAAAGTCCAACTGATGAGGTGTGGTATTCACACTCTTCAGGTGGCAATCTGGGATGGACTGAACAAAGAACATGCGAATTAATTTCTGGCAAAAATTCGACAAGTTGTTGTCAAACTACAAATCCCAAGTATTTGAAGTGTTCTGCTTGATCTACATGGGGTAACTCAATCATTGGATACTGTGACTCGCTGTGGTTCAACATTTGCGATGATTAATTGGCTTCTCGTTTTCAATCTTACTGTGAACAAGTGGCTCAAGTTAACAAAAGCTGAATGGGATGAAGTGAAGAACCTGTGAGACCTCTTGGCAAAGTGAAACCAAACAACCATGAATCTTCAAGCTGTCGATGTAACCCCGGAAGTTTTAATGAAGGAATGGCCAAAACTGTCACAATTCTTGCAATAAAATGGTGGACAATTTGCAGAAGGAATTTTATCCTCCATGCAGAAACATGAAGAGAAGCTTTTTGACAATATTCATTTCCTTGCTAGAGTTTATGTTGACCCATGGTATCGGATTCTTCTTACCTCAAAGGACATACCAAAGGCAAAGAAAGGTCTCCTTAATATTGCTCGACAACTCGAAAAACAAAATCTATTGCTACATTTGAACTCGGCGAAAGAGGTTGAAGAAAACAAAACACAACCAAAGGAGTCATCAACAATCAAATTTGCGGTTTTGGAAAGTTCACATCCTTCAGAAATAGCAGGCTGTTCTCAAACTTCCGTCTCCACTCTGAACTTGTTCGAGCGTCCATCCCTGAGACGTCTTCAACCATCACGGGGAAATGGAAATAATTCAAGCATCAATTCTTCAGAAGATGACAACTTCAAAAAGGAATTAGATAAACAAGAAAGATGCCGGCAAGTTTCTGCGATTCATAATTGTAATGAAGCATTATTCAAGAAAAACTTTCAGGAAGATTGTGAGGCGATGGAGTCTATTGGTAGGCTAAAAGTTAAGTCTGTTTTTGAGGCCATTCACAGCTACCCACACCGCATTCAGGCTGCTTGTAGAATTGCTTTGAGCATGCCAACAACTCAAGCTAGTGTAGAGTGACTGTTTTGGGCTTTAAAGTTAATTTTAAATGATTTGCGGCAGGCTATGAAAGACGACTTGATTGCTGCAATAATTTTTTACAGAATGAATTATGAATGATTCTAGTTTGTATCATTGTTGATGACATTTAAATTGTTTTAAGAATCTGAATAAAAATAATGTTTTTTCAAAATTACAGTATGCACTTTTTTATTTAGTTAAAAATTAATTTGAGTCAGAGTGCAGAGCAGAGCTGGAGCAGTCATTATTGGTGCAGGAGCAGAGCTGGACCGAAGCAATTCAAAAATTTGATTGTTCCAAACCCCTGACTTTTATTGTACAAAATTATATATCAAGCATACAGTGTACCTGAAACATTAGCTGAGAACTAGTTTATGCCTTTCAGCTAGCAAAAGTAACACTACTGTCAATATTAAAGCATAGAGAATAGGCCCCATTCCCATTTAAACTAAGTCCCCTCACTTTGAGTGTAAGGGTTGTGTATCCTTTACCACAGTGATGTAAAGTGGCCTTAATGTAAATAAGAATCAGGCTCAATAAATAAATCTCAGGGTTAATAGTCATATTTTTTTTTCTTTAGAATAGTACAACCTGCCCATTGCTCGCTATCTTATTTTATCAGGTACATGGTATGTATATGGAAAATGAAATAGTTACTAAGAGGGCAAAGACAAAAAAAAGTGTCAGGCAAAAGAATAAGGTAACTTTTTCCCCAGTGCTGCAAACTGGTCCATAGAAATGGACTCTTACACAGAGTGGTTGCCCCTTCTTCCCCCTTCCACCCTCCAATGCATTTAAAGGATGTTCTATGAGCACTGGGGTCTGCTTACAGGATCAGTGCGCTTTTGTTGATACTAACACCGAGGGAAGCCTCCACAAACATGTCACTAACTTTCTGAAATTAAAATTGAGGTTTTGCTTGTTGTGGGCCACTTAAGCCATTTGAGAGTTATTAAAACAAGAAAGAAACAGGTTTCCACTATTAAAGAAACTTTACAAACAATTGGTGGCACTCAGATAATACTTACAGACATAACCGCTTAGCTGGTGGTGGGGGTAATTCTTCATTCTTGTCTTCAACTCCAAATCTACATCCAGACAGCCAAAGTGACTTCAGTGTAGGAAAACTCTTTACAAAGAATGAAATAACCATTTGATCCATTTGGGTTAAGGAATAATTACTTATATCTATTTCAGTGAAATGATCCAAAGCACTTTTCACAAAACTTTCTTCTTGGATCTCGTACATACAGTGAAACTCTTCAAGTTTGTAAATCAGCTCATCGTGTGAAGAGGAAAACGACAAATTTTTTTGTTTTGTTTTTACCCTCTTCAGTAAATCTGGCTTTATATTAGGTGAAATCTTCAAGCCAATTTTTTTCTTCGTGTCCTTCATTGTCTTTTCATTTAAGAGACCAAACAGAAATCGCACTGTTAACATTAAATAATTTCCAGATTTTCCATAGTTTTCTAACAATAGTTTTGCATCTCTGTTGGGAGTCACTGAACATTTCATTTGTTCATCTTCCTCTAGTACATAAAACAAAGCAGCAAAAAACTCTTGGAAGCTTAAGTGAATGAAGCTGTAGACACTTACACAATCAATGTCTCTTTTAACAACACTCTCATTCAGAAAGAGGGGGAGAGAGTAGAATTCATCTAAACTGTACTCCTTTATTTCTTCCTCCCCAAACAGTATTTTCTGTTTCCAAATTCCATCTGCAGCCAAGGAACAAAGTTTCTTCAGATTATCTTGCATGTTTTGGTTTGGACTGTGGCTGTGTGGCTCTAATAAACTGTATAAGAAAAGCACATACACAGCAGTGAGTGTTTTTGAATTTTGTGCAAAATCTTTACCTGCCTCCAGCTGTTGTATCATAACAGTGCAGGTGATACAACACACAATGGGGACAAAGCACATGGTGAAAAGCATCTCATTTTGTTTCACAAAGTCAAAGGCTATTGTTGCATCAATATCCCCAAAGAACTTGTGGAAATATTCCTTCCTGTCCTCTTCAGAAAATCCCAGGATCTCTGCATAACGTGAACACTCCAAACACTGCCCAAGTTTCTCCAGAGCAGTGGGTCTCGTAGTGACCATTAAGTAGGATTTAGGAAGTAGCTTTTTCCTAAATAAACTGCTCAGTGCATCTTCCATTGGCATCTCCTTCCAGGGATCTGTGCACAGACTATCTTCCTTTCGATCAAAGGAAAACCTCAGTTCATCAAAACCATCAATCACGAAGAGAAGTTTTTCTTGATTTAACAAAATCTCATTAATTGGTACATTTTTGTCAGGGCAATTTTTCCTAATCCAGTCAACCACTGTTCCTTGCTTACTCCCATAGTTTATTTCTCTACAATTTATGTAGAAAATGTATGCAAATCTGTTCTCATAAACTTCTCCAGAAGCCCAGTATAACATGATCTTTTTTGCAGTCATTTTTCAGAGTAGCAGCCGTGTTAGTCTGTATCTGTAAAAACAAACAGGAGTACTTGTGGCACCTTAGAGACTAACAAATTTATTAGAGCATAAGCTTTCGTGGGCTAGAACCCACTTCTTCATATGCATCCGAAGAAGTGGCCCACGAAAGCTTATGCTCTAATAAATTTGTTAGTCTCTAAGGTGCCACAAGTACTCCTGTTCGTTTTTGCAGTCATTGTTTTCCCAATGCCTGCTGCTCCCTGCCGAACAACGATTTGTGGTGTTTGTCCATGTTCAGGATCAAATAAGGAGTTTATGGTTACAGAAGAGCGAGCTCGTTCAGTCATGATTTTTGCATGTCTCCATCTGGAGGCCATTATTTCATGTTCTCTCTCCTTTTTGCAATGAAGCTTGCTTATAATAGTCAGTTTTGTATACCTTTTGCTTAGATTCACAGTCTCACCAAGACGAGAGTTCCTTTCTTTTATTAACTGGTACTGTTTTTTAATATGTTCTTTATACTTCACCCTGTAATCTAAATCAGTGACAAGTAGTATTACAGACAATGAACTAAAAGCTGAGAGAAAAATATTAATTTGTTAAAATTAAGCTATTTAAACAATAACAATAATAGTATATAAAATGTATAAAGTACCTTTTATCCTAGAGGATCTCAAATCACTTAACTATGTTCCAGATTTTGCAGCCCTAATTTAAAACTATACATGTGCATATACAAGTGTTTTGCTGAATTGGGGCCATATACAAGAATCCTTTCAACTACAACTGAAATGCAGCCACCTCTAGGGTGAAACCTGTCAATCAGCAGTGTGTGTAACAACCCCCATATTATGCACCATCAGCAGGTTCTGAAACCTGAGCCTTTTGCACTGCAGCACAGATGCAAGTCATGTGATTAGGACTCCTTCTATGTGAACTCATTAAAACATAAGCTCCTGCCTTCACACTTTTTGGGGGTAGGAAAGGGAAAGTCTCACACACAAGCAAGCATAAGGGAAGGCCCATGGAGGTGCAAAATCAGGCCATTCTGAGTTCTAGTCCTCACTCTTCTACAGACTACTGTTAGTATGTCTATGCACTGCACAACCCAGGCTTCATATTGCTACCTTAGGGAAGGTATGAATCATTCCCCGACTTTACAGATAAGACACCCAAGAGCTTGCACAAGGCCACTTCAAGAAAGACTAGGCATAGAAACCAGCTATCCAATATCATAGATCCAAGTCTCATCCACTTTGTCACAGTGACTTCCAGAAGAATGTAGCCAAGTTATGTGTTTGCGTAACAGGATAGCTCTGTATCACCTTCATAGTGGTGAGACCATATGTAGAGATTTATGAGTACTACTACCGTCATGTAAAGAAGATTGACCCTTTAACTGAAGTGAGGAAGGTTCAGACATTTATCTATCTAAAGGTCTGGTGTTCAATCCCCACAGATGACCACCATGGTATTACACTTGGTGATGCTGTCTGTAACTATTAGGCAACACGGTACTCACAGAGCCAGGAAAAGAAACCAGGACCACAGATGCCCATCACTTCAATGCTGTCTCAAATTCTGTAACCAAGTGACAATGTGTGCATTTTCCTCCATGCATGGGCTTATCCACACAGAGGATAACAGCATGCTTTTCCACTGCCAGTTACTCCTAGGGCAAACGTTGAAGTACAGAAGCATAGGACTGGAAGGGACCTCAAGAGGTCATCTAGTCCAGTCCCCTGCACTCATGGCAGGACCAAGCACCATCTAGACCATCCCTGACAGGCATTTGTCTAACCTGCCCTTAAAGATATCCAATGATGAAGATTCCACCTCCTTAGGCAATTTATTGCAGTGCTTAACTACCCTGACAGTTAGGAAGTTTTTCCTAATGTCCAACCTAAACCTCCCTTGCTGCAGTTTAAGCCCACTGCTTCTTGTCCTATCATCAGAGGTTAAGGAGAATAATATTTCTCCTTCCTCCTTGTAACAACCTTTCAGGTACTTGAAGACTGTTATTATGTCCCCTCTCAGTCTTCTCTTCTCCAGTTCTTTCAATCTTTCCTCATAGGTCATGTTGTCTAGATCTTTAATCATTTTTGTTGCTCTTCGCTGGACTTTCTCCAATTTGTCCACGTCCTTCCTGAAATGTGGCACCTAGAACTGGACACAATACTCCAGCTGAGGCCTAATCAGCGTGGAGTAGAGCGGGAGAATTACTTCTTGTGTCTTGCTTACAACACTCCTGCTAATACATCCCAGAATGATGTTTGCTTTTTTTGCAACAGTGTTACACCGTTGACTCATATTTAGCTTGTGGTCCACTATGACCCCTAGATACCTTTCTGCAGTACTCCTTCCTAGGTAGTCATTTCCCATTTTGTATGTGTGTAACAGATTGTTCCTTCCTAAGTGGAGTACATTGCATTTGTCCTTATTGGATTTCATCCTATTTTCCTCAGACCATTTCTCAAGTTTGTCCAGATCATTTTGAATTTTCATCCTATCCTCCAAGGCACTTGCAACCCCTCCCAGCTTGCTATCATCTACAAACTTTACAAGGGTACTCTCTATGCCATCATCTAAATCATTGCTGAAGAAATTGAAAAGAACCAGACCCAGAACTGATCCCTGCGGAACCCCATTCGTTATGCCCTTCCAGCCTGACTGTGAACCATTGATAACGACTCTCTGGGAATGGTTATCTAACCAGTTATGCACCCACCTTATAGTAGCTCCATCCAGGTTGTATTTCCCTAGTTTGTTAATTAAAAGGTCATGTGATACCGTATCAAAAGCCTTACTAAAGTCCAGGTATACCACTTCTACCACTTCGCCCCTATCCACAAGGCTTGTTACCCTGTCAAAAAAAGCTATCAGGTTGGTTTGACATGATTTGTTTGTGACAAATCCATGCTGACTATTACTTATCACCTTATTATCTTCTAGATGTTTGCAAATTGATTCCTTAATTATTTGCTACATTATTTTTCCTGGTACAGAAGTTAAGCTGACTGGTCTATAATTTCCTGAGTTGCCTTATTTCCCTTCTTATAGATGGACACAATATATGCCCTTTTCCAGTCTTCTGGAATGTCTCCCATCTTCCATGACTTTTCAAAGATAATTGCTAATGGCTCACATATCTCCTCAGTCAGCTCCTTGAGTATTCTAGGATGCATTTCATCAGGCCCTGGTGACTTGAAGATTAACTTGTCTAAATAATTTTTAACTTGATCTTTCCCTATTTTTGCTTCTGATCCTACCCCGTTTCTACTGGCATTCCTTGTGTTAGGCATCCAGTTGCCACCAACATTCTTGATGAAAACCGAAACAAAGAAATCATTAAGCACCTCTGCCATTTCCAAATTTTCTGTTATTGTTTTTCCCTCTTCATTGAGTAACGGGCCTACCGTGTCCTTGGTCTTCCTCTTGCTTCTAATATATTTGTGGAATGTTTTCTTGTTGCCCTTTATGTATCCAGCAAGTTTGATCTCATTTTGCGCCTTGGCCTTTCTAATTTTGCCCCTACAGACTTGTGTTGTTTGTTTGTTTATATTCATCTTTTGTAATTTGACCTAGTTTCCACTTTTTGTAGGACTCTTTTTTGATTTTTAGATCATTCAAGATCTCCTGGTTAAGCCATGGTGGTCGCTTGCCATACTTCCTATCTTTTTCCTACGCAGTGGAATAGTTTGCTCTTGTGCCCTTAATAATGTTTCTTTGAAGAACTGCCAACTGTCTTCAATTGTTTTTCCCCTTAGAGTTGCTTCCTATGGGATCTTACCTACCAACTCCCTGAGTTTGTTGAAGTCTACCTTCTTGAAATCCATTTTCTTAATTTTGCTATTTTCCCTCCTACCTGTCCTTAGACTCATGAACTCTATCATTTCATGATCGCTTTCACCCAAGCTGCCTTCCACTTTCAAATTCTCAGCCAGTTCCTCTCTATTCATCAAAATCAAATCTAGAACAGACTCTCTCCTAGTAGCTTTCTCTACCTTCTGGAATAAAAAATTGTCTCCAATACATTCTAAGAACTTGTTGGATAATCTGTGCCCTGCTGTGTTATTTTCCCAATGGATGTCTGGGTAGTTGAAATCCCGCATCACCACCAAGTTCTGTGTTTTGGATGATTTTGTTAGTTGTTTAAAAAAAAAACTCATCCACCTCTTCTTCCTGGTTAGGTGGTCTGTAGTAGACCCCTACTGTGACATCACCTTTACTTTTTACCCCTTTTATCCTTACCCAGAGACTTTCAACAAGTCTGTCTCCTATTTCCATCTCAACCTCAGACCAAGTGTATACATTTTTAATATGTAAGGCAACACCTCTTCCCTTTTTTCCCTGCCTATCCTCCCTGAGCAAGCTGTACCCTTCTATGCCAATATTCCAGTCATGTGTACTATCCCATCAAGTCTCTGTGATGCCAACTATGTCATAGTTGTGTTTATTTACTAACATTTCATGTTCTTCCTGCTTATTCCCCATACTTCTCGCATTAGTATACAGACATTTTAGATACTGATTTGAATCCCCCCCCCCCAGTTCTGTCTTGTCTCTCCTTGATCCCTGCTATTACAGCCAATGCTCCCCCCAATTTCTGACCCTTCTCCCAGTTCTCCATATTTTTTACTTACTTCTGGACTTTGGTCTTTTGCCCCCGTCAAACCTAGTTTAAAGCCCTCCTCACTAGGTTAGCCAGTCTGTGTCCAAATATACTCTTCCCCTTACTCTTAAAAGTGAATTCTGGTGTTTTAATATTTGTGGTGATGTATTTTTAGTGCTTACATTTTGGTTAATGGGAGCAGTCCTATTAAAAATAGCCTGTGACTCTTGATTGTAGACTCTGTTTTCAGGAGACAGAGAGCTGTGCATGGGAGATTTTGCTTGTGTGTCCAGAGAATGGAAGACCCTGCCTGTGTAAGCTCCAAAGGAATCCATATTTGACTTAATAAATGTATATATCTAGAAAACAAGCTTTTATTTTCAAAGGTGTAACATTAGTTTATCTAGAAGTCTGGATGCTCTAGGGCATTGCTGATCAACTACAGAGTCTTTCCTCTTTAGGGCACCAGTTTAAGACTTGTCCAGCTCTATAGAGATTAAGTCACATTGAAGTAAATGGATTACATCTTAGTCTGTTTACATCAGTGTAACTGAGCAGGATTTGGCCTCACATCTCTCCCAGATGGGTTTCCACTTCTTCAGTGTGTGCATACATATTAGCCAAAGGGGAAAGACTCAGAAATTGCAGTAACTTTTGGTTTTCTTACCTTTCTCTGTAGCCTTTCTGGGTTTAGCAGCAGAATCTCTCACACAGATCTTATTAAAAAAACTCAGAGTTGCATTCACTGCATCTTCACTATAGAATTCTATCAAAAGTTGCACAAGATCTGTGACATGAACAGCCTCCTCCAGCTGATGTTTGGAGATAGTCCCTTTTTCTTCAAAGTTTGTATATAACAACATGAATTTAAATTTTGTAAGGTTTTCCGCTGAGAGATTCTCAAGAGCATTTAGAAGGAGTTCACCCATTTTCTTTGCTTGAGTTAAGGACACGAGAAATAATCTGGAAACATAGATAGAGGATGAGAATTAAATTACTTGAGGTTCACAAATTTTGTTGTTCACATAGGCCAACCTGTACACCCAGCCAGGACTTCAGCCCCACTATAGCTGGACCCCTCGCCCACCCATGCTGATCAGAACCCTATTGATTTGGGGGAAGGAGGAATCTGAAAATCCTGATTTCCACTAAAATCAGGCTTTCCTAGTTTTCAAATTTCTCCCCAAGCCAATAGAGTTCTGAGCAGAGCAGTAGGATAGGGGTCCCAGCTGGGGGCATGGGGGCACGTTGGCCAGAGTTAGGGAGTGACAAAGGAAAATGCTGAAATTAAAAAATTCAGTAACACAAAATAATGTCTATCACCAAAACCAAGCATTAGCAGAGTTGACCTAGGGCAGAAAGTTTGACTCAAGGTTTAAGATTAATCTAAATAGTTCTGAAGGAGATTAATTTTATTTTCTATTGTTGATTACTGGCTTGTATTCTTGGGTATGAGAAAGGTTTAAAATGACAAAGAAAGGGAGTTTTGGAGTTAAGTCATGCAGCTCTTGGTCATCCAGTTCCTAGACAAGGGGTATGTCTACACTACGGGATTAATCCGAATTTAGATAATTCGGATTTGAGAAACAGGTTGTATAAAGTCGAAATGAGTGCGGCCACACTAGCACAGTAATTCGGTGGTGTGCGTCCAAGTACCGGGGCTAGCGTCGATTTCTGCACCGTTGCACTGTGGGTAGCAATTCCATAGCTATCCCATAGTTCCCGCAGTCTCCCGCGCCCATTGGGATTGTGGGTTAAGATCCCAGTGCCTGATGGGACAAAAAACATCGTCGCAGGTGGTTCTGGGTACAGCCTCACTTCCTCCCTCCCTCCCTCCCTGCATGAAAGCAACGGACGGCAGACAACCATTTTCGCGCCTTTTTTCCTGGGTGGGTGAACACTGCAGACTCCATACCACGGCAAGCATGGAGCCCGCTGAGGTCAAGACAGCACTCATGAATATTGTAAACACCTCGCGCGTTCTCGTGGAGTTTATGCTCAGCCAGGACCAGAAAAACGAGGAGAGGAGGCAGCGGCGGCGGCAGCGCAGCGACAAGCATGATGAGGACCTGGACACGGACACGGACACAGAATTCAGTGAAACCACAGGCCCCGGTGCTTTGGAGATCATGTTGTTAATGGGGCAGATTCTATCCATGGAACGCCGATTCTGGGCAAGGGAAACAAGCACAGACTGGTGGGACCGCATAGTGTTGCAGGTCTGGGACGATTCCCAGTGGCTGCGGAACTTTCGCATGCGTAAGGGCACTTTCATGGAACTTTGTGACTTGCTGTCCCCTGCCCTGAAACGCCAGAATACCAAGATGAGAGCAGCCCTCACAGTTGAGAAGCGCGTGGCGATAGCCCTGTGGAAGTTTGCAACGCCAGACAGCTACCGGTCAGTCGGGAATCAATTTGGAGTGGGCAAATCTACTGTGGGGGCTGCTGTGATGCAAGTAGCCAAAGCAATCACTCAGGTGCTGCTACGAAAGTTAGTGACTCTGGGAAATGTGCAGGCTATAGTGGATGGTTTTGCTGCAATGGGATTCCCTAACTGTGGTGGGGCGATAGACGGAACCCATATCCCTATCTTGGCACCGGAGCACCAAGCCACCGAGTACATAAACCGCAAGGGGTACTTTTCAATGGTGCTGCAAGCACTTGTGGATCACAAGGGACGTTTCACCAACATCAACGCGGGCTGGGCGGGAAGGGTTCATGACGCTCGCGTCTTCAGGAACACTACTCTGTTTAAAGGGCTGCAGCAAGGGACTTACTTTCCGGACCAGAAAATAACCGTTGGGGATGTTGAAATGCCCATAGTTATTCTTGGGGACCCAGCCTACCCCTTAATGCCATGGCTTATGAAGCCATACACAGGCAGCCTGGACAGGAGTCAGGAGCTGTTTAACTACAGGCTAAGCAAGTGCAGAATGGTGGTAGAATGTGCATTTGGCCGTTTAAAAGGCCGCTGGAGATCATTATTGACTCGCTCTGACCTCAGCCAAAGAAATCTCCCCATTGTTATTTCTGCTTGCTGTGTGCTCCACAATCTCTGTGAAAGTAAGGGGGAGACCTTTATGGCGGGGTGGGAGGCTGAGGCAAATCGCCTGGCTGCTGATTACGCGCAGCCAGACACCAGGGCGATTAGAAGATCACACCAGGAAGTGCTGTGCATCAGAGAAGCTTTGAAAACCAGTTTCATGGCTGGCCAGGCTACCGTGTGAAATATCTGTTTGTTTCTCCTTCATGAAAACCCTCCCCCTTTACTGACTGATTTTCTGTAAGGAACCCACCCTGCCCCTTCCCCCAGCTTTCTTTCAAACCAAATAAAGTCACTATCATTTAAAAATCATTTATTCTTTATTAATAGATTAGAAAAAGAGGGAGGGAACCCGGGTGGTATTTGGGAGGAGGATTGCTGGGAAGGAAAAAGCCACAAAGAAAAGGTTAAAAAAATGACAGCCTTTTGCTTGGGCTGTCTACTGGGGTGGAATGGGAAGGTGTACGGAGCCTCCCCCCCCGCGTTCTTACACGTCTGGGTGAGGAGGATACGGAACATGGGGAGGGGGGAGGGTGGAACAGGGGCTGAAGCGGCAGTCTGTTTTCCAGCAGCCGTTCCTGAACCTCCACCAGACGCCGGAGCAGCCCCAGCGTTGCATCCTTCATCCTCTGGTCTTCCTGCCGCCATCTCTCATCTCGATCGTCTCTCCTCTCCTCACGTTGGTCCCTCCTCTCCTCACGTTGGTCCCTCCTGTCCTCACGTTCACTGACTTCTTTCCTATACTTTGAAACTGTTTCCTTCCACTCATTCAGATGAGCTCTGTCACTCCTGCTGGATTGCATAATTTCAGAAAACATCTCGTCTCGCGTCTTCTTCTTACGACGCCTTATCTGTGATAACCTTCGGGATGGAGGAGGGAGGCTTGAGGAATTTGCAGCTGCTGTAGGGAGGGGAAAAAAGAGAGAATTGTTTTAAAAGCTACATTTTGCAGAACAATGCTTATACTCTTTCACGGTGACCAACACTGTTCACATTACATAGCACATGTGATTTCTGTGCAAGGTCGCATTTTGCCTCTTAATGCTGAGTGCCTGTGGCTTTGCTGCTAGAGATCACAGGTCTGGGCAACAGAATTCGGCTTGCATGCGGCCATGGTAAGCTTCTGCGCCGTGCTTTCCCACATACCAAGCATAGCTTGTAGAGTGCTGCAGAAGCCTGGCCAATCTCAGCCAGTTGGGGGGGGGGCAGTGTGGTGGGGCTTGTCTGGGCCCCTTCAGGCAAGTAGAGTGCTGCGGTTTTTCTGTTAACATTCAGCAGCACCAGAAAACAAACTAACCCCCCCCCTCGCCATGAATTCTCTGGGATGATCACGGTACCCTTCCCCCCACCGCGTGGCTGGTATCAGGGAAGATCCCTGCAGGCACCAAACTACCCCCCCCCCCGCCGCCGACCCCCCCCCTCGCCATGAATTCTCTGGGATGATCACGGTACCCTCCCCCCACCGCGTGGCTGGTAACAGGGAAGATCCCTGCTAGCCAAACGCGAAAAACTCAGGGCCAATTTCCCATCTGCGCTTGGCTAACTGCAGGGAAGGATTTATTTTCCGCCACAGGCAAACAGCCCAGTAGGAACGGCCACCTCTGTCCCCTTAATTAAGTTCCCGTATTTCAACCAGGTTACCAGGAGTGATATCACTCTCCTGAGGATTACACAACAAGATAAAGAACGGATGTTGCTTGAATGCCAGCAAACACCGGGACCATACGCTGCCAGGCTTTGTCAGGCAATGATACCAGATTACTTGCTGCAAGCATGGCGTGGTCAAGTGTCCTACCATGGAGGAGGGAATAAAGATGCACTGCCCAGAAACCTTCTGGCAAGGCTTTCGGAGTACCTCCAGGAGAGCTTCATTGAGATGTCCCTGGAGGATTTCCGCTCCATCCCCAGACACGTTAACAGACTTTTCCAGTAGCTACAGACTTTTCCAGTAGCTGAACTGACCACGAATGCAAAGTCAGGCAAAGTAATCATTAAAAACCGTTTGCTTTTAAAACAAGTTTTATATTTTAAAAGGTAAACTCACCTGAGGTCCCTTCCATGGGGTCAGAGTCTTGGGTACTGGCTTGGGAGGCTTGGGAGGGTACTTCAGTCGGGGTGATAAAAAGATCCTGGCTGTTGGGGAGAAGGGAGTGCTGTGTGCTCTCTGCAAGCTCATCCTCCTCCTCCTCCTCCTCCTCTACCCCATCGGCAGAATCCTCAGGCGTCGAGACTATCCCCGACCCAGAATCCACGAACAAAGGTGGGGTAGTGGTGGCAGCCCCCCCTAGAATTGCATGCAGCTCGGCGTAGTAGCGACATGTCCGCGGCTCTGACCCGGAGCGACCGTTTGCCTCCTTTGTTTTTTGATAGGCTTGTCTGAGCTCCTTGACCTTCACGCGGCACTGCTCAGAGTCCCTATTGTGGCCTCTCTCCATCATGCCCTTGGAAATTTTTTCAAAAGTTTTTGCATTTCGTCTTTTAGAACGAAGTTCTGCAAGCACTGAATCCTCTCCCCATACAGCGATCAGATCCAGTACCTCCCTCACGGTCCATGCTGGTGCTCTTTTTCGATTATCAGCCTGCATGGTTACCTGTGCTGATGAGGTATCTGTGGTCACCTGTGCTCTCCACGCTGGGCAAACAGGAAATGAAGTTCAAATGTTCGCGGGGCTTTTCCTGTCTACCTGGCCAGTGCATCCGAGTTCAGATTGCTGTCCAGAGCGGTCACAATGATGCACTGTGGGATAGCTCCCGGAGGCCAATACCATCGAATTGCGGCCACACTAACCCTAATTCGAATTGCTAAAATCGATTTTGGCGCTACTCTGCTCGTTGGGGTGGAGTACAGAAATCGATTTAAAGGGCCCTTTACATCGAATTAAATAGCGTCGTTGTGTGGACGGTTACAGGGTTAATTCGAATTAAAGCTGATAAATCCGAATTAAAGTCGTAGTGTAGACCAGGCCAAGACCTGGCTGTGTTTGTGGGCAGCACTTCTGGGTGATCTTCAGTAAAACCCTTGTGCCTGTTTGTAGATGCACATCCATCTGTGTGCTGGTGGTGATAGGAAACCATTCCTTTTCAATCATTTCCCCTGCTGATCCACTATGCACAAGCAAAACTGATTTAGTTTGTGCCAAAAAATCAGGCCTTGTAATTAGGCTATAATATATGCTAAGACAAAGCTGTAATGAGACTCTCCTTTCCAATTGGGTTAGCCAGGCTATTAATTACTTCTTCCTTTCCACTCTGCTACTCAAACCAAAAAAGGAACAAATTAGGGTTTGAGCCTTTAGTCCCTATTCACACAGCATTCCATTGACATTAGTGGGACATCTGTCTGAATAAGGACTTCAAAACTGGGTCTTAAGTTTGGAAAATGTTTAAACACATTGACAGCATGCACACAGAACAAGAACAGAATCAGAACAAGAACAGTATGCACACAGAATCAGAACAAGAACAGTGATTTTAGGTGTAGATTCATGACTAGTTCATGATTATTAACAATCTCAACCTATTTAATGTATTTTCAGTAGAAAACTTCACAGCATATTGTCATTAATAACTTAAATGGCCCTGGCTAACCATTCCTCCCTCACATCAATTTTATACTGATAACATTGTCCTCAAAATATAAAACTAATATAAGTGTAGAAATACACCCGATATACTAATCACAATGATAAAGTACAGTATTGTATCCCATTTAGACGTCTGTTCTGAAAACAGTAGTTTTAACATATGCTCTGCTTTAAATAGAATCAAACTAGTTTTGTCCATCAAAGCCTTTATGTATTTGGAAGACCATAACATGAAAGTACATATTGCCTGTAGTAACAGTAGCAAATATTTATATCCAGATATTGCTCAAAAGTCCTGATAGGGATTGGTACCCCATTCGCTGAATTTTACAATTATAAGCCTGGATGCAACAAACTAATTAAGCATCTGCTTAACTTAAACCATACAAATAGTCCCACTGAAGCCAATCAGGCTATACGTGTGACTAAACATAAAGTATACGCTACATTTTAAGTACCAATTAAGTATGTTGCTGAATTTCAGCCTTAGAAAAGAGACAATCTCTGCCCCAGAGGACTTACAGTCTATAGGAAGGAAGTTGAGATAAAGTGAACACAATAGTTATAAATGTACCTCTTACTAATTTAACATTTCCCACAGTTATGGGGCACAATACTCCATGGGCACTCCCATCTCCAACAGATTCTGTAAAGTAATACATACCCCAACTTCATCGAATATGCACTGTCATGCAAAACAACAACTGTAGCCTCGAGTGTAAAAGCAGAATTACTTTCTAGTGACCTGACTGCTCGACAATCAGATGTGCCAGTCTGTCAGTACAAGAAAGTATGAACCAGCCCCCAGATCTGAGAGGATAAACATATCCTCACCTTAGATGGCCCTTGACTCCACAGCAAATGGCAGAGCTCGCAAATGTATCTTATTATGCTTTTGAGATTCCATATTCTCAAATGTAGTCACTATCTTCAGCATTGCTTTGCCAAGTCCCTTTTTGTGTGTTGTAATCAGTGGTTTGTGATCAGTTTCTGCTTTGAAGCAATGGTTAGCAAGTGGTAAAATCTTGTACATTTGTTATTCCTGACCTAATCATTTTTTCAGTCTGTGCATACATTATCTCTGCAGCAGTCATCACTCTATCTGCATTAGACTGGCACCATAATAGTCCTGCTGCCAGTGCCAGCCCTCCTTCTGAGGCATCTGTGGAGAGCTTGATGTCTTTCCATGGGTCAAAAAATTGCAGCACTGGAACGGATATCAGAAAGTGCTTTAAATTGCTCAACTCTTTTTCATGCTCTGGCCTCCATGCCCATTCAGTGCCCTCTGGAGGGGATGTCTTAGGTGAGTTGTGCGAGCTGTGTAGTTAGGTATGAACTTCAACATGCCTAGCAGCCTTTGAATTTCCTCTTTATCTTCAGGTCTTGGCATGTTCAGTATTGCCTGAATCTTTGATGCATCAGACCCTTTCAGGCCAGTCCGTCTCCCAAGCATGTTGTTTGAAGTTGACACTTGGCCTTACACAGTTTAAGGTCATCAGCTCTTACAATTTCTAATACTCCCCTCAGTCATGCCTGATGTTCAGTGGCAGTACTGCCCCCAATTTATGATGTTGTCAGTGCTCACTTTCATGCCTGCTAGATCTCCTCACATCTGGCTATTCTATAGTGAAACACTTCTGGGGCTGAACGTATTCCAAACAGCAGTCTTAGAAATACCAAATCACGTGCAGAAAGTGCAGATCTTGGTGCTCTCAGTGTCTAAAGGGATCTGCCAAAATCCTGCCAATGCATCTAATTTGCTGGAGAATTTTGCTCCTGCCTTCTCAGAGAATAGTTTGCTTCTTGAGAGCAAGTGGAAGCGTTTTCTTTTCATGGTTTTGTTCAGCTCCTTGGGGGTCCATACACAGATGTAGTCCCTGTTATTTCTTCTCTACAGTTATTAAGGAGTGAACCACGTGTGGTGGCTCTTCTATATGCCAAATTATACCATTTGCTGTCATGTGTCTTCTAGCTTCTTACGTCTTGTGGAACTTTTTCTTTAGCATCTACCACAGGTTCTACATCTGCTCTTAATTGTATCTTGTGTTACTGGAAGGTACCCATTTCCTGTGCACACATCTTTCTACGAGGCTATTGATACTTTCATATCTGGTTCTATGTAGTATTTCTGTAAGGTTACCATACATCTGGGTTTTCCCAGACATGACCTCTTTTTTGGTCCTCCGGTCTCCATCCAAGCAGATTTTTAAAATAACAAATGTCCATGATTTTTCCTTGCTCGTCCTTTTTCTAACGTCGATTCTTGTAGAACTGTGATTCCCGGTGTGCCATAATAGCAGTGTGCATGTTTACTGGCTTGCCACCCTTACTTCTGCGCTGCAGCTGGCTGTGGGGCTGACTTCAGAGCGGGGCTGCGAGAGAGCACTGTCTGGAGCGCTCTCAAATGTGCCTGGTGCTCTATGTCCCCACTGAAGTCTTAGCATAGCCGTGGAATAACATCATTTTACAGAGTCTTTCCACAGAGGAACAGAGGCAGCAACAGATCACAGCAGCTTAATAGAGACTGATCAATATGTGTACAACCACTCTGCTCTCCTTCCTTATGTTATTTTCCTTGTACTCTCCATCTCATACTGAACAAGCAGCTGATTAACAATCAAAGAAATATCCTATGACTAAATCCTGAGGAACCTGCTGTGATGGGTTCAGTTGGGGACCCCTTGGGGACTGTCACTTGATGTGCTGAGATACCACTGAGCCTACCTTTCTTCCTGTATGGGCACCCTTAAGTCTGTCTTGCTGAGCCAGGCCCTCCAGCACAGACCCAGAGATAGGGCCACACCCCTCTGCAGAATACAGATGCTGAGATCAGATCAGCTCTGGAAAAGCTCAGCTAAAGGGATTTGCCTCAGCACCCAAGTGCACAGCCCTTCTGGGAGCCTGAATCCTAGATAAATGTGTCTTATGCTGCATAGAAAACTATGCAGCATAAGCGCATAAGAATTCGTCCTTTCTCAAAGTAAACAGAGATATGCACAGACTCCTTGCCAACCCCCTTCCCTCCCACCCCCCAGTCACAATTACTTACACTGGGTTTATTAATAAACAAAAGTGATTTTATTAAGGATAAAAGGTAGGATTTAAGTGGTCATAAACAGACAGAACAAAGTAGGTTACTAAGCAAAATAAAACAGACCATGCAAACTAAGCTTAATACACTAAGGAAACTTGTTACATGTAGTATCTCACCCTCACAGTTGTTCCAAGAATCTTTGCACAGACTGGATACCCTTCCAGTCTGGGTCCAGGGCTTGTCCCCAGTTCAGTCTTTAGTTGTTTCCAGCAGTCATCTTGGGTGGGGTAGCCGGGGAGCACTGATGACCAGGATTACCTCATTCCTCTCCCTTAAATAGGATTAGCATAAGGCAGGAATCCTTTGTCTCCCAAACATAACCCCCTCCCTTCACTCCGAAAGTTACAAAAAGTCCCAGGTGGTGTTCAGTATCAGGTGACCAGACCATGTGACTGTAGTATCCCGGAGTCCATGAGTTAGCAGCATGGAACATCGGCAGGAAGGTAAGCCAAAATGTTTTCACAGCCTGTTGTACTAGCTGATGAGTCATTAGCACTGTCTGGCTTTTCCATTATTGTACCTGAAGTGTTAGCAGTGGGAGAGACCCAAAGCAGCAAATATGAAATACAGATACACAGGTCAATATTCCTAATTTCAGCTACAGAAATTATACATGCATACAAATAGGATAAACACATTCAGTAAATTATAACCTTTCCAATTATATGTTACATGAAGAATTTTGCATAAAGCATATTCCAGTTATGTCATATTCATATTCATAAGCATATTTCCACAAAGAATATGGAGTACAACATCACACCTGCTTTTATTATTTTACATTTATAGTGTGGTAGTGCCTAGAAACCAGACAGGCTTCAGCCCCATTGTGCTGAGCACGATGCAAACATATAGTAAATGAAAGTCCCTGCCCCTTACAGATAAGGACTATGACTTGACTCATGAGCATATTGTCACCTGAGTTCTAATTACAGGGGATGAGGGCTACGAGCCATGTATGTAAGTGAATTTAGTGGTGGTGAAAAGTGCCAGATTAACAAGCTGGGTGACTGAAGACCTATTGTTAATCTACAGAATTAGTACCACACCAGAACTGACCATACAATTTCCCCATGACACCATGTGTGTTCCCCAGCAATGACCTGGACATTACACCTTCAGGGGTTAAAGAACAGGTCATTCTGCATCCCCCGTTCCCTCCCTGTTCTTTCTATGGAGAGTGTTAAAAAGGGGGATAATTAATGACAGTTGTAATAATGGTCTGTGGCGTGGCCATCAGTCTGCTGGCCACGGAACAAGCCCCAACTAACTCATTTCATGTGTGCTGCTGATCAGCCATCCCACTGTAACAGTCAGTAACTGAGCCACTGTACGCCATATCCCTTCCATCGCCCGGGGTCAGGACTGAACACAGCCGCTATAACCACCACCCACTGAGGAATCACCTGGACGGGGAGACTGACAATCATCCACTTTGCCACTGTCAGGGAATCCATTTTCCCCCCAAAACAGAACTAATCTAAAACCCAGTGAAGTGAATGGAAAGACACCAACTGATTTCTATGGACTTTGGCTCAGGCCCTCACTGTACTAACTCACATGCCACAGAAATGAGCTCAGTCTAAGTAGACTAGACAGAAAGCCTAAATTTTCCATTTGGGTTCTTCCTCTTATCTATTGACAGGAAGGGCTCTGGCTTTTGTCTGCTCTTCTGGGAACTCCACCTCCAGTGACTGAGCTGCTGCTAACAAAACCCACAGACAGATCCGTACATTTCTGCGAGCACAAATCATTCCCATTTACAAGGGCCCAATGCTGTGAGATGCTGAGTATCCTCAACTCCAAATGAAGTCAGTGGGAGTAGAGAGGACTCAATGTGCTTCAGGATCAGGCCAAAAATACACATTATAAAATATTTGAATTAATCAAATATACAGCACCCTATGAGATAAATGGTAAAACTGGATTATTAGCCCTTCTACTACTATTATATGAAAGGGTTTTTTGATGTATTGTATTGAAAGGTATGTAGGAGGAGTGCATATCCAGGGAAGGAGGGTGGCTAGGAATAGATTAGCCAAGGATGCTGAGAGGCCAGAATGGAGATGAATTATCAATGTGGGTGGGTATAGAGAGGTTAACTGCAGTAGGAGTGAATCGTGAGAATTCAGATCAGCTCCCTGTGAATGGACAATCTCAGTAGCAAGGGTCAGATTTAAAAGTTCCTTTTGAATAAATAAAACATTTGAGCCCCATCTACAACCGTACTCACATGTACCACTCTTGGAAGTTCAAATATAATTACCCTAGTCACCATTAATGTTGTTTTTCTTCCCTTTGCACACACACATGCAGTCTTGGTAAATGGGGAACACAACCAGTGTTATTTTGGGTAACCAAACAAATCAATCACCAAACGAATTGATCATCTGGGTTGTGCTCAACTACCCACAATTCTGGTTCACAGCAAAGCACCAGCAGTGCCTCACCCTTAAATCCATCCCCATCTAACTCAAATTAATGCAGCAGGTTCGCTTTGCTGTAGATTTACTCCAGCCCACTGATATTGGCTTCTTCCAGTTTGCTCAATTCTCCCACTTCACCTGTAGAGGGAACCAAAGAGCTCTCATTCCAACAACATTGCTAGCTCAAAGACAATACATTCATCTATTAGCGTTGGTTTTTTAAAAAATCCTATTTTATTGCAGTGAAAATTTTGTTAATAAAACCTTCCAGACAATTTTGATTTTTCAACAAAAAAATTAACTGAAAATGTTCATCTCATTTCAAATTGAAATGTTTGTTTGTTGTTTTGTTTTTCAAAAAACAAATTGAAATGAAAATTTACATGAAAAGCTAAATTACAGATTTTATTTAGTTTTGGTTTGAATATTTTTCACGGAAATACTGAAAACATAGTTGAAATTGAACTGTTTTTACTACACATTTAAATGAAACTGCATTTTTCAATGCAAAATCATTTTAACCAGCTCTCTGTTCTAATCTATCTGCGCATGCTATTTATAGGGTGTCAAGCTGAGCCTTCCAGTGCTTTATGAAAGCAGCAGCTCTCTCTCTCCCTCCAAAGACAATGTACAAACATGTCCCACAAACTGCAGAGACAGAGATACCATGAAATCATAACTGGTCTCCTAGCAGCTGTTAGGTGGAGGAGTTATGCAAAGCAGAGGGTAAGGGAAGGTAATTGAAAACAGACAGCATTCTTGAGCCCAGAGGGGAGAGCTCTGTGTGGATTGTCAGCAGCTAAACAGACAGGGCTGTTTTGTACCTTGACTTGTTTTAACACCTCGCTGCAGGGGAGTGGGGAATAGAAGACTGGGGATTGCCTAATAATCGTATGCACTTCTGGCCTTTGAAAGTTACAGGGATGCTGTTCCCCTTTCTCAGCTATGATCTTTGAGTTTATAGCTTCCTTTCTTAATCCTAAAAGTGCGCAGGGACTAGGCTCGAGCCTGGGGAACTTACCTCCCCTTGCAGTGACTTCTGTAGATAGGTTGGGGGCCAGTGTGGGATCGACCCTGAAATCGCTAGCACAGCCTGGCTCAATGTGATTAACAAAGCAGTGCTTTTCCAGCTCAGTAACCAGAGTTCCATTCCAGTCTGAGCTCCCATTAGACAGGAATTTGAAGGGGAGGGTGCCAGTGGGGAAGGTGATAGCACGGACAGTGAGCAATGCCTCATACACACAGGGAGCCTTCACTGAGTCTGTGCAGAGAACATCACTTAGCTTCAAGCCTGAATGTTTCACTACTGTGAAATGCAAACCTAACACACATAAGGGTAGGAACCCGATACATGAAATGGCTAATGGTGACCATCATGATGGCTCTGGGGATCCTGTCCCTGCTCAGAGGCCATTCAGGGAAAGAGGGGTCTGAAAGAGAGGAAAACCTCTAGGTCACTAATGACCAGTCACTGTAACCAGACAGTGGTTGGTTTTTGGCCAATAGGAATGAGTTCAAGGGCTCAGTTTTTCCTAATGGAGCAGTGTTCACGTCGCTCAGTAATACCCAGCACGGCTGGCACTCACATGCAAGGATACAACAGGCCTGGAAACTCAGACCACCAAGTAGTTCTGCAGCTCAGCACGTTAGCGGAGCAGTGAGGGGAGAAGCTCAGATTGCCACTGCCTCTAGGCTGTGCCCTTTCCGTGAGCACAGGATTTCTCAAGTCCAGCACGAAACCCACTTTTTAACCATGAAACTTGGAAAAGGAGAAGAAATTCAGGGTAAGCCAGAGGGAGTGACAGCAGCATCCTAGACACAGACTTTCCTGTGAGTGAAGGATCAGCCTTGAACTTTGGCTTTCCGACTAGTCCTTGTTTACCCAGCTCCAGTTCTGAAAGTGCCTGTTCATCGTACAAACATTGAGAGTGCTGGCAAGGCCGAGGGGAAGCAAAGTTCAGCTGCAGGGAATGCGAGAGGAAGGGTGGTACGTCAGCTCTCCTGGCAGCAGCTCAGGTCGTTAAAGCAAACAGTTCTGATCGGCAGCAGGGTGGGAAGGAAAATGGTGGGTCCTCCACCTACCAAAGCCTGGGTCGCTATGTGCTCCTGGCCATAAAAACTGGGGCTGGGCAGAAATCCAAGCCCTCCCCACCAGCCACATTAAAAGCTGCTGACTGACCCCTAACAGTGCACATTCACTACAGCACGTCCAGGGTTGCAGTACCATCGGGGAGATTATTGTGTCACCAGGTTATACTACAACTGTCTTCCCACGGCGCCACATGAGAAGAGGCTCAGCAAGGGCCTCGCTGAAGGCTCCAAAGCCCCTGCACTCTGGGGCCTGGCCCAGCACATAAGCTGAAGGAGGATGGGTTCAGGTGCAGCGTGCTCTGTGGTTGACAGCTAAGCACTCATTTCCCTGTATCCACTCGCTCCTCCTAAAAACTGTACCTGCAGCGTGTTCTCAGCTAACTCCCTCCTGTTGACTCATTCACAGAAGTCAGGTTTCAGACCCATCCCAGTACAACATGCTCCTAACAGAGGGGTTTGTTGCAGAAAGCTCCACTGTGTTGTGGACTATATTTGGGTTTGGCACACAAGCAATATATTTAATCCGTAGGTCAGGTCCGTTTTCTATTGCTTTTTCCCATCTGAAACATGCTAACTCTGGTGCCGTTCCTCTGAGGAGCTCCAAGCACCTCACAAACATTGGTCAACCATCCCACCACCCCTGTAAGGCAGGTAGGATTATCCCCATTTTACAAAGGGGAAAACTGAGGCTCAGTTACCCAAAGTCCCACAACACACCAATGGCAAAGCCAGGAACAGAACTCAGGTTTCCTGACTCCTAGTCTCCCCACTTTAATAACTAGACTACACTCTTTTTCTTCAGAAACATTAATTCTGTTTTCTTTAAAAGGACTTTATTCTATTTCTGTAGGTTAAATGCTTTCTTTAAGCAGATCTCTCCCTCATAGAGGTGCTTTTCAAAGGTCTGCTCCAATGCACTTGAATGTTTCCATCATGCAGCCTTTATTGTTCCCCTTTCAGCTGTGAAATAGCACTAATCTCACACAGGCAAACTCACAAATGAAGCAAGTTCAGACATTGTCATCCAGAAGTCCCCCTGTACTAAACTTAGGAAACCATATGTGGCTGCCTGTTCTTATCAGAGGGTGTGACCAAGCAACTCCCCAGCCAATCAGAACCAAATTAATTCTGCAGGCATGAAGCAACTGAACTTGTTTATCACTTTGACATCTGGCACCAGAGCAAAAACTTGCAAATCTTAAACTGCCTTCACACAAGGAACTTGTGACACAGACAGCTGCAGCCTCACAGCCCACAGGCTTGGACTAGCTACACTCCCTACAAAGGGTACAGAGCCTGGATTGGAAGAGAACACAGTAGAAGGGCCATGTTGGGTTTTCAACGTGCATTCAGGTTGCTCAATGCAACAGTGAGGAATCAGATTGTTCCCAGAGCAAATATTGTTTCTGGAGCACCAGAGGAGATTGTCACTCCAGCTGTGAGTAACCTTTTGTTTAGGGGAATGGTGATAATCTATTATTGTAAATGTAGCAATTTATTGTCTTCTGGGCACTCAAAATTGATTAAAAATATAGCTGATATCATTGGGATCATCTAAAATGACAAGTATCTCCCTGTGTGTGACAGCAAAAAGGGGCTCTGATGGAAAAGAAAATATAAATAATGCAGCGAGAAAGTTAAATACTGACATTTTTTTAAGAAAAGGAGAAACTTAAGTAAGTTTTCCTTGGGGTGGGGAAAGGAGAAGCTGCGACTGGTGTTTTTCCATTTGTTGAATTTCATTAGGACGTGAAAGTAAAAGTATAAAGAAAGAGGGAAATGATGAGTTTCACTCAGGAATAAAACCAACCCTTTTCTTACAAATTGCCGATCAGGTCACATGATGGATCAAATTCTGCTCTCAGTGACCGCACAGAAGTCAGTGGGGCTGTATGGCTGTAACTGAAGTTGACTCACTTTGATTCCCAAGGGTTATCTTTCTTTATACTCTACTTTTTTCTCTCATCAGTCAAATGACAGAAAAGGGCCTCTTTTCATCTTGTGGGCAGTGCAGAGACGTTCTGGGTGCGAATGCCCAGCAGGCCTGAGCCTGTAACAGGCCAAACCACAATCCCACTTCTAATCGCAGGGAGAGTGGAATCTAGACCTGCACTGTGTGGCTTGGGCTCAACTCTGCTCCACTCAGTGCCATCACAGAAGCTAATGCTGCTCCTGATTTTGATAGGAAATGTTCTTTCCCTGCAGAGGCAGTTCCCTGCTTTGTGAACTGCTTTGCATAGTTGGTAAGGTGAAGACCCCAAACAAAGACCTCTGATCCTGCAGAGATCTCCATGGGTGATATTGGAATCAATGGAACATTGCACAGATGCAAGGATCTGCCTACATGGAGCTCACTGAGGGATCGGGGACAAACTGTGTGAACAGAGACAAAAATCTCTCTACTTTTTACTCAACTTGGCATCTACTGGGTTAAAAAAAGAAGCCTCTTTGGAGGCTGTGACAGTGGTTAAGTCAGAATCCATTGTTGGTCAGATCTGTTACACGTACCAGGAAACAGTGGTGATCAGTCACCTGCAGGCTGACTTATGGTATAACTTTAAACAAACAGACAGTGGCAGAAACTAAACTCTGTTTCTTCCATTAAAATAACCCAGCTCCCTGTTTTGTGGAGCCTGCCAGGAGTGCCATGTTCATATGTGAACATGGGCGCCTCTTTCTCAACAGGCCAATAATAAAAAGAAACTTTAAAAAAAAAAGTCATATGGAAAGAAGTCACTGTCTCATTCTGGCTATAAAAAACATTCCCCTTGTTGGGGGCGGGGCAAGAAGGGGTCATACTGCAACCGCCTACCGTTTTAGCTCTAGCTCTGAGATCTAGCAACAGGGTATCTGGGTGTCTCATAAGAGGTTGTGTCGCAGTTTGCTTCACTCTACTCTTGTTTTGTTTGTATTTCTATAGATACCGTCTAACCCCTCCCTCTCTGTCAGATCGCCTCCACACAAACCCTCATTTTAGTCAAGCCTGTAAAATGGGAATTTACCCAGTTGAAATTGCATCTGCTACCATCAACGTGTAGCTGTGCAGAATCCCGTTCTTTTCCTAGTTTTCTCTCCTTTTCCAAGAGATTATGTGTGAGCTGGGGCCCAGGCCTATACTAAACTTAAGAGAGTCCAATCCTGAGATGCTGACTTGCTACTCAGTTCCCCATTCCTTACTCAGGAGCCCCAGAGAAGCTTTGCCAGAGTAAGGTCTAAATAAAAATTGAATAAGAGCCTCAAACTTTGGTCCAAAGTTTTATTCTATTAATATGCTTTGCTCTCAGGAACAGAGCACAAAGGGTTAATGTATTACAGCTGTATGTAGAGTTAACTTAAGACTGTTTGCAGCCAGCCCAGATAACTTGTTACTAGGTGAAACTTTGTCCAGGCCATTGCTACTGTTCTTGGCACCTCAAAGTGATTTGAAAGTCAGATTGATTGTCACTGTGCCCTTCGGGAATGCATTCCCAGGCCGCAACCTTCTTGCTGAATCTGAGGAACTGGTGGGCTCATGGCACTGAGCAGTGACCTTGGAAGGCCGAGAGTGAGCAGTTATTGCTGGGTTGCTTTGAATACGTCCTACGCCTGGAACCTTGCTGAGACATTAGACCGAGCCCTGCATGTGTGGGCTGAATTTTATGGCCTGGGATTTCTTGAACTATGGGAACTAACCAAACCAGAACAGGGAAGCTCGGCTCTATGCCAGTAGGTGGTGCTGGGAGGAGTCCTGTTTTTCGAAGCAGGTGCTTATGAACCATGTTGTCCCAAACCAGGTCCCAGCTAATGGCAGGAGCTGGGCTAGGGAGCTGGGTTACTTTGATTTCCATGCCCAAAATGAGATGCAGAAATACACAAACATGCAGTGACAAAAATAAATTGACATATCAAACCACATTTAGTCCAGAGCTAGTGGGAATCAGTGCATTTACCCATAGCTCCTCCTCCTCTCCCCATCTTTCTGTGAACCTGGCCCCACGTTCCCTGCATGCCCAAACTTCTGACTGAAGTCAGTAGGAGTTTGGGGTGCACACAAAATGGAGACACACTGGAACCAGCTACACAGACAGTTTGAATCCCTAAATCCCAGCAAGATGTCCCATCTCTATACTGATCCATGACACATGGGGGGCTGCAGAAGACCCTATATGACCTCTGATTTCTCTCCCATTGGCAGGATCAAGCCATCGCACTGACTGTGATGTTTGCAGCCTTCCTAATCCCCTCCGGCTGGATTCTGGCACATCTGGAGGACTACAAGCACAAGCCTAGCGAGTGAGACACAGGAGGAAGCTGCATCCAGCCTAGTTTAGGAGAATGGGAAGAGGAGACTATTGAACGAACCCCTTCATGGCAAACTGACCTTTAAGGATTTTATAATTAAAACACGATGAAAAACACAATGGGCTCAGCAGGTTTTTGTTTGGGTAGAAGAATTGGATTGTATATGTTGGTTGGGGTAGACCCTGATCTGTACTACACCCAGCACAATGGGATTTTCCTCTTAAGCCGGACATTTCATGCATCCCCACTCACCAACTTTACAGTGTAGCCTTAAGTCAAGTCCATGAGGAACAACTTACTATGCGCTCAAGTGCACTCAGGGTGCAAGCCCAGTCACTAAAGTGCAATAGAGCAGAGATACTGGCAAGAATATGCTACATGGCCATTCACTGTCCAGTGGGAAGCTGTTAAGTGGGGGCTACTTCTCAGGAGTGCTGCACATTTATAGTTACAGACTTTAGCTGTTGTAGATGCTCTCTGAAAAATCAGGCCCATTGGCCCAGATCCACAACACTATATAGGATCCTAACTTGCACTGAAATCAATGGAAGTTAGGAGCCTAAATACTTTTGTGGATCTAGGCCACATGTCGTTTCTCCCCCCGACCCCCCTCCACTCCCCCCAAATAGCTAATGGGGAATTGGGAGAATTAGTGCCAAGCAAACACAGCCAAGGCTGTTCCAGGAAAGCCGATTGCAAGGGTAATTCAAAAAGGGGGCAGTAACACCGCTTTTATCATTACAACCCGGTCACATTCAAACAGGGATTAGTTTCTTCAGTGAATATCATGTCTATGGAGCCTACCAGAGTTATTTGAAAAGGTTAATACAGTAAAAGCCCATGGTTCACTAGGACAGGGGAAACTCCCTAATCCACTTCTGTGGTTCCCCCCGCATGCCCATCTCACACCAAACCTAGCCCTCTCACCACACTACTGAAAGGGCTGTAATGAGGTCTCCTGAGCTCCATTGCTTTGAGAATTAGGAACCTATTAAGTATTGCACTTAAAACTAAACTGCCAAGTGATACATTAACTCGGTTTTATGATGTTTGTTCCATTTGGTCTAGACAGTATTTGGTCCTGCCATGCGGGCAGGGGACTGGACTCGATGACCTCTCGAGGTCCCTTCCAGTCCTAGAATCTATGATTCTATGATTACTCTCTACTTTCCAGTGGCTCTCGATCAGCGTGAACTAGTGAGGTTCTACCTTATTTTTAAAAGCCCTCCACTTAGCCCAACCCTGAAATATGACAGAAAATATATTCCTAACCATGGTTATTTGCTCCTTCCCTGTGCATCATAGACTAAATCATGAGAGTGTTTTAGGAATGAGGTTTGTGAGCAGTCTTACGTATATTAATGACTTGGAGCATAAATACAGGAAATTCTCAGATTGCACAAGGTTGGGAGGAGGAAATGGACCATGACACTTGCAAACATCACAGAATTATTTCAGTGGCTAAAACAAGGGAGGATGCAGAGATTCTCCAAATAGAGTTTGACAGAGTGGCATGGCTAGGGAACATGATGGTAGATGTGAAAACAAGGGGCCACTTGCTGAAATTAAATAATTTAGAACCTATAAAGAAGGAAATGCTATTTATGCAGGAATTCCCTGTCAGGCAAGGTCATTGAACTGAACACAGAAGTCAGAGACTAAAAGGATTAAGTCATTTTATAACCTAACTACAAACTCCACAGGTGAAACTGGTGTATATCTAATCAAGTCTCACACCTTCAGATCTTCTCAACCTCTGTTCACCATTGTTGCACTAATATGTACCCTATTTTGTGGTGCGCTTGTCACGAGTGTAAGGAAAGACTTGAAGACCATATGCAGAACTACAACTGTGGGAAATCCTACTGTGGTGGCTGGAGTCTTTGCCTGGTGAAGAAATACGACTTGTATACTTTGATGAAATATAGGCACAAGCACTGGTGAATAGCATGCCAGCTTTCAGAATAAGCCAGTCCTAGGATACTGTCCCAAGCACATGGTGCAAGAATATAAATATTTGACCTTCCTGTTTAAAGCTAACTTTATAAAGCTTCCTGGAAGTTTGTCACTATAATTTATTTTTCATTTGACACCATCTGCCCAACTGATGTGAGTGCCACACTCAAAAGAGCACCAGCAACCTAGTTGAGATTAAAGACCTGCTTGGGTATCATCCTGACTAGTGTTTATGCTCACACACCACATTTCCTTTGGCGCTTGTACCATCATAGCCTAGGGCAGCAGGCAGCCATCTCCTGGATGTGGCACCTGTGCCCCACCCCCACAATTGCTCTGTCAATTCCCCCAGCTGAACTAGTAGCCCAAGAAAGGTGTTTTTTCAAATAGACTGGTCATGGGCCCCTTTACCAGCTTTCTCTCCTGGCTGTATGAAAAATCCACCACCCCCATGAAAGACCCAACCTGGCCATACTAATAGTAATACTATGGAAAAGTGACTATCATTGAACTGAAAGACTATTTAACTAAACACTGGTATAAGAGCCATGGACAGTGCCAGAATACGAAGGCAACTAAACCAAAGCAATGAAGCTTAAACTGTATTAGAAAAACGTTCATTATCTGCAGCCTGGTTCTGTCACCTTTCCTCACAGAAAATTGCTACTCCATGTGAGTATGGGTGACAGAGTCAGAGATGTTGAGAAATGTGTCAGAAACACAGCTCCTAACAAGACAGAACCTTGAATGCTGCTCTTGGCAGTCACCAATGTTTCAATTCATTGTTAAAATGTATTGATCTGTAATGAAGACTACACCTGGCATGCTGTGTAATATCTTACGTTATTCAATTAGATTTTAAAGAATATTTCAGTTCACCCCTTAAACAGGACACAACCCAAGAGTTATCACAAAAGCATGTGAACAGAACTGTAGAAGAAGGAAGGCAGAGAAGTTTATTCCAGCAGTACTGCTGCACTACACTTCACAATAAAGTGTTCATGAAAGACAAGAATAAACCCAAAAAGGATATAAAACCAAATGCACTAAATTAATGATTTTATTCCTGGCAAACCCACTGATGGGGTGAGCAGCTCCCTTTACTGCCAGCTGTGGGGGTGGGGTGTCTTGGTAATGCTGCCTTTGGACTGTTGGGAGGAGGGGCTACGGGGCAGAAAGTCATTCTCTCTCAAGTCCAATCACCACATCAGCAATGCCTGATAGTGGGAATATGGCATCTCTCTCTAGCACAGTTTAGGACAGATGCACCCATCTACTGGGCTAATGACTCTACCATGTAGCTACCACCAGCACCCTCCAATGCAATAGTTTGACACTAAGACTGATTCAACCACCATTATTGAGCCCTTATCCCCTTGGTGACAGTAGGACAGGAGCTCCTATGGTCAGTGTTAGCAGACCGTTGGCGCACAGGGAATTCCTGACTTAAGCACCAAAGGGTTACACAGTAAAGGCCACTTACTCCTCTGTACAAGCATCAAAAAGTAGTTCTTCCCGACCTCCCCTAGCCCCCCCCTTTAATATAATTCTGTACAGAGACAGTGGTCTGAGCACCACCAGTTTCAGCAGCAGCAAGAGTTATTTGCTCAGGCAGTGCAAGGTCTTCTATGTTAGGATATCGTGGGCTTGGTGCTCCACCAGCATTTCCATGCTCCTCACATCTGTGCACCAGAACTCCAGACGGTCCTTCATCCCCTTGATCTGGAAAGCAAATCCATAACAGCTTTAGGAGCCTGGACATAGAAGGGAAAAGTAATTGCACCTCCCCAGGAATGGGCGCTAGAGTGAGACTGGGCATGCTGCACATTGAATTCAACTAATTTGGAGCAGAAGATTTCTCACCACATCCACTAAATTTAAAGGTGGAACATGAAAGCAAACATGGCTAATTAGAGGCAGGGCTCCAGGAAAAGCATTACCAAGAGTGAAACCAATTCAACATGGGTAGGGCCCTACCAAATTCACAGCCATGAAAAACGCATTACAGACCGTGAAATCTGGTCTTGTGTGCTTTTAACCTATAGTATACTATACAGATTTCATGGGGGAGACCAGCGTTTCTCAAACTGGGGGTCCTGACCCAAAAGGGAGTTGCAAGGTTATTTTAGGAAGGTCACGGTACTGCTACCCTTACTTCTGCGCTGCCTTCAGAGCTGGGTGGCCAGAGAACGGCAGCTGTTAGCCGAGGGCCCAGCTCTGAAGGCAGCGCCCCGCCAGCAGCAGCAGAGAAATAAGAGTGGCAATACCATACCAAGCCACCCTTATTTCTGTGCTGCTGCCTTCAGAGCTGGGTGGCCGGAGAATGGCACCTGCTGGCCGAGGGCTCCGTTCTGCAGGCAGTATTGCAGAAGAGTGACAATACCATGCCATTCTTTCTTCTACACTGCTGCTGGTGGGGGCTCTGCCTTCAGAGCTGGGCTTCCGGCCTGCAGCCACTGCTCTCCAGCTCTGAAGGCAGCGCCACCACCAGCAGCAGCGCAGAAGTAAGGGTAGCAGTTCTGCAACCACCCCACAATTCCTTTTTGGCCAGGATCCCTACAATTAATTACAACACCATGAAATTTCAGATTTAAAAAGCTGAAATCACGAAATTTATGATTTTTAAAATCCTATGACTGTGAAACTGACCAAAATGGACTGTGAATTTGGTAGGGCCCTAAAGATGGGACATTAAGATCCCAAACTTGACCTCAAGTGTGGTGAGGATAGGACTGTCATATGGTGTGATAGGACTCCAAGATTCTAAGTATGTGGGTTTCTGAGAAAGCTTTTAGAAAATGAGGATAATAATGGAGGAAATTTTAAGGGAGAATCATTTTAAGTTTTATAAAATGAAGCAGTCCATCAGCTGTGATATTGTCTCATTAGGACAGCAACGTGCATTTCAGTTTCACTCAAAGCAAAGTCATAGGCCCCAAATGATGAGGTACCAACCCTGGGAGACTATTTAGCTCTTAACCTTTCTCCCCAAATCAATCCCTGTTAGATGTAAGGTCTCAGATATAGAGGATGTGCAACATGGCATAGTTATTAACCTGAAATCTTAAGTTTTCGCTTCATTAAATTTAAAATTTGTTACATTAACCCAAGTTTTTGTCAATTTATATGAAGTGTGCATGTGTGATGTGCCTATTGTTTGCATGGCCCCATTCTCAGAATCTTGCAGACATTTATTCCATCCATCATGTTCCCAAGGAAGACTTGAGAGTACAACTGCAAAGGTTAGTTATGGATATCTGGGTTGAAACCAAGGTCTTGTTATTTTGTGAAGGGAGAACTTTTCAAATAATGTTTTCCTCTGGAAGGGGAACCTTTGCTAACTCTCTTCTCCAAACCATTGCAAGAAATGGGCAGAGCCAAGGTCTGAGAACTACAATCTTATTAACAGCTCTCATGTCAGTATTCAGGCCAATCACAGATTGAAAAGAAGGTGAGTTGCCATTGGTTAAATATTTCAGCTGACATTACCTGCTGTAAATCCAGCACACGCGGTTGGACCCAGGTCATGTGCACTTTCTTATCCACTTCATCAATACTGCCCTTTACTAACCCTACTGAGAGAGCCTTCATCACCAGCAGTTCCACCTGAAGATAGGAAGAAAGGGATTAAGAACTAGTCACTTTTCACAAAGACTTCCCAATTCTTTTAAATTGAGTCATTTTATAATCCAGTCATTAGACTACTGTTTGCCACAGCACAAAATGAAACTGAAAAGTGGCACAAGGCAACTATCTCCACGACAGATCACTCTGACCAAGCTGGGCAGCATTCTATACAAACATCTGGATCCACAGGAATTAAAACTGTGTGAGCTTGTTCTACTAAGGAATGCGAGGGCTACCTGTGTCTGAGACAGAGGGCAGGAGATGGCAATTCATTCTTCCTCTACAGCCAGAGGATTCTTTGCAGTTAATTCACAAACATTAATGCAGTGAATTTCGCCCCTCGCACTATTTGACAACATATAGAAATGAATCTGTTCCTCGGATACTGTTAGGAACCGCACATTCAAGTTACTTATTGTCATCATTAGCATTAACACAACTCACCTCATTCACGGTGACTTTGGCACTTTTAGCAATCTCTTCAAAAGTGAGCTGTCTGTGATTGGCTGGTCGGGTGAAAGTCATCTAAAGGCAAGCAGAAAATCAGCACTCTTCAGATTTCTTCTCCCAAGATGTACTGAGTCTCCCTAGTACTGTCCTCCAGAAGCCATAGGGTATGTCAACACAGCAATTAAACACCCATGGCTGAACCAGGTCAGCTGACTTTAGCTCCGGAGGCTCAGGCTGCAGGGGTGTAAAATTGCTGTGCAGATGTTCAGCTGGGGTCTGAGCTCTGGGATCCTGCAAGGGGGGAGGGACCCAGAGCCCAGACTCCATCCCAAGCCTAAACGTCTACAGAGCAATTTTTAGCCCCACAGCCCAAGCTAGCTGACCCGGGCCGGCCACAGTCATGCCGCAGGGTCTTTTATTCTAGTGTAGACGTACCTGCAGATTTGAACCTCATTTCTACCTGTGCAAATCAGAGGCAGGCCCTAACAAAGGGCCAACAGCAGCTAGTTCTCCCTCTATTTTTTAAAAAAAAGACTGCTTTATTGAAGATGCTAAAGTAAGCAGCAGTCACTTCCCCACCCCGCATCTACCTCCCCAAACAGTAGGCTCCCTAGGAAACAATCACTCAAAGACAAAGTAGATTCTAATCCTAAAGATGGAAATTCTCCATGCACATCATGTTATTGGCATAGCTGCAAGTCCTTAAGGACCAGTAGACCAGTGGTTTTCAAACTTCTTTTCTGGGGACCCAGTTGAAGAAAACTGTTGATGCCTGTGACCCAACGGAGCTAGGGATGAGGGGTTTGGAGTGTGGGAGGGGCTCAGGGCTGGGGCAGAGGGTTGGGGTGCGGGGGTGAGGGCGGCGGGGTGGGGCCAGGAATGAGGAGTTCAGGATGTGGGAAGGGGCTCGGGGTTGGGGTGCAGGAGGGAGTCAGGGCTCTGGGCTGGGGCCAGGGATGAAGGGTTTGGGGTTCAGGAAGGGGTTTCGGGTTTGGGAGGGCTCAGAGATGGGGCAGGGGATTGGGATGCAGGAGGGGGTCAGGATGCAGGAGGGGGTCAGGGCTCTGGGCTGGGGCCAGGGATGAGGGGTTTGGGATTCAGGAAGGGGTTCCGGGTATGGGAGGGCTCAGAGATGGGGCAGGGGATTGGGATGCAGGAGGGGGTCAGGGCTCTGGGCTGGGGCCAGAGATGAGGGGTTTGGGGTGCAGGAGGGGCTCCAGGTTGGGGAGGGCTCAGGGCTGGGGCAGGAGATTGGAATACGGACTTATCTACGGCAGCTCCCAGTCAGCGTTGCAGATGGGGTGCAGAGGCAGGCTTACCTCCTGTCCTGGCACCGTGGACTGCGCTGCACCCTGGAAGCAGCGAGCAGCAGCTCTGGCTCCTAGGCAGAGGCGCACAAGCGGCTCCGCGCAGTTCTCGCCCCGCAGGCATGCCCCCCCCTCTAGTTCCCATTGGCCAGTTCCCAGCCAATGGGAGTGTGGAGTTGGTGCTTGGGGCGGAGGCGGGGGCCGCACGCAGTATCGGAAAAGGTAGGCACTAGCCTGCTTTACCTGGACAGCACCACCGATGGGGCTTTTAACGGATTAGGGTTACCCGTACCCATTGGTGATAATGAAACCAGGCCTTGTACGTGGAAGGAATGCCAGAACAAGCATTTCTGTGTCTTAGATGTTAAAGGATTTCCTTGCATGGGGAGGGTTTTCAACCCTTATCCATTTGAGGTGAGAATTTGGGTGTTCTTTAGGCAGTTATGTTTGGACATAGTTTAAGAACTATCCCTTCAGATGCTGTCTTTGGAAACATAACCTTTTTGGCTCTTGCTGTCTCTTACTAGCATCTCCTGGCACTTTCTTCCAGCAGCACTTGTCTTTGAGCACCATCAATAGGCAAAATCATGTAACGCCACCATTAGTGATTTATATCTAAAGAGCAACTATATAAAATAGCAGTAGACTGAAAGCACCATGCACACAGCTCTCAACTCACAAACAGAATCTACTTGGACACTACAGGGAAGTTAATCATGGGGACGCCTTCCAGACCCATATAACAGACAATTGGGGTGCCCTATCAGGGTCTCAGCTAGCAGCTTACCTCCATGAGGCACAGCAGCTGGATCTTCTTCAGGAGAAGAGCTTCATTTGCAGCCAGGTCTGGCTGTGAGATAACGAAAACATTAAGCAGCTGTTCATGAATAAAGTTAGTTTTCCTTCTGTTTCTTTCTAAGTTACATCCTGTGCACTAAAAATGAGCCACACAGAGGGTAAATACCCTCTCATCTGTCTTGCTTCTCTGCTAAAAAGCCCTGGATTCAAACCCAATACTGGCTGACCACTCCATATAGTGCTAACAAGGAGATGGTGTACTGTTAAATGCTATCCTCTGCATGATATGCAAAATCATGGTCCTTAACTAAGGGCTGTCTAGATGGACAATAAAGATCTCTGGCAGCTATTGCCGTATTGACAGCTTCCTGCATAATCACTGAAATATTACTATTGACAATCATTACTTTGCAAGTGTTTCGGGAATGTGAGAGGCATTCTCTTTAGTGTTTTCCATAGTACCTTCAAAATGATATTTAAGTGTGTCCCAGGTAAGTTAGATTGGCACAGCAAGAGCCCCAACAGACCCCATGAAATCTTCCTTGGTTACAGAAGACTTTTTCTTTCATCCTTTATATTTACTTTCATGTATTTATTCTAATCAATTAGTTATGGTGGGAAGGTGCTGTTAGAAACGTTATGGTGGAGATTTTATATGGACTGAAGTCAGGAAAACTAGAGTTATGGATTGTATATTATCCTTAACTCTGTCCCTTTGTACTCCCACATTATTTTATTATTCTAACTGATGTCTATGCATTTATCAGGGCACCATGAAGTTGCGTTGTGTTTCCCACCTCACTCACCTGCTGACCCCAGGCAGTCTTCAGAGCCTGGAATTTCTCTACATTACCACTATTGAAGGCATAAAGTGTGTCAATCAGCCACTGTCTGTCAGTGTTTCTCAAGGACTCCAGCACAGGGTGCATGAGCTGTGATAAATAAGTCAGGACAGCGTTATTGACCGACTATAACCAATTTCCATCATTCAACAGCTGAGACAACCCAGAGTCTACTTACCAGCTCCCCAAAGTTATAAACTCCTTCTCCTAGGAGTCCTGCCAGCCCCAAGGTAAAGGCTCTCTCCTGCTGCTCTGACACTGAAAGGAAGAATAGTGTATGTAAAGCGACAGCTTCAACCCTATTGCTCCTTCCTCTTTCAGTAGGTGTATATGATCTCTCAGATTTTTTGGTCATCACCACCTCCACATTTACTCAAGACTGCAAACATGATCAAATCTAATCTTAATCCGTGTAAAATGCAATTCCATGCCAATACTGGAGGCTGCAAGAACCAGTGTGTGACAGAAATCCACTCCGGTGCAGCCTGAGGGTCTGAACTACTGGAGGTCAATGACCACCTCAGTGATCTGCTTGCAGCAGAGCCCCTCCCCCCGGTTGGAAATTCAGAGGAATACCATCATTTACCATATCAGCTACACAAAGGAGATCACAAGATTTGGGAAACGGTCATTTACTCTCCCCTACCTTACTGACAGTCTCCCCACCCCCATACATCTTGGATACCATAGCCCTGAGATGAATGAGCAAGCAGAATTCATCTCTCTGGGTGCACTCTACTAGGATAATGGTGGAGTTATATAATACAACAATGCTGAGGAAAGCTGACTTCCTTATGTGCCTACAGCTGGACTCCACTGGTGGAATAGGCCAGGACTGAATGAACATGGAAACTGCAGTTCCCTATATCTGGCACAAGGAGGCAGACTTACCTGGCAGATCCTTGACATCAATACAGCCCAGGAACCGCAGTGCATCCTTATAGTAAGAGGCATGATTCCCAATTGTCTGGTAGTACTTGCTGGAAAGGTCGTAGAAACGGCTGTGAACAGATGTCACCCCAGGGAGATTGTTCAGCATCTCCTCAACATCCTCTATGGTCTCCTAAAGAAAGGAGAAAGTCCAACTCTTGACACACAGACATTTTATACACACCTGTACCTTTCACCTCTGCCAGTCACTATTTTAGTTAGTTTTGAAATTTACAGCTTATCACAAATTATATTCACACGTTTAGTACAGAAATCCCATCCAGAGTGAATCAGATGAGAGTGCAGCTGAGAACATTAGTAACAGCATTTGAAACAAAGCAAGACGACGCCCTTTCTCCCAAAAAGTCTCGTTCATATTTACAAACACTGGTCAGTGAGTGCACTTTGTGACCCTTGAAACTTCATATTTCCATTAATACAAGAACATGAACAACTGAAGGATCCCCATTTGGCTCATGTTGGTGAAAATAATATATCAACTTTGCCTAATAATCATAGAAATGTAGGGCTGGAAGGGTCTTTGAGAAGTCAAGTCCAGCCCTCCACGCTGAGACAGGATCAAATAAACTTAGACCATCCCTGACAACATTTGTACAACCTGTTCTTAAATACCTCCAATGATGGTTTTTCCAAGGGAAGTTGTGGAATCCCCATCTGTCAAAGTGGATTCCCTTTTACCCTAACGCTCCAACCCCCAGTTATAATGTCAGTAAGCTCCCTCCCCCCCAAAAAAGGTCAACCAAGAAGCTAAATACAGATATACAATACTTCTTAGCTCTTTGCCAAACCACATACATGATGCTAAATTCGTAGAACCACCCCAAAGTTGCAGTCCGAGACACAGAAGGGTTAAACTCAAGGGTTTTTCTAGCCCTTCTCAGAGGCAGCTGCTGATTCACACCAGCTGAAGATCTGGCTTCATATGGGTCATTAGTGAGGATAGTCATACACTAGAAGTATATGCCACTAGCATCTCAGTTAAAGGAACAACACTAGAAGTAACAGCCAGTGTTATCAGAACTAAGCAAACACTTTCCAGCCTTCCAAATAGAGCTGGATTTCCAGGAGACCTGCCCATGCTGCCTAAGAGAGGTTACAGATGAACTTAAATTCACAAAATTCAACAGACACAGAGAGAGAGGGGCTGCCTCCAAAGGCTAAGCAAGTGCCGAAATACATGGGCATCCAGATGAATTGAATGCGCTCAAACAGACAAAACCTAAATGGCAACATAATCTCACCTTTGTGACCTGTAGGTCGCCAATGTTTAACTTCAGAGCCCCAATGGCTGTTTTACATAAAATCACAGCCTCATCACTGCTTTTCACCTGCAACCACAAAACAGTTACACATCAGAAAAACAACTGTTCCAGCCACGCAGACAACTACTGACAGTCAAAGCATAACAAGTGCTAATTTAGTTAGGTTGTGTTTCTTGCTGTGTTCCCAAATCCAAATCCATGTTGGCTTGTTCACAGAGAATTGTATGTACTGAAGAATATGCCTTCTCCAATATAGACACAGATGTAAACTTATCTACCCGCACAGACCTACAATAAAAAGCAGCAGCTATTTTATTTAACTGTGCGCCAACAGGAAAAAACTTGGATTTCACAAATACCTTTTCTCGAGTCTTTTCCAGGAAAGTAAGGGCCACATTGGGATCTAACATGGAGCAAGAAGGAAAGCATATTAAGGATCCAAACAGCAGAATATTTGAACCTACCACAAGAAAGTACCTTGATTGGCTCCACAGAACTCAGAGCCAGATTCTCAGCCGGTAAAAGCCATCATACCTCCACTGAAGTAAACGAACTATGCTGAGTCACACCAGCTGAGGATCTGGCTCCATATGCATCAGCCATCTCTCCAGCAAGGTCCCTTCTGCAGCAGTAATTTCACCATTAGTTGTAAAATTCTATGCGTTTATGCTTTTTACTTTCAATATTGTGCAAACCAGTTGCCTCATTTTCACACTGAAGTCTTGGCTGTTGCCATCAGCCAGTTAAACCCTAGGCCTAATAGCCCTAAAAAGTCACCATTAATATTAGAAAAGTTACTCACCTGTCATCTGTCTAACTACATGAAGAATGATTTCTACCAAGGACAAAGGGTTCACCCTGAAATGAACAACATGGCATCAGAACAGTTAAAATTAAGAGTGCACAAGCTACAAACTTATGTACAAGTAGTCAATCTCACCTGTGTTCAAACTCACTGATGAAGTTCTCATAAAGCTGTGGGCGGTAAAAAAAAAATTGTGACAGCCAGTTAGTGACAGAATATTTCATTATAGTGAAATAGGCAACTTGCCCATCATTAAATATAAACTCCTCCCTCAAAGTAATTTTATACTCATAGGTGGAGGTATCTAAAATGTACTGACACTAGACTACAGAAGCCAAAAATTGCTCATCTTATGGAGAGCAGTCTCCAGGATCTCCTCCCAACTGTGGAGAGTGATTCACCAGTTAATAGATTCATGAGACAAGACTAGTCTTTACCAAGAGGGGGTTACCTAGGTCTGTTTAAACCTCTCTGTTGTGAGGAGCCTCTACTCCACTAAGTATCCATATAATCAATGGAAGCCTAGCTATTTCAGATTTCTCTACACACCCCACTCTAAACATGTACAGCATATCCATAAGCTCAGGGCTTTCCTCACTGATGTCAATGTCTTTTTGGTGAATCATAATTTGATATAAAAATGCAAAGAAGACGGAAATGAGCAGAAATGAATCACAGGAGTACGTAGATTCATGCAAGTTCAGATATTTGTGTGCTACATTCTTAAAGATGACAATATGCCTAAATTGGAAGAGAGGAATAAAATCTGCACTGATACCTGAGTCTGTGAACTCTCAGGGAAACCACTCTGCGCACACACACAGTTAACCACTTTGTTGCCAAGACTGAAGAAAAGCCTTTTTTTAAAAACATAGGTGAACCAAACTAAGACCTGTGAAGACCTGAAACTCATCTCATTCCATTCCCTACATTACAGCGCCATTATTTTACCTAACCATTTCACACTTTAGAATGTTTATAAAACATGGCCAAATTATGCCCAAAGTCCAATCCATAAACTTCTAATACTAATAAATAGTATCTATTTGTTGACATTTTTTATAAATATTCAGACCCTTCCAAATAGATGGGGTGCAGTTAGGAAGTTTTAAAGCATATTTTCCGATCCCACAATGTTTTGGCAGGCCTTTGCACACCTATTTTATATCAGCCCAAGAATGCTCACACTGTCATCTTTGCACTGACACTTGCTTAAGAATCAACCTATTCACCTTGATGAGGCCATCTCCTTTAGCAAAGCAGGGGTCCTGCACAAAGTCCAACACCTGCAGAGTCAGCTGGTGCCAGAGTCTGAAAAAACAAGAACAAAGAGGCCCCTGGCATCAGCAAGCATCAGTACAATAAGCAAAACTATCAGACAGACACCTACTGAAATACAGAGGAAAACATTATAAAGCTAATTTCAATTAATCCATAAGGACCAATATAAAGGATCATTTATGACTCAATTCAGCACTAGTTCTGAAAAAGTTAAAGACCTCAGCTGGCCAGGACCATCAGCCTGGTGCTTATAACTATTCTAGACCAGACTTCAATTAAAAAATATTGTGTTCAACTTTTTCCGCATGTATAGTTCAGAGAAATAGTAAAAACTGAGTGCAGCTTTCTGCAAAAGATCTCAAAGCACATAAGTAGTATGAATCAACCCTCAAAACATCCTCCAAGGGAAAATACTACTTTCCTCATCTTACACATGAGGAAACAGGCAGCAAGAAATCACAGGGAACCACCAATTTCTAGCCTATTTCAAAACCCTGTCAATTATTTTTAAAAAGTTGAAGTATGGTTTCATGTTCTTCATGCATTCCTCAATCCGTGACAATTTTTGTAGTTTCAACAACCATATTTTCCTATATTTTAAAATTGGGTTTCTCTCTGTTGTTGCTGTGAGCAAGGCCGACAAACAGGTGAAAATCACTAACAGAGAAACAATGAAACTGACTGTGTATAAAGTGCGGTCAAACAAAATAAAACTGAAAAAGCATCTCAAATTTGCTATAATTATCCTAGGCGTTTTTTGTAGCTACTATAGGTAAAAGATATCAGATAAGTGTGGTTTTTAAGTCAAAGGTGTCTCTTCAATATGACATCAACTGAAGAGTACTGGATGGCATTACTACGAGGGGGATTGCATTTCTTGAGGACCATCATTTCCTGTAACCCAGCAGTTCTCAAACTTCATTGCACCCTGACCTCCTTCTGACAACAAAAATTACCAGGAGGGGGGACTGGAGCCCGAGTCTGCCCATAGCCCGAACACCCCGTGCTGGGGGGGTGGCAAAGCCCAAAGGCTTCGGCCTTGGCCCTGGGCCCCAGCAAGTCTAGCACCAGCCCAGGCGACCCCATTAAAATGGGGTCACGACCCACTTTTGGATCCCAAGCCACAGTTGGGAACCTCTGCAGTGTAACCCATTTACAGTGGAGATGTCAGAGCAAAGGGGCGCTTCTGACGCTGCACTGAACCCCCCAGGTAAGTGCACCGGGGGTGGGAGGGCGGTCTGCACAGAGGTGCAGGATTTGCTCCCCTGGGGGGGTCTCCTGGCGGAGGAGGGCAGAGCCCCAACACCAGCTCATAGAGCAGCCCTCAAGCAAAGCGCTCGAGCCTCTCAGCGCTGGGGCAGAGCGCAACCCCTGCTCCCAGCGGCCGCCAGGCCCCAGCTCGCCCGGCCCCAGCTAGCAGCCCCCGGCCTCCCCGCAGTCCTCTCCCCCGTGCGGGGCTCCCCGCCCCGCTTCCCTTGGTCCCGGCCCGCTCACTTCTTGGTGTAGAGCTCCTCCAGGCGGTGCCACACGGCGGCCTGGCCCGGCCCGGAGCTCTGGCTCTGCTGCAGGAAGCCCGGCACGTCCTTCATGATGGCGGGCGGGGAAGGGGGTGAAAGCGGGGCGGGGGGGAGCGAGACGAGAGAACCCCAAGGTGCAGGAGGCTAGGCCACCCCGCTGCTGCCGCCGGAAATGCACACTCACTTCCGGTAACGAACCCCCGTCGCGTGCGCGCGCGGCATGACGGGTACCGTATGGCCTCGCGTAGTGCAGCCCCGAAACCCCGCCCTGATCGGGGAGGAGCCGCTGCCCGTCCTGGGACCGCTGGCCTGGTGCGGGCGCAGGGGAGCTCGCTGGTAGCCACGGCAACGGGCGCGGCCTAGGCCTAGGCCCTGCAGCGCGGAGCAGTGATGGGAGCTGCCTGGAGCGGCTCTGACCCCCACAGCTCCAGGAAACGTGCCACGGGATCCAAGGGACACGAGCAGCCCATGCCCACAGGGCGGGTGTTTCCATCTCCAGCAGCCCATCTCCCCTCCCAGCACCATCACAGCCGCTCCTCCACGTGCTGCCATGGCATGGCCAAAGGGCCTTGCGCCAAGCGCCGTTGGCCAACACTAACTCGTGGCCCGTCCTTCCAGTGTGTTGCATCGAAGTGCCATGGCGTGGGGATGCCGTGTTTCAGCGCCACGACATTTCGGAGATCTCTAGACCAGTTGGGACCATGTCACGGACACGGCTTTGGGGCTCTCGGGACTCCCTCCTCCCCCTGCTAAACACGCATTACTGCATTCAACAGTGAAGTAATCCTACCCTCCTTCCCCCAAAAGTGTAACCGTAGCAATTTGGAGTCACCACTGATTCTGTTTCGGGTAGCAATGTTTCTCAAAAGCCCCTGAAGGACGGTGCACTCACCAGTGCATACAGTGTGGGGGGGTCACAAGGGGTCACAGACCTGCCCCCCTAAAAAAATTAAGCTGAGCTGCTGAGGGTGGCCCTTTATGCACCGTCTTACCAAAGCTGCTTCTTCAAGATAATGATAGAGCCACACTTTTTTCAGACCACTTTAAGCACTTCACTAAAGTACCCCATTCTCATCTATCCCTGCCCAATGGGCACCCTGCTCTGAAGGCCAACCACTACCATGGAGATAATTGAAAGTCATACTAAAATAAACAAATTATAGGGTTTTTACTTGAAAATCCACATTTCCCCAACTTTGGGGGAGGTGACCTCAGAGAAACAGTTAGTTTATTTGGCCTCCATCCCTTCCTTTGCTAAAAAGCAGGAAATCCTAGTGCATTTATTAACAATTCGATGGATGGAGGGGAGAGTATAGTAATGGCAGCAGTGGACAAATACAAAGATGTTTGAAAGGGCAGCAAATACTGTTGTATGACAGAATTAAAATAGAGTAAGAGCTAAATAAATTTTTTAAATGGCATAAAATCAGTAAAATGAGGTTCAGCAATTTCACATAGGGAGAGAGAATCAAATACACAGGTTTACAGTGGGAAAATAATGGCTCAGCAGGAGAATTGCAGGTGGGGATCTCTGAGTAATTTCGGTAGATGATAAAATGGATAGGAACCAATGCAAGGGGAGCTATTGGGGCACTGATAAATAGGCTGCGTAATTTCAGGCCTAAATTAGGAATGGTGACAGTGATACCTGAATGATAGGAACAGTGCCCAATGCTACAGTATGAGGGCACTGAATTGCTGGAGCTGTCACCGTTTAGATAACATCAAGGTTCAGAGCACGCATGGTCATGAAAGATCCATGGCACATTTTGAAAGATTTGGTGTTAATTACAATGTCCTGGACACTTTCCCATTCAGGATATCGCCTCTTGCAGGTCCTATATTCGGGATTGCCAACTGTACATGTTTGAAAATCATAAGCTGGGCCCCCAAAATCATGAGATTGAAAACAAACCATTTTGGTTTCTTTTTAGTTGCCTTTTGCTTTTGGGGCTTTTACGGTGCTCTCAGGTCAGATGTTCAAGCCTTTCTCCACTACCATGAGGGCTAGAAATGTATTTTTAAAAAAAGCTGAATTTTCACCTCATCACTTGTCTCCAGCAACTGGGACTGCTCAAATATCCCGAGACTTGCAATAAAATCATAGTCATTCCTTGACCTAAAGACACTGTTGTATAGTGTAGCTAGAGATGAAGGCTGCTGTGCTCTACTCCATTTCAGTGGTTAGGTGTACGATCCCACTATACACAGTTTGTGTATAAGTGACAGCAACTATAAAAATACAAGCTACGGTTATTCTAGTGTGAACTGCTGTGGGCTCTTCTATTATGGACATTGTGGTAAACCCTTTCAGCTGTTCTGCCTGGCTCAGGATCACCTTAAGCAGACAGGCCGGTGCTTTGCCCTGTGCCCTAGATCCCCCTTCTCCAGCCTCCAGGTCACTAGTGCAGCGAGTCCCAGGGGGATGCAGGAGATAGTGGCCGCCCTGTGCCATGCTCCCTGCAACTAGACAGTCACTTAGTCGTCGGGGTGTGGGGAAAAGCAGGGAAGCAGCCACAGCACCTCACTCGTTCTCATCCACATCGCACAAGACTCCACTTTCTGCTACAGGGCAAGGGCAGGGGAATGAGCCTGGGGTTACGGTTCAGAGTCGCGGCTGTTAGAAATGTGTTTCCTGCTGCGAGTCTTCAGGGATTCACGGGTAAGCAGCATATTCGGGCTCGGAGGGGGGGAGTGTGAAAATGATCAGAGGGAAGGGGGCAGGCGGATTTGGGAAGACTTCAGATGAGAGGGAGGGGAACGGCAGGGTAAGTTGGCTGGCAAAGTTCAGAGGTGGCTGGGGCCTGGGGGAGAGTGGAGTGGTTTGGGCAGCAGAGTACAGAGGGGACTGGGGAGAGCAAAGTACAGTAAATGAGTTTGTAGCATGTAGGGAGGGGAGCTTGCTGGCAGTGGCATACTGTGTAAGGCAGAGTGTATGTTACATCTGTAGCCATACCTGGCTGGTCTCAGGCTTTTCATCTGAGACTCAGGCTTTTCAGGGGTTTCTCAGTGATAGAGCCAGGCGCTGAGTTTGCATGGCATGGGCTACCGGCTTTGCTTGTACCAAGTGTGCCATTAGGAAGCTCTGTGGATTTGGAGGTGCCCTCTTTTAGATGAGATGTAAGAGTGATAGAGAGACAAGGTGCGGGAGGTACTTTTACTGGACCAACTTCTGTTGGAGAAAGAGACTAACTTTTGTGCCACATTGAGCTCGTCTTCAGGTCTCTTTCACCAACAGAAGTTGGTATCACCTCACCCACCATGTCTCTCTAATATCCTGAAACCAACATGGCTACAGCTATACTGCATGTAAGAGGGATGTCACTTGTAATGCCATAATTCCTGGTAAATGCACGGAGCTGACTGTTCTTTCCATAACTCTGGGTAGATTCCTTTAAACCAGTCACCCCTGGCCTTGCCTTTCTAAGGGACCATTGTCAGCTGGTCCAGGTTGTTATGTTTTGTTTCAGCCTGGCGGAATCTCTGGATATGCAGTCAGAGAAATCATCCCAGGAGGCCTGTTGGCTCCATGGGGGGCAGAAATCGTCCCTTAGCTTCCTTGGGATCTGGTTTTATCCCCACAAGTGGAACTTCCCTGCAGAGGGAGCCTCTGGAATGCCATGGAGAGATGGCAATTGCCTGTGGAGCAAGGTACAGCTGTTTTCTCATTTTGTGCTGTTCCCTGTCACTCTCAAACACAATCCTGATAATTCTCCATAAACCAGGGCTCTGTTATCTTATGGACTCATCAGACTCTCTCACTGTCTCAGAAATACTCACCCCCAGGAAGGAGAAGATGAGGCTGTTATAATTAAATTCACCAGATACTGTAAAGAATACTGAGAGCTTGGAGCTAAGAACAGTGTTTACCATCTAAATGCATGGCTCTCTGTCTCTGTGAGCCACGCTGGTGCAGTATCTGCTGCCATGGGAACTCTTTGTGAGTGGATCAAACAGCAGAGAGGCTTTGAAGAGAAATATTGGCCACTGCTAGAGATGGGACATCTAGTCTTATGCTGCAAAGCCCATGCTCTTGCGAAGACAATGTTCAACCCATGGAGGCCACATTCAGTGATTCTGTGCCCTAATAATCACCACCACCAGGAGTCACCAAGAACCTCTGGGGTCTGCTCTCATGTCTGGATTTTGCCCTGATCAGAGTCAGTGCCCTGTGTGACGGGTTGGGTCACAGAAACCCTCTTGGGACTGCCACCTGAGGTGCTGAGACAATCTCTGAGCCCGTTTTCCCTGCCAGCTTGGGACTTCAGTACCCTGTCTTGTTGAGCCAGACACGCTAGCTTGCTGCAAACACAGACCCAGGTCTGAACCACGTCCCCCAAAAGCTGCAGACTCAACTGAAAACTGCTTAAGAAGTGCTCCTGTCTCTAGCACCCAGACATCCAGTTCCCAAGGGGACCCAAACCCCAAATAAATCCGTTTTACTCTGTATAAAGCTTATACAGGGTAAACTCATAAATTGTCCGCCCTCTATAACACTGATAGAGAGATATGCACAGCTGTTTGCTCCCCCAGGTATTAGTCACTAACTCTGGGTTCAGTAATAAGCAAAAGTGATTTTATTACGTATAAAAAGTAGGATTTAAGTGGTTCCAAGTAATAACAGACAGAACAAAGTAAGTTATCAAGCAAAATAACATGCAAGGCTAAGCCTAATACATTTAAGAAACTGTTTACAGATGAAATCTCACCCTCAGAGATGTTCCAATAAGCTTTTTTCACAGACTGGACTCCTTCCTAGTCTGGGCCCAATCCTTTCCCTTGGTACAGTCCTTGTTCCAGCTCAGGTGGTAGCTAGGGGATTTTTTATGACTGCAGCCCCCTTTGTTCTGTTCCCATCCCCTTTTATAGCTTTGGCACAAGGCGGTAATCTTTTGTCTCTCTGGCTCCTCACCCCTCCTTCTAAATTGAAAAGCACCAGGTTTAAGATGGATTCCAGTACCAGGTGACATGGTCACCTGTCCTGTGAGACCCCCAAGCCTTCATTCTTCCCGACCTGACTCATAGGAAGGCTTGCAAGTAAACAGAGCCATCCACAGTCAATTGTCCTGGTTAATGGGAGCCATCAAGATTCCAAACCACCATTAATGGCCCACACTTTGCATAATTACAATAGGACCCCAGAGTTATATTTCATATTTGTAGTTTCAGATACAAGAATGTTTCATTCATACAAATAGGATGAACACTCAGTAGATTATAAGGTTTGTAATGATACCTTACAAGAGACCTTTTGCATGAAGCATATTCCAGTTACATTAAATTTACACTCATTAGCATATTTTCATAAAATCATATGGAGTGCAACATCACACCCTGGATGAGCAAACATTGCTTAGGTTGTTTGGGGCAATATTCTTCTCATGTGATGGATTGTAGATTCTCATTTCCTCTTCGGCACTTAAGGCTGAGCAGTGATTCAGTTAGGTGTCTGCCATCTGCACAGGGACTCTACTAAGGGCGGGAATCCTGGATGGGATTCAGGGAGGGCTGAGGTTTCTTCAGTCCTTAAACTGGGCAGCCCTGTCAGAGTAGCATAGAAACACAATCCTAAGTGCTTTCTGGTTGCCAACCAGGATGCAAAAGGGGCTCCCGTGTGCATTAGCCATGGGGAATCGTATACTAATTTGGAGATTAAAAGCTCCCTTAACCCCAGTGCCTTGTCCATAATCCACCCAAATACACACATGGTGGTGCTGTGATGCTTACTGTCTTATTTAGATTGAAAACATCTTTGGGGTAGAGACTGACGTTTTGTTCTGCGTTTGTACAACACCTAGCACAGTGGGGTCATGGTCCAAGCCTGGGTGCTAGCACAATAAAACAATAGATAATAAATATCTGTTAAGTGCTTTGATATCCTCATATGAAAGGGGCTGTAAGTGCAAAGGAATATATTGTGCTCCTGGGGGCTTTATACTAACTGCTACTATGTTTTCTCCCCTGAATTACCAAACAATAGCACATGAACCTACAATTGAAAGATCAGTTCCTGGCTTCCTAGGAAACACTTGGGATGTTTTTCTCCATCTGAGCAGCGTAAGTCCTTTTGTTACCTGCTGCGTTTCCTTTCTGCTCCTAGAAGGATCCAGGGGGCCAGACTGGTCTCCTTATCCACTGCTGCCACGGGCATCTTTGGGATCGGCCGAGGAGGAGATGGCAGTGGAAATCGGAAGCTCACCCTGCAGGACGTGGCAGAATTAATTCAGAAGAAGGAGTGTCACCGGATGGTAGTGATGGCTGGAGCTGGGATCAGTACACCCAGCGGCATCCCAGATTTTAGGTAACACCTCATCACTCTCACAGACGCTTATTGGAGCCAAGCCAGAGCTGGAATTGATGATATTCCAAACCTAGGTAATACCAGGGGTCTGCCACTTACCATTCCTCTCCCTCTCACTAGTACTGGGGGTACTGATCCCAGCTCCAGCCATCACCACCACCTTCTCATTAGTGCTAGTTTGTGGCATGCCAGCAGCATTCTAGACTTCATTAAAAAATCACCGTGTCTGCTGCTTCTCCTTCCCTGGCATGCTTGGACAATGCCACAGTTAAGATGAGTGCTCTCTTCAGCAGCTCAGACTCCATATGACACCTTGATCCAGATCCTCAGGCCCAGTTGAGTTGTGCTTATTGCTTGATTTTGCCTCTGCACTTCCCCAGTTCTGGGGCTGTCCAGGAGCCAGTCTGGCCATGGCATAAACTAGAGTTGAAACAGGGGCCACTCTGTCAGCCCAGGATCACTGGAGCACAGTGCACTTGCTGTGGCCCTTCCCATCCTCAGCAAATCCTGAACATGCCTCATACATCAGGGGATCTGGAGTTGGGTGGTGTAGAGCCAGCGATGCCAGTTTGACATCACCTGAGGGGGTTCCTCTTACATGCAAGGGAAATCCTCAGCTGCCCACTTAAGGCTCCTTTGCCCTGCCTCAGCTGCAGAAAGCAACCAGATAGGGCTCAAGAATTTGGTCATTCTCTCTCTGAGAGAGTGTCATGTCACGCTCTAGGGGTAGGTGTCTTTAGAAACATCTGTGCTGGGTTTGTTTTCCTGTGGCATTCTGACTGATAGGCTCCCTTTGTCCCCTCTGCAGGTCTCCTGGGAGTGGCCTATACAGTAACCTTCAGCAGTACAACATTCCCTATCCAGAAGCCATCTTTGAAATTGGCTACTTCTTCCACAATCCTAAGCCCTTTTTCACTTTGGCCAAGGAGTTGTACCCTGGCAATTACAGGCCCAACTACTCCCATTACTTCTTGCGACTCCTGCATGACAAGGGGCTCCTTCTGCGTCTGTACACCCAGAACATTGATGGGCTGGAAAGAGGTGAGTGTCGCCTTCCTGGCTTTCCTTGATGGACTGCAGGGAAAAGACAAGATGGGATGGAATACAAGAGTGGGGCTGTTGAAACATCAGATGAATTTGGGGCCAGTAGGTTCAATTTCCTTGTACTGAGTTGATCTTCTCTCCATCTTGTGTTCAAGTTGCTGGGATCCCTCTTGATAAGTTGGTGGAGGCTCATGGCACCTTCGCCACTGCCACGTGTACCGCCTGTCGGAGATCCTACCTGGGTGAAGACTTCAGGGTGAGTGGCAGTTGCGGGGGCATCAAACACAGAGACGACAGAAGCAAATTCAAAGGGAGCCTGCAAGCCAGTTACCTTGTCCTCATGGCCAAGAGACAAGGTTCCTGTTCCCGGGCAAATTTTGTTTTGTTGTGATGTGATATGATGGCAAACCCATGTGTGCTTGTGGGATGGATGGAAGATGTAATGGTGGCATTGCTATGCTGCCTGGTAAAGCATGTGGCTGCTGATGGGTTTTCTTGTTTCAGGGAGATGTGATGGCAGACAAAATCCCCCACTGCCCAGTCTGCACTGGACTCATCAAACCTGACATTGTGTTCTTTGGAGAGGAGCTCCCACACCGGTTCTTCCTGCACGTGACAGATTTCCCCATGGCAGATGTGCTCTTTATCATTGGAACCTCCCTCGAGGTCTGTGACATAGATCATAAGAGGGCTACGGGGATTCAGCACTTTGGGACTCAGGCAAATAGTGCAAAATTGAACAGGGCGTTGGGGGAAATGGGGGGGCGGAATTCAGGGATCAGGAAAACGAAGAGAGGAATTTGAGGACATAGGGTGAGAAGCGGAGTATTCGGACTCTGTGGGGGGGGTATATGGAAACAGAAGGCAGCTAGACAAGGTCCATGGAGCTCAGGATAAGGATGTGGGGTTGGATCTCTGGGGATGGAAGAGATGAGTTTTGTGGATACTTGAGGAGGTAACAGTAATAACTGGGGTAGACTCTGCTGGAGAGATGCCCCCTGCCAATTCAGTGATGTGCCAGCAGGGGGTACAGTAGATAATAGCTTTTGTCTGGGATATTCCTCTCAGCCAGTTTTCCCAGGTTATGAGATGCAGCGTAAACTTTGTTATTAAAAGAGGGTCTGTGTAATACAGAAGAGTCAAGCTGCGAGGTTTGGGGCCCTCTGAGACCCTGCATTTTGAGTCCCTGAGGTTCAGTTTGTGGAGTGCAGTGAATTCATTTTGTGTGGGCTTTGGACTCCCCTACTGACCTCCACTCCTGGGATGAAGCTCTCTGTTTCTTTGCTCCTTGTGGGGGGATTTTTTTTAGGTGCAGCCCTTTGCCAGTCTGGCAGATGCAGTCCGCAGCTCTATTCCTCGTGTGCTGATCAATCGAGACCTGGTGGGACCATTTGCGTACCAGCCACAGTACAATGATGTGGTCCTGCTGGGAGACGTGATCAGTGGGGTGGAGAAATTTGTGGAGCTGATGGACTGGAAGGAGGAGATGCAGGAGCTAATCCGGAGGGAAACAGAAAAGGTATGAAAGGCTCATGAAGGCCTCCCTCAACCTCGTTATTCTTTGTTTTAAAAAATATTCCAGTGCCAACAGGTAATAGGAATTGTGGGGACCAGAAAGTCAAATAGAAGCCATCTTCACGTCTACAGTCTGTACCTCGAGGGAGGAAGGGAGAGCAAATTCCAAAGGATAAAAGAAGCCACTAGGGTATTTAACAACGAATGCAGAGAGTTTATATCGGGAGACAAGAAAGTAGCCAGGGTTGTTAAATACATTTTAAGCCAACATCAGACTTGTCTCAACCAAGAAAAGAGAAGACCAAGACTGTGGAGTATAGTTCCCTAATGATGGAATGGTTTAACAGTATTTAACTGAATATCAGGGTGATCCTGATCTAGAATGATGTGGATATTTAAAAAGTACAAGCTGTTTTAAGGGAAGTCTGTTCTGTTTATTTACTGATGCATGTCCAGATAGACTTTTCAACCCCTAAAGAAGTGAAGAGGGTGATGGAGACTTGCCTAAGCCAGAGATCAGTTTACCAGAGAGAACAGCTGTGCAGTTAAGAAGCATACAAAAAACAGAAAGGGTTAGGGTTAGATGCATTTAAAAGACAAATCATCACAAGCCTGATCCAAAGCCTATTGAAATCAATGCAAAGACTCCCATTGACCTCAATAGACTTTTGATCAGACCCCAAGTCCAGGATAACATGCACTCCAGGGTGCAGACTGCAAAAGTTCCATAGAGATTCTGAAGGACTGGAAAGTTACCAGTATCACTCCCCATGCCAAGAGAAATACCCCTGCCGTGTGCCAAACTAATCTGCACACATTATAAACACAAAAATGTGGTGGCTTTTTTCCTCCTCTCAGTTTTCAGAGCAGAGACTGTTGGGAAGTCTCAGTATTAAACTTCGTTCATTTTAGAATATTCACGGTGGGTCAGATCCTCAGCTGGTGTGAACTGACATCGCTCTCTTGATTTCAATGGAGAGTCAGTAGAGCTAAGCTGCTTTGTGCCAGCAGAGGATCTGGCTCTGTAATTGTATTGATTCCTTCTAAAGTGTTACCATAAATAAAATTAACCTATAATTGCCAAAATAAATAAGGTATTCTCTTTGCTTTTTCATGGGTTTGTTCTCTTATTTGCGGATTTATAGAATCATTTCATTCGCAATGACTCTCCCATTCATTTGTATGAAGTAATGAGGTTGTGCAGTCATCCCTGTTACTAACAGGAGTAAAAGCATTTGTCTAGTCTGATAGTAATGAAATGCTAAGCGCCTAATCCTGCAAACCCTCGGTCCTCTGAGAAGTCCCATTGACACAGGTGGTCCTTTGAGATCTTCAGAAGAGATTATAAAAGAGCAAGCTATTAATTATTTTATTTTACACTAACATTAATTAGGGACCATTAATAGTTGTATTTTATTTTAGTCTAGTGGAGCATTTAACTCCATGGATCAAACTCTGCTGGTATAAACGGGTGCAGCTCCATTGGTGTCCGTACAGTTTTGCCCATTTGCACCAGAAGAGAATTTGGCTCTGTATTTTTAAACAAAGTGCTGTGAGAGGGATGATGTAGTATGGAGATCCCAGACCCCATTTTAACATTGCTGTTTCATTTTTCACTATCAGATTATGGGTCATCTACAGAAAGGATGATTAGTCATTTGTCAGAGGGTTTTTCATGGTAAGCCATTTGAGGGTAACACGAGAGCGCACAGCCCTTCATATCATGGTTGTGCTACTGTAACTCAATGAAGCAAATCCAGTTAATTGTGGCATGCACGCTCTCTCTCATCACCCTGGGCTTTTGGCCTGAATGTCACTAGCTGAGCTGAGGAACACTGGAACACGTGAATCACGTTGACGAGCCATGAACGTTCTTTCTATTTTTAGCTGGATGCAAAAGACAACTAGGACAGCTGCTCTCCTGCTGCTGGGAAATGATGTTCACCTTGAAAAGGGGTATATGTCATCCCCAGCGAGCTGTGACGAGGTTACAGAAGAGAGCTGGGGAAAATGCTCTCCAGCTTTGCAGTGGCTACTGAGGACCCCTTTGGCTGTATCCGAGTGCCCTGCCGCAGCACAGAAAAGACCATCACACAAGACTCTTAGGAAGTGAAGACCGAATGGCAGGCTGTGGACTGACTATTGCAGGAGATTTTCCCAATCTGACACCTCAGCCTGGCACATGTGCCCACTGAACGCTGTGACCTCTACCTTTTCCTGTCTTCCATTCTCCCAGATCACACATTTGGAGAGACTTTGCCTCTCCTTTTCTGTCACATAGATCCTTTAACAGCTGTATAAACTATCATCCAACTTTGTGATGTTCACTATTAGACTGGGCCAGAGTTTCATTTCCCTCCCACCAGGCATACTGGACTCCCACCAGAAATTCAGGATCAAATTTTAATAAGTTTCTTGTGAGTCTGGGTGTCCCAAGTTTTGGGTGCCCAACCTGAAATACCCTGGAGCGGACTGTCAGAGGGCGAGAGCTCAGAATATCCTGAAAATCATTTTATCTTGAAAACCTATTTATAGTACTTCAAGTTGGGCACCCAAAGTCACTAGTCCGCTTTTGAAAATGTTAGTTGATCTGTCTCATTCTAATGCTGCTGGGATAAGTACCCAGCTCCATCAGACAGGTTCATAGAAAGTTTCCGGCTCCCTGAACCAGCTCTTTGAAAGAGCAGGTTTCGAATGCAAGCAGGGTTTTTTCAATTATTTATTTGTTGCAAATTTGTCATGTTTATTATATGGGTGAAATTGCTGCTAATCAGGAAGTGAAAGGTGTCAATGTGTCTAGAGATGATGCCTGGAAACCCCACTCCTGCTGAGCAAACAACCCTATGGGCCAATTTAAGCTGCTGTCTGAATGGAACGTAGTTTGATATCTGCACAGCAATAATAATTATTAATACTAGTAAGCTTTAATGCCTTTGCAGATGTCTATACATGGCATTTCAATGTCTGTTTCACACATTTCCCAGGGTCAATGCTTTGATTGCACTTTCCCCAATTTGGTTCATGCCCTTTGTTATCCTTCATTTCTCTTAATTATTCACTTAGCAACTATTCACCCTTTAAATGCTGGCTCAGTTCCTGGCACAGATTTACAGCTCACAGAATGCTCCAATCAAGGGTTTATTGTCTATTCACTGAGCCTTATAGGGAGGGAATGTTTGCCAGGACACCAGGGTTATTTCCTCCTCTTCTCAAAAGGTGCCATGGGATATTTAATTTGCCCATCACCAATGGGCAAAAGGGATCCATGTTTAATGTCTCATCAGAGAGCACTACTAACAGTGAGAGGCCCCTTCCCCCTCACACTAGAGAGCTATCATTGCACCTGAGCCCAAGTCCCAGCATAGGATTTGAAATCACACCCTTCTGGCCTAGAGGCGAATGCAGCAATAATTAGCTCGTCTATTACAATGATTTTTCTGGATGTGACCTTTGACCAATACTACGTCTAAAGAAGCACAACAGAGGAGATGCAAAACACCTTGCTCAATGTGGTTATGGTTAATATTTTGAAATGCACAAAAGTCAAGGAATTTGAATGTTAAGGCTTCCATAGCTACTGTAACTCTGCGTCTTTGTACATTTCTCTCCCTTTATATTGTGTTAACTTTTACGCCTTAATATGTATGTGGCTAATTGACGGTTGCGGTATGAAACCTACCTTTGGATTATCTGTCTTCTATGCATTTAGAAACTTCAGGCCAAATCCTCAGCTGGCAGAACTCAACAGCACTCCATTGACTTCAATGGATGTATGCTGATTTACACTAGCTGAGTTTCATTCCTACCACTGTAGTAACAGAGTTTTTTGCCCTTGCACTTCTTTTAAATGAGGTCTGTGATTGAGCTCACAGTCAGATGAACAGACTTGTTTATCTGAATGTGTGATTCAAATATATTTGAATGTTCTTACATGGCTGTGGGTTCAGCCATTGAAATAAATGTCATTTGAATTGATAGCCTAAATAAAAGCAGAAGTGTTTCTTTCACTTTGCAGCGCACCAGACACTTAGCCTAGCTGGAGTTCTGCCCATTTGTACACAGTTAACATTTTACTACAAAACAGCATATGTTGCTTCTCAACCGTATTTCGTTATACACGTCAAAGGTGCTTTTCTTGACTTGAGCCTCAACTCTGCAAAACCTTATACACAAGATTTACACATATAGGCAGCCCTATTAAAGTCAGTGGGACTACTCATATATTTAATGTTGAGCACATGTGTGGAGCTTTTGTAGGATCAGTGCCTAAGTCCATTACAAGATTGAGTTTTAAACATGGCCTATTTCTGAGGAATTTGAAAACAAGGAAATGGGCGAGAGGTGAGTAAAATACACCATGTTTTTCTTTAATTCCTTGAGCAGGCAAGGTTTCTGCCAGATCTAACAAGATCAGAGGTTTGCACTGAAAGTTTACTATTATTTTTTGCCAACTTCTATCTTAGAAAAATAAATACAATAAAATGGCTTGGCCCAAAATCTCCACACTTGATTTCTCCTGTTCTCCTCAGGGAACCTGCTGTCTATTAGTGAAGATTAGTGGATTAATTTTTGAGTTATTCAATTTTTTTTCTCCTTTTAAACTCCTTAAGAACTTCCACAAAGTTCTTCAGTAGGTGAAGAACTAAACATGCATTTTTAAAGAAGTAAATCTCTAGCCTTTTTCCCTTGCAGAAACAGCCTTTAAAATGTAAACCAATTGCTAAGTATATTTAGAATTGTTTTTTTCCCCTTAAAAATTCACAGTAGGAGACATTTTTAGAAAAAATCCCCAATTCTCCAGTCCCCCCCAACCGCCCTCCACAGCTGCACTTCTGCCCGCCAGGGCTCCAACACTACCTTGATTTCCTGGACCACAACCTGTTCAGCGATAAGCCACAAGGCCCAACCCTTCCTGTCCATCCTCTCTGTACAGGAGAGAAACACCACTATGCTTAACCTACTCTCTCATTCAATATGGGTCAGAAACCCCACTATCTACATACAAGCAGGTAACCATTTTGCCCAGGTCCACTCCACAAACACTAGCTGAAAACCTCATTCTGCAATTCAGTATATGCCCTTAGATATTCTACACAGAGCAGAAAAGGGAACTAACATACATGGACTCTATTACTTATTTTTAATAATTACAACCATTTAAAAAGTAATTGGAATACTTATGCTCCTATAGCCACAGTACATGTGGCGAGGGATGGGGGGCAGAGTTAAGGGTGTTAGTAAAATCCTAACTTAGAATTTCCTGAATCTCAGGTGCTTAGATGTTTCAAATTAAACATTCAGTGATATATTTGGTTTTTTTGAAACTAGAGCTAGTTTCAGCCTTAACTGTCTCTTAATATAGCCTATTATTTGGGAATAAAACTAATGTTTGGAATGATCATGGCTATATGACAGACCCCCAGAAACACTGGCCATTTTCTTATTTGCTTAGAGTTGTGACACCACTCAGATGAATCATTGACACGCACTCGTCTGTCAGAAGGTTTCCTTTATTCTAGTGTAATTCTTTCTATTTGTGCTAATATGTTCTGAAACTCTTGGTACAGGAGACAAATTGGAAGATAGTTTCTCTTCTTTAAACAGAAAAGTCTACACCAGAGTGCAGGAGGGGATTTGATACCAGCCTGGGAGTGCAAAGAGCTGGGGATTTGTGGGAGCTGAAGCAGATGATTCAGCAGGAAACTACACAAGGGTCTCTGCCTTTCGTTCAGAAAGCAGAATGGGAGAAGTTAGTCCAGAAAACTGAGGGTAGTGGAAACAGGAACACTGCACAGTGCTATAGACTACAAATCAAAGCATTGCTGGCAAACAGTCACCTGCAAATGTCAGTCCTGCAGTCAGTGTGAGTGCTGAAAGTTTCTCACAAGAGCTATATTCTCATACCCCCACATGTGCTCCCCACACAGCACATGTATCCTAACATGAGTCCCGACAGGCAGATGTGCTTAAAAATTACACTCACATTCCCACCTGTACGCTCCACAGCCACTCATGTATACACCCCTCACACGCCCACAAATATTATCTATATGTATATCTAAATATTACACGTTGACGTGCCCATCTGTACATATACAATTGCATACACCCAATATACCCAGGCTCACCCATACAAGTACATACCATCAGTATGCAAACATGTAATGCCCACACTCTTCTAATCATTACACGTATGTCCCAGGCATATACTCCACTTATACATACACATTCCCACACATCTCATGTTCCCAAATTCCCACAAATGTTCTCTGACATAGGCATACCCTTGTGTGCCCTTACAAATGTATGCACGCTGCACAAGTGCCTCACATACTATAAACACACCCACACCCCATAAAAACACTCAGATGCGCACACAGTGATGTGCCTACACAGAAGTCAGCGCACACAATGCTCCACATGCTACTGGACCCAGTTGGTGTAAGAAGATATTCCCTCCTCCCCCTTCCCAATCTTTCTTTATAAAAGTCCTACTGGACAATCCTGGGCTTGGGTTGGAGTGTGAGATCCTCAGGGACACGGAGGGAAAGAGACCAAGATGAAACCAAGCTGTGGCGAGCTCTTTGGGAAAGGAGAGGTGGTTATGGGACCAGAGAGGAGGTGGTTGTTATCTGTCTGGGCAGTGGACTCCAGTCCTGATTCAGATCCCACTGGGAAAGTCCTCACTCAGTACTATCCTCTGGATGCAGCACCAGTTCTGGAGGGAGAGTGGAGAGCCCACAGTCCTTGGAGGGGGGTTTGAGAGGTGTGAATCAGTCCAACCCCAAGTCAGAGTCAGACGATGACCTCTCCTCTGCCAGCTCATGCACAGCGTTCTCCAGAGAGGTGAGATTGCCCCCTGGTGTCATCCCCATTGGCTGGATGACTTGCTGTCTGCAATATGGAGGGAAAGAGCAGAGTTAGTTTGGCAAAGGGAGTTCCCAGGAGAAACCACATAATGTTTCTGGAGGGGCTACAGAACTGGGAGACTGGGGAACGCTCACATCGCTGAGCACTCTGAGGGACCTGTGGGCACCTCTAGATGGCAGCCAGGGAGAATGCTTTGTGGGATACCAGCGCAGTAGAGGCCCCCTAGTTAAAGAAACAGGCCTGGTTCCAGCAACAACATTCCCATGCACCCAAGGAAGGAATAAACCTGTGAAAAGAACGAGGGGCTGATTTTCAGAAGTTCTGGGCATCCACAACTCACACTGAGCTCCCCACCTCTGAATATCCAGCTCTGTACTTCCACTTGCAAAGCTCCAAAAGGCAGCAGAGAGAATCCCACAGCCCAGCAAATCAAGTCCAAGGAATGGATTGATGCCTTTTCTCAAGCAACCCGAAGAGTGCAGCCCCTGGGGCAGGGTGTACTAGGGGCCCAGAACCCCAGTCATGTTGGAATTAGCATTGGAGATCCCAGGAGCCGCCACTCTAAGCTCCTGCTACACTGGTTGGGTTCTAGAATCTCCTGGGCATTTCTGGCACCGTCCGGAGTAGCACTGGGCAGAGGCAGGGAGTACTAGCTGAACCACTGTAGTGTAATGTTAGGACTGGCACCAGGATGAGTTTCTCTCTCTCTGACACACATGTGCTATCAGCATTAAATGAGCTGCCCTTTTCCTTCCCATCTCGGTGCCTTCTGAACTCTCTAGGTAGATCCCGGACCCCTGTCTGCAGTGCCCCTTAATGATGGATGAGCGCCTACTGGAGAAGGCTCTCCTGTGGGGAAGGAGAATTGGTGCCACTGGCTGCCATCTGTGGCTGAAATGCTACTTCCTACCAGCAGCCACCCAGGGGCAATGCCACCATCTGCTAGAGAACTCCGAGGCTGAACTCTGGTGAGGTGACAACTCCCGATGCACTGGGAGGTGGAGAACACATTATGTGGCAGTTTCTTAGTCTGTTGCTGTCTCAGTGAGGTTTGGCTAAGGCCCCTGAACTCCTTTTGCTGGGGTAACAGAATCCAGCTCTGTTAATTTATTCATGTGTTAAATCTTCCCAGCAATCACCCCAAGTCCATCCCCTATGACCTTCCAGGGCCCTGGACTGCAACCAAACACTCACTGCATGGAGCTGGGATTCCCCTCCTCCTCAAGGCATATACGTAGTTGTGTTCCCATTAAGACTATCCTACTGCACTGACCTGCCATAGTAATGACTCTATGACAAACCTGGGTCTCCCCAATCTCAGTGTCTGACCTATATTAGCCAGGACTTTTTCTTCTAGTGCATTCCCACTGCATCCCCAAACCACAACCGCGCACGCTCCGTTCTCTCTTCTGATACCTGGACAGCTTGTCAAACATGTTAACCAGCTTCATGGCTTCATATTCCTTCTGCTCCTCAGTCATCCCTTCCATGGGGTTGGGGAGCTTCTCCTCCACACGGCCTGTCACTGGGTTAATGCTGAATGCAATAATGGGAATAGGAGGTAGAGAGAGAAAAAGAGACAGAAGAGAGAAACAGGTTAATTGAAAAGCAGGCTGCGTCTATGAGTTTACAATAGCACGAGAGCAGAGCTGGCCACAGAGCACATGCTCTCTTCTCTCCTTGGGATACTAGTGCTGGTGGTATCACAGAGGAGAGCCAGGTGCTCCTGACACTTGCCCATGCTCCACTGCATCATCCCCCACTCTCCTTCGGTAGGAAAGTCCTGCAAAGCCCTCCCGTCCTTCTCTGGCCACCAGAGTGGGAATACACCCTCTCCTCGTCACTTTCTTCCAGAGGCCTCCATCTGTAGAGACCTCACCTCCCTCCTCTTCCACATACATGTGGTCCATGTGATTCCAGAATTAGTGGACTAATGGCCTGATTTGACATGGCCAATCCTAGGTTCAATCAGAGCTCAGTAGGACTGGAGAGTCCCCTCTGTCCACCCCATCACAGCTAAGCACTGCTGAGGAGAGAGAGGAACACATTCACTTTGATTCACTTTGGCTGCAGACAGGGACCCAGCAGCTGGAGGTGGGTCTGACCAGAGCTCTAACCCAACCCTCATTATACACGCTACCCCATCTCCATGCCCCTCCGGAGTGGTGCAATAAGGGAATCTGTTCCACTGTAGATGACGTGCCCTACTGCCGGTGAGTGGATACGGGCACACTAGCAGCTGTCACGCAAAGGGAGCCATTCCCAAGGTGGGTGAGGCACTGGAGTCGGAAGTAGGTAATTTTTGGATGAAATGCCATCAAATGAAGTGAGTAGTGAGGAGGAGAGAGTGGGTGAAGCCCTGGGCAGGGGGATGCAGGGAGAGGATGGGGAAGAGCAGAAAGGAATAGGGTGAGAAAAGTGGGTAATGGGGTAGGTGAGAGCATAGGGACAGGATGGGAAAGGGAGCTCGTGAGCACAAGCCAGGCATGCAGAAAGGATTTGTGAGCATGTAGGGACAGAGGGACTGTGGGAAGAGGTGGTGTAGGGAAAGGGGTCCTTACTTGGGCTTAGCTTCCTTGTATTCCTCTGTGTCCGTGTCTTCATCCTCAGAATACTCTCCCTCTGCCCGCCCTCCTGCCATGAGGCCTCGTGCTGCCAGGAGCCCAGCTGCATTGCCATATCCTGTGTACTTTACAAATCGCGACACTGACGGGGAGAGAGACACGAGAGTCAGCACATCCTTGTGCTGCCCACCAGCCCTCCTGGGGACAGGCTGGAGTGACAGAGAAAGTGACCAGTTTTAAACAAGAGGCACCAGCCAGCATGGACAGCCACTGAATAAATCCTCATGTGGAAGAGGCAGGTGGAAATGCAGACTGTGGCACTGATAGTCAATACACTGCTCCTGAGTGCTCAAGCAGCAAGTTCAGCTCCGGGTCCTCCTCCCCCAGACAAAATCCCCTAATACCAATTCTTCCCCTGGACTTTTTGACAGCAGAGTGGAGGGTAAAGCAAACAAAACCAGATTTATCATCTGACTCCCCACACTGGGAGGGCTGAACAATGGATCAGTGGAGCTGCATCTGTTGACAGTAGGTCTGAATGCCCAGTGTGTCTGTGAGGTGCGAAGGAGCTGTCTCCTTGCAGAGTGTTTCACTGACCACTGGCAACTCCGCCTTCCCACAGTGCACTCCTGTACTACCTACCCCAAGCACCGAATGTCTGGAAAGCGTGTCTGAGAGGTGGCAAGGTGTGTCCTCTAGCCTCGGAAGGTCTGATGTGGTGTAAACTCTAATTGGCTTTGACCAGAAATTGGATTCCATGCCCTGCCTCCCTGGCACTAAGATCCCAGAGGATCTCATCCGTCCTGTGACATTTTCGTTACTCACCGCTCTCCTTGCAGAGCACAAAGAGGAACTCGGCTGCGCAGTGCTTCACGTCGGTGTCAATGTGAGTCATCAGGCGCACAAGCTTGTTCCGCAGCAAGTTCCCCACCTCGGGGCGATTCTTCACGTCCCGCAGCGGAGGCAGCACCTGCAAAGCCACAGCAAGAGGGATGAAGCTGGAACAGCACTGGGATTTCCAGAATACCTTTGTGCCACAATGCAATTTACAGATTAAATAAATGAATAAACTATTGGGAGTGTGGCAAGCGTGTAGGCAAACGTTGCAGGTATTGTGGGGCTCATAGCCTTGGATAGCAGAATCTATATACGGAGAGAGAGGGGTATCTGTTTGGAGGCTGGTGGTATCCATAAAGTTTGTATTATTCTTCTCTCACCTCAGAGGAATCAGGAATGAGTATCATTTGGATTCTCCCTACACCAACACGGTACCTTAGCTTTGAGGAACTTCCTCGTCTGGCGATGGACACGGGCACTCTCTGTCAACAGGTTCAGCACAGGGGTCAGGGTCTCCTTCAGTTTGTGACCCTGTGAAAGAGCCCAGAAGAAACAACAACAGGTCATCACAAGCTAACGTAGTTCTCATTGTCCAGTTCCTAGCAGAGACAGATCCCAAAAGCGCAGGCCTGCGTGGAAAGAAATGAGGACTGAGGATTCCAGTTCTGTGTCACGGCAGCTTTCCCACTGTGTCAGTGCTCAGAGCTGGCAGCCTCTCTGCATTCGCTATATGGCAAGGGGCTGCCAGAAGCACACTGGAACACAGGAGTGACAGCAGAGAGAGCTGGGAAGTCATGCAGCCACGCTCAGAAAAGCTCTCAAAGTATTTCTAGAGATTGAAGACCACACCCAATGTTCTGCTGAGTTGGTGACGTTTTTAACAGATTTGCTTCATATAACACCTTTCTGTCGAAAATGAACTGAGAACTTAAAAACAATTTTATTTTTGGCTTCAGGGAAAACTCAGATTAAGCTGCTGGAGTAGTAAATCCAGGAATTTGAGGGGGGGCGGGAGGGACTGGGTGTTAATCCCAATGATCTGCCTTAATGAAGCCCACAAAAACTCCACCAGCCCTCCACCTCAAAGTGAGATTGGTGACAATCAGTCCTCAGATCTGCTGAGTTAGTCACGGGAAAGAAACAGCTAACCAATCAATCAACTGCCTACTGTACAGAAACTCACACTGTCATATCCAAACAGCTGACCAACACAACCAGTAACTAACAAGTTCCAGGGTTTCCAATTCAATCAGCGGTTCAGCACCCTGATCAGTCAGTCAACCAACTCCCATCCAATGAATCTTGCCATGCAAACAGCCAATAAATCTATTACTTTTTAATCAACAAGTTAATCACCCTACTGTCCAGTCAACCAGTGAACCTAGTCAAACACCAACCATAATTTTTTGCCTCTGTCAGGAAAATATCTGCCACTTCTATTAAAGGTATAGCTACAAACTACTCTGGTGAATTCCAAACCAGACATCACTTGCTGACATTCCTGTGGTCTCCTCGTGAGGTGTTCTGGGGTTTTTTAAATGGAAAAAGTAGCTCTGCTTGTCAGGGATGGAGGGCCAAATCTGCCCTACAGTGAGAAGAGAAGGTACTGCATGGAAAGATGGTGCAATGAAAAACTCTGAACAGCATCTCCTCTACCTACCCTGTCAAGTCGTCGCTCTAAGAAATCCAGCAGGACACTGACTGCATCCATGTTGACGCCCATGTACTCAAGCGAGCCTGGCCGCACCTTCGGGGTCAACAGGACATCCAGACACATGAGTGGGAGGTTGCCCAAGAGGTTAACTGTGTGGCTGAACATACAGGGAGAGGAGGAACAAAGAGACAACCAAGGCTCTGTGTTAATGCAGATTCTTTTACTCTCCAAGGAGCAAGTTAATTTCTAAATTCTAGCAATATGACGCACCGGAGGGTAAGATCAAAAACTATCATTTGCTGGGACCTGCAAGTGGACTCTTCTATAACCAAACTAATCAAAGGGTGTGCACACAAAGGTCAAACATGACCTGATTTTGGGAGGTCTCAGCTCTCTCTCTAATGACAATTGTCAATGTCAGTTGCACAACATGACTCAGGATATGGTTAGATATTTAAGGCCAGATTGTGAAGACCTTTTTCAAGTTGGTGAGCAATTCTTGCTCTGACAAGTTGTCCCATTCCCTTCAGCAGGACTACACCTCTACCTCGATATAACGCAACCTGATATAACATGAATTCGGATATAACACGGTAAAGCAGTGCTCCGGGGGAGCGGGGCTGCGCACTCCGGTGGATCAAAGCAAGTTTGATGTAACGTGATTTCACCTATAACGCGGTAAGATTTTTTGGCTCCTGAGGACAGCGTTATATCGAGCTAGAGGTGTGCTTGTAGAGAAAGGTACCATTCAGCATGAGTCAGGGTATCAGAATCTGATCCTTAGTGTCAGGATGGCTTAGATAGTAGCACCTTCTCCTCTGGGTAAGAAGGTTATATGGGTTCAAGTCTTATGCCAGGATAATGATCTTCACCTATGAAATTCTTCTGTCCGGTCCTCTCCATCAGCTGAAATCATCAGGCAGTGACGCAGGAGAGCGCCCAGGCGTCGGTACAGAGCAGCATCTTCCTGGCCCCAAAACAGAAAACAAGAAACCTGATTATGAAAGGGAAGCACATTTCTGCAGTCCCTGAAATCCCAGAGTCTGTTTGCCGTTCTGCCGCTCTACTGCTGTTTTGGGAACAGAACACTTCTGTACATTGATACCAAGAACAACCAAATCTTGGTAAAGTGGAGTAAGATACAAATCATGGCAATGTCCCCAAAACTCTCTTTCGGCTTCCTGCCCCACTCATACACTTGCTTGTCCTTTATCTTGCTCCATATCCCTCCCAAGTCCTCTATCACACTACATGGTTAATCCAGGGACCAGCAGAGGCCACAGACATTCCCAAGAGTTAGCCATCGGCAACCTCCATCACACCCATTAGCTAATATAGAAGGCGGAAAAGGGCCAGGACTTGGCCATTTCAAGGGCGAGTTACATGAGCGTTTTGCCCTCTTCCAGCACAAAAATTATTTTTAGTCATAAGAAAGATTACAAAAAGTAAGTTTTTAAAGTGCTATAATTTGTTAAGTGTTAACAGTCTATAGGGCAGAGACAGCAGAGTTGTCATCAAACTGTTCTAGAAGTGAAGGCCCCATGGGCTGTTTCTGTTCCTACATGTGTGTATGTAACTGTGAGTCCACAGACTGGAGGCTGCACCAACATCAGATGCAACAGGGAAGAATTGCTAAGTGGAGGTGGAAAACCACAATCAAACCAAGGCATGGGCAGTGACTTCTGGGAAACTTACCTCATCTACCTCCCTCTTGCTGGAGTCAAATGTGATGTTGAAGAGCACCTTAAGGATCTCCATGGCACGCTCTGTCTCCTGGCGTGGCAGGGGCAGGGGAGGGCTCCCCTCAGTGGCTACTTCATGGGGGTCCAGCCATTTCACCCCTAGTGTCAGCTCCAGGGTGTCTGTCATCAGGCTGATGCCCCTGAGCTCCTGGGCCAGCTGCTGCCGGATGTCCACCCTCAGTGCTGTCAGCAGGAACAGAAGACGCAGGTCAAAAAACTTGACCTCATGGGGGAGGTTCTTCTCATTGTAGAGTTTGATGCGCTCCGTAAGACCCACCACGAGCCGGGCCTCAGCCGTCAGCTCTTGTGCCCGGGGACTGCTGAAGACGATGTTGCAGAGGCATTTGAGGGCCTCCAGGATCACATCTAGGTCTGGGACTTCCCGAATGAGCTCCTCTGAGTAATCAATGCCAGCGTGTCTGGCCAAGGTTTGCAGGCCTTCCCCAGTGGTAAAGGGGTCAAGACAGCCTTTGTCCCGGGACAGGATGCGGATGCTTTCCAAACATGTGACTTGGCAGGAGGGCTGGAGCTCTCTCTCCAGGAACTTGATCAGTAGCTGGGCCATTTTCTGGGGAGTTGGAAGGGAAAAATGAAGACAGGGCAAACAATGCCTTAGTTCTGACATTTCAACAGCTGTTCTCACAAGTGGGCACTGTGTAATGCACCACGCTGAAACAGATAAGCAATATCTAGAGATGGGCCTACCATAAAGTTCAGATCAAGACGTGAACTTTCCAAAGCTCAAGGGCATTTGGCTCCAGAGTGTGGGTTCTGACCCACATCTAGAAATAATGCATGGAAAGGAGTACAAAATTGGAGGTGGGGGGGGTGATGTAATGGGAGTCTCAAGGTCAGAGAGCAGGTGATACTGTGGATGGGGGAGCAGGCTGAAGGAACTGAGGGAAGGATAATACAAGGTTAAGGGAAGGATGGAGGATCTAGCTGGGCTGAGAAGAGGGTGGGGAGAAGAGAAAATATCTCAGAAGGTTTAGATATCGTAGAATGTCACTAATTCTCACCAATGACTAGGAGACTCATTGGCCCAGACTCCCTGCTGGGTAAACTGGGATAGCTCAATCAATACTGATTTACACCAGCTGAGGATCTGTCCCATTGTGAATTGCTGACATCTTGCAGATCAGCGAGTAAGAAAACAAAACAGCAAGAAGAGCAAAGGTACAACCCTGCATAGTTTTGTTTTAATGTGTAACACTTCATATGACACTAGTAAATGTTCTGCATATGTTGCATAAGTAATGATGCCACAGTAAGAGAAGACCTTACTACAGCTCACTCGCTGCCATTCAATCTGTGATGAGAGGTGAAGGTGAGACAGTCATCTGCCATGTGAGTGAATTTTGGAGACTGTGGATCTATGGGGCATGCATCAGTGGGGTTTTGCAGTAAATCTTAAGCCTTTCTGGGGATGATCCAAAGTGAACTAAATGAGGAGGGGGCCTTGCAGAGATAGCCTTTATGAAGAATAATGGATATATGATCACTTCATGCTTTGTTGCAAGATAAGAGTTTCAAAGTCAGGATCCTTCTGCCACCCAACTTTTGATGAAGTTCTTGAAGCACTGGAGTTTTTTTATATTGTATATTTTTAAGGCTATAAAATCCATTTAGTGTAAAAACACCCCCCCTTCCCTGACAAATAGTGTAGCATCAAAACTCCACAGAGGGAAGTTGGGCCTCTCTAATGGCGTAGCTGCTCTCTTGCAGGTAGCTGGAGTCTCCATTGGGTCCTAATACTGTTTTGTCCTTTTGTAAGGCAGGGTGATGCATGTAAGGGGTCGTCTCTGGTTAATCAGATTGCTCCTTTTAAAAGCTCTTTGCCATAGGATTCATCGTTGCTTACTGCTACAAAATCCAAGGGTATTTGGCATATTTCTCACCCTCTATCTATGGAACACTTCTGTGTGTAGACACAAAAGACATTTCCATTGACTGAGGAGGTACAATCATTTTGTACCACAATACATTTCTCCACTGTAGATAAAGGGTCTATGCAGGTGGAGAGTATTTTTCTGGCTACCTGGGTGGTGGCAGGTGTGTGCCTCTGTGTATATTACATTCTGAAGGCCACATTCAACTCTGGCATAATTTCATTGACTGCGGCGGAGTTAAAGGCATGACTTTGGTTTGTGTGTCAGTATAGGTGGCAAGCGTTTTCCTGTATGGTATGTCTATTTAGGTGATGTTTGTGTGGCCGTGTGTACATGCATGCACATGGTGGGCATTTGTCTACCTGTAGGGGTGGTGGCAGGAGTGTGGTAGGGTGTGTATCCAAATCCAAAGTAGAGAGAGTGCAGGCAATCTGTCAGAGGAGACAGACAGAGAGTGATTTTCTATTCCAATGTCTGAAATAAGAGATTGAGGCAATAGCTTTTTCACACTAATTATCAAAAACCATAAAAGACGTCTTATGAAAAAGCACTGAGGAATAACTTGCGTGGCCCTGGGGAGGAAGAAGAGGGACAATAGACGTGGCATCGTGCTATGTAGAACCTGCCCCGGATCAGAAATGGACACTGCTGACAAACTGACTCAGGGGACCACTGTTCTAACTCAATGCTCCTCCATCAGTGACCTAGTCCCAATGAGAGAGCACTAGCTTCTCTCTGGGATTTGCCATCTCTCACCAAGCCCTTTGGCATTCACTGCTCTGCATTCAGGTACCTCTGGATGGCCATAGTAAGAAACAAAGGACATACCTTCCTCTCCTCCCGCTCTTCATCTTCAAAGGTGAAACACTGAGACTTCTGTGAAAACAAACCAGAAATTACTAGTCTCAAGAGGCAAAAACCAAAATGAGAAAATAAATTTGCTCTACAGGATACAAGGAATGGTTCAGGGACAGCCATTGGGCTGCTTCTACCCAGCCAGACACATAATATGAGAGCTACGGGCCAGTCATTGAACTGAAAGGCAGCAATGAAAAAGGAAATCATTCTTCTTGCAGAGAAGAGCCAATTCATGGAACTCACTGCTGCAGGAAATCAGTATGGCAATGTTTATCAGAAGTTATTAAAAGGGTTTAAGATATTTACATCAACAAGTAGAACACAAGTAGCTGAAGTCACTGAACCAGGCAAAAAGTTAACAGAGAAATCAGGATTGCTTGCAAAGTTCAGAAAATCATTTCCCCCCACGGTATAGCACAGTTGACTAGACTCATTATGGAGAGTTTCACCTTCCTCTGAAGCACCACGTAGGAGCGACTGAAAGAGGCAAGATACTTATATGCCTAGGAGACAATTCTGCTAGCACTCTGTTGCAAAACTGTTACCCAGGGTTATATATGTTCAAAGAGCCAACCCGCAGGCAGTCCACAAGGCATGTTTCCAGCCAAATTAACAAAAGCAACAGGGGGGAGCAGGAGTCACATGAACTGGATATACCATTACAAGTCCTTTATATATGGTTGCAATTAGGGTCTGATTCAAAAGCTGCTGAAGTAAATGGAAAGACTCCCACTGACTTCAATGCACTTTGGATCAGACCCCTGCTTCCTGGAGTTTGCATTACATTTTAAATGACCACTTACACACCCAGACTGTTCTTCAGACACTTCTCTGCTCCATGTCATCCATCCTCCTTCTGCTTCCTGCCATCCATCCCATTAACCCTCCTTCCACTCCATGTTCCTGCCATTCCTTCCACGGTTTTGTGTGACATCCTTCTTAAATCTAAGCCTCATTATTTCACATTTCTCTCCATTGCCCTGATCTCGCTCCTTGTCTGTCCAAGCCATTCTGAGATTTATTAACAGGCATATTTGTACTGATCAGCCCCCGATCTTCTACAGGTGCTCTAGTTTTGTACCATTAACAAGTTTCATCCCTTCACTGCATGTTCCTTCTTTTAGGTTACTGAAACGTAAATACCTTTTTAGGATGACACCTCAAAAATGAATTTCTCTTTTGTTCTCTGTGGAGTTTTAAGATCCCTTAGCAATCTGTATATGCAGGTGGTTCCTGTATCATGTCTGCTTTACAAGGTCCTGGGCTTGATCCTCGTGGAACCTGCAGCTCCCCATTTAGCTGGCTAACCTACAGCATGGGATTCTTAGGCTGACGGCCATGGGTTTCTGACTTGTACTGGGTACAAACATTTCCACACGTTGTTAAATTTGATGCAGGAATCACTGTGTGAAATTCTGTGGTCTGTGTTACACAGGAGGTCAGGCAGATGATCACAATGGTTCCTTCTGGCCTTAAAATCCATGACTCTATAAAACAACATGAAGAGTTATGGAAAGAACAGATGAGTAGGGATGAGAGCTGTCATGTAGGAGAGGCTTGTGTCCAGCGTTGCCAATAAATCCATTCTTTTCTAAAGTCCATTGTGATACCTATATGTCTCCCACTGCTGTGTGGTTGTTTCTGAGCACTTCCCAAGCACTTAAATATAGAAACAACAACAACAAACTCTCTCTCTCCTTTTCTTCTTTCCAGGCCCGGGTGAAACGCAGCTTGAGTCATTGTTTTGTATTTGCTTGTGTGAGTGGGTGTGTTGAGTGTCTAGTGCCTTGATTGAAGTAGAGAAATGGTATTTCTTATGAGAATAAGCTGCTTCTGACTCTTTATTCTGTGGCCTATGAGGCCATCCCGGATGTGAGTGATTGTCTCGGTGAACTAAGAGGACAATTCCTTGCAGGGAGAGGTGCTGTGTTCTGGGGTTGAGTGGTGGCCATCTGAGTTTGCAGTCTAGAAAAATTCTACGGGGCTTTGCTTTGCTACCTCCATAGCCAGGCTCTCTATCTCCCTCATAGCAGTGGCAGAAGTTGGTACTAGAAGCTGGCTGTATCAGAACATATTTTCCACCACTTATGCCTGAGTTTCTTCTTGCTTCTTCCATCACGGTGTGTCAGTGCTAATATCTATAGTCATAATCAGGAAGTGCTTAGCACTAGTGCTAGTTCTTCTCCTCCTTGGCCTCTCAGTTGGTTCGGGTTTTCAATAAGCAAGTTTAGGAATTTGCCAGTATCCAAGAGATTCTCGGGATCCACCACATCCTCCAGTTTCTTAGTCTAACAGCAAAGCTTCTGCTACTCTGTAGCCCAGTTCCCTCCATCCAAAGGGCTTCAGCTGACAAGGACTGCTCCATGCTTTCAATATCCAAGCAAGCAACTAGCCCAGGACTTTGATAAGTTACCTTCTTATTTGCAACCCTGAACAAAGACCACACCCAGACTGTACAGCACCTTTACACTGCACGAGGCCGCTTCACACTGGATCAGAAATGTCTGAGATCTGTCTAAAAAGGTATTTTTAACATTGTAAGTGACATGGACATTAAGACTGTGGCTGCACTAGAAGTGCTTTACCAGTATAGGAATGTCAGCACACTACACTGGCAAAGTGCTGCTAGTGTGGACACAATTTATACTGGCAAAGCTGCGCTTTGTACACTGTAAAAACACTCCCCATGAGAAAAACACCAGTAAAAATGCAGTTTTGTTGGCATAGCTGCATCTACATGAGGGGCTTCTGCTATGTCAGTCAGGGATCAAACCTCTTCACATGCCTGGCCAATGTAGCTATGCCAGCTGAAGACTAGTTTAGACATAGCCTTACTCTGCTCTCTTTATCCAGCTCTGTAGGACCCATTGATGCACGTGGACTGGCTGTAAAACATGCCAGAAGCTAAGCAGGCTTCTATTTTGCACATCTTTCTTTGAAGAGAAAGATTCTATTTCTACAATTTTTAAAAAGATGTAAGCTGGGAAGGACCACCTCCCCAAACTGGGAAGGCAAGAGATACATCCCACACCTAATACAGAAGGCTGCTTGGCAGCTAGGTGAAGGCTCTTGGTCTTAACAAGGCACCTAAGGTGGGCACCAGTCACTTCAGAATTTACACACCCTGTTGCATCTTAAATATTCTAGGTCTTGGCCCTACTCTCTCTCCTTGGTGATATTTCCATTATCTCCTCCACTGCCACGTCCTATAGTTTCCTCGATTTGCTCTGGATTCCTTAATAGAGTTGTTATACTAGCTTCTATCCAGCGCCTTTGTTTTCAAAAGTTTAAAATATAGACGCATAAATTGCCCTCTCTCACTTCCTTCGTTAACCTCATATTGATCCTGTCCCCACCCTTTGGTTTGCTCAGCTTTCAGATCTTCTAATTCTTGATTAGCTATTCCGGACATGATCTTGATTTTCAATATAATTTTATATGTATCCTTCATCCCACAGTCTAAACAAAATATACAGCATCACAGCTGGGTAAAAGACTGCCAGGCAAACAATCAGCACACTGCACGAAAGTGGGAGGAGGCTGGGTGATGTCTAGGGACTTCAAAATGGATTACTTAAGATCACTGACCCATCCCTTCAGCGTGTCATTTTCTCCCCTTGGATCCCAGGCAATTCAGATACACTCAATAAAGCGTATAGGTCTGTGTCTTGCTCTTGGCTCTCAATGCTATGATTTAGGGAACTCCCTATTCTTCTGGAACACAAAGAGCCATCCCTGAAGCCCCACGGTCTCCTTCATCTGCCTCTCATCCTTCACTCTGAAAACATGCGTGTTTTATCTTGCCTCTGCTTTTCATCCCTCTGGTTTTGGTTTTCATGGCAATTTTAATGCACGATTAACCCCTTCACTGTTGAACTCTGGTACCACTTCTGTATGGCAGCTGAATGCAGCAGCATTGTTTCAAGTGCTAAGCTGGCAATAGATCAGAATTTCATTGGCGGCACACCTGCTACAGCATCTGCAGCATCACTGGAGGTGCATTTTAACCAGGTACGTTAGTCAGCATTGAAGCAGCTAATTTCATTCTATAACCTTTCCATTCCTCTCCTGACCCTATTTTATAGCTTAAAAGTGCCTCCTTCTTACCCCGGATGATTCTGTTCCTTTCCTGAACAAACTGGACTTTTTTTTTTTTTTTTAAACTTTTGAGTGGCAGGCACACAGAATTTGTCCATTTTATTGTCCATCAGGATCGTTTCCATCACATTCAAGTTGTGTCTTGCTCCTCCATTGCTTCAACCTTATCAACTAACCCCAACTTTACACACTCTTCCACATCTGGCTCTGTGAAATTCATTGTCCCTACATTCCCTCACAATCAGGTTAACTTCATTTACATACTACCTAGAATTACTGGCACTGTTGCTTTGATGTTTCCCCACCTCTATGGCTCCTGTCAAGTCCTCTACACTACTCAAAACTAAGTCAAGACATTCCTTTCTTCTCAGCTCACTCTTATAAACCGTGCAAGGAAGCCATGTGTTTACGTTTCATCTCTTTGAAGCTGGGGCACTGGGCCAGATCCTTAGGTGTTATGAAATGGGGGGAATGACACAGGTGGCTTTCCACCTCTGCCTCTACTCCTGGAGGCAGAAGGGGACTGTTTTGGTCTCCAGTGCAAATTAGAGCAGCTCCAGAGCTGCTCTAAGGCCAGTTCAGTCAGTCCAAGATTGCCATGCCTCCTCCCCCCGGCACACCCACTGCACCCAGAAGGTGGTCCCAGGAACACGTGATGCGGTAAGCTGCCTAGGCTAACTTGCTGCCACCCAAGGATTCCCCTATGCAAAGGGAATCCTCAGCTATCCTGTTAGCACAACTCTGTGTTCCCTTTGCACTCCAGGAGTGGCACAGAGGGGATGAAGCAGGAGCGGAGAATTGGGTCTTCTTCTAATTGTCTGTAAAGGACCACGTAAAGATATGGCGATGCATGATGATAAGGAATAGTAATAATGTCCATAAATTCTGATTTATTCTTTTTGCTTGTTGTCCAGATATGTATATAGATTTGATTTTCAAACTACGGGTAAGTCATTTTAGCCTCTGCAGCTGGTAGCTCTGGGGTGATTTAAAGGCCCTGGGGCTCCCAGCCACAGCTGGAGCATCAGGACCGTTAAATCGTGAAAGGCCACGCCTCTTCCGGTTGAGGCCACGCCCCCTCTCAGGACTCTGGCATACTGGTAAGTCCTTTAAGTTACTTTCACCCCGTTGGTACCTTTCACGTAGTCTCTCAATAATACACAGCCAATCTAAGGGTCTTATTCAGATTTTACTCAGTCATTTTCTAGCAAAGTTCTGCTGAAATCAATAAGAGTGTTAAGCGAGTAAGGAAGGAATAACTAAGGAAGGATCAGAGGGTTTGGCCCATTGCTCACCATGGCAGACGGATTAGAGGAATCCCTCTTGAACATCCAAAGCATGGCATTTCAAATCCAATCTTTTAAAGAACTAAACAATTTTCATACCTCGACATGATGCATCATTCAAAGGTTTGAGCCAGATACCAAGATGAGCCCAGTCTATGTAACTCCAAGGTCTCAAAGCATATTATCCTATTCAAATCAGGCAGGGGTTGCTGAAGCAGCTAAAGGAAAACACTACAGCACCGAACTGTGGCTGCACCCTGTGCTAATGGGCAAGGGGTGGAGGGTGGGCGTAGCCTTCTCTCGTTCCCCACCACCTTTGCCATACTGGATCAGACCAGTGCTCCGGAAGCTCCTGCTTCCAACAGTGGCCAAGGATAGATGCTTCAGAGGAAAGGGTAAAATGGACAATTATAAACTAACATTTCCATGGGGGAAGTTATGATTTATGTCCCAACAGAAGAGGGTTTAAAGACTTTTATAAATGTTTTATCCTATCTAATGTAACTGCAGATATCCTTGTTAGGTATGTAAATGTCCAATCCTTGTACCCTCCTCAGCTACTTGTCTGAATTATATCTTGTGGCAGTGAGTTCCACAGGTTAATTATGCAATGTGTGTGTAAAAAGCATTTCCTTTTACCAGTTTTAAAGGTATTACCTTTTAATTTCACTGGATCAGAGAGTCATAGATTTTAAGGCCAGAAGGGATTATTATGATCATCTAGTCTGACCTTCTGCATAAAACAGGCCAGAGAATTTCACCCCTTGGGCCTTTATGACAAGAAAAGGTAAGGATGTGCTCCTGACTGATCTGTCCTATAGCACTCATTATTTTATATACTCTCACGTCCCCTTTCCAAACCAAATACACCTCCACCTCGATATAATGCTGTCCTTGGGAGCCAAAAAATCTTACCGCGGTCTAGGTGAAACCGCGTTATATCGAACTTGCTTTGATCCACCGGAATGTGCAGCCCTGCCCCCCCGGAGCACTGCTTTACCGCATTATATCCAAACTCATGTTATATCAGGTCGCGTTACATCAGGGTAGAGGTGTAGTTCTGTCCTCTCTTCATACGGAACCACTTCCATGCTCCTAATCACTTTTGTCATCCTTCTCTGGACCTTTGCCATTTCTGTTGTATCCTTTGGCAATGCAGTAACCAATACAGATTATAATAGGCCCTGAATTCTCTGCCGGGATAAACTGGCACAGCTCCATTGCAGTTAATGGAACTATCCCAATTTACACCAACAGAGAATTTGATCCACTGCTTAAGGCGAGGATGTCATCAGTGTACATAACAGTATTATCATATTTTTGTTATTAATCTCCATCACATTCTTAATACTCCCCAACATCTTTTTTGACCAATATTGTGTATTGCCCAGATGTTTTTATTGTGCTGCCTACAAACAGGGCCTAGGATTTTTTCCAGAGTGATTTAGAACCTATCAACATGTATTAATAGTTCAAATTGTTCTTTCCAATGTACATCACTTTGCACCAGTCCACAGTGAATTATTATTGCCCCCGTGTTGCTCAATTGCCTATTGGCATCTGATCCAGCACCCACTGAAGTCAGTGATAGTCTTGCCATTTACTTCAATGGGCTTTGGCGATCCGGTCTGTTGTAGGGTCCCTCAGGAATTCCTGACATTCTTTTGAAGTCTTGAGAGACTTACATAATTGTCTGTCATCTGCAAATTTGACTTCCTCCACTGTTCACAATGTCTTCCAGATCTTTATTAAACAGCCTGACATGAATTCTTCAGGCACCCTAATGTTAACTTCCTTTCATGCCCATTTGTTGAAAAGAATATATCTGGGGCAGGGATCTCCCATCATCTTTTGTGGTGAAGACTGACACAAAGACATTGTCTTAGCTTCTCTGCAATGTCTTATCCTCCTTTATTGCTCCCTGACAGTCTAGCCGACTTGCTAACTCTCTCCCCGGCTTCCGATATATTCTCAAAAAATGTCTTGGTGTTTGTTCTGCTATGTTTAGCTATATGCTCTTCAAATTTCCTCTTAGCGTCTTAATTCCTCCTATATTTCATCTGCCACGGTTTGTGTTATTTTTGCTGTACGTCACTTTTATGGGGTTCTACTGTTTCTTAATTGAGACTTCCACTGGATTAAAATTGCCCGGTTGGAACAGATGTAGCACGCACAATTTTTTCCTGGAAAATGACACTTGTGCAACAATATTTGCAGCTTTCTCTGCTCACTTTCCACCTACTTCCGCGTGATGCAGAATGAGTCATGTAGGATCTGATGGGCCAAATTCATTCCTAAGGTGACTCCTTTGAAGTGAATTTCACCTGCACTTGCGTATTGGTTCCTGGGCTGAAAACGTCATGTGAGCCTATTCGTGTAATGTTTTGAAACATTTCCAAGCTGGTAGCAGCAATCACTCATTCCTAGCAGTTTGTTCTTTTCACGTCCTATTTTTGATTCCTCTTATCGTCAACTTTCAGATGAAGCATATGTGGCAAATCTCTACTGTCAAAGTGCTTCCTTAATTATCTTTAATTGTGAGCCATAATAATTCTGCTCCATCCATAGCTTCCTCCTTAGGCCTCATATGTTACCTCCAAACCTTCCTTTACCATAAAGGGCTCCTCCTTTCTATCGCTCACTATTTAGCCCCTGCATGGAAATTCATTTCCCTGCCAGGTTTCCCTTGCACCCTTGATGCTAAAAATCCAGCCTGAGTGCTTTATTTCGAGTACATAGGTGAAGCAGGAAGGGGAGATGTTTACTAGATGCTTAGGAACAGTCACTGTCAAAACATGCAGGAACCGCTGAAGCTACAAACAAAAGATTTACCCTCTAAGCAGCTTAATGGCAGTTTTATTGAAGCGATGCACAGACAGATGTAGGTAGAGGAGACAGACGGGGACAGCTGGGTGGCACAGAAATCCCACAGCATGGCTTCTCCAGCCAACCTGCTCCCAGACACGTAAACAGGGAAAGCTGAGGACTGGCTCAGGTCAAGCAAAACACAACACTCACCTCCTGGTTGTAGATCTGCAGCACCTTGAGGATAGCATCTTGTTCCCCGCTTTCCACAGTCTCTACCACATTCTTGAGCTCCATTGCCCTAGCAGCTTGGATATGGATTGGAATGATATGGGGTGGGGTGGGCAGCCTTGCAGCGTTGCCGGATAATTACCCGGATAATTACGGATGCACCGGGACCTTGATACACAGACAACTGGGAGGGAGAGGGGAGGAACAGAGAGAGAAAAGCAAGTGAAATGGCTCACTGTTACATCCAAAGGGCAGAGCAGATGGATGACCCCTGTAAAATCAGGCACTAACTCCCTCTCTTTCTCTCGCCCTTTAATCCCCTTCCTCCTCTCTCTGCTTTCCAATGTTTAATAAATGCCCTCCCACCAACGCACTTAGGAAACCTCCCTCCCTTTCCCAGCTGGAAGATTAACACAGAACAGATAACTACAGCTCCCTGCTGCCCTCCTCCTCCACCCACTATCCTGATTTCTGTTATCACACAGCAAAATCCCAGAAATGACCCTGTGGAGTAAAAGAGATGCATAATAGACAGACAAGCACCATCCAGGCTGGGTTAAGGTGGAGCTTCCCTTTAAGGTGGCATGAAGAAGTTCCTCAATTAAAAGCACTGGGATTTTGCTTTGTTGGTTCAATAAAGAATCTAGAATACTGAGGCGTCTGTATAGCTCTGTAATTGGAGAAGATGGGAGGATATACCGAACGCACTATAAAAACTCCTGTCTTGAGGACAGATAAAAGGCATCTATAGGCCAAAGCTTGTATCATCCAGGAAACCAATGTATTTTACAATGATATTAAATAATTAGATGTGTATTTATATGCAGATAATACTCAGATTCTTTGGGGCTAGGCATGTGTTTAAGGTTGTTTGTAAAGCCTTGTGTTGATATATGGTCCTGAGAGACATAGTTAATAAATAATATAATACATTATTGAGCACAATTCCATAAGTTTATGTATGTTTATATTTTCTATAGCTAGATGTTAATTCTGCACTAAATATTGGTAGTGTAAAATTACACAGTAAGGCCACGATCCTGCAATGAGTCCCCTGCAAGCCCCCACCCCCGACTTCAGTGGGGCTCCATCCAGACCTCATTGCAGGGTGTGCACCAATTCTATGGCATTACCACAATAAAGTTGAAGGGTGCCTACTGACCATCCACCATGATGTGCACCCTGAAGTATGAGAGCTACTAATAGGGCCATTTAGGAAGACAGAGAGGAACACAGCTCTCAAGAAGCACCAACCGCCCCCCAATCCCACCCCCCTCTAAAAACACCCTAAAATAAATTCTATACAGTTGTAGATTTAAAGATGGAAAAGGTGGCTCATCTAATCCACCCCCTTTGGGCCATTGCAGGATTGTTCCCTACAGCGTATTCTCCAGCTCTTTGTCCAGGCCAGTGTGATGGAGCTTCCACCACTTCCCATGGGACTAGGGCATTTAGACCTCACTATTTGGAATTTTCATCCTGTTTTTCCATCTTGCATTTTTCTGTTTAACTCATGAGGAACTCATCCCATTAGTTTTAATTCCACACCCAGTACCACTCTCTCTTTGATGCCCACACCCACCAAAAATGTATAGAAGCTGGTCTTTGTGCTCCTCCCTCTGGTTCTGCAAACATTTACACATGTGCTTAACTTTAGTTCTGTGAGCAGTCCCTTGAAATCAGGGGAACTACTCATGGTAGTAAAGTTCAGCATGTGTGTAAGGTTTTTGCAGAATCGGGGCCTTGGTCTTTGTTTAGCCAAACTACACATGTGCATGTTTTTTAACCTTTCATAATAAATCAATCTTTTCAGAAATCATGATCATTTTGAAGGGACAGAATGGGACAAATAGTAACTATTTTACTAAAAGTAGGGCCTGGGACTCTGCAGTAGAGACAGAGGGCATAGAAGCAAAATGTCTGCAACAATTAACAATAACCATTATAATACTTATTAGATTAGCTTTATTTTAAATGATAAAATGTTGCTAAATCAGTTGAAACAACTCCACCTTCCAGATCAATGAAAAAAAAGAGTACAGTATAAACAAACATTAGGAGCTACTATATGTTAAATGATATATATATATATATACATACATACATATATATACATATATATATATACACACACACAAATAAAAGAGAGAGAGAGCGAGCACATTACCTTTACTTTAGCTTTCCTTGCTCAGGTTTCCTGCCTTATTTCCTGAACACAGCAGCTGTTCCTCCAATGCAACGTTTAGTGAGGGCACCTGCTTTGTTTTTAAACAAAAAAACTTGTTTTTTCAAGCTCGGACGCGGGCGGCAGGGTGGAATGCGGTGTCATTTGCCCGGCTGAGCTGCTGTTCCTAGGGCAGGGTAGGGGGGAAGAGAAGATCTTTCTCTCCTCCCCCTCCCCACTGTCCAAGGCGAGCGGGAAAGGGAGGGTTTGTGTGTGTGTGACTCATACGGAAGTTGTGACCCGTGCTGTTAACGCTGCATCCGATAACCGATTCAGAAGGGGTGGGTGGCAGCAGCTCGGGTAGGGAAGAAGACACAGACAAAGAAAAGCTGCATTACTGGAGGTTTGGGATCGGGGGAGGGGCAGAGTTAACTTCCAGGGATCTGCCATAAGAATGTTAAACAATGGATGCTGAACACCTTTTTCTGGTAGGATTAATGACCATCAATGAAAAATCCTCTCCTCTCCCATTGTGTTTGAGACTGAGAGTCAGATGAAAAACAAATTCCTAACGTAAAATAATCAAGCAGGGCTGGGCAAACCTGTTCTCTCTCTATGTTTTTCTCCTATTCGTTTTTTTTAATGTAATATTTAAAGCTATGAAATATAAAATAGCAAACATTATGGAACAAACAAGGCATGTGCTAAATATCACTGCTCAGTCGCCGTTTTTCTGATCTCTTCCATCTCACTATTTGTTCATTCTCGGTGTCCCAATGGTGTAAATACTTACTGCCACGCAGAGAGTTCCTCCCTGAGTGGTCCCGCTGATGGAGCTCTCTAAAGCCTAGATCCTACCAGCTGTTCCCCATCGCTGGAACCTTGCACCTCTCGGGGGCTCTGTGCAGGCGTCTGCTCACACGAATCAAATTGCAGGCTCAGGGATAAAAAAATAGCATTTTGTCAGTGTGAGAAGGAGACACAGGAAGTTTAGGCCAGGATGTTAGACTTTGTTAATTAAAATAAACTATACGCATGTTTTCTATTCCACTCAAAGCTTATTTTTTTAAATGTAAACATTCCTATGTTTCACGTTACAACAAGGCCAAACCAAACAGCATTGCAGTACTATCACTCAGGTTTAAAAACTGAACCCTGGGGGGATAGTTTGCAGCACTGAGGCCTACCATCAGGTGTGGCACTGTCTAATCTGCAAACCCTAAGCAAGGGTGAGCAGCCAATCAGGATGTTGGAATCTCTCCACGGTTGTCCTGGAGTCTCCAGGAGAAAAAGATTAATCTTTAATTAAAGCTTATCATGTTATGGGATGAAACCTCCAGGAACACCTGGCACCAAAACTGGCAACCCTAAGCTTGACTGACCCGAAAGGGTGAGAGAGCAGGGTGGGTTACAGCCCTACAGGGACCCACACATCACACATTTCAGAGTAGCAGCCATGTTAGTCTGTATCCGTACTCCTGTTCTTTTTACACATCACACAGGTGTATTGCTGATGTAGACTTATATCAACACGCAGACCGATGTGGGGCCCCATTGCAATGGGTCTAACACAACTAGCATTCAGCCATCAGACAGAAGGGGCGCAGCCACCCTCTTGCCCATGGGTCTCCAGACGGTGGGGCGCGACCCCGTACCCTGCTCGGCATAGGCAAGCCTGGTCTCCCTGCCCGGCCAGCCGAGGGACATCGGGGGACTGGATCGGAACTGGCCGGACAGAGGGGCCCAGTTATCCGGTCAGAGGAGAGGGGAGGGGAGGCTGCTGGGCGGGACGCTCCCGGACCGGTGTCTCCTCCCCCCACAGCAGCCCGGGCTCGGTGGCAGGGGAGGCCCCGCCCCGGGAGGCGGAGTCACTGTGGCGCCCCGGAGCCGCCCGCCAGCGGCCGAAGCCGGATACGGAGGTACCGAGACAGGACGCGGTCATGGCGGACTGGGGTCGAGGTGAGACAGGGCCGGGCTTCGTGCGCTGCCTCCTCCCCCGGGCCCAGCCCAGCCCAGCCCCGAGCTCGGGGCCGCCGCTATCTGTCCGGGCCCGGGCGCCCGCCTGGGGAGAGGGAACGGCGGGGCCTGGCTATCGGTGGGGGTCTGGGAGTGAGGTGGGGAGCGGGGCCTGGCAGTGGGGTGGGGGGCAGCCGGGGGCGGGGCCTGGCAGTGGGGTGGGGGGCAGCCGGGGGCGGGGCCTGGCAGTGGCTGGGGGTTGCTGGGGTTTGGAGGAGACTGGGGGGGACAATGAGGCCCATGGCACTGTGGCAGTAAGGCATGCGGTGGAGGGTGGATTTGGGGTGGCTCTGGTGTGGGGAGCGACCTGTCAGTAAGATATTGGGGTGGGAGGACAATGCAGCCCATGTTGGTAAGATTTGGGGTGGGTAGTTGGTTAGATGTGGGTCTGTGGGGCAGCAAGGGGCATATCAGTACAAAATAGGTATGGATGGGGTTGGCTTGGTTTGCTGGTAGTTTTGAAGTTAGGGAGGGGATCAAAGGATACGACAGTACGATCAGGCAGTCACTTTGGTTTCTTGTTTAAGTATTTTGCGCATGTGGGGTTTTCTAAATAGTAATTTCGTAAAACAAATTTAAAGTTAACATTCTAGGAAATGGGTTACTCCTCCACCTCCCTCCCTCCAGTGTACACCGGCAACCACTGCCATGGAGGATGCTCCAATAGGGCTGTCTCTTCTAGATCAGTGGGGGCCGTGAGCAGGTTTTAGGGGGTTTGCCAAGCGTGGCGTCACTCTGCTTGCTTCCAGGGCCGGCTCCAGGCACCAATGCAGCAAGCAGGTGCTTGGGGCGGCCAACGGAAAGGGGCGGCACGTCCGGCTCTTCGGCGATAGGTCCCTCAGTCCCTCTCAGAGGGAAGGACTTGCCGCCAAAGAAACAGCGGTGGTAGAGCTGCCGCATAAGTGCGGCCGATCAGTAATGGACTGAGGACTGGTGAGGGATGTTTTGGACTTGTGTGTGCATGCTCATTATGAACTACAGGCTTCCCTGCCATCCCAAGATTTCAGCAGTGGTTCCTCCATTTAAGTAATACTCCTTACTTAAGTTGGCACGACTATCTGGCTTAGACATCCTCATATGGAAATTGTTACAGAAGAACAAACTATTATTATTTATTATTGCATATATACACAAACACACTCTCTAGCCCAAGCTTTTCCAAAATATGCACCTGTGTAGCTAAGGGCAGAATTAGGCATTTTTTTTTGCAATTCTGTAGTACCTTTTCATCAAAGGATCTCAAAGTTCTTCACAGGCATTGATCTTTACAATACCCACATAAAGTAGGTAAGCATTATTATCCCCATTTTACGACTCTGCAAATGGAGGCATAGAAAAGTTAAGTGACTTGCCCAAGATGTCAAAGCAAGTCTGTGGTAGAACTGAAAATAGAAATCATGACTCCATTCCTCAATTTTAACCAGTAAAATACATTGCCACTTGTTGTATCATAACCAATAGGACTTTTTCAGGTCAGAGTCCAAATGCTGTGGACGATATGCTAGATGTGGAGAATAAGCGTATGGCGGACAATCTAGCCACCAAGGTCACCAGGCTGAAATCGGTTAGTTGCTAACTTCACATCATACATTTTCTTTACTGTTTTACATGGATGTTGAGAGTACATAGTAGGTTACATGGGGCTGTCTTATTTATTCAGCTTTTGAGAAGCTTTTAAGTACATCACTGTCTGTTACTGGTCAGGTAGCTAACTTTTGCTATTGGAATGTCCTGGGGAAATTTATTGAAATCCTCATCCCTTGTTTGGGATTTAACTATGTTACAGGGTACAAAATTGTCTGGTTTTAGTGGCATCCAGAGACGGAATTCGGTTTGGTAAGTGAATGGGGTGTGAGGTCAAGATATGCAAAGATATATTGTTAAGGGTGCCGTCTTTGGAAGGTCTCAATAAAACCATATTAAAAATATTCATGAAAAAGGTGTGTGTGTGCAGTGTTCCCTCAGGATAATATTCCTGAGACTAAATCAGTTCCATTGGCTTGAAAAACCTTGATTTACGTACACTTCTTAATGCAGAGACCACAGTGTTAGCAGAATACTGGAGTCTGTTTTCCATTTTCACTTTTCCAGTATTTGCATGGTGACTTCATATACAAAAGTTTCTGTCTGTGATTGGTTGTAGGGCAGAATTTCTGATGCTGGAGATCTCAGGAATTTCTACTGCAACTATTGCTGTGTAATAGACATTCAATTTTTTTCATTGGACTGTACAAACACATTGTGTGTATGTGTGGGAGGTGGTAGGAGTGGTGGGCCACTCTTGTTTGTGTGCTTGGAATTTCAACAGCTTTTAGTATGTTAGGAGTTGATCATTTCACTTGGACACGCTGACACTTGCTTTCCTCTGTCTTGAGTAGCTGGCACTGGATATTGACAAAGATGCTGAGGATCAAAACCGCTATCTGGATGGCACGGTAAGAAACTGATAGAAGTCCATAAGGAGTGAAAACTTCTGTGCTGAATCTCAAGAGTTGTCTTCATTGTTTGAGTTTCATAGCAGCCCAATAAACAGCACCAAATTAAATTCTAGCAATTGGGTTTGGCAATGTCTCAAATGCTGGGTGATAAATGTGAAGCTATTTTGTGTGGGCCTTTTGGTACATAGTCCAACAGATGCATACCAGCTGCTAATATCATTGCGTCTGATCAGACTAACACAGCTAGCAACTAGTAACAGGAACCATTGGAATAAAATGGTGTATTTTAGAAATACAGATGGAGATTATCTATTTATTGGAATTAAAACCTCTACCTCTAAAGCTAATATTCAGTTATAGGCCTTTCTTGGACATTTTTGTTTGTAACTTTGGAATTGTTTATAAATATGTCAGGATTACTTCCCATAATCTCTGAAACCCATAAAATTAATCAGGACTTTGTATTCACTACTCTTTTTGGAAGTGCAGAGGCTGGGACTCTGTGCAAATGCGTATCTACTCATGTCATTAAGTATCTTATTCCTTCTACTTACCACCTTAACTTTCACAGGTATTGTGAAAAACAAATATAATTTATAAAACAAAAATAAAATCTGGTTAGGTATTCTAAACTCTGGCTGCTGATGGAAGATCCAGGAACTTCAGGAAAAGCTGAAATTGCTGTGCAATGTGTGGGCTAGCAGATGCCCTAATTTATCATTCTAGGGGAAAAGACCTTAATTTCTAACCTCCATATTTTTAATGTCCAATTTATTTCCCCTTTATTTAACAAGCTTAACTTCACCCCCTATTGCAGTCTTAAATTGCTGTACAAATTGTATGGTAACAATAGAGAGAGAAGATCTGTAACATAGAGCTTACCCACTGAGGTTTTTGGAAGAATTCTGAAAGGAAGGGAATCCAATGCAGATGTTTGAGGATGGGACTGAGGTGGTCATGCTGTTACTTCATGAGCGAGATCAGGCAGTGGCTTTTCTGCACATGTTGGAGTCTGGAGAAGCTGCGACATGGAGGCCATAGAGAAGGTAACTGCAGGATTGAAAGCAAGATGGGATGAAGATCTATATGAAGTCTTCAACAGGGGTGAGATCCATACATTCACATACAAAGTCAGAATTGGGAAGGAGAGGAGAATGGAGGTTGATGGTGAAGGTTAGCAGCAAGATTATGGGCAAAAGGCCTTCATCTGACTCTTAAATCAACAAGGTATGTTCAGGAGATGAATTTGTGCTTTTACCTAAGAGAAGCATTTCAAATAAATGTCTTGGAGGAAACTGGAGCAGAAGCCACAAATTACGTGTAATTAAGGAAGACTGGAGGGAAGGATGCAGCATTAAAGTTATTGGATAACATGTTCATTTGAGTGTGGCTGAAAAACTATAGCAAAGGATAAAAATGGGAGCGATAAGATCATAATGGAGAGGGAGAAAGTAGATGGAAGACAGCATATGGCCAATAACTGAGCCCTGTTAAGTTCTATATAGGAGGGTTCTGGATGCAGAAGAGAAACCACTACTAGTGACGAACAGCAGTTGGGTAAACAAGGGAACTGGAGATGCCTACACATCTATGGAGGTAGCGTAACAGGAAAGAATGGTCCAAAGTCTGCATTGAAGTCAAAGGTGAAGAGGAAAAAAGAAGTAGCTATCATGAGAAAGGAGACAGTCATTGAACTAATCAAGGGAAAATACATTCTGTGCTATATCCAGAGTCGCACGTCAGACTGCCGGACTTCAAGAATATGGTTCTCTGAGAGGTGACTGAGAAAATAGCCTTTTCTCCAAGCACTTTGAGAAAGGAAAGGTTGGAGGTTAGGAGAAGCTTTAATTAGAGTGAACAACAGTAGATTTGGGTAAGGAAAAGGAACTGCTGACAATGATAATTATGTGAGAAGGCAGAAACAAAAGATGGGAGAGGAAAAGAGGGGCTTGAGAGGAGAGAATTTGCATTACACTAGGGTCTTTCATTATCTGATGACACAGCACTGAGCAATATGGTGTTCTAGTCTGCAAATACCATTATAATGTAATGGAAAGAAACTGCACCTTTTTCTAAACCTTTGGGCTTGTCTATGCATGGAGTTATCCCCGATTAACTGCATGTATGGGAAGTCTGATTCCAGAATAAGTTTCCACACCTAGAATCAGGAATAACTCCATGTATAGACAAGCCCTTAAAGATAGATAAGTAGCATTCTGTATTACTAGCTTTACTGTATATGGTGTGTTGTATGACATAATTCAAGTATCCCATCTCCTAGAACTGGAAGGGACCTTGAAAGGTCATCGAGTCCAGCCCCCTGCCTTCACTAGCAGGAACAAGTACTGATTTTGCCCCAGATCCCCAAGTGGCCCCCTCAAGGATTGAACTCACAACCCTGGGTTTAGCAGGCCAATGCTCAAACCACTGAGCAGGGGGTAGCCGTGTTAGTCTGTATCTACAAAAACAACAAGGAGTCTGGTGGCACCTTAAAGACTAACAGATTTATTTGGGCATAAGCTTTCATGGGTAAAAAAACCTCACTTCAAATGCAAACAGATGGACATCATACCAAATGGACTGAAGATAAAAAATCCATTGCAGTCAACATACTACACTGACTGAGTGTGTGGCACAGTCTCTCACTATAAAGAAACTGAGGAACCACCTGATGAGCATCCTGTACAGCAGACAGGAGAAGATCAAGAATGAGCTCTCAACTGGAGACTCTCATACAATACCAACCTTCCACACAAACTTCCACGTGGCTGGACTTTACAAAAATGAGACAAGCCATTTACAATGTACACTTCACTTCTCTACAGAGGAAAAAGGACAGTAAGCTATCTAAACTCCTACCTGCCACAGGGGGCTACAACGGTGGTACCCTCAACTCATCTAACAACATTGTCAATCTTTCCAACCACACACTTAGCCCAGCAGAAGAGTCTGTCCTATGTCGGGGACTCTCTTTCTGTCCCACCATCCCCACAAACACGATACAGTTCTGCGGTGATCTGGAAACCTACTTTCGTCGTCTCCGACTCAAGGAATATTTTCAACGCACCTCTGAACAGTGCACTGACCCACAGGAACCCTCCTACCAACACTACAAGAGGAAGAACTCTGCGTGGACTCCTTCTGACGGTCGAAATGACAGACTGGACCTCTACATAGAGTGCTTCCGCAGACGTGCACAGGCTGAAATTTTGGACAAACAACATCACTTGTCCCATAACCTCAGCCGTACAGAACGCAATGCCATCCACAGCCTCAGAAACAAGTCTGACATTATCATCAAAGGGGCTGACAAAGGAGGTGCTGTAGTCATAATGAACAGGTCGGATTATGAACAGGAGGCTGCCAGGCAACTCTCCAAGACCACGTTCTACAGGCCACTATCCTCTGATCCCACTGAGGAATACCAAAAGAAACTACACCATCTGCTCAAGAAATTCCCAGCAACAGTACGGGAACAAATCTACATGGACACCCCCCCCCCCCCAGAACCCTGACCAGGGGTATTCTATCTGCCACCCAAGATCCATAAACCCAGAAACCCTGGACGCCCCATCATCTCAGGCATTGGCACTCTTACAGCAGGATTATCTGGCTATTTGGACTCTCTCCTCAGACCCTATGCTACCAGCACTCCCAGCTATCTTAGAGACACCACCGTCTTCCTGAGGAAACTACAATGCATTGGTGTTCTTCCTGAAAACACCATCCCGGCCACCATGGATGTAGAAGCACTTTACACCAATATTCCACATGAGGATGGAGTACAAGCTGTCAGGAACAGAATCCCTGATGAGGCCACAGCACGCCTGGTGGCTGAGCTTTGTGACTTTGTCCTCACCCACAACCACTTCAGATTTGGGGACAACTTATACCTTCAAGTCAGTGGCACTGCTATGGGTACCCGCATGGCCCCACAGTATGCTAACATTTTTATGGCTGACTTAGAACAACGCTTCCTCAGCTCTCGTCCCCTAGTGCCCCTCCTCTACTTGCACTACATTGATGACATCTTCATCATATGGACCCACGGAAAGGAGGCCCTTGAAGAATTCCACCTGGACTTCAACAATTTCCACTCCACCATCAACCTCAGCCTGGACCAGTCCAGACAAGAGATCCATTTCCTGGAAACTACAGTGCAAATAAGTGATGGTCACATAAACACCACCCTATACCAGAAACCTACTGACCGCTATACGTACCTACATGGCTCCAGCTTCCATCCAAGACACATCACACGATCCATTGTCTATAGCCAAGCCCTAATATACAACCGAATTTGCTCCAACCCCTCAGACAGAGACAAACACCTACAAGATCTTTATCAAGCATTCTTAAAACTACAATACCCACCTGGGGAAGTGAGGAAACAGATTGACAGAGCAAGACGGGTACCCAGAAATCACCTACTACAGGACAGGCCCAACAAAGACAATAACAGAACACCACTGACCATCACGTACAGCCCCCAGCTAAAACCTCTCCAGCGCATTATCCACGATCTATAACCTATCCTGGAAAATGATCCCTCACTCTCACAGACCTTGGGAGACAGGCCAGTCCTCGTTTACAGACAACCCCCCAACCTGAAGCAAATACTCAACAGCAACTATACACCACACCACAGAAACACCAACCCAGGAACCAATCCCTGTAGCAAACCTCGTTGCCCACTCTGTCCCCATATCTACTCTGGTGACACCATCAGAGGACCCAACCGTATCAGCCACACCATCAAGGGCTAATTCACCTGCACATCTACTAATGTTATATATGCCATTATGTGCCAGCAATGCCCCTCTGCCATGTATATTGGCCAAACCGGACAGTCCCTCCGCAAAAAAATAAATGGACACAAATCGGACATCAGGAATGGTAACATACAAAAGTCAGTAAGTGAACACTTCAATCTCCCTGGTCATTCTATTACAGATTTAAAAGTCACTATCATTGAACAAAAAAACTTCAGAAACAGACTTCAAAGAGAAACAGCAGAACTAAAATTCATTTGCAAATTTAACACCATTAATCTGGGCTTGAATAGGGACTGGGAGTGGCTGGCTCATTACAGAAGCAGCTTTTCCTCTCCTGGAATTGACACCTCCTCATCTATTATTGGGAGTGGACTATATTCACCCTGATTGAATTGGCCCTGTCAACACTGGTTCTCCACTTGCGAAGTAACTCCCTTCTCTCCATGTGTCAGTATATAATGCCTGCATCTGTAACTTTCACTCTATGCATCTGAAGAAGTGAGGCTTTACCCACGAAAGCTTATGCCCAAATAAATCTCTTAACCTTTAAGGTGCCACCAGACTCCTTGTTGTTTTTGTATGACATAATTGAGGACCCTGTTGTAATGCATATGTAGACTAGGACAAAACTAAGGTTGCTCTGAGGACCCTTAATTCTGCATTTTCTGATTTGTGTGCAATTAAAATACCTAAAGTTGCATTGACATAGGTGGTTGTTATATTTTGGGGGTGTACATTGCATTTAATAGAACTTTACTTGCCCTTCAAATATCTAACTGCATTGAATGAACTGAAGGTAATATTCTGTCTCTGGAGCCTGAGTGTGAGAGTAGCAGACAGTGATTTCTTAAAGACGGATTGCTGCTTGTATTTTGCTTTTCCCTTTTTTATTTATTTATTTATTCTAGACTTTAGAGTTAGTCAGTTCCCCGGGCAGCTAGTGACTGAAATGGTTCTGCTTAAAAAAGTAGCACTCTCTAGGGAAAGCCCCATTTGTTTTATAATTTCTCCATTTCACCTTTCTGTCTCCCTCAGGACTCAGATTTCATGAGTGTGACAGGCCTGCTGACGGGGAGTGTGAAGCGTTTCTCCACCATGACACGCTCGGGAAGGGATAATCGCAAACTGCTTTGTTACATTGCTGCTGGACTGGTGGTTGTCTTTTTCATCCTCTATTATCTGGTCTCAAAAGCACGGACTTGAGTGGGGTCCTCATGCTGGAATTTTTATGGAAAGAAAAACTTTGGTCATGATAAACAGAGACTTGCTCAAGGTTATCCTCAATCTACCCTTTCAAGAATAGTTGGGATATTCCTGGAGGACCAGATAACCTCTCTGGACTCCAGGTTACTGTCACTTTTCTAATCAGTCTTGGAGAGATTCATCAATTATTTTCATAAAATGAATATAGTTCATTTTGATCTTTTTAAATGTATGTATACCACAACTTGATCTCCTAGTTGACACTTAGCCTTCGTTTATTGTCCATGACCTTTAGCCTTCATCTATTGCCTGGCTCATAACCATGTCGTGTCCACCTTAATGACGTGCCATGTTGTTAATGTGAAAGTGTCCGACTCAACCCATAGTAGCAATGTGCCTGTGCTCCATTCATAAACCTCCTGCATGGTTTAGTCTGAATATGGGACTGGGAGGCAGGAGCTGTTGAGTTCTAATCCAGCTCTGTCATTGGCTTGCTCTGTGGTCTTGGGAAGTCAGTTAATCTCATTTTATGTTTTGAAATACATTAATACCAACAGCATGTCACTAGGGTAGAATTGTTGTATAACACTCTAAAGAACTGAATTGTGTGTGGTAGGTACTGAGTTGAATAGTTACTACTTGTTACAAAAATCCATCAGCCATTCATGGTATCAGAGCAGGATTTTACAACCATGATAGCTTGGTTCTACCTGCTTGCTTGTCTTATAGCCGAGGATGGGGAAAGGCAGTAAAGAGATGGCTGGTGGCAGTAGCACAAATATCATGGCTCTTGTAACACATACACACGTGCTCAGTTGCAACTGTAGAAGACATGCGAGAGTTGAAAAACTGAAGAGGAAAAATATTACTTTACAAAAGGCTTGGAAACTATTGTTTAAATAATCTAGAAGGGGAAGTTATTTGTACAGTTGGTACTAGCATTCCCATAATACATTTCCACTCCATAGATAAAAATGGAGTTTAGATCTGTCATCTTAAGTGGTCTGATCAGAGGGATGATTTAAAATAGGAGGTAACCTTAGAATTCCCAATTCTTTGTCCCCTCCACAGTACATCACCTGGTAGGTACGCTGCATGTCACTGGGTGACTGTCTGGAGTACATACCTGAGCATGTATTGTCTATTGTTTGTGAAGCCATCACTCCAGAGCTTTCAGCACTTTGAGATACAGTATGTACCCTGTTCTGTGATGATTCTACATAATTCTGTGCATTAGAATGCTGTGTGAATGAAGGATGTTAATGATCTTTCAGCACTACATCTTTATTCTGTACTGTATGTTGGTTAAGAATGCTCATTCCAAACCACCCTTCTCTCCCTTTCATTGACCTTGTTGCGTCCCCTCTCATTCCAACCCATGTATGTTCTCCCATCTGAATTATTTATATCTGCCTCCAGTTATAATAAACCATTCTAAAAATACTGCTATTGTTTAAAAACAATACCCCAAACTCTACACATTATTTTAAAAGGCTCTTATGGTACAAAACGACTCTACCATAATTGTTTTCTAGTGTATATTAATTGTTCCAAGGGCTTCTCTGGATTCTCCTGTAAGATTGCTTTGCTTGATGATTGGCTATCTCTTATTCCTTTTGATGTAGCCACCTCTCTAGGACCAAAGAACATATCCTCTATACAGTTATTCTCCCCAAACAAACTCATATTCCCTAATCCCTATATATATTGTCTGACCCTGACAAATGACACTCTGAGACAGTGAAGAATTCCTCTCTTACAAGCCACAGAACATTGATCCTTCTGCAGATTTAGATCCAGTTTTCTTAATCTGCTTCTTACCTTGAATATTGATTTTCTAATGTACTAGTTGATGTACTGTAACTTGTGTCCTTATCCTGTTCCAAAGGTAGAATGTGCAATAGGGATGGAGAGAGAAGGATGCAGTGATGATCCACTCTGGCTCTTGGCTCAGTTGACTCAGTCCTGTTTGATTCTTGTCTTTGGTAAGACTTGGCTGTTCTAAGCTCATTTTACACGCTTAAAAAATTTGGGTGGCTCACTTGACTATTCCGTCTGCTTCCCTCAAGCAAATCTTTCCTAACCAAAAAACTCCAAAGCACTAATTCTTGCCAGAGCAATGATTTCTTTATTTTGCTTTTTATGGTGTGAATAAACTTGTACTGTCTTAAGATGCTGCACCAGTAATGTTATATGTATGTTCTTATCATGGTCCAAACCTGTGTTATACTAGCCAGTTTCCAAACATGTACATGATTAACTTTTTATAGAACCTATTGCCTTGGAACCTGCATTGATGCACCAACATTAAATACATCAGTAATACAATACGCACTACACTGGGCAGTGGAGATTACATCGAAGCTCTAAGATGCATTAGACCAGAAGGTGTGACAAGATAGCACCCTATGGGATCTGCATGTATCTATGAAGAAGAAGAGAAATTGTCCCCCACTGACTTCTGTGATGAAGAGGAAAAATGACCACTCAAGTATAAATCTCCCATCTTGCTCAGAGTCAATAATAGAGCTGGTCAGGAACTTTTTAAACAATTTTTGTTGTTGGAAAATGCTCATTTGTCAAAACCAAAACTTCCCCTGGGTTTCAACGGATTGTTTGACACTTTTGTCCCAATTTTTTTCGTTTTTGGAATGAAGTACTTTGATTTTTTTATTCAAAATGACTTCTTGTTTTGAAATTTTAGTTTAAAAATATTTTTAAACATTGTCCTCTGGAGTCCAACAGTTCGCTTCCCCATCACCACCTTCACACTAACCTTGCCTTGAAAGGCTAAGTAAAACTTTGAGAGAACAAAATAAATAGGGCAAGGGACTGTTGGGGTTCCCAGCTTGGTTAAGTGGGGCAGACAATTTGTCTTTCCCAATAATTGTGTTAACCTTCTTTGAGTGCCACAGCTGAGCCCAGGCACTGCTCGTAGCAAGGGATGGTGCAGAGTTGCACCATTTCTGCGTGGAGCTTGGGGAGGAAGCCTCACAGAGACAGGATTTTCCCCTATAATTCAGGAGGAGAATCTACTTCTATACCACTTCAACAGGAGCAACTTCCCACCCCTGCTGTGTCAGGCCTGCTCCAAGTGGTGATGTGTAGCTGCAGGGTGTCCATAGGTCGTCCACCTCCTCTTTAGGGCAGTATGCTTCTCTGGAATAGTTCCTATGCTTCCTGAGTGCAGCCTGCAGTTATGGTTGGCCTGCATGTGGACCTTGCAAGGCGCTGCATGTTCACAGCCATCCGGCATACAGCAGCTGAGAGAGCAAGAACAGCGCTTCTCCTAGGTTAAGGGAATGTTGTTTGGCAATCTAGGCTTACTTTGTTTTAAAAAATTCTAATGAAACTTTGTTCTTAAATTTAATGAAATTTTTTTTTTAATTTAGGATTTTAACATTTTCTAGCAATTCTAAAATCGCAATATTTTGCTAAGGCTTGAGAAGCAGAAGTGGTTCTAATCATCTGCTCCCCATCCCCATTATCCAAGATTAGTGAAGAGGAAAATGTAAACTAGGAATGAGTGATGAAAAGCCCATTTAATTTTTTAAAGTTTTGTTTTAATAAGCTAAAGATGTAACACATGTAAAAACTTGTTTTAACCACACAGTATCCCTTTAAACTTTAGTCTGTAACTCCATCTAAAGGTAGATTGAAGTATTCAGCTACTTTGACATGATAAATACTGACTCCCTGATTTATTTTCTTTACATGGTGATACTACAATAGAACACAATAAAAGGGATAAATGACACATACAGTGAGGGTCATCACAGGAGTAAACAAACAACAAAATAGCTCAATAGTACAAAATTGAGTGACTCTTTATGTATACAGTTGTGAATTCCCAGTTTCTGGAACACAGGATCCAGATGCTGCAATGCACTAGTGCCAGGGTTCAGACTCTCAGCAGGTGGATACAACAAGATCCACACGCCAGTGTAATACTGCTAGCTTCAGCATGTCCTCTTCATTAAGGGGGGATATGGAAAATTTCTTCATAGCCAGAGGCAAGTTAAATTATTGCAAGTGATCATTTTCTGAATATTCGTCATCCTTTAGTGCTAGAACTTGTAGAAACTTATTACTTGTTTGAAGATAGATGATTGTTAATTATAAGAACTTGTATAAAAACTGGCAGCTTTAAAACATAAAGCAACATGATATAGAAAAATAAATGTAGTTTCTGTAAGGCGGCTTGCGTGAAGGTCAATAGACATCCACTATCAAAGGCATTGTATACTCAGAGTGTCGGATTCCAAAGGTAACAACTGGGGCACAAGGCTTGGTCAGTGTTATCTGGAGATGGAAAAGTAAATACAACACATCAGGATATTCACCATTAACTAGCATCAGGTTTGTTAGTTTCTACTTTCTATGCTACATGACCTCCCCAATCAAGTACAAGATCTGGACACTCCAGGTCACCTATTGTCTCACACACACACACCCCTTTTACTAGATTCCTATCAGTGAAAAGAAAGTTTGTAACTGAAGGGGCAGGTTGGTGCACAGACTGTCTTGATCATACAGCCAGATTAGAATGGTTGAAGAGCAATCAGCTTCTCTGAACTCCGGGTTAGATGTTACAACATTTCCTAATGAGAGGAGGGGTGTCTGGTGGTGTTTGACCTTTGATGTTGGCAGTCTGAAAGTGCAGCTTCTTCCCTTAGATAAGTAGCCTTGTTCCTTCTGTATGCACCACACCCTGCATCAGTTTCTTTATGAAATAGATTTCTCATAAATGTTAATAGTTTGTGAGGTTTACTTACCCAGATACTCCTATAGATCCCACCTTGTCCACTTTATGCCTCTCTCCTTTTATTGTTGCTAGAATGCATTTAACTGTACCCATTAAGTTGATATTTTTATTCCAACACTCTCTAATCAGTTGTTTCTATAATAACTTTTGACATTACTGCCATTTGGGTTAAGAGTTCCTGTGCTTTTTTCTTAGACCAGAGATGAGTATTTTAGGAATATTGGTGTAAAATCTATTCAATATCTCTTATTTCAATGGTCCCTTTTAAAACAGTTTTGTTTTTTATTTAATACCCCCTTCCCTCTCCCCCCCCCCCCCCCCCCCCACACACACACACACACACACACACACAATTAGTATTAGGGATGAGCTGTGAAGTTGTAGGCTGCATTGGTACTTGCCCAAATTTCAAAATACTTCCAATCCTATATTCCATCTTGAGCAGGCTTCTAACTGAAATATTTTTAATTATTCTTAATTATGTCCCCTTGTACATATAACTTGCATTATTGAAAGAAAGGGATGTGTGTGTGTGTTATGATGACACAGCACAGGGCAGAGTGATATAGTAATTGCCAAGTGCGTCTTTCAGGTGAAACTTAAACTAGGGCTTTTCTCTGTGTGGTTATTAAAAATCCCACTGGCACTTTATGAAACAGTTTGCAATTTGCAGTATCTTGGCCACGTTTCCAACTGGGATAATTCTGCCTTCCTCCTTGCAGTTTCAATAGGGTACAGTATCTCTGACTTACTTTTCTAAACTCTGCATTGATACAATATTATATGCTGTAAAAATAGTTGCCACATTTCATCATTAGGAGACAGCAGTGGCAGATTAAAATGATCCCCAAACTAGTTTGTAAATTTCTAAAGCTGCCACTTTAAGATACTTCAGGCACTTCTATATATAAGCAAATGTGATATATATTTGTAAAAAATCAATACAGGTGAAAAGCTGCACTAATTTTGATGCTGTTCTTCAAATATGTTTGTGTAAATTTGTGCATTTGTTTAAGTAAATAAAATCTATTTATTCAAGTCTGAATATTGGTTACATTACAGCAGACTTTTCAGAAGCCTTCTCAATCCATCACTAGCTTCGAACACTCAGCAGCTGTCCTCTCACTGATCTGCCACATACCGTTCCTCCATCTCCTTCCCAGTCGTCCCCTATTATGAGGACCTCCCACCGTTCCTTCCAGGATAACTTTATCAAGATTATTTCCATCTCTGTGCCTGATGTGACCATAGGACATAAATTTACACCTGTTGATTTCCAGCAACATGGTCTTCTTCTCTGTAATAATGCTGCTAATTTAAGCATTTGTCATATTTTCCATCCAGGAGATATGCAGGAATCTTTGCCAACATCAAATCTCAAAGGCTTCAGTTTTCATCTACTTGCCAACATTCATTACCCGTAATTCACATCTATAGGTCGCTCTTGAGAAAATTAAGCTTTTCACCAATCAAACTTTCATACATTTTGAGATGTCATGCTTTTTCTAAATTTTAGTGAGGGAGACCATCTACAATTTAACTATTAATCATGATGTCCACTTTCATCCTGTTTTTGTTAATCGTGTCAACATACATGCACTTAATTTTTACAGTATTCAGGGATAGTCTATGTTCCTCACTAACTTTTTACAGATTCCAGCATTCATTACATTCCACCAGTGGTTGTAGCAACAGGTATTGTCATTGGCATATCTAAGGTCAGTTAAGAGGGGGTCCACCAATGGAAATCCCAGTTCCTTCCACTTTATCAAAATCTTCCAGGTTTGTTTCATTCTGCATACCTCTTGAAAAAGTTTGGGACAGAATACACCCTTGTCTCGCGCACAGCTCAGTGGAAAACCACTAGCTATTGCCTGCAGCAGTGTCGTCTGTTGTTGAAGGTAGAGACTTGCAAATCTGCCATTATCCTCCAAAGATGATCAAGTTTGGACAGTATTGAACACTTTTGAGTAGTCCATGAAACACATGATCAATGGTTGGTTGTACTCCCTGCATTTTTCAATTATGTGACTGACTGACGTTCACAGTTTGATCACGTGTGTCTTGTTCCTCTCTGAAAACAAGTTGTGGTGGTGGTGGTAGTTCTGCTTCTGTCATTTGCTTCATGCGATTGTGGATTAGGTGGGGCAAATCTTTGGTCAATTGTGATATCAGGCTGAGGATACAATTGTTATTCTCTGTTATGTCCCCTTTCTTTGGTAATGGCAGACAGACTCCCTTTCATCTAGTTGTCTGGCCAATTTCTAGGCGTCCATACGTGGTTGGAAATTTTCCACACGAGTCACTTTAAACAGTTCTGCTGGTACTTTACCTTCCCATGGTGTTTTCCCTGGCTTCATTTTCATAATAGTACACACCACTTCCTCTTGTGGGATTGATGGCTCTGGCTCTGTACTCTCTCCTTTGTTGCCCTATATTCTGAGTGGCTCTAATGAACCATAAAGATTGGCAAAGTAATCTCTCCTTCAGAATTTGATATCACTTTCAGTGAGGATTCTGCCATCATGATCTTTTGTTATGTTCAATTGCAGGGAAAACTTTTTGGTAAGAAGTCTAATCTCTGTGAACAAATTTTTTGTATTATATTACTCTCTCTGTGATTCGCAAGTTCCATGCATTTTGCCCTGATGTATTCACTGTTGTCTCATCTAATCTGCCTTTGGATCTGTTTAGTTCCTTTTACTCTCTCTTTCATTCTTAAGTCTCTAAGACATTCTTTTTCATTCTGCATTATTGTTCCACTTGCTCAAGCTATTTCTCAGTCATCTGTGGTACACTGCGACACTTACTTTTCAGAATGTATAATTTGGCAGCTTTGAGCATGATAGTTTTCATGTTATTCCAAAGTTTATTCAGGTTGTTCTCTTCTACCTGTGACAATCCCTCAAACCCATTTTGGACAGAAGTCATGTAGTTTTTGGTGATTCTGAACCGATCCAAATGTAGCGGACCTGCTGAACATCTGATCTCTTTCAGTTTATGTTTGAGGCTAACGGTTGGTGGTCTCCCAAGTGCAGACTGGGAGTCAGTCTGTATCCATTGGATGCTCTATCTCCAACATTGCTGTATCATTACATAGACAATTTGGTTCTTTGACATACTTTCAGGTGACTTCTATGTGTTTAAATATGTACGGTGATGGGTGAAGATGGTGTTTGTAAAGACCAGGTGATGAGAGCAGCAGAATTCAACTAAACGTCTTCCTTTCTCATTTTGTAAACAAAAAACATTGTTTCAGTAAGCTTCATGAGAGCTTACACTTCCAACTTCACCGTTCATAGAACCCTTCCCTGGGCACTGCACTTTGGCATGGTGGGAAGGCTTGCATATTCCAATGAGCTTGATAACTATGCCAGCAGGAGCTTTATCTCCTGACAGAGCCACCCAAGCTGGACAAGTCAAAGGGTAGGGACCAGACAAAAAGTAGTCCAACTGGCTGGTGCTGGGTGCAGAGTGGCATTCAAGTAACTTGGCACATTTCATGCCAGTGTTTTGGCTGGATGAGTGCCTGGGGAGGGTAATGGAACCCTATTGGAGGAAGTGCCATCGGAAGGTGGAAAAGTTCAATCAAGTATTTAATCAACAGCAGCTAAAAACTAGAGGGGAGTCCATAGGAAACCACCTTCTGTACTTCCATGCTAGAACAAAGGCGAAACATTAATCTCCATGTGGTGCTGGATGGCAAGACCCCGAGGTTAGAAAGCACAACAAACTATACTGGGGGAGGAGGTTCTGGCCATTAAGAGTACCAGTTGCAGCTATGATGATTCTGTACCAAATCCTTCAGGATAAACCTGATGTTTGCACCAAGGAAGAGTGACTTGAACCTTTGTAAATGAACGATCAGAGTAGACACATGGAATGTGAAGAGTATGGGTGAAGGGAATCTTTCCATGTTGACCAAAGAATTGGAAAGATATAAGAAATATGTGGAATCTCAGAGCTGTGATGGGGAATGGTTGTGGCCGTTTCATTACAGGGGACACTGAGCAGTGTACTACTCAGGATCTGAGAAAATGGGGTCGCAGTTATCCAAGGAGACATCAAAGTGTGTGCTTGGATAGAATTCAATCAGCAATAGAATCATTATGGTTTGTCTTTGAGTCCACATATCAATCATACAAGTTTATGCTCGTACAACAGCAGCTGACAGTGAAATGATTGAGTTCTATTTGTTTAAACCTTTTTCTTTAATCCCAGATGCACAAATATAATATTTTGTATTTTTGTACATGTGCTTTTGTATATGTGCTCATGTAAGCTCAGATATCTGATGAATACATACCCAAACAGATGGAATGAAAGATCCTGCTGGAATTGATATGCACAAGGATTTCTCAAAGAAACCTGTCCAGTTTCTTGACTCTCTACAATTAATCTGTCTCAATAATGCATTAATATTTTGGGATGTGTTTTTTTAAAATTTAACTTTGACTTGTTCCAACATGGGCTCTTCGGGGCAGTAATTAAAACATTAATTGTAGCTCTTCCATGCAGATTGATGTCCCTTCTTACCAATACTCATCTTAATGCATTGGTATATTGAAGGATCTTGTCCTTGCTATATGAATCTGGATTTTTATATGCTGAACTCTGCTGGAAAAAGTTTTCATGATAGCTCTAAATCAAGACTTGTCAATTCAAGGAGTTTAAATACAAACCAGCCCTGTTGCCTATGTCTGTTTTGTCCTCTGACTCAAGTAAATTACCCTCTAGATTTCTCTGCCTTACCTTTCCGGGATAATAGTCTCCTGGTCCAGGATGTCTAACAGTTCCTGCAGGCTTAGTCCGGGAGCTCATGCTGTACTTGGGGGCTCTCTTTTTGTACACCTCAACGTCTGTCTTTTTATATGCAGCTGGACCCGGGGTCTGTAAGAGAGTCAATGGAATCATCCATTGAAAATGGCTACATTCAATATCCCCAATTTGAGAGGAGCAAAGGTTTATCTGTAACAATTAATTAATTCTAACAATTTTTTTATTTTATTTTGTTTTTGTTTTTTTGCAGAAGGGCAAGTTTCCCCTCTCAACAGTGTCATGTCCTTTAGAAGTTTACATTAGATGTCTGAAATCTTATTAGCCTGAGCCACTTCACTTTTGACAGACTGCAAGGGGACAATGGCTCAAACTGAAATGAAAGTGCCATTGTTCTGTCTCTGCAAACGTTAGGCACCTGTGACCTTCATTGGCTTTTATATATGGTTTATAGTAAAAGATTTGTTTAAAAGCCCAGTGTTTTCAGTAGGTTTTAGATAATTAGCAAGAATCTGTACATGATCATTTTTCATCTAATACAAAAATAATCAGTTTGTAAATATGTAACATTCCATGGTATTCAGCTACACAGTCTTATTTCACTTAGTATGATGTTATCATAGGCATGAAATCTGATGATTAGTTTGGAAGGTGGCACTAGGAATGTTGCTACAGCCTTCTACCTAGGGGGATCATTATTTCCAGAAAATAAGCTTGAGCAAGATGTCAATTTTATTTTCCCACACCCCTCATTGTAAAACACAATGCTAATCATTTAAAAAAAAATCATGTTCCAACTCTTACCACACAGCAGCATCTTAGACGTAACAATTATTTGCCTTTGTAAGAAAGCTGTGGTCCTTCAGATGCTGCTGTGTTTACTGCGGGCAATTGTTGACATTTTAATGACTATTACTGGGTATTTTAGAAAGACTTTTTACACATAGGTTTCAGAGTAGCAGCCGTGTTAGTCTGTATCCGCAAAAAGAAGAACAGGAGTACTTGTGGCACCTTAGAGACTAACAAATTTATTAGAGCATAAGCATAAGCTTTCGTGGACTACAGCCCACTTCTTCGGATGCATATAGAATGGACTGTAGTCCACGAAAGCTTATGCTTTAATAAATTTGTTAGTCTCTAAGGTGCCACAAGTACTCCTGTTCTTCTTTTTACACATAGTTATTATCTGGGGACATGGATCACTGTAGGTATTTCAGTAAGAAAAATTCTTTGGAGATGGCAGAGAAATTTGAGTTTGAAATGTTGCTACTGCAGATGCACAATAAGATGTCAAAATACTCAGTAACTATAACATTGGAGCAAAAGATTTTTCCTCTAGAACATAAAAAATATATTGCAATATGTGTCCTGATGTGAAACTTCATATCTGAACTTCTCTTACTTAACACATTTCTTGTCCTCATCCCAGTTCCAACTCCTTTTCCGGATGGAGTTCAGGCAACATGGTGCTTAGGCATAGCACAAGAACTAGGCCTGATCTGAAAACTGTGGTAGTCATTGGAAAGATTCCCATTGATTTTGATGGGTTTTGGATGAAGCCCTTAGACAGGTATTTGCTGCAAATACAGTTAGAGCCCTGACTTGCCAATGATTCAGTTGCTAAGAACAGCCATGTTTGCTGCCAGTCTTCAGCTGCAGCACTTGTATCTGTTCATGCTGCAGAACACTTGTATCTCTTCAAGTACTAGGAAAGAACCCACCAATGCTTAAAGGCCTTCAGTCTTGGAGGCAGTGACTGACCACTGGTTGTCAATGAGAGCAGCTGGAAAGGAAATGGAAAAGCAGCTTACCTTATGGAGATCTTCATCAAAGCGACCAAGCTTACTCTTCCATTTCATGGAATAACAAGGGCTAGCAGTTTTGTCCACTGTGTTGGGTCCCATCACCCGAGGGATAGTGTATGCGCCAGGACCTGGAGGGGGGAACCATGATAGTTATGTACAGTGTGAATCCTCAGGGATTAGAGGGAGCATCATATGGGAGAGAGGCTTTCAACAGAGGCTGGAGAGAAGGAGGGATATTTCTTTTTCACATTCCCTGGCCCTTTTCTGTACTGGAATAAGGGTAGGCATCTGGAGTCTGAACTGCTGGTGCTCGTGGGTGGTGAGGCTGGCATGCTGAATGAAACAAACAGAAAAGAACGGTTACTTACTTTACACTAACTGCAGTTCTTCAAGATGTGTCATCATCAACTACTGTGTCTTGCCTGAATTTTCTCAGAGCCCTCAGTATCTTAGGAATTGGCAGAAAGGTATATGTTCATCCCAGTGTCCAGGAGCCTAATGCCTGATGTTTTGTTGCTCTGGTCTGTAGCAAACACATCTATTTCTGGGAATTGCCACATGTGAAAGATGTTCTGCAGAACTGAGTCTTTGATAGACCACTCCTGGTTGTTTGAGAACTACCTGCTAAGTCAATCTACTACGATGTTTTGAGGGCCAGGAAGGCGCAGTGCCACTGGTGTGATTTGATCTGGAATGCACCCAACTCCACAGTGGAGACAGTCTTGCTCCCCTGTCTGTTGACATAATAGCTGTGGGGTTGTCTGTCAGCACTTGGATCACAGATTCCTAGAGTAGCGATAGGTGTACTTTGCATGAAGGCAGATAGCGCTGAGCTCTAGGATGTTTATGTGAAGATGAGCTTCCTGGGGACATCATGGGCCCTTAGTCTGAGGGTGATTTAGACGAGTCCTCCATCCACAAGTGAAGGTTTTTATCGCTAATGTCTTGGTAGGTAGATGTGCAGAACAGAGTATCCCCTTGCATACCTGGATTGGGTCTTATCAGTAGTTGAATGGGGAGAGGACTTTTTGTGGGAGCATGTGGTGTCTATTGAATAGATACTCTTTCATGGAGCACAAGTGAAGTCTGGCACTGAGTCATTTATCCTACCCCATGTGGCTGGTAGCACGCAGGCTGATATGAGTATAGGTACTAGGGAAGGTGGCACCAGGAACAATTTTCCCTATGAACATTAGGTCATTTCCTGCTGTTCCTTACACATACTTCCTTAGAGTTTCTTCGTGGCTCCGGTGGCATTTCCAAAGCAGTGGAAGGAGTGTGCATAGGAGAGGAGTCCCTGTTATGCCCTGATGGGGATGAAGTAAAGGAGTACATTTCTTCCAAGGGAGGGGCTGTACTGTCAGGAACATCCTGGCTCTGTTGTGCTCTCCTGTGCTGGATAGGAAGTCAGGTCGGTACTGGAGCTGTCTCCTTTACCTGCTGTACTGATGTGTCAGTAGCTGGGTGAATCCTCAGCCACTCAAGGAGAGGAGATTGTACCGAGCCAGAGATAAATCATATAAGTACTATATATGCCTTGAGTACCAGCACACTAGGGACCTGTGCTGGGCACTGAGGAACATGGTTTCAAGGTTGCTTGTACAGAAGCACTGGTTGCTGAAGGATCATTACAAAGAGAGATACTGTCTGCAGGTTTAATGGCTAATATTGGTGCTCTTTTAACAGTCAGTACAGGCGTGCCTAAAAACCAGAACCTGACTGAAATCAGAACTTTTTGGTGTGTTGCCTGTGGGCAACAAAACAAACACGATGCTGCAGAGAAGCAGATGGACACAGTGGGGGTTCATTCTCACTGCCACAGATAAGAAGGAAATGAGAGACTCTTGGACCTGGTTCACCACTTATGATTTATGCCCTTGGGTTAGGGGCACAAGGGAACTGAGGGTGCATGTGCGGCTCCAGCAAACACTGCAGGGCAAAATAATCTGAGATCGTACACATAGGATGCATGTGCACCAAGAGTAGAATCCATGTGAACAATCACTCAAAGAACAATGGAATTAAAAAGCCGCCTGCTCCATCCAAGGATACAGCTTGAAGTTTAGAACCCAGGCTGAGTTTGTGGGGCTAGTAGTTTTAAAAAAAAAAATCACATCTATTAATTGTGGGCTGATCTAATTTACACTGGAGTCCCTGGGACACTATAGTGGCTTTTGAGAGTAGAGCGGCACTTTTAAAGCTGCCCCCAATAACTATTCTGGGTATAAGAGGATGTACTTCACATAACATTGAAAAATAATAAACATTATACAATTTAAAGAGAAGTTATTACAAATTTTATGTAATCATTACAAATTGTTCTACCATAAATCTCAGGTCCCATCTACACAACAATCCCAACTATATTGGGGCAACAAATGACAAACCTGCTGTGGCTTAATGGGGCTGTAATGCGGTTTGGTTTTTGCCTCTGTGAACAGGACTTACTTGGATCTTTTCAAGGTTGTAACGTAGTTCATATAATACGATCATAATGTTTTGCTGTTGTACAGATCATTTTCCTGGCTTTGTCCATGCCACCTCTCTCTTTTCATCTGTCCTCTTTCTCCCCCTTCTCCATCACATGAAACACAAACTACTTGTCTTCACTTTCAAGGATGTTTGTGGCTTTTCTCCACGCTACCCATCATTTCTCATACACTATTGATATGTCTAACGACGCCCGCCTCTGTTTTGCCAATTATACCAGCCTTTAATGCTCACGTGTAACATTTTCAAACGAGCAATTTTGTGTTTCCTACCAGTCTGCCCATCATGCCTGAGGAGATCCCTGTAAATATCTGCCAAGCCACCTCTTTGTCCTTCTTCAAATCCATCCTTTAAAACTCTCCTTTACTGTTATGTCCACACACAAAAATGTGATAACAGATGGTATGCTGAGGTGATGACTATCATGCCGACTAATGTCGTTTCCTTGTGCTCCTCATTCTGTCTGTGTCCACATGTTGTGTCTCATCTTATACTTAGATTGTCAGCTTTTTGGGGAAGTGACAACCTTTTTCTCTGTTTGTACAGCACTCAGCACAAGGGGGTCCTGTTCCATGACTGGGGCTCCTAGGTGCTATCCCAGTAATGTTTGGGTTCTGTCTATGCAAAGAAAACCAAACTGTACTATACAAGGTTTGGGCACATCTATTTTGCAGTTGGCACACAAACATTGTTATGATTGTAGACCGGGTGTTAGCTATCTGAGAGAACCAAAAGTAATAGAGAAACAGTTGCATAGTGATGATATGTAGACATTGCTCTGAAAGTGGTACAACAATAAGTATTATGTTGTTTTGGATCTGTCTAAATGATTGATCCATGGCCACTATTTTTGATCAAGCTGTATCTCTTCTGTCTCATCTCTGCATGTTTGATACTTTTCTTGCTGATGAAGTAAACCTAACGCATCTATAGCGACCTGGGTTTTTCAGACATTTTTTCATAAAAGAACACTGAAACATTTTTCCAAAACTATACTCATATAATGGGACATTTTTTAAAGACATATTATGGAGTTTGTCATGTGATGACCTCTATTGATTTTGATAGTTGTGCTGCTAATTATTTGCTGATATTTAAAGTGTAGGTAAAAGGAATTGCATATGCATTTCAAACAGACATAGGACAATAAAGTTAATCATATTTTGGCCTACTAATCTTGATGATAGTATGTCTCAAAGTCTGGGTGTAACACTGACTTCTAGTGAGCTTTTATACCTCTGTGCCAAAGGAGTTCTTCTCAATTTTGAGACATAAGCTGCCTGGCTGTGGTATCAATGTCTAGTAACTCTGAGAGTTGTCACATGAGCATTGAGTGTTTTCAGTATTTTTTTTTTCCTCCCCTGGAAATATTCCTGTTGGTTGCTGTCCCCCATTGCCTCTTGTTAATTGAGAGGAAGAATTTAGTTTCTTCAACTTTCACCTCTTTTGACACTGAATCAGTTAAATTGTCTCTAAGAGCCCATCTCCACTACAAATACAAATGGGATACAGTCTTGTTATAACATGCATGTCCATTGACTCGTTTAAGACATGATTTCTGTTTTAGTGTAGACAGGGCTGTCCTTAACCATGTACTGTAACTGAGCGAAAGCTTTGGATGTGAGCAAGTCTTAAGCCCAGTTACAGAACACTATTAAGGTTCCATTTGCACTACAAATTGGAACTATATTGTAACCAGTGCAGAGGACAACCATATTAAGCTCAGGACCATCTCTAATGCATGGCTTTTAAGAGCCCCAAGTTCAAACTACACATGCTATTACCAAAGCTTTCTTCCTTCATTATAATACTTTGCTGTGGAGTCAGTCTCAGGAATTTCACTTTCTTTCTGGCTTTTAGGTCAGGTGGCAACTACAGGACTCCTAGATTGGTTTCCTTTATTAGTTGTTGGATTTTTACCTGGAGTGCTGTCTACACTGAAGCTCCTAGTCCTGAATGACATGGAGTGCACAGGAGCAGATTCATAAACATGCTTTTTTGACTTCTCTGGTGAATAATCGCCTAGACAAGAGATGAGCAAAGCAACAACAGTGATCCTTTCATGCCAAACAGGTGGCTTGATCTGTAGGTTCAGTCTGTGCAAAATTGCAGTGTCCCAACCAACCACATCATGCTGCACGGCCATTTTCCCCCTACATCCCATCCCCATCGTCCTGCTTTGCCAGTTCTCCTCCATCCTGCTCCCACCCCCTGCACTGCTGTTCCCCTCCTCCCAGCCCTGTGGCCCTGCACTGCCCTTCCTTGAATCCTGAGTCTACCACCCATGTTGTTGTTCCTTCCACATCCTACCCTCAAATACTGGAGCTGTTACTTTCCATTTGAAAACATCTATACCTCATTTTGCTGTGGTTTATATTCCCCTAATGTAGGACACCCATAGGCACATTATCCTCACCTTGAATAAATGGTTGAAAGAAATATTACTCACTTGGGCCAGGTGTGACCTCAGTTTTCACCTTGGGGCGCCCACACATGGTATAAGCTGGGGCAGCTTCCTTTCCCTTCCTGGTCATTGCGGGTTCCACATAGTAACGAGGACCCGGAGAACAGGCTTCACGGAGCAAAGGCCTTGCCCCCTTAAAAGTGTAGGCAGGGGCTTTCCTTTTGGTGGGGTTGTGCTTCAGGTAACCTAGGAAGAAGGGCTACATTTCATATGCATGTGTCAGGTTTTATTTTAATTCCCCTTTGGGTCTTGTTGCTAAAGTCGTTTTAGAGCTTTTGGACCATGAGATTCATTTCTAAGACGCTGGCTTTACTTTTGGTTTGTAAGATGGACATACGGTCATTATTATTGCCCATTCATCTCAGTTTATGGGTATGTCAGAGGTTTCTCTCTTGTTATAACCAAGCCTAAGCTGTCGCCTTCTGAGCAGTTCTGTCACTGGACAAAAGGGGTGAATCACTAACAAATGGCAAAACTCATTGATTTCAGTGGGGCCAGGATTTCATCCATGGATTGCAAAAGTGAGCTGTACTGTGCTGTTCTTATTACAGAGACTAAAGCTTGTCTACCTCAAAAAACTTACCAAAATAGCTATTCAGGTAATAATTATTCCAATAGTTCTTTCAGTACAAGCCCTCATGTGGACACTCTGATTCTGGAGCTTATATTGAAACAACTATCCCTGGAATAATTACTCTGGAATAGCTATTTTGGTACCTTTCCCAGCATAGACATACCCTGAAGCCAAGAGAATTTTCTTGCAAACTAGCTTGTAATATAAGAGATTCTAAAAATTACTTCCAATTACACAGAAGAGTAACTCCCAAACAAAATTAGTTTGAAATACTAGTTTTAAATAATTTGGGATCAAACAAGAAAACTCGGTCTTAACAATGTGATGCCTAGTACGACTGAAAAGGTTGACTTTCCCATGTGAAAACACTGGTGATTAGAGTATGCCAAAGTTGTTGTTAAATCAAATTCTGGAACTACAAAATACTTTGGTTATTTAACAACCAGCTGTTTAAAATAACCAAAATAATAAAAAGCACCCAAACTCAAATGTAAAGAACACTTATTACTTACCACTAATTTTAAACCTTGTTTTCCAAAGCATTCTAATGGGGATGCTACCTACCATGTGTCCCGCTGCTGGGAAGTACAATACAGTTGTTCAAATGGCAGCTTCCCAGTGAGAGTGACAACAACTTCCTAGTGACATTATTTCTAAAAATCTATATTGAAAATTCCTTCTGAATTTATATTCTTATTGATCGATGCCTTAAAAATGTGCATAATACAAATAGTTCAGATGGTGATATAATTCCTTAGCTAAATATTGACACTTTATTACGAGGAAGACAAAAGGTATGCAGCAGCAGAAGTGAGAGGTGATGTAAGAGTCAAGCTGCCTCTTACAAATGTCTGACTGTCATTTGCATCACAGTCAGACATCTAACACCTTGCTCTAATTTTCTGGGGAGCTACAGCCATAGGTGGTTGGCAGTGAGGTTAAGCACAGCAGAGATATTCTTTATGAATTTCCCAACAACTTCTCCTTTTTGTAATTTCTATTCCAAGGAAACGTGTTTCTGGTTCATCTTTGTGATGTCATGAAAATTTACCAGCCTACCGACAAAATCTACTCGCCAGAGAGAGATTTAAAATAACGATTGATGGTAAAGGAAACATCATTTGAAATGGTTCAGCATAAGTCTGTACTAAGCAGAATCACCCTGTCCTATTTCCTAGGTTATAATGAAAATTAATACAGACATCCCGTAGGAGGGTTTTATTAACTTTCACATCAGAGAAAGTGGAATTATTTGAATAGAATATGTGAGAGTTTGTACTAAATGAATTGTTTGAACTGATCTGGATTTAGTGTGTTTAACTCATGTTATCAACTATGTTTCTTGAAACTCTATATCTTTCTGTCCTTTTACCTGTTGTCCCCTGTATTGAGTACTTTGGTCCTGGGCTGGTAAAGTGGGCCATTATTGGGCCCCTTGGACGATGAGGCCTCCAGGTCCCCACCCAAGCGCTGTCACCCATGGTGGGAGCTGGTTACAAAGCCTGTACAAAGGGAGAGTAGAAAAGTTAATAGCAGGATTCTCTTAAAGAAGCAAAATTCTATTTCTTTTTTGCATTTCAGTGAAAAATTCTCAGTCTGGCCCTGTAATTGTACTACACCTGAAGCCTCATCTGCTGAATCCAGTCTCCATGTTAATGGAACTGAGAGACATAATGTTTTATAGATTGCATTGTATCAGGAATAAAGGACCTCTGCTCATATAATACATACCTAGTTTATTTGCTTCTTTAGACCATTGATGCTAACGCATTCAAACTCAGTGGTCTACCTGTTTTGCTAATCTGCATTTTCTTTTATACCCGTTACCCTGTTTATGGTATGGTGAGGAGCAGGGAGACATCAAGGTGTGAAGCATTCTATCAGGACCTTCTTCATTGGTAGCACTGCACAATGGCTGGTGAAATATGCTCAATAGGCTAATATGTGGGAGGGTGTGCATTCTTGTGAAGCATCAGGTGCTAGCCCTGATGGAGGCAAGGTATTCAGCTAAATGCACTGGACCAACAATCTGATCCAGCATGTCAACTCCAATGTATAAGCAAACCCATTGAGACAATGGATATAGGACAGTGGGCAAGTGTTGACGAAGTTACTAGCATATCAGTACTGTAGTAGGAGTATCTTGGAAACCTCTTGGTATCTGGGTGTCTGCTGCTGCCAGTAGCATGGTGGTACTGAGGCACTAAAACAGCTGTTGGAAGGGAAATTGTAGGAGTTTTCCATCAGTGTGACTTGTCATGTTTACCAGAGGGAGAATCCTCTAGGGAATAGGAACAGGAAACCTGATGCCTGTGATATTAAGAATCTTTTCAATGCAGTAGACAGGGCAAATCCCTGAATCCAGAACAAGGACTCCTCTGACATTTCAGAGGGTCTGGTTTTCTCCCCTATCAGATAATTGTTATAAAGCAGATCCTGGTTTTATTTGGTCACTGCTAGTAACCTTCACATCCTGTATCCTCAGCAATTGTAGGATCCTCCCTCACAGTGTCTTTGCCACTAAGATTTTCTTGTCAGAGTTTGAATTTAATAAAAATCTCAGGTCTCCTACAGGTTGTTCATTAGCCAGTATCTCAGCAGAGCCCAGAATCCCTCAGGCTGCAGTTCTGTTCTACTCGGATAGGAAATATTTTCTGCTATGGGCCTATCCCTAAACTTGTACACATAGTAGGAGTGAAATCCTGTCCTTAGTGAAGTCAATGGGACTTTTGCCATTGTCTTCAGTGGGGCCAGGATTTCACTCCTATTCACTAGTATGTGCACTTAGCCCTCTGCCTCCATTCCTTTAGCTATATATCTCCCTATCTCACATGGTGTCATGGGACTTTTTAGATTACACTGCTCTCATCTGTAGGACACTTTTTGAATAACTGGGCTGTCCGGCCCTCAGGTAAGCTACCTTATTATCCCTGTTCAAATTACTCTGTATTAGGCTACATCTACACTACAGGGGGGAGTCGATTTAAGATATGCAAATTCAGCTACGTGAATAGCGTAGCTGAATTCGACGTATCGCAGCCGACTTACCCCGCTGTGAGGACGGCGGCAAAATCGACCTCTGCGGCTTCCCGTCGACGGCGCTTACTCCCACCTCCACTGATGGAGTAAGAGCGTCGATTCGGGGATCGATTGTCGCGTCCCAACGGGATGCGATAAATCGATCCCCGAGAGGTCGATTTCTACCCGCCGATTCAGGCGGGTAGTGTAGACCCAGCCTGACTCTCCTTTGCCTTGATGCTTACAAAAAAATTGACAGCAGTTAGCCCACCAGTATGCTGAGACCACTGCCTATTCATGCTGACCAATATTATTGCATGGTTTCCTTGTACTCTTCTCTGCTTGTCTGTATCTATCTGTTGCCTCTTATCTTTCTGTTCTCTGTCTGTACAGCTTCTCTCACAATGAGGTCCTGGGCTCCTAGGCACTATGGTAAGAAGGAATTGCTAGAAAACCGCTCACTCTACCTCTTTCTTCTGCAGAGTCATTATTGTACCTGCTGGTATCTCACTCATTGGACACCGTGTGCTCACCTGAGCTTCACCTGTACTTGCTGCTTTGCTGCTTTAAGCATCAGCTGTGTGACTCTATTTTCTCTGTATCAGCAGCAAAACTTGCTGTGCTTTGAGTCGTGAACCACCCCGTCTACTGCTGTTCCTTTTTAAATATGACTCAGGAGATTTATTTTAGAACAGTTCCTGGTCTGGACTGACACAGGTGCCTGAAACCCAAAACATAAGAGTTCTTCAGCTGGATACAAGAATGAAAAACGAAGAAATAACATTAGCATAACAATTCCTTATTTTAAGTCTGCAAGTACATTAACCAAACAAACCTGGAGGTTCAGCTGTTCTCTGTAAGAACTGCAATTTTCCTCTTCTGTATAGGTCCAAGAGGGTTAAATGTGCCTCACATACATTATGTGTATGTATTACACACTTTAAAATGTGGTTACAGAGAGAACAGTGACAATGTAAAAATGACACTCTTTGCTAACTGTCCATCTTTGATTTTTATCTCCTGGTATGCTGGGAGATGCAAAATGTTAACTACAGCTGGCATCTCAGAGCCAGTATAGTTACAGAGAAGGGAGCTGAATGTTATCCTGCCTCTCCAACTCAGCTAAGTTCCTATTGCAGAATCTTTTGTTACTGGCGATGATGTACAGGAAGAGGCAGATCCTAGGTGCAGTTTGCAGCACTGGATGTTAGAAAAATGATTTTTCTTTGGGTTTGTAAACTGAGCCGATATGCTGTGAAAGCCACTGGATATAATGGCCTCGTGCTGCGCTCATAGAACTCCCACTGATTTCAATAGGACTCCTGTGTGAAGAGTAATTGAAGGATCAGGCCTTAAACATAGAAGACCATGATGCCATTTTCCATTCACTTTTCAAAAAAATATAACATACTAAAATATTCCATGATAACCTATAACCCTGATGCTGTACACGTTGGAATTCAACATGCAGAAGAAACAAAGCTAGTTTTGGCTTATTGCTTCTATAGGGAATTCTCAGCAGGTCGAATCTGAGGGAAGCTCTCTTCTTCCTAGCAGTTCCAAATTCCATGTAAAGCCATCTCACTATTGGTACACCAGCCAGGGCTGGCTCCAGGGTTTTTGCCACCCCAAGCAGTCAAAATAAATAAATTAATTAAATAAACCGCGATCGCGATCTGCGGCGGCTATTCAGCGGGAGGTTCTTTGCTCCGAGCGGGAGTGAGGGACCGTCCGCCAAATAGCTGGACCTGCCGCCCCTATCCGGAGTGGCCGCCCCAAGCACCTGCTTGCCAAGCTGGTGCCTGGAGCCGGCCTTGACACCAGCAGTCCACAAAAAATGCTCAGTGTGTCAATTGCAATGCTAGACTGTCTGGTAGAGTTTTGAAGACTTGCAAAGAGTTTTTTTTTTTTGTGGACCGCAAATGCTTTACAACTATGTTATAAAGCTACTTCTCTGTCGCAGATGGTGTCCTAAATAAAAATAATTCTGAGTCTGCACAATGAAGTGTCAGATGTTAGCAGATTGTGTTTGGAATTCGGTGGGTTTGGACTTAACTGTGTTTTCTTGCGTACCCTATTTAGCAAATGACAGCAGTTTACTATAGGACAGCTGACAGTTGTGTGAATATAGCATTTTTACAACTTTTCCATGATTTTTATCTTCTGCAACACCTTTTTTTGTTATTACTATTCTATATTGAAAAGAAAATACATTAATGCATTATTTTAAGAAGAAAACAGTTTTAAATATACCAGCTTGGAAATATTAAAACGTTTATGGTTTAGAGAGAAAATGATTTGTTAAAATTATCCCGTTAAGCTCAATTTGCAGTAAAGGGCAAAGAGTGGATTCAGTTCTGCTCCTATAGTGACAAAACATGAGTTTCTGAATTAAATCAGACTCAATATAGCTAACTATAGAACTAGAAGCTATACAGAAATGAAGATGCTGTGAAATCTCCAACTAGATAAATAGGAAACAATTCACCTTTCTTGTCCTTTGAAGCCTAATTACATGTGAATAAACCCTGTCCTCTCTGCTGCCCTTCTCACTTTTCTTTCAGTAATAGAACTGCAGAGTTTTAGGAGAAGGTGGAATGCTGGCAGGGCAGGCTTAGGTTTCTCCCTCCATGTGGACTTGGGAAGAACTTTCATGAAATTGTCATAGAAACTCACAATTACTTGTACAGTGGCTCAGGAGGTTCTAGAACACTGTCCAGTATTAGGATTCTAGCCCCTGGTGTATGTGTTACATGAATCATTCCTATAGCTTTGGCATCATAGTGCTACTTTTTGACCTTCACATCTGCACAAGGACTTTGTGCCCACAGGGTAGTCTAGTTCAAACCGCAGTGATAAGTCTTTCTGTCCACTTCTCTATCGTCAGTGCTGATCCATCTCTTCAAGTGATACTATTTAAATAGTCAAATCCTGCTTACCTAGTGCTTGTGGCTGCTTTGTGTATACATTGAGCTCTTCCTATGAAATTTCAAAAAGAGTGCATTGGGTGTTTTGTAGGTTAGGGGCAAACCTTTCAGTCACCTGAATGATTGAGCCTAAGCCCTGGTTTCAAGAGTGACATAGACACTTAAAGCAAGATTTTCAAAGGTAAAGATGGAGATAGGTGCCTTGTGAGATTTTCAAAATTGCCTAATCAGGTTAGATGCCTAATTCAAATAGATTTCAAAGGAAAAGTCAATGGATAAGTGCATATGTCACTTTTGAAAATGGGACGTAGGCTCCTAGGCCACTTAAGTATTTTTGGAAATTTGACCATTAAGATGTAAAACCCAATGAACTTGCTTTGGAAGTTACAAGAACAAAACAAATCAGCCAGATTTGCTCCTTCCATATGATTACATGATGGGTTGCATGGTCTCAACATTGATCCAGGGCAGGTCGATCCAGGGATAGGCAGATGAAAAATGTGAATTACCTCTCTTCTTTTTCCTAATGATTTCAGTAGGAATGGAACAATGAAGCATTACATTTCTATAGCAGGTGTGGGCAAACCACAGCTCGTGAGTTGTATGCAGCTCTTTTACAGTTAAAGGGTGGCTTGTGGAGCCCCCAAAGGCGCCCCCCCCTCCATTTTCCATCTACCAGACGGGGGGAGCTCGGGGCTTCTGCCTTGCGGCGAGCTGGTGGGGCTGGGGTAGGGTTGCCAACTTTCTAATCACACAAAAATTAACACCCCTGCACCCGCTCACTCCATCCCCTCTCCCTCCCTCCCTCACTTTCATCGGGCTGGGGCAGAGGTTTGGGGTGCATAGGGGGTATGGGCTCTGGGCTGGGGGTGCAGGCTCTTGGGTGAGGCTGGGGATGAGGGGTATGGGGTGTGGGAGGGGAGTCCGGGCTGGAGTCGGGGATCAGGGGGTGTGAGGGTGCTGACTGGGGGTGGGGCTGGGGATGAGGGGTTTGGGGTGTGGGAGGGGAGTCCGGGCTGGAGTCGGGGATCAGGGGGTGTGAGGGTGCCGACTGGGGGTGGGGCTGGGGATGAAGGGTTTGGGGTGCAGGAGGGGGCTCAGACTGGGTCAAAAGCTTCACTGTCACACTGAATGCTAGGCTGGTTACTCCATCAAAGAAGGAAATTAGATTAGTTTGGTGTGATTTGTTCTTGGCAGGTCCATGTTGGCTATTATTTATCCCCTTATTATCCTCTAGATATTTACAAACTGATTGTTTAATAATTTGTTCCAGTATCTTTCTGGATATCAAAAGTTAGGCTAACTGGTCTATAGTTCCCCAGGTTCTCATCCTTCCCCCCCCCCCTTTTTTTTTAAAGATAGTTATTAAGTTTGCCATTCTCCAGTACTCTGGGACCTCATCCATCTACTGTGAGTTCTTGAAGACAATTGCTAATGTTCAGAAATTGCTTCACCTAGTTTCTTAAGTACTCTAGGGTGAATTTCATCTGGCCCTGACGATTTGAATACATCTAACTTTATCTAAATCTAACTTTTCTAACTTACTTAAATATATATAAAGTTCTTTGCACTTACTGTATATCACATTTCATCTAATGATCTCAAGACATTTCACAAATATTAATTAAGCTGCACATGTTCCTAGTACAATAAGTATTTTTATCCCTGTTTTAACAGATGGGGAAACTGGAGAGAGAGGATGACTTGTCCAAAGCCCTCAGTGACAGAGCTGAAAATAGAATCCAGGAGTCCTAATCCCATCTGCCAGACTTCCCTGTGTTTGCCTGTATCACATATTAGCCAAATGATAGTTGAATTACAATATTCAGGAACACAACATCTTGAATCTTGTGCTAGGCTGCAGTGGCAATACCTAAACACACAATCAGTGAATTACCAGAAGGTTGACAGGGGCCCTTACATGTTCAGCAGAAAGACCATCAATACTTTTCTTCAGTGCAGCCAAAGCTGCTTTAGTAACGTCATCAATTTTGTACTGGGAAAATAGTCCAGCATAAAGCTGTTCAAGCCCTTAAGAAGTGTCCAGAGACAGCCAGGAAGAACCTCTCCAGCAGAAGCAATCCCTGAAGCACAAAATACACAATAAAGTTTAACAAGGTAACTAAAAAATATTTTAAGTTATTCATTTTTCACTTAATTGATGCAGTGTTTCCACAAGAGCATCAAACCCTACCGCTGCCCCCAAAATCTAATTAGGTTTATGCTTATTTCACTGGTCTACAATTTTTGAGAAATCATCTACTTCAGAGATAAAATGCGCTATTTATTATGTATTTTGATGTGCTGAATTCAAATATGACAATTAAAACAACTAATTGGCTACTGTTTCTAAGATATTTAAGTTTTTACATTTTATGTCTATGTATATTGTATAGTAGAGTTTGAATCATAAATTGTAAACCTAGGTCTTTTCATGTGTTTATGGTTGCTTTACATGATAATATTTCACCTGTCCTGTTTATGTAACACTTTCAAAATCAGCAAAAGGGTTATATAAATAAAATTTATTATGAAACAAAAAGGCAAAAAAATATTATGCACATAGTTTAGTCCTATTGAGTGTCTACTCGGCGCTTCTTGGCTTGTCTCTTGTATTCATTAAATGGAGCATCTCTTGTCACTGTCCAGCAATAGTCTGCAAGCATTGATGGGCTCCATTTGCCCTGATAGCGTTTCTCCATTGTTGCAATGTCCTGGTGAAATCGCTCGCCGTGCTCGTCGCTCACTGCTCCGCAGTTCGGTGGAAAAAAATCTAGATGAGAGTGCAAAAAATGTATCTTTAGTGACAGGTTGCAACCAAGGCTTTTGTATGCCTTGAGTAGGTTTTCCACCACCAACCTGTAGTTGTCTGCTTTGTTGTTTCCGAGAAAATTTATTGCCACTAACTGGAAGGCTTTCCATGCCATCTTTTCCTTGCCACGCAGTGCATGGTCAAATGCATCATCTCAAAGAAGTTCACAAATCTGAGGACCAACAAAGACACCTTCCTTTATCTTAGCTTCACTTAACCTTGGAAATTCCACGGAGGTACTTGAACGCTGCTTGTGTTTTGTCAATGGCCTTGACAAAGTTCTTCATCAGACCCAGCTTGATGTGTAAGGGCGGTAACAAAATCTTCCTTGATTCAACAAGTGGTGGATGCTGAACACTTTTCCTCCTAGGCTCCAATGACTGTCGGAGTGGCCAATCTTTCTTGATGTAGTGGGAATCTCTTGCACGACTATCCCATTCGCAGAGAAAACAGCAGTACTTTTGTGTATCCAGTCTGCAGACCAAGCAAGAGAGCAACAACCTTCAAATCGTCACAAAGCTGCCACTGATGTTGGTCATAGTTTATGCACCTCAAAAGTTGTTTCATGTTGTCATAGGTTTCCTTCATATGGACTGCATGACCAACTGGAATTGATGGCAAAACATTGCCATTATGCAGTAAAACAGCTTTAAGACTCGTCTTCGATGAATCAATGAACAGTCTCCACTCATCTGGATCGTGAACGATGTTGAGGGCTGCCATCACACCATCGATGTTGTTGCAGGCTACAAGATCACCTTCCATGAAGAAGAATGGGACAAGATCCTTTTGACGGTCACGGAACATGGAAACCCTAACATCACCTGCCAGGAGATTCCACTGCTGTAGTCTGGAGCCCAACAGCTCTGCCTTACTCTTGGGTAGTTCCAAATCCCTGACAAGGTCATTCAGTTCACCTTGTGTTATGAGGTGTGGTTCAGAGGAGGAGGAGGAGGATGGGAGAAAATGTGGGTCCTGTGACATTGATGGTTCAGGACCAGAAGTTTCATCCTCTTCCTCTTCCTCGTCTGACTCAGGTGAGAAGGATTCTGGTGCATCAGGAACCAGCAGTCCTTCTCCGTGGGGTACTGGGCGTATAGCTGATGGAATGTTTGGATAATGCACAGTCCACTTTTGCTACTTTGACACACCTTTCCCAACTGGAGGCACCATGCAGAAGTAACAATTGCTGGTATGATCTGTTGGCTCTCTCCAAATCATTGGCACTGCAAAAGGCATAGATTTCCTTTTCCTGTTCAACCACTGGCGAAGATTTGTTGCACAAGTGTTGCAGCATATGTGTGGGGCCCACCTCTTGTCCTGATCTCCAATTTTGCAGCCAAAATAAAGGTGATAGGCTTTCTTAACCACTATGGTTATACTGCGCTTTTGTGATGCAAAAGTCACTTCACCACAAACATAGCAGAAGTTATCTGCACTGTTCACATGAGTACAAGGCATCTCTGCTCACTTTGGCTAAACAGAAATGTGTCCCTTTGCAAAATCAAACACTGACAAATAAGAGAGCACGACACTGTATGATTTCTAGAGCTGATACAGGGCAATTTGTTCAGCAGAGTGATGTAAGCTTCATTATGATTGCATCATCCATGACTTCTAGGAATAACATGATGCAATTCATATCATGTATGACGCAATACCAGCTTCAGATTGCATCATTCATTGTTTTGCCTAAAAAGCAAATACTGTCCAAACCTAGTCATAGATTTATTCATAGATCCAGTCAAAGATGTATTTTAGTCATTTTCTGGTTTAAATTGAGATCCCTTCCCTTTATAACTCACTTATCCTCCGCCATTCCCAAGTCAAGGGTCGTATATACTGACCCAATAGCATTTCTTGAAAACTGGAGCCAATCAACAATTTTAAGCATCATTTTCGTTCTCAGTGACCCAGAATTAGTAAAGTTTGACTACATTTATTTCAGAAGCATTTTGGCTGTAGAGCAGTGTTTTAGATGTAAGCTATTTCAGCGTTAACAATTTTTAACTTTCAAAGAGATGCAAAATAATACAAAACACTGAAGTCTGCTCTTAGTTATATAAGAAACACCAGTGGTTTCAGTAGAGTTACTCCAGGTTTGCACTGATTTAACTTAGAGTATGTCTACACTACGAAATTAGGTCGAATTTATAGAAGCCGGTTTTATAGAAATCGGTTTTATACAGTTGATTGTGTGTGTCCCCACATAAAATGCTCTAAGTGCATTAAGTCAGCTGACCGCGTCCACAGTACCGAGGCTAGCGTCGACTTCCAGAGCGTTGCACTGTGGGTAGCTATCCCACAGTTCCCGCAGTCTCCGCCGCCCATTGGAATTCTGGGTTGAGATCCCAATGCCTGAATGATGCAAAAACAGTGTCGCCGGGGGTTCTGGGTACATGTCGTCAGGCCCCTCCCCCTCCATCAGAGCAACGGCAGACAATCGATTCGCGCCTTTTTCCCTGGGTTACCTGTGCAGACAACATACCATGGCAAGCATGGAACCTGCTCAGCTCAGCTCACCGTCACCCTGTGTTATCTGGGTGCCGGCAGACGTGGTACTGCATTGCTACACAGCACCAGCTCCTTGCCTTTTGGCAGTAGATGGTGTATTACGACTGGTATCCATCATGGGTCGTATTCCAGTTCGATCAGAGGCACCTGGGCAGACATGTTTTGTCTCCTGGAGACTCAGTCCTGCCAGCAGTCCTATTGAACCGTCTTGATGATGATGGCTAGCAGTCGTAATACAGCATTTTCTGCCAAGCACTCAGAAGATGCCGATGGCTATCAGTCATGCTGCACCATCTGCTGCCAGCTTAAGATGTAAAAAATAGATGGACCAGATTTGTTCTGTATTCATTTGCTTCCCCCTCCCTCCGTGAAATCAACGGCCAGCTAAACCCAGGGTTTTGAGTTCAATCTTTGGGGGGGGGGGCATTCAGTGTGACAGTTGTTTGTGTTTCTCCCTGATGTACAGCCACCTTTGTTGATTTTAATTCCCTGTACCTGTATGCCATGTCGTCACTTGCCCCTCCCTCCCTCCCTCCGTCAGACACTAGTTTCACGCCTTTTTTCAGACCAGACACCATAGCACTGGGATCATGGAGCCCGCTTAGATCACCGAGGCAATTATGAGCACTATGAACACCACGCGCATTGTCCTGGAGTATATGCAGAGCCAGAACATGCCAAAGCAAAACCAGGAACAGGCGAGGAGGCGATTGCAGCGATTGCAGCGCAGCGACGAGAGTGATGAGGAAATTGACATGGACATAGACCTCTCACAAGGTACAGGCCCCAGCAATGTGCAAATCATGGTGTTACTGGGCCAGGTTCATGCCGTGGAACGCCGATTCTGGGCCCGGGAAACAAGCACAGACTGGTGGGACTGCATCGTGTTGCAGGTCTGGGACGATTCCCAGTGGCTGCGAAACTTTTGCATGCGTAAGGGCACTTTCATGGAACTTTGTGACTTGCTTTCCCCTGCCCTGAAGCGCCAGAATACCAGGGTGAGAGCAGCCCTCACAGTTGAGAAGCGAGTGGCGATAGCCCTGTGGAAGCTTGCAACACCAGACAGCTACCGGTCAGTTGGGAATCAATTTGGAGTGAGCAAATCTACTGTGGGGGCTGCTGTGATCCAAGTTGCCAGGGCAATCAAAGACCTGCTGATATCAAGGGTAGTGACTCTGGGAAACGTGCAGGTCATAGTGGATGGCTTTGCTGCAATGGGATTCCCAAACTGTGCTGGGGCGATAGACGGAACCCATATCCCTATCTTGTCACCAGAGCACCAAGCCACCAAGTACATAAACCGCAAGGGGTACTTTTCAATGCTGCTGCAAGCCCTGGTGGATCACAAGGGACATTTCACCAACATCAACGTGGGATGGCCGGGAAAGGTACATGATGCTCGCATCTTCAGGCACTCTGGTCTGTTTCGAAAGCTGGAGGAAGGGACTTTCTTCCCGGACCAGAAAATAACCGTTGGGGATGTTGAAATGCCTATCGTTATCCTTGGGGACCCAGCCTACCCCTTAATGCCATGGCTCATGAAGCTGTACACAGGCAGCCTGGACAGTAGTCAGGACCTGTTCAACTATAGGCTGAGCAAGTGCCGAATGGTGGTGGAATGTGCATTTGGATGTTTAAAAGCGCGCTGGTGCAGCTTACTGACTGGATAGACCACAGCGAAACCAATATCCCCATTGTTATTGCTGCTTGCTGTGCGCTCCACAATATCTGTGAGAGTAAGGGGGAGACATTTATGGCGGGGTGGGAGGTTGAGGCCAATCCCCTGGCCGCTGATTACGCGCAGCCAGACACCAGGGCGGTTAGAAGAGTACAGCAGGGTGCGGTGCGCATCAGAGAAGCTTTGAAAACGAGTTTTGTGACTGGCCAGGCTACGGTGTGAAACTTCTGTTTGTTTCTCCTTGATGAACCCTCCGCCCCGCCCCCACCCCGGTTCACTCTACTTCCCTGTAAACTAACCATCCCACCCTCCCCTCCCCCCTTCGAGCACCACTTGCAGAGGCAATAAAGTCATTGTTACTTCTCATTCATGCATTCTTTATTAATTCATCACACAACTAGGGGGATAATTGCCAAGGTAGCCCGGGATGGGTGGGGGAGGAGGGAAGGAAAAGGACACACTGCAGTTTAAAACTTTAACTCTTATTGAAGGCCAGCCTTCTGATGCTCGGGCAATCATCTGGGGTGGAGTGACTGGGTGGCCGGAGGCCCCCCCACCGCGTTCTTGGGCATCTGGGTGAGGAGGCTATGGAACTTGGGGAGGAGGGCTGTTGGTTACACAGGGGCTGTAGCGGTGGTCTCTGCTTCTGCTGCCTTTCCTGCAGCTCAACCATACGCTGGAGCATATCAGTTTGATGCTCCAGCAGCCGGAGCATCGACTCTTGCCTTCTGTCTGCAAGCTGACACCACCTATCATCTTCAGCCCGCCACTTGCTCTGTTCATCCCGCGATTCAGCCCGCCACCTCTCCTCTCGTTCATATTGTGCTTTTCTGTAGTCTGACATTGACTGCCTCCATGCATTCTGCTGTACTCTGTCAGTGTGGGAGGACATCTGGAGATCTGAGAACATATCATCCCGAGTCCACCGTTTTCTCCTTCTAATCTTCGCTAGCCTCTGTGAAGGAGAAACACTTGCAGCTGGTGGAGGAGAAGGGAGAGGTGGTTAAAAAAGACACATTTTAGAGAACAATGGGTACACTCTTTCATGTTAAATTTTGCTGTTCACATTACACAGCACATGTGCTTTCGTTACAAGGTTGCATTTTTCGACTTATATTGAGGGCCTGCCGGTTTGGTGTGAGAGATCACTCACGCAGTGCCAGGCAACAGATTTCGGCTTGCAGGCAGCCATGGTAAGCCACAGTCTTTTGGCTTTTTTAACCTTCTTAACATGTGGGAATGGTTTCAAACAGTAGCGCCCTCATTTCCCATACCAAGCACCCGTTGGGTTGGCCATTTAAAATGGGTTTGCAATGTAAAAGGAGGGGCTGCGGTTTCTGGGTTAACATGCAGCACAAACCCAACTACTCCCCCGCACACACACCCAATTCTCTGGGATGATCACTTCACCCCTCCTCCCTACCGCGTGGCTAACAGCGGGGAACATTTCTGTTCAGCCGAGCAGGAACGGGCACCTCTGAATGTCCCCTTAATAAAATCACCCCATTTCAACCAGGTGACCGTGAATGATATCACTCTCCTGAGGATAACAAAGAGAGATAAGGAATAGATGTTGTCTGCATGCCAGCAAACACCGGGACCATATACTGCCGTGCTTTGTTATGCAATGATTCCAGACTACGTGCTACTGGCCTGGCGTGGTAAAGTGTCCTACCATGGCAGACGGGATAAGGCAGCCCTCCCCAGAACCTTTTGCAAAGGCTTTGGGAGTACATGAAGGAGAGCTTTCTGGAGATGTCCCTGGAGGATTTCCGCTCCATCCCCATACACGTTAACAGACTTTTCCAGTAGCTGTACTGGCCACGATTGCCAGGGCAAATTAATCATTAATCATTAAACACGCTTGCTTTTAAACCATGTGTAATATTTACAAAGGTACACTCACCAGAGGTCCCTTGTGTGCTCTCAGGGTCTGGGAGCACGCCTTGGGTGAGTTCGGGGGTTACTGGTTCCAGGTCCAGGGTGATAAACATATCCTGGCTGTTGGGGAAACTGGTTTCTCCACTTCCTTGCTGTGAGCTATCTTCATTGTCTTCATCATCATCTTCCTCATACCCCGAACCCGCTTCCCTGTTGCGTGTTTCTCCATTGATGGAGTCAAAGCACACGGTTGGGGTAGTGGTGGCTGCACCCCCTAGCATCGCATGCAGCTCCACGTAGAAGCGGCATGTTTGCAGCTCTGCCCCAGACCTTCTGTTTGCCTCTCTGGCTTTGTGGTAGGCTTGCCTTAGCTCCTTAATTTTCACGTGGCACTGCTGTGCGTCCCTGTTATGGCCTCTGTCCTTCATGGCCTTTGAGACCTTTTCTAATATTTTGCCATTTCGTTTACTGCTACGGAGTTCAGCTAGCACTGATTCATCTCCACATATGGCGAGCAGATCCCGTACCTCCCGTTCGGTCCATGCTGGAGCTCTTTTGTGATCCTGGGACTCCATCATGGTTACCTGTGCTGATGAGCTCTGCGTGGTCACCTGTGCTCTCCACGCTGGGCAAACAGGATATGAAATTCAAAAGTTCGCGGGGCTTTTCCTGTCTACCTGGTCAATGCATCTGAGTTAAGAGTGCTGTCCAGAGCGGTCACAATTAAGCACTGTGGGATAGCTCCCGGAGGCCAATAACATCGAATTCCATCCACACTACCCCAATTCCGACCCGCAAAGGCCGATTTTAGCGCTAATCCCCTCGTCGGAGGTGGAGTAAAGAAACCGGTTTAAAGGGCCCTTTAAGTCAAAAAAAAGGGCTTCGTCGTGTGGACGTGTCCAGGCTTAATTCGATTTAACATTGCTAAATTCGTAGTGTAGGCCAGGCCTGAGAATTCCTATACACTCCGACTCCTTTGGGCCTAATTACACCCACTTAATAACAAACAAATGTAACGGTGTGGAAGATGGTGTAACTTACACATTGAGGGGCCATAACAAGTTGTGAGTGAAAGTAGGATGTCTGTTATACCTTACATGTTCTCATTTCTAGTAATTTTCTTTCCTTTATTTACTTTTGTCTTCTGACCCTTCAGTTTATGTATTATTCCAGTGTAGACTCCTTTCATTCCGTATCAGTGAGCCTAATTTAGAGGCTCATTTAAAGAGGGAAGGTACAAATTGGTTAGTAAGAGTGAATTTAAGTGACTAAATAATTGTAAGGGAGTTTAAGCAAGTCACAGAGGTTGGGACTTTTAGGGCAGTTGTGTGGCTAACTGCCCTAGTCTGCTTTGAAAATTTCTAGTGAGTATCCTGTGGACTTGTGAGGCAGAAATACAGAGACAGAAGGGCAGGGGTTGATTAAAAGAATTGTCAGTAAAACCTTTTAGTTTGTAGTGCATCTGAGCTCACTTGGTTCAATCCTCCAATTTGATTTTGCACTGAAGAACTGCTGCTGCTTTTTTGATGATTCATTGGCTCATTCTTTGTCTTCCCTGCTTCCTAGCTGTATTCCCTCTTTCACCACTATGTGGGACCTAACAATCTTTTATAGTCCTCATGATTAGTGACCAAGATGTACAGAAACAGCAGGACAAATATGGATGCCAGACAGTTCTAGGTTGAGTGTGTGCAGTCTTCTTTTGTGAAATCTTTTGTCCCATTGCCATGATTCTCAGCTCAGATTCCCCATTTTATTATGTTGTGGGGAATCTCCTCTGTTTAATTTGTGTGTGTTATTTTGTGAAGTTTCACTTTTTAAATGGGAGAGAAATTTGTATGCAAAAAATCCACCACCTTGAAGTATAGTGAGTAAATTGTGCTTGGAAACATGAAGGCCCTTTTAACCAGCCCCAGTGTTTGCTTTTATGAAAGTAATTAAACACTTTGGTGCATCTTTGCTGGAACTATGGCTGCATCATTTCCAGGATACTGTCCACATGCATGTTCCAACCCTAGGGTTCAAAGCAACTATCTTGTATGATCTTTTTCAGGTACCAGTTTTAATGTATGTGGTTTAAAGAAAACTCTGAGGAACTTAGTAAATGTTGCCAGTTTGACATAGATTTGCCTCAGTTATTATCATAACAAAATCTGGCATTTTCCTTTCATACCTACTGTACCAACAATGGTAGTGATACATGGATTTCTTCTTTGTAATATTGAATTATCAATGTAAATGAATGACTTGTGCATTGACATAGTGTTTGTCATCCTGTGATCTCTAAGCAATTTACCATCTAACCTTAGTTATTTTTCAGTAATGTATCAAGTATAAATTTTAATAGCTGATTAGATCCTTTTCCAAATCAAGCCCTCTGTCTCCTGCACTAATAAAACAGGACACGAACAAAGAACTGAACTGCTTTTGGTTTATTGAAATAAAAAGTTTAAATCTAAAACATCATCTGTGGCTTTTTTTATGCATTAGAGATTAAAAACTCTTGATCAAAGAATCAGGAAGAAGAGAAAATTAGAGAGAGGGAATCAACAACAAGCAATCAGCAGGTAGGATTATGATGAGCTTTTCAGTAGTGCAGATCGCTGGAGTTATGGTGCCTCTTAACACTTTTCCAGGATATTTTTCTGAAACAGAGATTAACAACAGTGAATGGAGAGGGCTTAACTCTGCTAAGAAGATAATGCAGGTAAAGTGCCATACAACCAGCTAAATTGAACATTAGGGATCTAGTACAACATTTTGGAGCATAAGAGCATGTTGACTGGCTGCACAGTCACTTTTGCCGTGGTAGTATTAAATCTGGGTGTTTTAAAATCATGAGATTTCATCTTTCTAACAGTAGGTTCTGCCAAGCAAATTTGATTTTAAATATGCGTAAGCAAAATTGAAAGGAATCTATGCAATGACTTGTCATGATAAGCAAGACAGGAGCTATTTCTTACTCTAGAAAGAGGAGTAAAATCTCGTAAAGTTATTTTTTCACCAGTGTAACCCTTTGGATCTGAATATGCTTCACGTAGGGCCTGATACAAAACCCAATGAAGTCAGTGAGAGTCAACTGACTTCAGTTTGTTTTGGATTAGGACTTTACATTGCTTTTACACAAGGGTATTTATTTTGACTTCAATGAAGTTATTCCTGATTTACACTGGTACCCTTTATTTAATAATAATAATTAATAAATGAAATTACCATCAATTCCCCTATGGCTTCTGTATGTTCCCGTGAAAATTTAAGCACACATCCCTTAAACTCGTAAGCAGCAGTCTTCATCACATCACTGGTTACAAAAGGAGCAATTGACTCCATGTATTCCGGAAGAGAGCCAAAGAGGTACTTGTTAAGAATGTTAATGAGAACTGGACACGTATCAGCAGTAACTGGAATGCAAACACAGGCAATAGAGTTAAGCAGGATAATATCAAAATATTTTAAACTATTTATTGCTAAAATATTTAGTGCAATTTCTCTACTGTCTTAAAACTCATGGTGCCGCTGCCATAGTAGAGGTTGTGATGGCTATTCCATTCGAAATGTCTGTGATCTTGTGCTTATACCTCTATCACTGTGTTCGTACGGCTGAAATTTTTCCTCATTTTCACTGAATGGGGAATACTTGTAGAATAAGGTACTACTCAATGAGAGTAAGGGTATTAGTTTATCCTGTTGTGGATCATTTCTTGCCAGGCGATAACTCCAAATCAGATTATATTTTGAAAAATCAAACAGACGATGGATGTATATTTTTTCCTCAATAAGGTCAAGAACCTTGGATATTTTTGAAGAAATTTGGTTGAGTACAACACAGTGGGCATGTCTACTATATCACTGTTTTTACTGATTTAAGTAAGACATGGATGTAGATGTCTCAATGTACACAAGTGGGCTATACATATTCAAATACCATAAAAAATGACATTGCTTAAATGGTCAGCCTTTCCCCAGCCTGCCCTACTTCGGTGGGAGGGGGAACAATGAAAAGATAGAAAGACTGAAATGCAAATACAGAGAGAGAGAGAGAGAGAGAGAGAGAGAGAGAGAGAGAGAGACTGAAAAATGGAGATGAGATGGGGAATAAAAATGGTTCATAATTTCTTAGAATCGGTTAAAATATACTTAGGACACCCACTCATCCCAACCAAACTTTTGAGAACATCTGCTCTCTCTAGGACTTGGGTTGGTCTCCTAGTACATAGTATAGGCTTTCTTCTACCAAATCTCCCTGCCATTCAGTTTTTTAAAACTGAATCTCACTGGGAGAGTGGGGAAACTACATTGGTTTTAGTTTGCAAAGCAAAATGTTTTGTATATTCAAACTAATTTTGTGAACCTCATGAAACAAAACAAAGCAATGCATGAGGATCCCTTAACCTCTTAAGTTCCCCCTAAGTTCACTCATCCCTATTTTAATCAAACTCTAATAGCCCTTGCTAACCCAAATTCATAATATGTAAGGTAGTGTTACATGTTAGGCTACGATACCAAGTTGATACTAATGCCCATCTTTTTATCAACACTGCTTTGAATCCTATATATACTTATGTCAGTTGACCTGATTCTGCTCCCAGTTTACCTGATGTAAATCAGGAGTAGCTCCAATGAAGTCATGGAGTTGCATCAATCTAAAGCCAATGTTAGAGCAGAATCATGCCGTGCTGCTTCTTAATCAAAGGTGGTAGAAGTTATGCACAGGTCAGAATACAGGTGTAGGTAGATTAAATTGCACAGCTGTGTAGCTTCCACTATGTGACATTCAGGGCCAGATTCCACCACCATCACTAGTGTTGAGTAGTACCTTACTCCTTGAGTACCCTATTGATTTCATAGACTAAGGTGGCAGAATCTGGTCCTCAGTAAGTACAAAATAAGTGTAACTGACCTCAGTTGTTTGTCTTTCCAGTCTAGAAATAGAAATGCATTTGCTGTGGGAACCTTATAAACTTCTTAATGCTGATTTCAAATAGCCTAATTCTTGAGGCTTCAAGAACTTGAGGTTTCATATAAAGACTGGCCAATTATAAGGCTCCATTGTGAAACACCTACTCATACAAATCATCCCATTGACTTCAGTCACTAAATGTTTTACAGTCTGGCCTGTAAGTAATACTCACCAGAGTAGCAGCACAGTGTCAGGCTGATCAGCAGAAGGGCAACTGGCAGCTTCATGGTGAAGATGATGATTTATCGCGTATCACGACTCAAACTGCAAGAGCCAATGAACTCGCTTAGGAACTTTGCATGCAGTGATCCAATATATAAGCACAGCAGCAACATCTGCTCCTGCCAGCAGCGTCTATGCCAGACCACATGGCCTCATTAACACTGGAATCCATCCCATATTTGCCAATGGAGTGGAAATAAGAAAAAAATGTAAAAGTTGTTCTTCTTTATTGTTCTCTTGGGAATGGAATAGTCTGAAGAATTAAACATCTCCAGTTCTTGTTATGTAAAGGTGCAGCATGTGCACTAGAGATCAAGAAAAGGGCAGGAGTCACATGTTATGTAAAGAACAGCATATAAAGTACAGTTTGTTTGTAAATTAATGGAGGTATCCTATCTCCTAGAACTGGAAGGGACCTTGAAAAGGTCATCAAGTCTAGCCCCCTGCCTTTACTAGCAGGACCAAATACTGATTTTGCCCCAGATCTCTAAGTGGCCCCCTCAAGGATTGAACTTACAACCCTGGGTTTAGCAGGCCAATGCTCAAACCACTGAGCTATCCCTCTTTCTTGTCCAACTGTAATTTCTATGAGTCTGCAGTATTTGTGTTAATATTTGGTTTGATACAAATAAATGTCCCCCTAAGTTACTTGTATTGCCCTCCCCTAACTTAGTCTGATGACAGAGCAAACGGCATGTGCAAACTGAATAGCTTTCTACACTTTCAGAGAGACAGGTGGTCTCTTAAGATACCATCTGCCTAGATTCTCACTCTTGGATCTTAACTCCTTAGCAGGAGACCAGTGGAACTCCCATGGTTCTTAAAAAAAATGTTGACCTCTGAGCAAATGTAAGGGGACTGTTGCCCCCTTACTAACATTCAGTGGGGGTGTTTTCGTTGGCTAGCTCCCAGCACTAAAAGGGGAGGGGTCAATGGGAAATCAGGAGCCTGAGACTGACAGTCCCCAGGAACAATGGGGAGAGGCCAATGCTCCAGATCAGCCTGATTGACAGGGCAGGCAGGCTAATCAGGGAGTCAGGAGGGTCCCGTCCTCCGTGGGAACTGGAATGGCCTGAGTCAGACAAAGTGGGGCTGAGCTAAGGAGAGAGCAGGGGCCCGAACTAAGTTGCTGGAAGCAGAGCTGCAGCCCCAAAGCCAGAGCACAGCCCAGAGAGAGCAGAGCTGTCCTGGGAGGAGAGCTGCAGCAGCCAGAGCCAGAGAAGCAGCCCAGGGAGCTGAAGGCAGAGCAGCAGCAGCAGCCGTGCTGAGGCAGAGTGAAGCTGAAGCTGGGGCTGGAGCAGTCTGGAGCTGGGTGCGGTGAGCAGCTGGGGAGAGGAGGGAGACCCTGGGCAGAGGGCCCAGCGTAGGGAGACACCTCAGCCAAGAGGCTCTACAGGCCAGACTTGGAGGGGGATCGTAACCCTGACAGGGTGGGGGCAACGCTGGGAAGAAGGGTCCTGCCACCTAGAGCCTGAGAGCGTGTGGCCACCGCCAGAGCAAGTGTCCAACCCACAGCGTCTCTGCAGCACAGCCAGAGCCTGAGAAGGAGGCCTGGGACCTACAAGGAACAGACTGTGAACTGCCCTGACGTTCCAGAGACACTGTTTGTAATGTTCCCTGCCACAGAGCGGGGTGATGTTTTCCTTTAACTTTTCCCATTTTCCTTATTCTTTTTTTAAATTAATTGCTAATTAAACAACTTGTATTTGCTTTAAATTGTATGAAATGATCAGTGGGTCAGGGAGGTGCCCAGTGCAAAGAGAGGACCCTGGAGTGGGGACACCCTAGCCCCTGTCCTGGGTGACCACAGCAGGGTTGGGGGTTGAGACCCCCAGGAATCCTGGGCCCAGCCTTGTTGGGGTTACGAGGACTCTGCCAGACAGGAGAGTGGAAGGGGAGCCCTCAAGGGCAGGGAGGCCTCTGGGTAAAGGAAGTGGGAGCGAGGACTCAGATCCTTTCGCTAGCCCACTTCACCAGGGTAGTGCAGAAGCCAGGAAAGTTCCCCACAATAGCGGGACCATTCCCCCGCTTACACATAGCTGTAGCATGGTAGAGGGTGAGCCACTGCCCTCCACTCCCTATAGGTATAAATGCTGCCTCTGAACCAGGGCCAGCGCAACCCATTAGGTGACCTAGGCGGTCGCCTAGGACACTACGATTTGGGGGGCAGCGACCGCGGTGGTATTTCGGCGGCGGGACTTTCCGCCGTCTCTGTGGGGGGGTGGGGCCTTCCGCCGCCTAGGGCGGCAGAAAAGCTGGCGGCACTCCTGCTCTGAACATTCCAAATAGTTCCTTCTTGTTGTTAGAAGAGCTTCCAGTTTGCTGTGCTTCTGCATTGCTCCAGCTCTTTCTATTTCTCTTTCCTTTACATGATTTATGCATCCTTCAAGATAGTTTGGTAGGTTGCATGAATTCTGATACCTTGGCCTCAGCAATCCTGTATATTTTTGTAGCACTTCAGTGCTTGTTTTGCCTGTGTTGAGATGAGTTCCTGTCTGCATCCTGTAAAACTTGCCCATACCGGTATTGTCCTCGCCTCTTCTTTTGTCATTCAGTGTTGCACGCATTCAAAAACAATATGCATTTCCTCAGCTTTTGGGGGCGAAGCCAGACTTTGAGGCACCTGCTCCCCTACTTGGTGTAAATTTTGCTTGTGCCAATCAGAAACTAACACAAACAGGTTTTGGGCCCCGTCCCCTATGACACGTCTATGATGTCATAGTTGGTACTTTATGGGCCTGCCTGCCATGTGCAGGCAGGGAGAGGAGAAAGAAAAATGTATCCTGTGTACACCCGTAACCGAGCCTGATCACCTCGAAGCCTCTCTCTCAGCTCACGTGTTTCAAACAGAGTGTCTACGTTTGCCGATCGTTATGCGTTGGTTTGTATTTGTAAGTATCAGTTATTACTAAATGCTGCATTTTTGTTTATAAATATTGTTAGTAGATATTTTAAGTTTTTAAGTTTCATTAACTCTATTAGCTAATCAAACGCTGCTCCCTTACCCCTGGTAATTTATCCCCAATAAAACTTTAAATTGATTAATTTTAGTTGTTTGTGTGTGTGTGTCTGCAGTTTGCATCGTGACCCATACTCTCCTTGCATCCCTTACCAATATAGTCTATTGCCACGTGCAGCCTGGTAAATAACAGGCCTGCATTTTCTTTCGCCCCTGCGTGCCCGTGGCAATCCACAGCCTGGTGCTCTGGATTCCACCCCAGAACATCTACTCCCACACTTTCTTCTTCTTCTTAGAGCACTGCTTCCTCCTCTGCATTTTTGGTATGTGCCTCAGTCTTTCTTGGTGCTTGTACACTTTTATGCTTGAGTTGCCAGAGTTTGTTCCTTTCTGTTTTCCTCACCAGGATTTGACTTCCAATTTGTAAATGATACATTTTTGTCTCTAACCACCTATTTTACTCTGCTGTTTAGCCATGTTGACATTTGTTTAGTCCTCTTACTGTTTTTTTTTTTTAATTTGGGGTATACATTTAGTTTGAACCTCTATTATGGTGTTTATAGATAGTCTCCATGTAATTTTCAGGCATTTAATCCTTGTGACTTGTTGCAATGAGTTTTCTGTTGTTGGTGTGTGTGTGTTTATACAGATTAGACCATTCGTGTTCAGACTGGACTCACGACATCCATGGAAGCAGATCTGTATCAGGAGAGGACAAATGCATGTAATCTCTGGTTGAAGTTCATGATGTACTGATGGAGGTTTGAGCAGTTACTGGTAAGCTGGATCTGTGACTCTCCTAGCTGTTCAAATCAAGTAGACAGGTATTGTCCACTATTGACAATGAATTCCTCAAGAAGAGTATGCTGCTCGCAACCCTCAAACAAGCCTTTGCTAGCTCCTTGCTCAAAAGGTGCATCTTAGACTGACTTGGTTGTGTTGGCAGATGGTGGTGGATGAAGACCAGGTGTCAGTTACCAGCTGCATTTGATACTCTTGATCATGAGGTGTTGGCTCTCATATGGCCCCTGGAAGGATTAAATGGAGCTGTGTTAATGTAGCTCTGTTTTTTTTTCTTGGAGAAGCCATGTGGAGTAGTTGGGGAAGCAGAGCAATTGCCAACAAGGGCCCTCAGATATGAGATGCCGCAGGCAGTCATTCTGTTACCTATCTTATTTAATATGTAAATAGAGCCATTAGGCTGGTTAATGATGAGGCATGGGGTTCAGTCTATATGGAGTATGCTGATGACACTCGGCTTTATGTGTCTGCTTAATCTGACCAGGACAGTGCAGTTAAGCTCCTTAGCAAATGTCTGGTTGAGATTTGGGCATGGAAAGGGGCAGGGTGGCCAAGACTTAATCCAGATGAGTGTGAGGTGATGGTGGGAAAATGGGAGAAGCAGCTGAAGGACAAGGCAAAGGTAACACTGTCCCTGTTGACTGTGGGTGTTTGTCCTCCATTGATCACCTGAGTTCACCGTTTGGAGGTGGTGTTAGATCCCCATGGACATATTGCAGCAATGATCAGGAATACGTATTTTCATCTACATCTGGCCAGCAGGCTGTGACCTTTTCTCTCTCCTTTCTCACCCCAAGAAAAGACTAAACTTGCATGAGTTTTCAACCTGGGGGTTGCAAACCCTGAGAAGTTCGCAAACAGCTTACAGGGGACCACGACCACCTTCTCTTTCTTTATGGCTAGATGAGAGGGAGCATGACTCAAACTAGGGGTGGGGGAGGGAGTAATGATACCCACCCATGGTCCTCCCCCAGGCCAGGCTCCACCCATTTGAGGTGCCAAAAAAGAGATTAAAGGCTTTATGAATCATCCGATATCACAAATATCATGTGTCACATTTCACATCACACACATCACAATACTGCCCTTGCAGTGAAAAAACTTCCATTGCCACTGGGAGAAGCGTAAATGACAGGGCCATGAGCTCTGTCTGAACTAAGCACCACCCTTCTCTGCAGTAGCTCATGCTCACAGCTAACTCAGACAAATTCTGCTACCCTCTTTCTCATTCAGCATGGTCTTACTCCACAAATAGTTCCATTTAAATCAGTACTCAACATAAGGTGGCAGAATCTGGTCCTCAGTGAGGAAAAGACATGCAAGAGTGTGTTGACATGTCCACATCAAAGATAGTAAAATGTGAGATTTTCCTCTCTGCTTGTCTGAGAATGTGTTATACTTGATTGCTGAGCTTCCAGACATGTAAAACTTAGCCATGGTAGAGAATTTCCTTCCTGAATGGAACTGTGTGGCTCAGTAGGCCAACAAGCCTCTGGATGCCATTATCATCCATAGGGCAGTATGGCTGCAGGGATAGGCAGGCATTTCTGTTAATTTCCACCTCCCTTATGGTATTGGATGATGGGAGGACTATTTCCCTCCTCCTTTAAACCACATGTAAGATAAGTTGTCTTTTCCCATCTCATGATAAATTCTTTCTTAGCGGTGAAGCTCTGGGTGGAGTCGTGCCCATGCTTGTTCCGATCCTTCATGCTAGTGTAAGCAGAGTCAGAATGAGCTCTACCCTGACATCTGGTGGTGAATTATGGCGAGTGTGGAAAAGAACTCCAGGGGCTGATCTTGTTTGCATAGGCACACCCCCTCGCCTGGCATGAAACAACAGCAACTACAAGTGGTTACTTTGGCTGGTGTGGGATCCCCAGTTTTCTCTGTTATTGGGGCAGGAAGAATAAAGTTTTGTTACCCTGATTCTGTGAATCAAGGTCAGTGGAACTGTTGTATGACAGAAGGACTGAGTGAGTCCTTCACCATTACCTAAGTAGCACTTGCTTGACAAGGGGCATGGGTTACAAAACCCAGTGAATAGAGAGAGGATGGGGACAGGTATTTGTACCTGATGGTGTGGGCCCTCTCTGAGGGTTTGAAACACCAATTGCACTACCTCCTCTCTCCACTGTTGAATGTCAGAGCTAACTTTGATTCTATTAGGAGTCTAGTTACAGGCTGCTGAGCTGACTTCACTTTGGGCCAATGGTGCACTAGCACTGGGGCTCCCCTACTATGAGCTGAAATTGCTAAGAGCTGAAATCACAAAAGAGCTGAAGTTATTAAGAGCTGAGATCACTGAGGCTGTGTTAACTAGTGGGGGAGCCTGAAGCTATATTGCTAAGTGGCTGGCGGAGCAGCTAGCAGAGTGGAGCCTCGCGGGGACGGTTGGAGCGGAGCTGAACGACTGACAGGTCGGTGAGCAGAGCGGAGCAGCTGCCAGAGCAGTTCGTGGGACGGCGGGAGCGGCTCACGGGACAGCTGGTGGAGTGGAGCGGCTAGTGGTGAAGGCTGCGGCGGAACCCCACGGAGAGGCAGCCGGCCGGCCTCGGATCACGTAAGGTGCCCCTTAACACCGTGCGTGCCCCCCCCTTGAACTCTGGGGCTGCACTGACCAGGGACAGAGACTTTGGGGGGTTGTTGGACTTTTGGGACTTTGGTGATCCTTGGGTTGTTGGACCCAAGAGACTTTGGTGATTCTTGGGTTGCTGGTTTCAAGAACCAACAGGAAAGGACACAGCCCAATTTGCTGGGGTGGGTTTTTTGCTCATGGTTTGTGTTATGAATCCTGTTTGTGGTGTTTTTCCAATTTAATGCTGATGTCGTTTACCTCATGTTATTAAACATTTTCTGTTACACTCAGACTCCGTGCTTGCGAGAGGGGAAATATTGCCTCTTAGAGGTGCCCAGGGGGTGGTATGTAATTGTCCCAGGTCACTGGGTGGGGGCTCGAGCTGGTTTTGCATTGCGTTATTGAAACGGAACCCCTAGATACAGAACCCGGCCCTTGTTGCTGCCAACTTAGATGGGCAGAAGGGTTACACTAGCAACCTATTAGAAGAAGATTGCAAAGCAGGACTGGCTCCATCCTCAATCTCCTCTTCTCTTGCAGCACAAGCTCACCTGGGCTGCATTACAGCCATCCTGCAGGTGTAGAAGCAAGCTCAGTGTTTGTTTGGATCACGTGGAGGTCCTTCAGCCTATGTACAATGAAAACAAACTACATAGCATGGATCTTCACCCTTGTGGTACCAGTGAGCCCACAGAGCTGAGGGCCCCCTTTGGAGAGAACTCCCTGATGTTGAGGAATAAAATAAGGACACAGAACATAGGTCAAATGGAACAAAGGTGTGCTCCTTAGTCCCCAAACACAGCATGGCAGGTTTTTGTTTGATTTGGATTCAGAACTGTTGGGACAAATCTTCTCTTGTCTACACAGTGTAGGGTGACCAGATGTCCCAATTTTATAGGGACAGTCCTGATTTGGGGGTCTTTTTCTTATATAGGCTCCTATTACCCCCCCCCATCCCCTTTCCTGATTTTTCACATTTGCTGTCTCGTCACCCTAATACAGTGTAAATCTGAAGTAACTTCATTGAAGTTAGTGGAGTTATCTGGTCTTACATTGGTGTAGCAGAGCAGAATTGAGCCTATTGGAGTACTGGCTGTGTTTTGGCCCTTTCCCTGCATGATGCTAGCTTCCGTGTGAACTTTGCAGGTTTGGGGAGCATCATGGTGTTATTGCTGAACCAAATTACTCCAGAGTTCCCAACAAAGGGGTAATATAGTCATCTTCAGTATGAAATTGTGCCAAAGTTACTTCAGTCCTGTGTTTTGGGGTATGATTCTTCTCTCATTTACATTGCACTTAGCTGAATGTACAGCAATGGAGCTCATTCTGATTTACACTGGGTTAAGTGGGAGGCGAATCAGGCCCTTGAATTTGTTCTTGCTCTTATTTTCTATCTGGTTTAGAGAGTTTACAGATGTCAGCAGCCTGTTACAGAGACAGGCCTAAGCAACTGTTTGGATCTGGATCCAGATTTGAATGTCTCCAGAGCTCTGGTGTTCTGGCTCAGGCTCATCTCTAATTTACAGCAAAGGACCCAATTGATAAATAAGAGGAAAGGATAGAATGTGTGACACTGACAAAGTGTGCTGCAGCTGGAAAGGTACAGTGCTTGGCAGAGTTAATGTTGCTACAAAGGCCTGTCAGACCCTGCATTGTGCACAGGGTTACTGTTACAAATACCAATACCTGTGAAACACTTCATACATTATTCACTCCTGCTCTTTCTTTACCTCCTTGGGAGCTTGAATCACACTCAAGCTGCCAATGAGTTGGGTTGAACAATCTCAGTATAAAGTTGCAGAGTGGTAGCCATGTTAGTCCTATCTCAGGGCCTCTCCTTCTGCCCTTCCACCCTCACAAACGTGATAGTTCTGTGGTGACCTAGAATCCTACTTTCGATGTCTCCAACTCAAGGAATATTTCCAACACGTCATGAATAGGTTGGAGTATGAACGAGAGGCTGCTAGAAAACTCTGACACCACATTCTACAGCCCTTTACCCTCTGATCCCACTGAGGGTTACCTAAAGAAACTACACCATCAGCTCAAGAAACTCCCTGAAAAAGCACAAGAACAAATCTGCACAGACACACCCCTAGAACCCTGACCAGGGGTTTTCTATCTGCTACCCAAGATCCATAAACCTGGAAATCCTGGACGCCCCATCATCTCAGGCATTGGCACCCTGACAGCAGGATTGTCTGGCTATGTAGACTCTCTCCTCAAGCCCTACACCTAAAAGATCTCTATCAAGCATTCTTAAAACTACAATACGCACCTGCTGAAGTGAGGAAACAGATTGACAGAGACAGAAGAGTACCCAGAAGTCACCTACTACAGGACAGGCCCAACAAGGAAAGTAACAGAATGCCACTAGCCATCACCTTCAGCCCCCAACTAAAACCTCTCCAGTGCATCATCAAGGATCTGCAACCTATCCTGAAGGACAATCCCTCACTCTCTCAGATCTTGGGAGCAGGGCCAGCTCCAGGTACCAGCCTGGCAAGCAGGTGCTTGGGGCGGCCACTCCCGAGAGGGGCGGCACATCCAGCTATTTGGTGGCAATTCGACAGACGGTCCCTCCCGCTCGGCGCGAAGGACCTCCCGCCAAATTGCCGCTGCAGATCGCGATCGCAGCTTTTTTTTTTTTGGCTGCTTGGGGCGGCAAAAACCCTGGAGCCGGCCCTGCTTGAGAGACAGGCCAATCCTCACTTACAGACAGCCCCCAACCGGAAGCAAATACTCACCTGCAACTACACACCACACAACAAAAACCAATGTGATATATGCCATCATGTGCCAGCAATGCCCCTCTGCCATGTACATTGGCCAAACCAGAGAGTCTCTATGCAAAAGAATAAATGGACACAAATAAGACGTCAAGAATTATAACATTCAAAACCCAGTCGGAGAACACTTCAACCTCCCTGGTCACTCGATTACAGACCTCAAAGTCGCAATACTCCAACAAAAACACTTCAAAAACAGACTCCGACGAGAAACTGCAGCTTAGGCATCTGTCTAGCCTGCTGCCTCTTAGAGATCCTATTCTTAAGCATCTCTCTCTCCCCATTCATTGTATAGGGAGCCAGGTCACCTAACTCAGGCTTTGTGGAACCTTTCATTCTTCCAATGAATTTCTAGGTGCCTAAAAGTTAGGTGTTGCGATGCTCAGCATTGCAACACCTACATCTCTGTGGACTCGGGCCAGAGAGACCTGCTCCTCTGTGGGGTTCTGTCGCAAGCTGTCTAGCCCTTTCTGGGCAATCAGGCTCAGCCTTGCCTGTGATTTCGCAGTTCACCACCACCGGATCTAGGGACTGAATTATAGCTGGTGATCCCTGCTGTAAAAGTGTCAGAGAGACTGAATAGGGGGAGAGAAGAAGTTGGACGAGATGACCCAGGAAGCTAAAAAGGCCTGGTGAAGGCAGCCTAAAGAATATAAGAATGGCCATACTGGGTCAGACCAAAGGTCCATCAAGCCCAGTATCCTGTCCTCTGATGGTGACCAATGGCAAGTGCCTCAAAGGGAATGAACAAACAGGTTATCATCAAGTGATCCATGCCCTGTCACCCAATCCAGCTTCTGGCAAACAGAGGCTAGGGACACCATTCCTGCCCATCCTGGCTAATAGCCATTGATGGACCTATCTTCTATGAATCTATCTAGCTCCCTTTTGAACCCCATTATAGTATTGGCCTTCACAACACCCTCTGGCAAGGAGTTCCAGAGGTTGACAGTGCGTTGTGTGGAAAAAAATATTTTCTTGTGTTTGTTTTAAACCTGCTACTAATATCATTTGGTGGCCCCTTGTTCTTGTATTATGAGAAGGAGTAAATAACACTTCCTTATTTACTTTCTCTATACCACTTATGATTTTATAGACCTCTATCATATCCCCCCTTATTTGCCTCTTTTCCAGGCTGAAAAGTCCCAGTCTTATTAATCTCTCCTCATATGGAAGCCATTCTATACCCGTAATCATTTTTGTTGCCCTTTTCTGAACCTTTTCTAATTCCAATATATCTTTTTTGAGATGGGGCGACCACATCTGCATGCAGTATTCAAGACGTACCATGGATTTATATAGTGGCAATACGATATTTTCTGTCTTATTATCTATTGCTTTCTTGATGATTCCAACATTCTGTTTGCTTTTTTGACTGTTGCTGCACATATAGAATCATAGAATATTAGGGTTGGAAGGGACCTCGGAAGGTCATCTAGTCCAACCCCCTGCTCAAAGCAGGACCAATCCCCAGACAGATTTTTGCCCCAGATCCCTAAATGGCCCCTTCAAGGTTTAGCAGGCCAGTGCTCAAACCACTGAGCTATCCCTCCCCCATTGAGTGGATGATTTCAGAGAACTAGCCACAATGACTCCGAGAACTCTTTCTTGAGTGGTAACAGCTAATTTAGACCCCATCATTGTAAATGTATAGTTAGGATTATGTTTTTCAATGTGCATTATTTTGCATTTCTTAGCATTAAATTTCATCTGCCATTTTGTTGCCCAGTCACCCGGTTTTGTGAGATCCTTTTGTAGCTCTTAGTTAAGTCCCAGGGAGACTGCTATCTTGAGTAGTTTTGTATCATCTGCACATTTTGCCACCTTACTATTTACTCCTTTTTCCAGATCGTTTATGAATATGTTAAATAGGACTGGGCCCAGTACAGTTCCCTAGGAGACACCACTATTTACCTCTCTCCATTCTGAAAACTGACCATTTATTCCTACACTTTGTTTCCTATCTTTTAACCAGTTACCGATCCATAAGAGAAGCTTCCCTCTTATCCCATGACTGCTTATTTTGCTTAAGAGTCTTTGGTGAGGGACCTTGTCAAAGGCTTTCTGAAAATCTAAATACACTATATCCACTGGATCTCCTTTGTCCACGTGTTTGGTGACCCCCTCAAAGAATTCTAGTAGATTGGTGAGGCATGATTTCCCTTTACAAAAACCATGTTGACTATTTCCCAACAAATTATGTTCATCTATGTGTCTGACAATTTTATTCTTTATGATAGTAGCCCTATAGTAAGAAGGCCTATGGGGAGCAGGATAGGCTGCTGTGGGGGCTCTGAAATAGGGCCTGTTGGAAGCAGGGAGGTGCCGTAGAGAAGCTGCTGGAGTTCTCAGGGCGGGGAAAGCAGTTGGGGAAACCTGCAGGGAAGAAGAGCCTCAAGTGACAAAGCCCTGGGAGGCAGTACTCTGCTTAAAGAAGCAAAGAAGAACTCTGCAGGGCACAGGAGGAGCGGTGAAGAGCAGATATGAGATGATAGAATCAGGACCCAAGGATCTTTTGTACAATTTCATGTCTTTTGACAAGTTAGAATTCCTTGGGGAACAAAAGGTCACTAGGATGACTTTGAAGGAGGTCCATCACCGGTACTTAGCTATACGAATTAACATAAGGCAATTTGCTTGTTCCTCCACCATTCACAGTATATTTCAAAGAGAGATGAATACTCAAATATCCCGTGTTTACAATTCATTTAAATGCTAGGATGTTCTTTTGATCTCTGAACTATCAGAATACAGCATAGATGGGGACTGTTGATTACAGTGTCCACCCTACTCATACATATGTAAACACACAAAAACACAAACATTATCTCCCCACGTGTCTTTTGAGGGTTATTTATTTTGCAGGATGTTTAACCCTTTCTGGCCATGCATCACCCCTGGGAAAAACAGGGCAGGTGGCAACCCTAAGTGTTGCCAGGATCCTGCAGTTAGGCTGACCAGATAGCAAGTGTCAAAAATCGTGACAGGAGGTGGGGGGGTAATAGGAGCCTATGTGAGAAAAAGACCCAAAAATCGGGACTGTCCCTATAAAATCAGGACATCTGGTCACCCTACCTGCAATACTCACTCCCCAGTGACAAGAGAGAAGTACTATGGCCACAGAGCGCTATTTCAGAAGTAGCTTGCAGGGAGTAGCTCGGCAGCTGCACCACAGTCTGGATGGGAGGATTCCTTCACTTGACCTCACGTATCTGCCCAGTGTCCGACCCAGATCCTAGGTGGGCACATATCTGAGAATTTGGCCCTGTGGAGCCAATTCTATTCTTTTTGAAATCAATTAGATTTGCCATTGACTTAACTGAGAAAAGAATCACTCCCTTTGACCCTACTGGGCAGTTTATCTGTGCTAGTGATGAAGCCTGGATGAAGAATCCTGTTCTATAACTCAGACTTTGTTTATATTTTCTGCTTTTATCATAGCTAAATATGTAACAATCACGTCCCTTCCATGTCCTGACAGTTGCAGTTCATCGAGAAACAGCTCAAACTGCAGGGTCTGGTCATGGAGTACAGAAAATAGTTCTCCTTCATAAAATCATTTCAGAAACATTTCCATTAAAAAACCGCCAGACTTATATTTGCATTCCCCCGGACTGCATGCTACAAAAGTGCAATGGAATAATTAAATGCAATAGCCCCTCACTGAAGATGTCATGGCTAAAAAATCCCTGTCATATCTGTGAGTTACAAAGAAGAATAAGAGTTGAAAAAATTTACCCCGGAGGCAAATAGATATCTGGGGGTGGGAAAAAAGCTCCAGAAATGCAGTGTGCTCTCTTGGCAAGAGGTACCAGGATTTGGTTTGGCAGGCTGCTTGGGGAGTTGTTCCTTTATTTGTTGTTCTAGGAGCTGGTGCTTTGTGTGACCCAAACAATCGTTTGGGGTAACATAAGGAAAAAGCTGAACTGAAAGGCCACAACAGGTGAGAAGGAGAAATCTCTTGGCCCGTGGAAAGGGAAAGTTACATACGGAAGGAGAAGCTTAGCCAGTTTTAATAAGCTGCACGATATTTATCCCCAAGGTTATTGTTACTGTGTTAAATGCTATGGGACAGATTAGGCCCCACCATGGAAATTGGGGAGAGGGTACATGAAGCCTACACCATGGCCAAGCACAGTTCTGTGTGGAGACCGTAGACCCTGGCCCAGGCTATTTGTAATGTTCTGTCTTCTAGAAGGCCAAACATTACAGCAGACAGCCCACTCCTCATTCTCCCTGGGCTCCCAAACCCAGCAGTAATGGCTGAGTTAGATTGTCTCTGAGGGCTTGTCTACACTTAAAACACTATCATGGCACAGCTGTGCTCCTGTAGTGGCTCAGTGTAGATGTTACGTACACCGACAGGAGGGGTTCTCGCATCAACGTAGGTAATCCATCTCCTCAAGAAGCAATAGCTAAATTGACAGAAGAATTCTTCCATCAACCCAGCACGGTCTACACAGGGATTTAGGTCGGTTTAACACCACCACTCAGTGTGTGGATTTTTCACACCCCATGACCGATGTAATTAAACAGACCTAATTTTCTAGTGTAGAGCAGGCCACAGTAATCCCTCAATCTCTACCATCCAAAGCAACAGACTGGTTCTTTTTCCATTTAAAAGCTTTTTTTTTCACTCTTTAGTCCAGGGCCTGGCCATGCCAGAGCTGTGCTGCATGCAACTCTTGAGCGATGAGGGATGTTAAGGCAGCTTTGTGTTTCCTCTTAGACCTTCATAATACTGGCCTGCTCCCAGCACTGGACTGGTCCCTCAGTGCAATTTAGAACTCCCTCACGGCTGCTCTAAATTATGCCTGGCTGCCCACAGCCACAGAGAGCTGTTCTGGCAGCTGTGGATCACCAGGTTATAAGGATGCCTTGGCAAGACCCTGAACCAGATCTGCCACTGGTGTAAATAGGTGTAGCCCCAGTGAAGTCAACAGGACTAGACACCCCCAGAAGGTCTGGCTGCTTATTACACGTACCTTTTCAGGTCTGCAGGAAGGATCCCTGTTCTGCCTGTCTTACAAAATGTGTCCCGAGGTTGTGATCCTGCTGACTCTAGCACTAATGTAAATCTGAGCTAACTTTGTTGAAGTAAGTGGTGTAAAACCAGAGTAAACAGGATCACAATTCAACCCACGCTGAGGCTGCACTGATGTATCTGAAAGCAGAGTCTGGCTGGTTAATTGCAAAATCACAGTAATAAAACCAATAATTAAATATGGCTTGTTCCATACTTTTTACTGACCATAAGTGGTTCTTAATTACCAGAACTGGATTTTTCTCTTGGCAGCAATCTATCTGCCCTTTTAATCTTTTGTTTTGGCTTCTTTTTCAACTCTAACTGTTCTTTGTTCATGAAGTTTTCTAACATTTACCTTTGTTAATTAGCAAATATTGAAATAAAAACCTCCTTGGACAAAGCCTTAAGCACTTGTCTGTAACGCAGCAGCAGTACCTGGCCTGCACTCAGATACCATCCAACATTTCAAGGGCACTTGAGTTCATTAGACCTAAACAGCTTGGGCTGAGGGAAAGGTTGGCCTAGAACCCACATGAAATCAGAGTGGGTTTGGCTGGTGGTAGATCTGTGCACATCAGCTCTAGTTCCTAAAGCTGGGCTGAATGATCTCACAACTTTAAGCCCCTGGCCTGCCCCACAAGTAGACCCCTCAGTCGGTCCTCTTCTTAGATACCTACTGAATTATGGTTGCATGATTGTACCTTCTGCCTCTTCCAGGGACCCCGTTTTCCTCAGGAGGTGCTGAGTGGTAGTTTCTCACAACTGGGCCTTCAGAGAAGGCTGCCAAATAAAGGTCATAGGTGCCCAAATTCATACATGGGTGGGAGGGGGTCACGAAGCCCAGAAGGGTTTTCTTGCATGGATGGTACATTAGCAGCTCGTTCAGCCAGATCCTGCTGGGCGAAATCATGTGGCTCTGCAGAGCCAGCTCTGCAATGGTCATCTACCCCTGCTTAAACCTAGGGTTGCCAACTTTCTAATTGCACAAAACCGAACACCTTGTCCCGCCCCTTCCCTGAAGCCCCACCCCTCACTCACTCCAGCTCCTTCTCTGTGTCGCTTGCTCTCTCCCACTGGGCTGGGGCAGGGGGTTGGGGTGCAGGAGAGGGTGTGGGGTGCAGGCTCTGGGAGGGGGTTCTGACCTGGGGCAGGGGATTGGGGTGCAGGTGGGGGTTCAGGCTCTGGCCAGGTGGCGATTACCTCAGGCAGCTCCCAGTCAGTGGCACAGCGAGGCTAAGGCAGGCTCCCTGCCTGTCCTGGCTCCATGCTGCTCCCAGAAATGGCTGGCATGTCCAGCATGTCCAAGCCCCTAAGCTGAGGGGCAAGAGGGCTCTGCGCAATGCCTGCAGGTGCTGCCTTTGCAGCTCCCATTGGCTGCGGTTCCCAATGAATGGGAGCTGTGGAGCCGGTGGTGGGGGCTGGGGCAGCCCGCGGAGCTTCCCTGATTGTCCCTGTGCCTAACGGCTGGACATGCCGGCCACTTCTGGGGAGCTGCACAGAGCCAGGGCAGGCAAGGAGCCTACCTCAGCCCCACTGCGCCACCAACCAGACTTTTAACGCCCGGTCAGCAGTCCTGACCAGAGCTGCCAGTGTCCCTTTTCGACCACAGAGCTGCCAGTGTCTCTGTTCTGGTCAAAAACCAGACACCTGGCAACCTTACTTAAACCTAAAGGAGATGCAAAGCAGAGGCAAAATATCATGTAGCTAACTAGGTTTTAGATCATGGTTAACTTCATAGTATTTGAGGCCTGACACATTTAGTTATTTTTACACTGCTGTAATGCAAATAAATCATCATCATCCTGGGGAATCTAACACATGTATTGAGATATTACCCTCCAAAAGCCAAACATTGGATCTATTTTGTTAACTAGTTTTGCATAGATAATCACTCTAACTGCTCATCTAAAATCATTTTAATAGGCCTTCCATTAATGAAAACATTTGCAGGAAAATGATTATTTCTGCTTTTTTTTTTTAATTGAAGATAGAAAACTCATAGGACCAAATCACAGAATCATAGAATATCAGCTAATTTAACACTTGCTGGGCAAATTGAGAGGGGAGGAGAAAGGGTCTGAAAGTTAGATTTCAGTGGATGTTGCACCTGTGAAACAAGGCAGAATTAGATACTTTAGATTCCTTTAAACCTATGTAAACACAGATATTGAGATGTAAGAGAGACTAAAATTGTGAAACTTACATAATGTGCATTCAAAAGAAGGCGCAGGTTAAAATAGGATATGAACTACTTTATCTTGCAACTTCTTCCTCCTTCTCCCAGCTCCTTGGAATTTAAATTACACTAATGTAGACTCCCGTATGCATCAGTCTTCTTCTTAGCATATGTGCAACATGCCTCAGGTGGCATGTGACCTGTATTCCTCATGAAATTTGGTCTGCTGGTTGGATCATTAGCTTCCCCAGCTCAGGCTGGGTACTGATGAAGAGTGTGACATGAACATTGATCCATGCTCTATGCATCTGTAAGGAAGAGAGTCTAAATCAGAGTAAAGCACTTTAAACTAGTATAAAGTGCATCACCTTGCCTTGTTTTCTGACACAGACTAATGTGATAGCAGAGCCAAGTGAATAATTTGCAGCAAATAATTTGCATACTTTGACTTCTGGGCAGAGCTCTGGAAACCTTATCACTTTTTCTCCAGTTCCATACAGTTATCCCTATGTTCTCTTTTATGTCTTCCATTTGTTCATTAGCTCATGTTCTAAATTGAGCCTCATATCCAGGGTACTAGTCAGAAACTGTAGGGATGCATAGCTCCCGAATCGTCAGCCCACAGGCGCAGCAAACTGCTCCCATGGCTACGAGGCAGGAGTGACCTTCAATCCAGCGTTTGTGTTTGGGAAACTTATTTGGCTGATTTGATTGTACCCTCGCAGCTGGTGTTCACGCGCTCAAGAGATGGGTTCGTTATCTTATGTGCATGTATACTGCCTGGCTTTTCTATGCGCAAGATTTGTACCAATGAGAAGGGTTGTAAGCAGGGAAGTGTAAAGAATAAAAGCCCCAGGAAAAGTTCCTGGAGGTAGAGGGGCTTTTCGGCTACCACAGACCTGGCGTTCTGTTTCCTTTCCTGCGTCGTCACCACAAGAAACCCTAACTACTTCCATTGTCTGAGAAGATTTTCTGATTTCCAAAGGATAACAAAGGAACACTGCATGGTTGCACAGGTGGTGTTGGAGAGAGGACTTTGGATGCTTCAACCATGGAATGTTGTTCCAGGAAGAAGGATTGCTAGGACGAGATGGGATCCACCAAACGAAGACCGGGAAGAGCATCTTCGCAGGCAGGCTTGCTAACCTAGTGAGGAGGACTTTAAACTAGGTTTTCTGGGGAATGGAGACCTAAGCCCTGAGGTAAGTGGGGAAGTGGGACACTGGGAGGAAACACAAGGAGGAGGATGCAACAGAGGAGGCCTCCTGATTCATACTGATGTAAGCAGAGTCAGGATGAGCTCTACTCTGACATCTGGTGGTGAATTATGGTAAGGGTGGGAAAGAATTTCAGGGGATGATCTTGTTTGCATAGGCACACCCACCCGCCTAGCCGGGGACAACAGCAACTGAAAGTGGTTACTTTGGCTGGTGTGGGATCCCCAGTTTCTCTGTTATTGGGGCAGGAAGAATAAAGTGTTGGTACCCTGATTCTGTGAATCAAGGCCAGTGGAACTGTTGTATGACAGAGGGACTCACCATTAACTAATTAGCACTCGCTAGACAAGGGGCATGGGTTACAAAACCCAGTGTCTTGAGAGAGGCTGGGGACAGGTATTTGTACCTAATGGCATGGGTGCCTTTTGAGGGCCTAAAACACCAATTGTATCTCTTTCTCCCTCTCCACTGTTGAATAGCAGAGCTAATTTTGATTCTATTAAGAGTCTAATTACAGGTGGCAATGCTGAATTCATGTTGAGCCAATAGTGCACTAGCACTGGGGCTCCCCTACTGCAAGCTGAAATCACTATGAGTTGAGATCACTGAGTGCTGTGTTAACTATTGGGGGAGCCTGAAGATTTATTGCTAAGCAGCAAGCTGAGCAGTTTGCGGGACAGTTGGTGTGGCCCATGGGACAGCAAGCGAAGCAGAGCTGTTTGTGGGGCAGTTGGAGTGGAGTGGAGTGGAGCGGCTCATGGTGAAGGCTGCAGCAGAACTCCATGGAGAGGTGGGGCAGTTGGCCTCGGATCACATAAGGTGCCCCTTAATACCCTGTGTGCCCCCTTTCTCCCCCCCCCCATTTCCACCCAGGCTGGGGAGGGGGGTAAGATTCTGCAGATAAACTTTTGAACTCTGGGGTTGTACTGACCAGGGACAGAGACTTTGGGGTGATTTTTGGGTTGCTAGACTGGAGAGACTTTTGGGGTGTTGGACTTTTGGGACTTTGGAGGTGGATCTTTTGCTCATGGTTTGTGCTATGAATCCTGTTTGTGGTGTTTTCCCAATTTAATGCTGATGTCGTTTACCTCATGTTAATAAACATTTTCCGCTACACTTAGACTCCGTGCTTGTGAGAGGGGAAGTATTGCCTCTTAGAGGCACCCAGGGGGATGGTATGTAATTGTCCCAAGTCACTGGGTGGGGGCTCGAGCCGGTTTTGCATTGCGTTATTGAAACGGAACCCCTAGATACTGAACCCGGCCCTTGTTGCTGCCAACTCAGAGGGGCAGAAGGGTTACACTGAGAAAGTAGGGCAATCGGCTAGTTATCTTAGGTGCCTGTACACAAACACAAGAAGCCTGGGAAACAAGCAGGAAGAATTGGAAATCCTGGCACAGTCAAGGAACTATGATGTGATTGCAATAACAGACACTTGGTGGGGTAACTCACACGACTCCCCTTACTCTCACAGATATTATGGAGCACACAGCAAGCAGCAATATCAATGGGAATATTGTTTGCGCTGAGGTCTAACCTAGTCAGCAAACAGCGCCAGCGAGCTTTTAAACATCCAAAGGCACATTCTACCACCCTTCTGCACTTGCTCAGCCTATAGTTGAACTGCTCCTTACTACTGTCCAGGCTGCCTGTGTATGGCTTCATGAGGCATGGGAGCAAGGGGTAGGCTGGGTCCCCAAAGATAACTATTGGCATTTCAACATCCCCAACAGTAATTTTCTTGTCTGGGAAGTAAGTCCCTTCTTGCAGCTGTTCAAACAGCCCAGAGTTCCTAAAGATGCGAGCGTCATGCACCTTTCCCGGCCATCCCACGTTGATGTCGGTGAAATGTCCTTTGTGATCCACCAGTGCTTGCAACACCATTGAGAAGTACCCCTTGCAGTTTACATACTGGTTGGCAAGGTGGTCCGATGCCAAGATAGGTATATGCATTCCGTCTATCGCCCCACCACAGTTAGGGAACCCATTGCAGCAAAGCCATCCACTATGACCTGCACATCTCCCAGATGATCAGCTTTGGGTAAGAACAGGAGATGTTTGTGGTGTGTATGTATAAGAAGGTGATATATGTAGTTGTATGGCTTTATTCTGTATTGTGGTTTTGCATTCGGTGGTATTTGCCATTAGCAGTTGTAACCCTCCTCCCCCCGCATTCCTGTTCACTGTCCCGGTATGAGATTGTTCAAGGTAGTCTGCCTCATGGCGTGTTATGCTGTGTTGTTGTAGCCGCCTGTGTCGGTCATAGGATATTAAAGAGACAAGGGGGGAGAGGTAATATCTTTTATTGGATCATCTTCTGTTGGTGACAGAGATGATCTTGGTGACAGAGATGATCTTTCTCTGTGTAGCTTGAAAACTTCTCTCTCACCACCAGTAGAAGTTAGTCCATAAAACACATTACCTCACCCAACTTGTTGCTTTTTACACAGCTCTGGGGAATTGAGCCTGAGGAGCCTCGATACCCACTGGCACACAACACAGAGTACATCACCTCTCAGACCATACCCACTCAGACAGAGCACCAGGAACAAAGTTTTATTCTGTAAGAAAACACAGAACAGGGTTACAGTGCAGCAGCCTCCTCTCTGCTTGCTTGCCTTGGGCTCCCAGCTTCAGTCAGTGCTGAAATTTCCTGCTGGGAGGGCAGAGGGTGCTTCGTGACAGGAACCAGGCTGTTCTCTCAACATACAGCAGTTTGTAGTAGGGTTACTAACCCTCAAGGGTTGTCCTAGAGTCTCCAGGAATCAAAGATCATTGCTAATTAAAGATTGTCATGTGATGAAACTTCCAGGAATATATCCAACCAAAATGGCAACCCTAGTTTGTAGTGCACAAATTGTAGTTTTAGCTGCTGCGGCAGCTGAGGCACATGGGACCTTGGGCTACACCCCCTTAATTGTTTTTAAAGACGGTTCACCTGTTTGAATTGTATGATACATATTTACAATTGTTATTTGACCTTAGTGAAGTTGTTTTCCCTCCCCACCCCCACCTCACTGGGATAAGGACTAAGCTAGAAAAGTGAAACTATTTTCAGTTCTTGTCATAACTATAAAGGGAAGGGTAACAGCCCTCCAGGGTACAATACTATAAAATCCCTCCTGGCCAGAGACTCCAAAATCCTTTTACCTGTAAAGGGTTAAGAAGCTCAGGTAACCTGGCTGACACCTGACCCAAAGGACCAATAAGGGGACAAGATACTTTCAAATCTTGGTGGGGGGAAGATTTTTGTTTGTGCTCTTTGTTTTGGTGGTTGTTCGCTCTTGGGACTAAGAGGGACCAGACATCAATCCAGGCTCTCCATATCTTTCTGAACAAGTCTCTCATATTTCAAACTTGTAAGTACAGCCAGGCAAGGCGTGGTAGTTTTATCTTTGTTTTCTCAACTTGTAAATGTACCTTTTACTAGGGTGTTTACCTCTGTTTGCTGTAACTTTGAACCTAAGGCTAGAGGGGGGTCCTCTGGGCTCTTTAAGTTTGATTACCCTGTAAAGTTATTTTCCATCCTGATTTTACAGAGATTATTTTTACCTTTTTCTTTAATTAAAAGCCTTCTTTTTAAGAACCTGATTGATTTTCCCTGTTTTTTAGATCCAAGGGGGTTGGATCTTGATCCACCAGGAGTTGGTGGGAGAGATGAGGGGGGATGGTTAATTTCTCCTTGTTTTAAGATCCAAGGGGTTTGGATCTGTATTCACCAGGGAATTGGTGAAGTCTCTCTCAAGGCTACCCAGGGAAGGGAATTAGCACATTGGGAGTGGTGGCAGCGGACCAGATCTAAGCTGGTAGTTAAGCTTAGAAGTTTTCATGCAGGCCCCCACATCTGTACCCTAAAGTTCAGAGTGGGGAAGGAGCCTTGACAGTTCTCAAAAGATTTCAGAAACCATTCTCCTCCATTTACCCTGGGGGAAATGATACAAATTCAACCTAAACAAGCTCTCTGCAGGCTTCAAGGTGAGTCTTCAATGCATAAATTCAGTGAGATCATATTTACAGTTAATCAGATGATAAGAAAGCTAGAATCTTTGGCATCGACAGAAAGAGACACACATAGGTAAAGTCAGGGGTTATGTTATCTGGGGGCATAATTTTCTGTAATCTTGGTTTCTATAGCATTCATCAGAACTCCCAAACTTCCCCTGCAAATTGATACAATTTAAAACAGACCAAATTAGCATTCAGCTGTGTGAGTTCATAGAATATCAGGGTTGGAAGGGACCTTAGAAGGTCATCTAGTCCAACCTCCTGCTCAAAGCAGGACCAATCTCCAGACAGATTTTTGCCTCAGTTTCTTAAATGGCCCCCTCAAGGATTGAACTCACAACCCTGGGTTTAGCAGGCCAATACTCAAACCACTGAGCTATCCCTCCCCTTGTGTAATGTGGAACTCCATGGCAATGGTCGTTTTGCCTCGGTCAGTAAAGAGAGCAGGAGCCCATGGTTTGTTCTTGTTTTGTCTTTTGCAGATGAGCAGAAAGGGAGGAGTATTGTGATGTTGACTCCTGCCTCTGATTGACCTGTGGTGCCAGCTTGAATTGCCCAGTTATTGGCTTTTCAAATAATGACCTTCATGCTGTCTCCCAGGCTGCCCCTTATAGAGCGCCCTGTAATCCTCCAGCCTAGCTACCTCTTTTTCTTCCTTTGTATGCCTTCTAAAAACTCCCCTTTGCTGTGATGCCTACAAAAAACTTGACAAGTATGCATTACTGCAGTACAAATAATAGTAGCAATAGTTCTCATGTTTAGGAGAATTTTTTTTTCCTGATATTCATCCTAAATTTTCCTTTCAGCCAGTTACTCCTTTACATAAACCGCCTTAAACAAATCCTGTCTTTGATATTTATAGCCTTCAAATACTGTACTTCATAGTGATCATGTTATATTATACATAGTTAGCTCTTTTAACCTATTCTTATAAATCGGTGGAGGCATTTGAGTGCCTCAATTAACAGCATTTACGGAATTTTTTTTGCTGTTTCTGGTTTCTCTCTATTTTTTTGGTGCCGAGGGTTTCCATAAATTATTACAGTGGCTCTGGTCCTCAAGTCTGATTAAGCTCTGCTCAGCATGGGACCCAAGGACTGTATCTAACTGTATGCCAACTTTGCACTCCCCCAATCCCTAAGATGGCTAAGTTTCAGCCCCTGGCACAAGTTATGGTGGCTTCACGGCTACTATTGCTTGCATCTGGACTAACAAGCCTCTTAGGGAAGGGCTGCTCTATGCAGCATGCTTCTTCAGCTACTGGTGGGTATTGACATAGGCAACTCAAGCATTAATGCTGATTGAATATGCAGTAATTCTCTCACCGGTGCCTTCAGACTTCAATCAGAGAGAGGCATATGGAGGCATGGGAGATTTAGCTAATGGCCTATAGCTCGTAAGAAAAGTTGGTTGAAAAACACCAAATTAATGTATTTTTTCAACCCCTTACTATGAAAAATATTTCCCTATTTAACTGTAAACAGTCCCTTTCCTAATTTTTGAGGCTTCCATTAGGTACGCTCCACAGATCCGATTCTCCAATGAAATGCAGTCTAGTTGTTTTATTGAAGGAATTTGCTTTTGTTATAGTGCTGATGTGGCTTTTCGGTGACAGTATTGCATACATCTGAACACTGAGACGATTGAAGGAGAGGAAGTACATTGTGCTGATTATGTCTTGTGTATAACATCTTCCTGGCTAACAGTAAGTATGCTTGCTATTTATATATGGGTGCATTTTTAGCTTAACTCATTACATTTTAGTAAATTTGTCTCTTGGAATTTACAGCCTTGTTGGAATAGGGCCTCAGCCTTGACCTTTGTGTTATGTGAACTTCAGTTTGCAGCCTGAAACTTCAGGAGTCAGAGGGCGAACTATTAATTTTATACAACCTTAATCTTTACCATTATCAAAAGGTACTGATTATATTTAACTTTCAGGTCATCACAGGCACGTAAAAGCAGGACATCATTACAAAACAAGTTTGTTTAGTCAGTAGGGCCAAGATCAGTGATGGGCAACGTGTGGCCCATCAGGGTAATCTGATTACGGGCTGCAAGACATTCTGCTGACATTGACCGTCCGCAGGAACGTCCCCCTCCCTGTCCCCCCACAGCTCCCAGGGGCCGTGATTCTCTGGTTCCCAGCCAATGGGAGCTGTGGGAAGCAGCAACCGCATGTCCCTGCTGCCCCTTTGCCTGGAGGTGCCGCCCCCAGTACAAGTTCTGCTGAGATAAGACAATAGTAGTATAATATTTATGATGAATGGTGCCACCCTGAGAAACTTGGGTGCTCTGAGAACTGAGTTCATCAAAATTACTAAAAAAATTATTATTTTTAATAGGGGTTTGCGTCTGATCCCTACCACCACCTCCCACGTGCATTCTCAGTCCCCTAAAGCACAGATATGAGGAAGATATACAATCCCAACTGGAGAAACATTAATTTCAGTACATCCCAGAATATGTCAATTTCTGATGTCATTCTGATTTGCACAGATCTCTCATCTGAACAAATATTCCCATACACACTTCTGTAGCAGGTGGCTAACTACTCTAGTGATGGTGAGTGGCCTGGGGAGAATTCTGTTTCTGCGTGGGAAGCTGGTTTATAGCCCTTACCCTAACCCCTGCATTCTGCTGCAGCTTTGTGAGCTGGATGGAGAGTCTTCATCCTGCCACCCTTCACTTTTAGTTATACTATCGCTACTACAATCTTATGTTTCCAGAGTTCAGCCAGTAGAAAGTTCTCAGGCACTAAGTAGCTGTTAACCCCTTATACAAAATTGATCAAAATTTGTCCCCCTTTGATTGTCAAATATGAACATCATGGGCACACCATGTTTCAAATTAAGTCATGTGCTACACTACAGATGCAATTGACCCTTTGTTGCAATAGACTCAAGTGCACATCATAATAATAAACAACTTCTCCTTTAAGTGAGAAATTCAGTTTAATATTCTCTCCTGAAAGCACATGCTGTATGAAACCCAAAGTAATTGGGTGGTAAAATTTCTGAATTTCTTATCTTAAACTGGTTACTGTGACAAAGTTCCTCCTCTACCTTGGTGGGTCCTGCGCTTATTGGCGGATTTGCACGCCTCACAGATTCACCATGTGGGTCGGGTAACAGCCCAGAGACCTTCCCCTCTGGTAGAAGCCACAGTCCAGGTCAATTCCTCCTGTGTCTGATCAGGAGTTGGGAGGTTTGAGGGGAACCCAGGCCCACCCTCTACTCCGGGTTCCAGCCCAGGGCCCTGTGGACTGCAGCTGTCTAGAGTGCCTCCTGGTACAGCTGCATGACAGCTACAACTCCCTGGGCTACTTCCCCATGGCCTCCTCCCAACACCTTTACCCTCACCACAGGACCTTTCTCTTGGTGTTTGATAATGTTGGTACTCCTCAGTCCTCCAGCAATATGTCTTGTCACTCTCAGCTCCTTGTGCCTCTTGCTCCCAGCTCCTCACATGCACGCCACAAACTGAAATAAGGTCCTTTTTAAACTCAGGTACCCTGATTAGCTAGCCTGTCCTAATTGATTCTAGCAGTTTCTTAATTGGCTCCAGGTGTCTTAATTATTCTGCTTGTTTTAACTGGTTCTAGTGGGTTCCTGATTACACTACTGCAGCCCCTGCTCTGGCCATTCAGGGAACAGAAAACTACTCATCCAGTGACCAGTATATTTGCCCTCTACCAGACTCCTGTACCCCACTGGTCTGGGTCTGTCACATTACATAATAATATTGTATATTTACCTTTTATTTGAGGATCTCAAAGCACTTTACAAATGTTAATTGAGTTTAAAAACACCTGTGATATAGGCACAGAAACTACTGCTATGCTCATTTTACTGATAAATAAACAAGCCCCAGAGAAGTCAGTAGACATGGTCACATAGCAAGTCATTGTCAGAACTGGGAAGGGAACCCAGGAGTCTTAAGAGCTATTCTAGCTCTCCTTTTCTCTACAAGGAAAAATTGTGATTGTATGCTGATTCTTAGTAAATGGACTCTAATCCTCGGTCCCACTGTTATATTTTAATTTCCTCCTGGTTCCAGATGATGGCAATTACAAGCAGCAAAATTAACGACCTTCTCTTACGTGTACTGGATGAACTCTCTCAGGAAAATTTTAAAAGATTTAAAGACAAATTATCTTTTATTGACTTTGATGGAGGAGGTAACATCCCCGAAGGTCCACTGGAGAATGCCAACAGAATAGATACGAAGAATCTCCTGGTGAAATTCTATGGTGAAGACACTGTGTTAGATGTAGCTATAGAAGTATTCACCCAGACCAATCTGAGAGACTCTGCGGTTAAACTTAAAGAAGAAAAAAGAAAAGGTAAATACATATAATTCCTGTAACTCCTTTAAATCTTTTCCCCTTGAATATCCCCAGATTATGTGTAGTAAAAGAAGCAGCAGTAGGAACGGGCTTTTAGCACCAATTTGAAATTCCAAGACAATAAGACTAAAAACCAAGATGCATACACTTCATTGTCACAAAAAATAGCGAAATAAACATACATCTTTTCTAAGATTTCTAAAGAAAGATTCAGGCAGGAACTTCTTCTACAAGATATATTATTATTAAAAAGACAAATTCAGGCAACTACAAATATTCAGATAGAAGTAACAAAACCTGTAGAGCACAAGTCTGAAATGTCCCAGAACTTCTGTACTTTTAATGTAACAGCCTGGTCATAACATCTGATAAGACTTTATTATTTTTTTAAATATTTCTACAGTACACTTTACTCCTGGGAGAATTCTGCGCCGCTGCGGAATGTGGAATTTTGTACAATTCTGTTTCCCCCACAGAATTTCTGGCCACCACTAGGGGCTGCTGGACTCTGCAGAGCCCAGCATGCAGTGAGCAGAGCATCCACCTGGCGGGGTGGAGGCTGCACGCTGTTTAATCCTCATTCTCCTGGGGATGGAAGAGGGCCTGGGAGACCCAGCCAGCTCTGGCAAAGTGAGAGGAAGAGGGCTGCACCACCCCATGTCCCCCGGCAGGACAGTAAAGAAGTTTGGGGGGAGTAAAAGCTCTGGGGGTGCTGGTGTCTGAGCTGGGGCTGGGAGGGGGGTGCTGGTGTCTGGGCTAGAGGGTGCTCCACAGCTGGGCTCTGGGGGGATGGGAGTGCAGGTGTCTGGACTCTGGGGGCCCCGCACAGCCCCCTCCAACATCCCCCAACTGTAACTGGGTTGTTGTAGGGGTTTCTTTAACTCTCCACTCCTATTGTCTGTATTGTTGACATACTTGTTGGCAGGTATTTTGAAATAAATTACCAAAATAATTGAAACTGGAGTGATTATACTGCGTTATTTTGACAAATAAAATATGCAGAATTTTGCAGAATTTTTAATTGGGGGGAACAAAATTTGTAATTTTTTGGTGCAGAATTCCCTCAGGAGTAACACTTGTACATTGTAAATAGAGCTGGATTATGCAAATATGAGAAAAGTGATTTGCAAATAAATTATTTGCCAATTTGTAGGAAAGACAAATAAATATAGTTGGTAAATATTATTGGATCATTCATAAAGCTGGTCAAATGATGAAAAAATGTATTTACCACTTGATGAAGAGTGAAAATTTAATAAATTTAATTATATGATTCAATCAGCTCTGATTATGGTGTGACGGGTTGGATCACAGAAAAGCCCTTGGGAACTACCAACTGATGTGCTGAGACTACCCCTGAGCCTATTTCCCCTGGCAGCTTGGGACTTTAGTGCCCTGCCTGGTTTGAGCCAGGCACGCTTGCCTGCTACAAACCCAGACCCAGGTCTGAACCACGTCCCAGAAAAGCTGCAGGCTAAACTGAAAACAGCTTAAGAAGTGTTCCAGTCTCCAACACACAGATGCCCTAGCTCCCAATGGGGTCCAAACCCCAAATCCGTTTTACTCTGTATAAAGCTTGTACGGGGTAAACTCATAAATTGTTCGCTTTCTATAACACTGATAGAGAGATATGCACAGCTGTTTGCCTCCCCTCCTCCCCCAGGTATTAATACATACACTGGGTCAATTAATAAGTAAAAAGTGGTTTTATTAAATACAAAAAGTAGGATTTAAGTGGTTCCAAGTAATAACAGACAGAACAAAGTGAATTACCAAACAAAATAAAATAAAACACGCAAGCCTTGTTTCAGTAAGCTTCTTTTACAGACTAGCCTCCTTCTAGTCTGGTCCAGCAATCACTCACACCCCCGTGGTTACTGTCCTTTGTTCCAGTTTCTTTCAGGTATCCTTGGGGGTGAGAGGCTATCTCTTGAGCCAGCTGAAGACAAAATGGAGGGGTCTCCCAGGGGTTTAAATAGACTTTCTCTTGTGGGTGGATACCCCTCCCTCCCCCAGTGTAGAATCCCAGCTACAAGATGGAGTTTTGGAGTCACCTGGGCAAGTCACATGTCCATGCATGACTCAGAACTTACAGGTAGCAGCCATTGTTCAGATGCTACCTTAAACGTCCTCAAGTAGACTTTTTGTGTGGATTGGAGCTTTCCAAGATTCATTGTCCATTAAGTGTTTCTTGATTGGGCACTTAACTTGCACATTCCTTTCTAAAGAAGCTGCCCAAATGCCTTACTAAGGCTACTTAAAATCAAACAAGTACACAGCCAATATTTGTATGCATGTATCAATTTCGAATACAAAAATGATACATGCATACAAATAGGATGACTATATTCAGTAGATCGTAACCTTTGCAGAGATATGTTACATGACATATGTTGCATAAAACATTTTCCAGTTATGTTATATTTACATTCATAAGCATATTTCCATAAAGCATTATGGGGTGCAACATCACATATGAATTAATATAATAACCCTACAGTTGTTAAAATGAACAAAGTACATTTTGTGAGGCATTCATAGTGGTGGTTTTGTTGTTAATATGTTTGTTCACTTCCATCCCAATCCTGCACAGATTTACACATGCTGAACATTACACACAAGTTCTCTCATTGACTTCTGTTGGCTCACGTGCACAGTGTAATTCATGTGGGGCTCTATTTTAGTGGTCACCAACCGGTTGATTGCAATCGACTGGTCGATCCTGGGGACTCTCCCAGTTGATCGTGATCTCCGGTTGTGGAGCGTGGCTGCCGCTAAGGCAGGCTTGTTCCTGACTGCCCCGTCCCCATGTTGCTCCCGTAAGCTGTCCCCGCGGCCCCGTGGTGGGGAGCAGGGATCTCGGCCTGCTGCTCCTGCCTGCAAGCATCACACCCGCAGCTCCTATTGGCCGGGAACGGGGAACTGTGGCCAATGGGCAGGGCCGGCGTAACCCATTGTAGGGCACTACAATTTGGGGGGCGGCGACTGCAGCAGTATTTCGGCAACGGGACCTTCCACTGCCTCTGTGGGGGGCAGCATTTCGGGGCGGGACCTTCCACCGCCTAGGTTGGCAGAAAAGCTGGCAGCGCTCCTGCCAATGGGAGCTGAGGGGGCAGTGCCAGCAGAGAGAGGCAGTGCGCAGAGCCACATGCCCCACCCCCAGGGGCCACAGGGGCGCGTTGGCTTCTGGAAGCAGCGTGGGGCCGGGGCAGGCCGGAAGCCACCAGCCGGGAGCTGTCTGCGGTAAGTGCCGCCTGGCAGGAGGCCGCACCCCAACGCCCCCCACCCACAGCCATGCCCCCTTCATCCGAACTCCCTTCTGCACCCCAAGCCCCAGCCCTGAACCCCCTTCCAGATCCAGAACCCCATACCCCCTCCTCCACTCCTGCCCCAGCCCTAATCCCCCCCTCCCAGAGCCAGCACCCCCTCCTGCACCCCAACCCCCTGCCCCAGCCCAGTGAAAGTGATTGAAGGTGGGGAAGAGCAAGTGACAGAGAGAGGGGGGGATGGAGTGAGCAGGGCGGGGTTTCGTGGAAGGGGCAGGGTAGATCCTGAGTTGCCCTTAAATTCAAAAAGTGATCTTGGACGTAAAAAGGTTGGAGACCACTGCTCTATTTGGAGGAGAGGGGCCTTAGTTGCTATATTTGCAGAAATGAGTTATTTGAAATGTGTGTTCCCTCATTAGTGTGTATTAGATTCTGTTGTGCAGTGAGGCCACCAAAGCTAAAACAGTTAGAATAGCTAAACCTCCAGCCAGGAAACTATGATGTCACAGATCTCTAGATGATCTGTCTTCTGAGTCCCTTTGGTGCTGCCCATATCACTCTGAGATAAAAACAATGCAAGTTACAGAGTCGAATCCAAAGGGTCACGTGAGGAGCAAGTGAATATCCTTAGACATTCAATTGTCTGAGAGATTTTTCCTGCTGACAGTATTTTTTTTTCTTTCCATACATGGCCATGCTCCTATTTTAGAGACAATTGTAATATAATTCTCACTGCCTGTCTGTCTGGTTTTAGGGATCTCTCTTGAAATTACACATGGCATGGTTAAGAGGGATCACCTAGTGGATATCTTGCTAGCATCACTTAAATCTCCGTTCTTTGTTAATAAACTTATCTTGTTTTATTACCAAACCATCTCAGTGCTGTGGATTAAAATAAAGTGAGAGTCTTTGGCTAACCTAACAGGCTGGTGTGTGCTCTGCCTCTTGGGAGGCAGCAATAAAGCTTAACAATTTCCGTGAGTGTCCAGTGAGAAGTACTGGATGCTGCTGGGAGACATCTCTGGGGAACTCGGGAGCTGGAGTTATCTGCAAGGCAAGGTTGAAACTGGCAGTGTCTTGAAGAGTGCGCTGGCAAGGCACACAGACACACAGGGATCTGACACAGCTTAGTAGAAACACTCTCACTCTTTCTAAGGCAGAGAGGTACACAGTGGCTCATAGGTTTGGTTCCCTTGAGCAGGACATCACAGTTCACCCCATGCACCATCGTCCTCTATGTTAATAATTTGTTTTCTTTTTTTAGTGTTTCATTGTTCTCACGCTTTTGATTCTTTTTAAAGTCCATTAACACTCTGGATATACATTTGCTGACAGCTGACTGTGTGACTTAATATCTGAACATATGATTTCTTTTTCAGCCCTGGGCCCTAATCCAAAATCATTTGGGACAGCAGCAAATGGTATGTGTTATCCAGTTTGTATGTTGTATAATCAGTGAGGATTGAGCAGCAGTGGAATTGTGTGAGTGAGGGAGTGACTTCATGGCATGAGACCCAGCTGATCATTCATCCCCTAGGAGTGGTCTGTGCTGTAGTCACACGGCCATTACTGACATCCTATGACCTAGTGTTTCAGGATTTCATGTCCAACTAAATGGCTTCATTGTAATGCCTTTCCTTTTGTTGAATGTTTTTTGTATTGTATACTCAATGTTTCTCATGCTTCATGTAACTGAATTAGATTACAGGATGACATACAGTGAGAATATACAGGAAGAATACCAATTTATAGAAGACAGGAATGCTCGTCTGGGTGAGTGTGTGAGTCTAAACGGAAGATACACACAGCTGCTTATTGTAAAGGAACATCGCCATTGGGAGGCCAAACAACATGAAATAATGGCAACAGGAAAGAGACATGCAGAGATCCTGGCTAAGACAGCTACTCCAACTAAGATAGAAAGTTTGTTTGACATTGATAAACGCAGACCAACACCATGAACCATTGTGCTTCAGGGAGCTGCTGGGATTGGGAAAACAATGACAGTAAGAAAGATCATGTTGGACTGGGCATCTGAAAAAATCTGCCCTGGCAGATTTGATTATGTTTTCTACATAAGCTGCCGAGAAATGAACCTGTCTACCAAGCAGATAAGTGTTGCTGATTTGATTTTAAACAATTGCCCTGACAGAAATGCGCCAATTAAAGATATTTTGATGGATCCAGAAAAACTCCTTTTTATAATTGATGGTTTTGATGAACTGAAATTTTCATTTGATGAACAAATCACTAATCTATGCACTAATCGATCCCCATGAGAAGCAGCCAGTGGAAATCATATTGGGCAGTTTATTTAGGAAAAAAGTTCTTCCATAATCATTCTTACTGATCACAACAAGACTGACTGCTCTGGAAAAACTCCAAAACTGTCTAAAGTTTCCGTGTTATGCAAAAATCTTGGGATTTTCTGAGGAAGACAGGGAGGAGTATTTCCACAAGTTCTTTGAAGATACAAAACAAGCAGCACAAGCTTTTGGATTTGTAATAGAGAATGAAATTCTCTTTACAATGTGTTTTGTTCCAATTGTATGTTGGTTATCTGCACTGTGATCAAACAACAGATGGAAAAAGGTGAAGATCTCACACAAACTTCAAAAACAACCACTGCAGTGTATATGCTCTTTCTGTCCAGTTTATTAAGGGATCATAGCTGCATGTCAAAGCATTCCAGACAAACTAATCTCAGAAAGTTGTGCTCCTTAGCCAGAGAAGGAGTCTGGCGAAAGATAATACTGTTTGAAGAAGATGATCTCAAGAAGCATGGTTTAGATGTATCCAATATTCAATCCCTCTTTCTCAACAAGAGCATTTTTCAAAAAGATATTGACTGTGAACATGCCTACAGCTTCATTCACCTAAGTTTTCAAGATTTTTTTGCAGCTTTGTTTTATGTACTGGAGGAAGAGGAAGAAACAGTGGAAGAGTCAGTGATAGTTACAAAAGATATGTCTAAACTATTACAAAGTTATGAAGAACCTAAAAATGATTATTTAATGTTAACAGTGCATTTCCTGTTTGGTCTCTTAAACGTAGATAGAATGAAGGAGATTGAGAAATGCTTAGGCTATAAAACTTCACTTGAAACAAAGCCCAAAGTACTGAACTGGGTTGAAGAAGTAGGCATAGCATTGGCATCTCTGTCCTCTAAAGACCGGAACGAAAATAAGTTGAAGTTTGAATTGTTCCACTTTTTGTTTGAGATTCAAGAAGAAGAAATTGTGACACGTGCAATGGATTGTTTCCCACTCATTCACCTGGAGCGGACTTGTTTTTCAAAAATGCAGTTTACAGTTCTTCCCTTCTGTTTGAAGAACTGTCGAAGAATGCAGTCACTTTTTCTGTCTTTTTGTTCATCTGAAGTCAGTGCAAGAAAACCACAAAAGTAGGGAAAGACAGTTTATTGAGATTTTATCTTTAGAAAGTAAATATAACTTCCTTATAACAACAATTAGTTCTTCTTCCAGTGCTTGCTCATGTTGATTCTATTCTAGGTATGTGCGCGCTCATGTGCACAGTCGTCAGAGATTTTTGCCTTAGCAGTGTCCGTAGGGACGGCTGTGGCACCCTATTGTGCCGTGCTCATGTGTCAGTATATCAGGCGCCGCCGACCCTATGCCCTCTCAGTTCCTTCTTACCACCTGTGATGGTTAGTCTTAGCAACTTTCCTGGCCTAGCAAGAACTAGCAGTTTTGTCTCTTCTTACTTCGAGCCTTAGAACCTTGTAAATAGTTTGTTTATAGTAGTTAGTGTTAAGTAGTTGTTAAGTATGTTTAGAAGTTAGACTCCCATCAGGGACTTCGCCCCAGGCAGGGCATGCCCCATGCTCTCTGGGGGTTAAGCCCTGCTCAGATTGCAGCAGGCCTAGGCCTGTTAGTGACTCCCATGACAGTTGCCTGAAGTGCTTTGAGGGAATCACTTGTGAAGGACAAGTGCTTTATTTGTAAAAACTTTTGGCCCAGGACCCAGAAAGAGTGTGACATCTGTTTGCAGGCTCTCCTCATGGAGGCTGTCCTCTGCCCAGCTTCTGAGCCTTTCCGGCCAGACTCTACCCCTAGTACCTTGGCCTGGGTTTGTAGCACAGCCCTGGCACTGGGCTCTGTCTGGCACCGCTCTCCATCGCCGGTACCCTAGAAGACCAAAAAACACGGCTCCCTGGCGCTGGGCAAGAAAGGCCATGGGGTTTCAGGCAAAAGTCCCAGTTTGGGCCACCCGTCCACACCAGAGCCACATGGACGTGCCACCCCAGTCGGGGCCCCTAGTCCCTCCAAAGGATCTGCCACTGGCTCCCGGGAGCAGTAGGGGACCCAGACTTGTGGCTGGACCAATGCCTTCCCAGGCTCTCCTGGAGCCTAGAGAGCAGAGACCTCTACCAGTGCTGCCGGCACTGCATGTGCCATAGGACGCGACAAAGGCTCTCTATGAGGGCAAGCCAGCCGCCAAGACACCCCACAGAGCAGTTGAGCGTCACCAATCCCCTGAGCCAAGGCAGTGCTCTCTGACTCCATGTTGCAGATCTCTGGCTTCACAGCCCAGATCCTCTGGGGCTTGCCCTAGATCACCGGCACTGCGTTCGCAGTCTCTGCCTTCTTGACATGGGTCACCTAGTGGGAGGCACGGTCACCGTATTACCGGCACCATTCACCCTCCTGCCAGTCATCTTCTTGGCACAGATGGGAATGATCTCCATCATAGTACCGGTCCCCCCAACCCCAGTCCTCCTATTCAAAGAGGTGGTCTCCAGCGGCGATGGTCAGCCGGCAAATGCTGGCATTGACGTCCCCACCATTGTCACCGGAAGGGGATTTCTCCCACATGGAAAGGGAGGTTAGCCCCTCGCTGAGGCATCACCGGCGTGATTGGGCACCAAAGGTTGCGTCGACCTCTACAGTGCCACCTTGGCAACATGGCCAGTGGCCCGCACAGTGGCCCTATTGCAGTGCATGGGGCATGCCTGTGATGCAGATGCCGATGCCCCCTTTGCACCACTCATCTGCTGCTGCCTCACAGCAACAGTTGACAGCACCAGCGGCACCAGTCTCGGTGCAGGAAATGCACTTGGAGGTTGTGGTAGAGGAGCCAGCACCAATTCCAAAACCCCTTTCCTCCACAGGGCATAATGCCCCAGGGCCTCCCCAGCGATACAGTCATCATCCTCATCTCCGGACGAGGTGGTGGCGGGTCCCTCGAGAGCCAGCCTGCCGGGTGATTCTAAAGAGCACAGGCACTGCATTGACGGGTTGCCATGAACTTGGGCCTAGAGCCAGAGGAGATGGCTGAGCACCCTGTTCAATGTAATCTTGGGCATCTACCCCTGCCTGTGTCATACTATCAGTGCATGATGGGGTCCTAAAAATTGCCAAGGCCCTCTGGCAGACCCCCTCATCCATCCCTCTGACCTTCAAGAGGGCTGAGAAAAAGTACTACGTCCCAGCCAAAGGGAGGACTTGTTGGTCACCTCTGCGGCCAACGAAAAGGACAAGCAGGGGCACTCCAGTTCAACCCTCAAAAATAGAGAGGCTAAGAGACTGGACCTTTTTTGGGAGGAAGATTTATTCTATGGCCAGCTTGCAATTCTGGGTGGCAAACCACCAAGTTCTCTTAGGCAGGTACAATTTCAATTTGTAGGACAACCTCCATAAGTTCAAGGAGTCCCTGCCCCAGGATTTGGCCCAGAAGTTTGGCACCCTGGTGGAGGAGGGTACAGCGGCAGCAAAGTGCTCTCTTCAAATGGCGTGAGATGTGGCTGACTTGGCAGCGAGGGTGGTCTCATCGGTGGTGGTCGTGAGGCACAGCTCCTGGCTTCAGACCACTGGCCTGTCCCAAGAAATGCAGGTCTCAGTCCAGGATCTCCCATTTGATGGGAATGGACTCTTTGCAGAGCAGAAGTATGCGAGGGTGCATGGGTTAAAGGACATTCAGGACTCCATACACCACAGTCTGCAAGGAAGCAGTTCTAGCCGCCCCCTCCACCAAAGCTCGACAACCTCGATAGGGGTCTGTGAGGAGAAGGGATAGAGACATGAGTGTTAGAGGGCTTATCCCTTCACCCTCCCACTTCCCTGGTCCTTCTCACGTAAACAGAAAGCAGCAATACCCGAAGTCCAGAGGTGCAGACAATTCAATGTTTATTGGGGTTAACTTCCAGCAAGCAATGATTCCAGTTTCCTTCCTCAGTGTTCCGTTCCCAGCTCTGACATCGCAGAGCATTTACCCCATGTCCTCCTTCCCAGCTCTGATGCCTCAGAGCCCTGCCTGTGTTCCTGTTCCCATTTCCCCCCTTAGCAAAATATGATTCCTATTTCCCCCCTTACTTCCTGTTTGACCTCAGTCTCTATATTAAAACTTGAGAGTTCTACTTAGCTATACCTTAACCAATCATTTTACTGAAATTTAACTAACCAATCCTAACATATTGTAACATGATTATCTAACCAATTATATCCCACCACCTTAATTGGTTTACACCCAGCAAAATTGTTTCTGTCTGCTGTATAATTAATCAAAGAACCAGACAGAGACCATACAGATAAACAGTAGAGAAGTGGAGACCATAAAGACAAAATAATAAGAAGTGAGTGTTTCACAATCACAACTATTGATAAGTGGGTTCTTGCCAGACAGGATGCTATCAAACTAAGTTTTCTTTAAATCTTCTAGACTCTTCCCTTTCTCTGGAGGTGATAGATTGGATCATCTTTTTAACAGCCCAAAATTGCCTTATTTCAATGTGACAAGTGAGGATGTGACCGTTCGCTTCCCAGCTTATGGCTGCCCCTGCTGTTTAGCCAAAGGCCTTAGCTTAAGAACAAGGACTTAGACTATCATAGTGCGAGAAGGCCTATAAACAGGCAGACTGTGATTTTGATTCTTGTTTTGTATTTCTATAACTAGTTAAGTGATAAGAATGCACCTACATTCTTAAAGGTTTCAGAGTAACAGCCGTGTTAGTCTGTATCCGCAAAAAGAAGAACAGGAGTACTTGTGGCACCTTAGAGACTAACAAATTTATTAGAGCATAAGCTTTCGTGGACTACAGCCCACTTCTTCGGATGCATATAGAATGGAACATATATTGAGGAGATATATATACACACATACAGAGAGCATAAACAGGTGGGAGTTGTCTTACCACCTCTGAGAGGCCAATTAATTAAGAGAAAAAAAAAACTTTTGAAGTGATAATCAAGCTAGCCGAGTACAGACAGTGTGATAATAAGTGTGAGAGTACTTACAAGGGGAGATAGAGTCAATGTTTGTAATGGCTCAGCCATTCCCAGTCCTTATTCAAACCGGAGTTGATTGTGTCTAGTTTGCATATCAATTCTAGCTCAGCAGTCTCTCTTTGGAGTCTGTTTTTGAAGTTTTTCTGTTGTAATATAGCCACCCGCAGGTCTGTCACTGAATGACCAGACAGGTTAAAGTGTTCTCCCACTGGTTTTTGAGTATTATGATTCCTGATGTCAGATTTGTGTCCATTAATTCTTTTGCGTAGAGACTGTCCAGTTTGGCCAATGTACATGGCAGAGGGGCATTGCTGGCACATGATGGCATATATCACATTGGTAGATGTGCAGGTGAACGAGCCCCTGATGGTATGGCTGATGTGATTAGGTCCTATGATGATGTCACTTGAATAGATATGTGGACAGAGTTGGCATCGGGGTTTGTTACAAGGATAGGTTCCTGGGTTAGTGGTTTTGTTCAGTGATGTGTGGTTGCAACCAAAAAACAGACTCAAACGAGAGACTGCTGAGCTGGAATTGATATGCAAACTAGACACAATCAACTCCGGTTTGAATAAGGACTGGGAATGGCTGAGCCATTACAAACATTGACTCTATCTTCCCTTGTAAGTACTCTCACACTTATTATCACACTGTCTGTACTCGGCTAGCTTGATTATCACTTCAAAAGCTTTTTTTTTCTCTTAATTAATTGGCCTCTCAGAGGTGGTAAGACAACTCCCACCTGTTTATGCTCTCTGTATGTGTGTATATATATCTCCTCAATATATGTTCCATTCTATATGCATCCGAAGAAGTGGGCTGTAGTCCACGAAAGCTTATGCTCTAATAAATTTGTTAGTCTCTAAGGTGCCACAAGTACTCCTGTTCTTCTTTCTACATTCTTAAAGTATAGGTCTTTACCGACAGGCCTGAATATCTATATCCTAACAATGAGCTTTAGTCGTCGCCACCATTCCTCCTCCTACTCACCCAGTCTGGCAAAGCATCCAGGGGGCCAGAAGTACTCATTTTGAAGGTACACTTAAGAGCGACACCCCAGTCAACTCCCCTGATCCACCTTGTTCTTTCCTCAACCATCTCCATCCCTACCGTTTGGCCTGGTCACAGGTCACCTCAGACCGCTGGGTGCTAGAGATAGTATCTTGGGGCTATATCCTGCAATTCTCGGCCACCTCTCCATACCATGCCCCCTCTTCCCTGTCCCGCTTCGGGGACCCTTCTTATGAGCAACTCCTCATTCAGGAGGTCGAAAACCTACTGCACCTGGGGGTGGTGGAGGAGGTCCCTTGGGACATGGAAGGAAAGGGGTTCTACTCCTGCTACTTCCTAATCCCCAAAGCACAAGGGGGCCTTGAACCTATTCTGGACCTGTGACGCCTCAACAAGTCTCTCAGGAAGTTGAAGTTTCGCATGGTCGGTCTTGGCTCCACCATCCCTGGATCCGGGAGACTGGTATGCCGCCCTTGACGGGAAGGACGCTTATTTCCATATTCCAAGGCCACAGACATTTGCTCTGTTTTATAGTCAGCGGATGCCATTTCCAGTTCACGGAACTGCCCTTTGGCCTCTCATCAGCCCAAAGGGTGTTCACAAAATGTATGGTGCTAATGGCCGCTTACATGAAGCATCAAGGGATCCAGGTCTTCCTGTATCTAGATGATTGGCTCATTGAGGGCAGATCTCAGGAACAAGTGTAGAGGAGCTTCGATTTGGTGTGTTCCACCTGCCACGACCTGGGCCTGTTGATAAATGAGAAAAAATCCACCTTGAGGCTGATACAACTAATAGAGTTCATTGGGCCTGTTCTCGACTCCATGCAAGCCAGAGCCTTTCTTCCAGAGGTGCATTTCCAAGCCATGTCAGCCCTAATCTCCCATGTGAAGAACCACCCGCTCACCACAGCTCACACCTGTCTATGGTTGTTGGGCCACATGCATGGGCGACAGGTATCATAGGCAGGGGAAGGCGTTGCTTTCCCAAACTGCCTCATGTGCCCCCGCCCAGGCTCCACCAGAGTCCAGGCCCCCTCCTGCCTCCTGTTCCCATGCCAGAGGCTGGGGCAGGCAGGCTGGGGGCTGCGCCACGCTGCCTGTCCTCCCGGCGCTGTGGCCACTGTGGCCACCCAGCACTGGGTGTTGGGGGCGCTCCAGCCATGTCAAATGCCCAGCTCTGGGGCTGGCGGCTCGGCTGCAAAGGGGGGGTCTTCATGCTTGGGAGTCATGCCAGCAGATGCGCCCTGGGAAGGCTTGGACTGCGCCACCTGACTCTCCTCTCCAGTGCTCCGGGACTGGAGGAGGCTGCAGCCACGCAACTCCGCTCTCTGGAGCTCCGGGGCCGGGGCAGGCTGTGGCCGCACTGCCTGGCTCTCTGGAGCTCTGGGGCTGGGGGAGACTGGAGGTGCTACCTTGGGACAGGAGCCAGCAGCCATAATTGAGTGGGGGGGGGCGCTGGGCATGGGCCAGCAGCGGCCACAGTGGGGGGTGGGCTGGGGTCTAGTGGGCATGGAAGGGGCGGGGTGGGAGGCTAGTCTCCCCAAGCTGTGGGTTCACCCACTGCCCATGTACATATGTGGTCAGTCATACCTGGCTATATCTCTGGCCTTTGCAAGTGTGGCTGGCATCAGTCTACATCCCCAACAGGCATGACCTAGAGTGGGTAGTCAGGGTGCCGGATCACATCTGGTTATCCCTGAATTGGTGTTTGGACCCTGGGTCAGTGTTGAAGGGAGTTCCCTTCACAGCCCTGGCCCAGTTGCTGACCCTGGTCTCCGATGCTTCAGACCTGGGCAAGCTCAGCACACAAGGTTACTGGTTGCGGGATGATCTGGCCCTCCATATCAATGTCAGGGACCTCAGAGCAGTTAGCCTGGTCTGTCAGGCTTTCTTGCCCCACCTGAAGGGCAAGGTAGTGCAGGTCCTGATGGACAATACTGCTGCAATGTATTACATCAACAGGCAGGGTGGAGCCAGGTTGTCAGCCCTTTGCCATGAAGGTCTCTGCTTTTCAGACTTTTTTGTGCGGCATGCCATTCATCTGGTAGCCGTGCATCTGCCCAGGACCCAGAACGTATTAGCAGATTGCCTCAGCAGGACTTTCTCATCTCACCCAGAGACAGTCAGTACGATCTTCCAGAGGTGGGGTATTCCCCAGGTGGACTTGTTCACATCCTGTCAGAACAGGAAATGCCATGTGTTCTGTTCTGCTCCCGTGGTTGGGGGCTCTTGTGTACGCCTTCCCGCAAGTGCTGTTAATTCACAGAGCCCTCGTGAAGATCAAACAGGAGAGGGCAAAAGTTATCCTGATAGCCCCTGCGTGGCCTGGCCAGCACTGGTTTGGCAGGCTGCTGGATTTTTTGGTAGTCACTCTGCTGCAGCTACCTTTCTGGGTAGACCTGCTGACCCAGAACCACAGCAGTCTTCTGCACCCAAACCTGGTGGCATTGCACTTGACAGCATGGCTGAACGCGGAAGAACAGAAATGTTTGGCCCGGGATCAACAGGTCTTGTTGGGTAGCAGAAAGCCCTCCACCAGAGCGACTTACCTGGCCAAGTGAAAAAGGTTCACGTGCTGGGTCTTGGAACAATGTATCTGGGATGAACAGGCCTTGCTTCAGGAGATCCTGAATTATCTTCTGCACCTCAAACTCCAAAGATTGTCCCTGTCATCGATCAGGGTCCACTTGGCCTCCATTTTAGCTTTCCACCCTCCATTCCAAGGCAGGTCGGTCTTCATTCACGACATGACAGCCTGTTTTTTGAAAGGTCTGGAGCATCTCTACCCACATGTCCGGGATCCTGTCCTTCCCTGGGACCTGAATCTCATGCTGTCAGGGCTCATGGGGCCTCCCTTTGAGCTGGTGGCTTCCTGCTCTCTCCTGCTTCTCTCCTAGAAGGTTTCGTTCCTGGTTGCAATAACTTCTTCCCGCAAGGTGTCTGAGATCATGGCACTTACTTCAGAACCGCCTTATATGGTATTCTACAAGGATATGGTCCAACTGCGGCCGCAACCCGGCGTTCCTGCCCAAGGTATTTTCCCAGTTTCATACTGGCCAGGACATATACTTACCTGTCTTCTTCCCAAAGCCTCATACATCTGATGAGGAATGTAAGTTGTATGCCCTGGATGTCAGAAGAGTGCTGGCCTTCTATGTAGACAGGACAAAGCCATTCTGTAAGTCAACACAGTTGTTCCTTGTGGTGGCAGACAGAATGAAAGGTCCCCCAGTGTCTGCTCAAAGGATTTCATCCTGGATCACTGCTTGCATCTGCTACTGCTATGAACTGGCAAAAGTGCCTCCACTGGCAATCCTGACAGCACACTCAACTAGGGGGCAAGCGTCATCAGTGGCCTTCCTGGCGCAGGTGCCAATCCAAGAGATCTTTGGGGCCGCTACCTGGTCATCTGTCCACACATTCGCGTTGCATTATGCACTTACCCAGCAAGCTTGAGACAACACTGGCTTTGGCAGAGCAGTGCTGCAAGCTGGATGACCGTGAACTGCAAGCCCACCTCCATGGACTCTGCTTGTGAGTCATCTAGAATGGAATTGACATGAGCAAGCACTCAAAGAATTAAAAACAGTTACCTACCTTTTCATAACCGTTGTTCTTCTAGATGTGTTGCTTATGTCCATTCCATTACCCACTCTCTTGCCCTACTGTCAGAGTTGCTGGCATGAAGGAACTGAGAGGGTGTAGGGCTAGTGGTGCTTGATATACCGACGCATGGGTGTGGCACTCAAGGGGGCGCCACAGCTGACCCTACAGAGATTGCTAAGGCAAAAATCTCTGATGACCACGCGCATGGGTGCACACACACCTAGAATGGATTGGACATAAACAACACATCTCTAAGAGCAACAGTTACGAAAAGATAGATAACCATTTTTTATTTTACATTTAGTTATAGCAATACCTACTTACGTCATATTAAATAAGGTTGTGTCATCATTAGATAGAATAATAGAAACTAGTGAATGAAATCGGTTAGGTCCAAATTAGTCCACCTCAAAAGGGCTTTTGCTTATTTTTCCCCCATCATATATTTTCCATGCCAGTCCCTGTTAAATGTCTCCTGGATTGGGGCTTCCACTACTTCCCTTATGGGACTGTGTCTCAGTCTTATCTCTCTCATTTTCAGGAAACCACACTTCCAGGCATTCTCAGTACTGATAATGGCGATGTTACTTCTATTTTGGTGGTGGCACAGGCCTGACTCCTTAGAGTGTTCATAGTCCATTATTATTTTGGCATGCTACCAAAACTTTCCGGTGGAACCCAGCCACAGCAGGGAAATGGTGATTTTAACAGTTTATAACTCAGCTACATGTAAATGGAATTTAATCAGACAAGGGGAAGGCCCTTCTCTAGGCGGAGGGCTCCATGCCAGATTTCAAAGGGCTGCTGCAAACAATGAAGGTGTTTAAGAGCTTCTCAAATAAAGGTCAACAGAATATTTAAAATGGGTAGTGTTAGGTATCCCAAATACAGGGATCACTACCAGCTCTACATATAAACCTGCTACCATTCATAAGCCAACCACTAACTGCCTGAGGTTAGGAGAAACTTCCCACATGGGCAGGTTACTTGATAATTCTCTGTTTTAATTAACCCAAATTTGACTCACAGCTACTATTTCTGTAGAGACCTCTCTTCTGTTTTCAGTGCAAACCAGCCCCTGACACAGTTGGATGAGGATGAACAGGCCTGCCAGAGTAATTTAATAAAAAAAGAGCTGGTGGAAGGATTGAAGCATCCAAACTGCAAAGTGCAGAAACTTGGGTGAGTAGTATGATAGTTTTACCTTTACTTGTGAATTTGTCTTGTCATAAAAACCAGACTATTGGGTCGCTGTGCGTACAGAAACACATGGAGGCAGCTGCCAGATCAAAGAGTTGGTGCCCAGTTACCCCCCATCCCAACCTCCGTATATACTCAGGTACTGTGCCACGAGTTTATTCAATAGCTTCCAATGCCTTAAGTTCTCTGAAACACTGACACACATTATTAACAAGGGAGGGGAAAACCCAAACAGCTGGATTCTCTGTTAGAAGACGACAAATTTGCAATTAAGAATGAAATTGTATTATTCTCATACATAGGTAGTCCAATACCACCAGTTCTGAAAGGACTACAAAGAATTAGCAAGTGGTCCAGAACCCAGAGAGGGAAGGAGAGAACAGTTGGAAAGATAGAAATTAAGGACAGATGAAAAATTGCAAAATCTGAAGACCAACAATAGCCTCTGAGGAAGCTGATATGCACCTTGAAGTTGTTTTGTGAAGGAGTGGAGAGATGACCAAGTTATTGCAGTTTACAAATTTTCTCATAAATTACTGTGTTTCTCTCTGTCCATTGGATGAAACAGACTGCCCAGACCTGCTGGGAGATGGTTGCTTTGAGGCATTTCTTTGTATCAGTCTAGGACAAACATGGTCAAACCATGGTTCGTGAGCCATTGGGGCTTTTGCCCCATGGGAGGCGCTGGAGCAGAAGCCCCTAGCCCCACCACCCTGCCACAAGGCAGAACCCCCAAGCTTCCCCCCCGCCCCTTAGTCTGGTAGGCGGAGAATGGGGGGCAGGGACTCTGGGAAATACTTCAAGAGAATTTAAGCCCTGAGCTATTGTGAGAGTGAGACCAATAGAAAGAGAAGCTGTCACATGCGCTTTAGATCAGGAACTTGTGTCATTCTGTATTCAGACATTGTGCTGTGTGGACCTCATATGCTTGCGATCTCCCTGCATTCTGCAGAATATAGGCTGTGTTTACTGTTCATAAATTGCATTTGAATAGTTTTAGATTTAAGTGTTAACCCTACTTTAATTTTGCGGATTACAATGACATCTTCAAATTGTAAGAAACATAAGTATGAAGAAGAAAACGGAGGTTTTAAGCCAGATTGGGAGAAACATTTTGCATTCAGCGTTACAGGTGGCAAATCCCTGTGTCTTATCTGCAATGCATAGCTTACTCACTACAAAGGGAGCAACTTGACACATCACTGTGACCCGGTGTGCCTAGGGCAGCTCTCACTGGAAATGCCAAGGTCAGGGAGGCTGCAAAAGGGAGAGCAGATATACTCCCAAGACTAGTGGGTAACACTGAAGTTAGACTCCCCAACCAGTCACAAACTGTGCTTCTGATCTCCCACACTGGTTATCAAGAAGCAAAAGAGAAATCACACAGTCCCCTTTATTGCATTCCAGTACTCTGGCTCCCAATCAGCATATAGGTCCAGTACAGTGAGAAGTTCTTTAAAAAAACTCTGCTCACATATACAAAATGTTCTTCTGACCCCAAAGGGTCAGCCACGTCGCCAGGTTTGGATCTTACCCAAAATACCACGCTGCCAGCCAATCCTTTAGTGTCTAAAACTAAAGGTTTATTGTAAAGAAAAAAGAACAAGAAGAGAGATGTTAAATGGTAAAACAGTCACATATATACAAAGACTTCAATGTGCATCAGGTTCCTAGCAGTATTGGTGAGTTTGCTGTCTTGAAAGTCCCTGAACACATCCACAGCTTGGATGGGTTATTCAGCCCTTTGTTCAAAAATTCATTTGTAGAAAGGTTACTCCAGAGGTCATCATTGTCCAAGCTGTGAGAGGGGGTGGAGTGATGGGGAAACTCAGGAGTGCTGTGAAGTGAAAAGGAACGTGTGGGCGTAGAGGGCAGTGGGGTTGGCAAAGAATTGTGCATGTGCACATGCTGCAGTGGAGGTCGACCACGGATCTGCTCAGTCTGCAGCTGTATTAAAGACTTGAGCATCTCTATCTGATCCTCCATTACTTTTATCATCCTCTCAGTCACTTCCATAGCGAACGCTTGATTCTCCTTTCTGTCCTGCCTTTCGGCTTCCCAGCACTCTTTCTGTTCCCTAGTCTGTGTGTCAGCGCGCTGCAGCATCTCTCTGAGCATATCTTCTTTGCTGCGTCTTCTTCCTTATCTGCCGAAGCCAGACAGCAGGGGTGCATGGTGTGTTCCTTAAGGTCTCAGCTGCTGTGGACAATGCACAGATGAGGGATTGTTACCTTCCAGCAAACGATTGAAACATTTCAGTAACAAGGGCCTTTTGCAACTAGTAGCAATCGCTTTCTCACTGACTCTAAGCAGGCACACAGCTATGCAAGCACACAAATCATGGTGTGTGGCAGATCGGGGGGAGGGCGCTTGTGCATATGGACAAAACAGCCACGGCTTGCAGTGCAGCTTTGCAGGGAACTCATTCTAAAATTATCCAACACTTTTCCACAGGCAGGCCCCCTAGCTGACATCTCACTGCTGCGGGCAAGCAGGGAAACCAGGGCACAACTACTGCATGCTTGTGGCTTTCACCCCGGTCTATATGCAGCTTAGCTATGTGCCGCTTTGGTCCCAGCTGCAGTGACTGCTAAATGGCATGGGACAGTTTCCTAAAATGGGGGAACTAACAAGGCTGCACTCCCTTGGAATTTGTGGCAGAGGATTAACAAGTACTTTCCAGAGCCTCTCTCTGGAGGATTCCATGCAGATCTCGATGTCCATTGACACCCTGCTTGGCCACGCAGATTAGCTACACAGGGCAATGTCAAGCTCACATAAAAACACAACCTGCCTCCCACTTTTCGATTCCCTACACAAGCCACAGCAACTTACCCTGCGTCTCATCTGCTTCCTGCTCCCCAGAGAGCACTTCTGAAATGGAGAAAAGTTCCTGGCTGCCTGCCCCACCAGGTGACGTCGCTGGGAGCTCCGCATCCTCTTCTACCTCCACTTCTTCATCAAGAATTTCAACCTCTGGGTTAGCTCCTCTTTCTGCTGCCTCCGAAGTATCTTTGGGGCTCTCGGCGATGGAGGTGGGGTCACCACCGAGGGTAGCATTCAGCTCCTTATAGAAGCGGCAGGTCTTAGGTGCACCACCAGAGCGATGGTTTGCCTCCCTCGCCTTATGGTACGCCTACCTCAGCTCCTTTATCTTTGCTCTGCACTGCTGCATGTCCTGATCATAGCCCTTTTCACACAATCCTCAAGAAATCTGCCCATATGTGTCCCAATTCCTACGGGTCACTTGCAGCTATGACTCAACAGACTCCTCTCCCCATATACTGATCAGATCCAACAGTTCCATGGTAGTCCAAGCAGGAGCGCATTTGGTGCGATAGCCATGCCAGGACACCTCTCCATGCTGAGCCAGCAAGCAGGACATGGGATTTAAAATTCCCAGGGCTTGCAAGGGGGAGGGGACAGATTGGTTGCAGGACTGCGGAGTTCAAACTGCTGACCAGAGTGGCAGCATGGGAATTGTGGGACACTTTCTGGAGGCCAATAAAAGCAAAAAAAAAAAACAGGTGTGGTGTCTACACTGGCTGTTTGTTGACAATAAAGGGAGGGGGAAAGACAAAAGTCTCTCAAAGGGATGGAAGTTTTTTGTTGCCAAAACTGGGCTTTTTTTTTTTACAAAAGTCCCATTGCAGTGTGTATGCTCTTGCTGTTTTGTCACCAAAAGGCATTTTTTGGCAACAAAACTTGGCAGTGTAGACAAGGCATCAATTGGTCAGTTGCATAGGCGATGTCCCTTGATGGGTCATCAAGCTGACTAGGCAGTGCTAATGCTAATCTGTCTGGGGTGTCACCCAGATGCACAGCACAAGTTTGTAACTACAGACATACCATACATATAACTTACAGTACAAAGGTGATACAAACACAAACAAGCTTATCATATTTGGCAAATTATAACATTTTTGCAGATCCCTTACATGGCATATCTGGCACAATTCTTTACAATTTTATAATATTGATATTCATAATATCCTCAAGTGTTGCCCAGGTTCCATACAGCGTCAGTCACTACGAAATGAATCACAATAACTTTAGTCTAAATACCCTCCTGAATCAGAATTAAGGAAAAACAATATATCCGCATTAAAATTATGTCTAAATAGTCAACAGACACTACTTTCAGTGTTGAGTAAGGAAGCTGACCAAACAACCAAAGCTAGTGTTTTTTTATGTCATGGAATATCGCTTGTGCTAAACGTCCATATTCTGATGGAGAATTTGTTAAGAAGAATGTTGCAGAAGTGGTTGCAATTTTAGATCCAAGTAACAAAAACTTCAATGATTGATAAAGCAAATTCCAATTTCGCACCACACTATGGAGAAGTGTATATCCCAGATCAGTGCTGATTTTGCAAGAAAGATGCAAAACGATCTAAAGAATTCTCTAGCATTCAGCCTAGCTGTTGACAAATCCACAGATATACAAGATAAACCCCAACTAGCAATATTTGTTTGCTGTTTCCACAGATCTAATTGTGAAAGAAGAAATGTTGGACTTAATGGTGCTAGAAGAAACAACCCATGGTATTGATGTAAAGAACACACTTGACAAAGCATTGACAAATGCTGATGTACTGCTGGATAAACTTGTCAGTATTGCAATGGATGGAGCACCTGCAAAGGTGTGGGGGGGAATTAGGCCTTATCAGACTCTTAAAAAGCGATCCCAAATTTCTGGAGTTTCTCCCTGTTCATTCATCATCCATCATGATCATCTCACAGGCAGACACTTCAAGTATGAAAATGTTACAAAAATGGTCCTAGAAATTGTTAATTTTATCCGCTTGAATAGGAAGACTCATTGACAGTTCAAAAATTTCATCGAAGAGCTGGATCTTGAAGACAAACCTAACAATGTCTCTTTCTACTGTATTGTGAGGTGGTTATCAACCAGCAATGTCTTAAATAGGTTTGTGGAATGGATAGAGCCTATCAATGCTTTCCTTCAGGAAAAGAAAAAGTCCTATCCGTAACTGGAAGATGAGAAATGGATGCAGGATCTCATGTTTTTCACTGATATTATGCAGCATCTGCAAACTCTCAACTTGGCACTCCAAGGGAAAGATAAGATTATTTCTGATCTTACTCAGAGAATCTGCAGCTTCCAGAACAAGTTAAAGCTTCTTCAAAGAGACAAAATGTCAAGAGACTTCAACCACTTTACCTATCTCAAGAGTAGGGTAAACACATTCCCTGAAATCAAAGTAGAAGATCACAAACTTGAGGAATACAGAGGTAAATTACCAAGGACTGCTTGAGGCTTCTGGGCCAGGTTTGAAGACTTGTAGAAATTGAGATCCTGTTTCACCTTTCTTGTAATCCCATTCATGGTTGATGTGATCAATGACAGCTGTTCAATTTCCAAAACCATGGTTATGGAAACATCTACTGTAGAAATGGAACTGTTGGAAATCCAGGAGGACCAGGCTCTAAAGATGATGCATAGCATAAATCACAGTCTACAGTCAAGTTTTGAAAGCAAGTGCCAGGAATGAAGTATTCTCAACTCAAGAAGACCAGTGTGCGACTCATTTCAATTTTTGGCACAACATACTGCTGTGAATCGTTGCTCTCCGTGAACTTTTGTGCAGTCCTTACAAATCAACATCTGACCGAGCTCCTCAGTACTGCCTTGACAAAATATCAACCAGATTTTCCAGAGACTTACGACCAGGAGGGAGACCGACAAAGCCTCTAGCTCTAGTAGTAATTAGCCATAATACAGCTACTAACAAGTTAATTTTTTTTAAAATGCATGTGTAAAGGTTGTGTGTGTCTTGCAGCTCTCGAACTTCTGAAGATCATCATATGCAGCTTGGAGGGTTTATGATAAAAACAAAGCATCTGTTTTCCTAAAAGGCTCTGCTCTGTTCAAATAGGATTTAATGGCTCAATAGATGTTCAGATGATGCCATCTTATTTCTTTAGGGTGAGAAGAACTGGGACAGAATGAAGGTAGCCTAATATCTTCATTTAAATATGGAAAAACAACGTAATATAGGAACTCAGGGGTTGTTGGTAGTACCACTTTGTCAGAAGCTGCAAAAAGGGCTTTCTGATTGTCAAGTAGATCTGATGAGAATTTTGCTAATGGAACATTTTTCTGTTGGAAATGCTGATTCATCAAAATCAAAATATCTTGAGGGAATGTGTTGATTTTGACAATTTAAATGGAAAACTGCCTGGTTTCCTGCCAGCTCACTCGCTTCCCCAGCAGCCCACCGGGAGTTCTACTATGAGCCAGGGCTCCCAGAGCTGCCCAATTCCCAGGACAGCTAATTCGCAGGCTACTCCGAGAGTTGGGCAGCTGGCTCCTCCAGGTTTCCCGCTGGATGGGTGGGCTCCCTGGCTCACCTGGCTTTTCATTTTATTTTTATATTTTTATTATTTTCTTTTTTAATTTGTTCAAAGTGTCAAACTGTTCCATAACAGTGAATAGAGGCAGCTAATAAGAGAGTTTTGATGGGTGTTGCTGCAGACTCTATGCTAGGAGCGGGGGTGGCAGGTTTGTATAATTTTTGGTAGTGCCCAGAATGGGTCCAAGTCCATCCCCCCTCTCTCCCCTGCCTTGTAAGGGTTGGAGGGTGAGGGCTCTGGCTCTGGGTTGGGGCTGGGGATGAGGGATTTGGGGTGTGGGAGGGGCTCAGAGCTAGGGCAGAGGCCTGGAGTTGGGGGGCAGGTGAGGGCTCTGGCTGGGGGTTTGAGCTGTGGGGTGGGGCTGGGCCGGGGAGCTCAAACTTTGTGGTGTAGCAGGCAGGCTGCCCCGGGTCTGGGGCCAGAGAGGAGGACAACCCCTCCTCTTCCTGGCACTCACCCAAGCCCCAGGAGTTCACTCGGAGTCACCTGCTGGGGGGTGGAGGGGGCTGTCATGCACCTCCTCCCTCCACAGATGCAGCAGTCAGCCTGCCGCGAGCACCAGCACTCCCTTATAGCTAAGCTGCAGCGGCAGCAGCCGGCGAGGGAGTGCAGGGGGCCCAGGGCAGCTGCCCGCTGCCCAGGTGCAAGTCAGGTGAGGCAACTGGGGGAGGTGCATGGGGGCCAACAAATGGGGCTGGGGGACACTCCGGGGGAGGCAGGTGGGGCTGGGGGAAAGACCCAGTCCCGACATTGGTGGAGCCTGGGCACCCCTGGCCCATACAACTCGCCGCCCCTGGCTAGGAGGTAGTGGGACATGGTGAATGGTATGTGGTCCATTTGCGGGTTTGTTTTCTGTGTATGGGCTATGTAGCTGGGCCATGGCCCCCCGAGGAAACAGTTTAGAAAGGTCTGTTTGTGGGTGCCTTGGTAAGGGCCCATGCGGTTCTGACCCTTGGAACTTTGATCAGTCCCGATGTTTGAAGTCTCTGAGTGGTTACTTACTCCCTAGTGGTAGGGATAGAACTGAGCTAAGCAGGGAAACTTGGTATAAAAAGTCACTTGCTAGGTGAACTTGAGAGCTGCAAACAGAGGCAGCTAACAGGATAATTTTGGAGGTGGTTGGGTGGGGGGGGGCTGTGTGTGAGAGGCTCTCCTTCCAGGTTCAGCTCTACATGTGATTTCAGGATGGCCAGTGATGGAACAGGGTGGTGACCTGCATGAATGTGCCATGTTTTCTTTCCTGCCTGATGCCTTTCCTGAGCATGAAGTGCAAGTTCGTGGCTGTGCTGGAGGAAAAGATTCTTGGATTGGAGGGACTAGTAACAGATGCTATTGAGAATGAGAGACTCTGAGAAGTTCTTATATAGCCAGGTTCAGGAAACATCAGTACCCTATATTCAAGGAAGAAAAGATATGGCCAGCAAGGAGTCAGAGAGAAAGGAAGTCGGAGGAGACCTGGCAGTTTGTAACCACCAGAGGCATGAGGTCATGGCAGCATTGTACAACATTTGGAAACAGACAAGGATGGGCAGGCTGTGGCCACCAGAGAAAAGAGGACCAGAAGGAATTCCACACAATTCAAAATTTCCAATCAATGCCATATCCTCAACATGGAAACTGTGGAAGATAGTTCTCAAGGTGTAGCTGGTCTAAGGGAATGGAGAGGTGTATGGGACACACCTGTGGAAGGCAACTTGGCCCAACCTGTAAGAAAATTAAGCTTGTCCACAAAGAGTTCTCCAACCATCCAAGGACGACAAATGATCATTCTTGGGTGTACAGTACTCAGATGAATTGAAAAAATATTCTGCAAGGGATGGAAGGACAACAGGATGGCGCGCTGCCTTCCGGGAGCCAAAATACGAGACCTTACTCTAAGATTGGCTTGGGTTCTGAAGCTGATGGGCAAGGATCTATAGGTAATAGTTCATATCAGCACTAATGACATTGTGTTGTGGCATATTGCATAGTTAATAGATTACTTCAGGAAACTCAGAAATGTGCTGAAGAAGAATAACGTCCAAGTGATCTCTGAGATCCTTTCTGTCCCACAAGTGAAGGAAGAGAGAAGGCAGAAGATTCTGGAAGTTGAACTGTTGGCTAAGTAAGTGGTGCAGGGTGGAGGGTTTTGGTTTTGTGGAACATTGGTCCACTTTCTTTGGGAATCGGGGGCTGTATACTTTGGATGGCCTTCATCACTTCAGTAGAAGGGGGACCAATCTTCCCAGGGATAGGCTGGCTAGAGTAGTCAAGGGGGCATTAAACTATAACAGAAGGGGAGGGTAAAAAGGGAAAATAGCATTCATTTAGCACAAAATCGAGATGTTGAGAACAAAATTAATTAAGAAACAAAGAACATGAAGAGAAGAAAATCTTGAATTGACTATACACCAGTGCTAGGAGCTGGATAATAAATAGGAGGAATTGGAATTGCTCATTTATGAGCATAAATTCAATCTAGATGGTATTACTGAAACTTGTTGGGATGATCCGCACAATTGGAATGTTAAAATCAATAGTTATAACCTATTTAGGAAGGATTGAAGGGAAGCAGTATTACCTGTTTCTGTCTCAGAGGAAAATTAATCTCATCCCACAGTTTCTTCCATTTCAGCTTGTCTTACTCATGTCTACTACATAGTTCTTCTAAATACTGATCAATCTTATACTTTTATCATAGGCAACAACTCTGTGGGTGCTCCAGGGCTGGCCCACAGCAAAAAAATGCTCCGGCAGGCCCCCTCTCCCCCCCGTTCTTCCTGCCTGCCAGCAGGCCCCACCAATCAGCACCTCCCCCTCCCTCCCTCCCCACGCCTCCCATCCGTCAGGATCAGCTGTTTTGCAGCGTGCAGGAGGCTTTGGGGGCAGGGGGGAGGAACAAGGACGGGCATGCTTGGGGGAGGAACAAGGCAGGAAGAGATCGGGCAGGGGTGGAGCGGGGGTGGGAAGAGGTGGGGCAGGGGCGGGGTGGGGCCTTGGGGGAAGGGGTGGAGTGGGGGCAAGGCCTGCGGCAGGGCCGGGGGTCAAGCATCCCGGGCACATTGGTAAGTCGGCACCTGTCACTTATCCTACAAATCAACTCTGATTAACATACAATGAATATAGGTAGTATAACATTGATTAATCATAACATCACACAATAAATGAATACGAAACTAAAATCATTGGCTACACACGGCATCTCTACAGCATTTATTCCCTGTGCCTTAACCAGTGTTATTTCAGGGATCATTTCATTTATTTAAACACTCATTATACTGTTGTTGGTTTTTTATAGTTTTGGATAAAAGAATCTATTGAAACAACACATGGCAAATGCCTTCTTTGATGTAATTCTACTGAGCACAATGGATATAGACTGGTGATGAATTTGGTTCACATGAATTTGGTATACTGAAGTGAACTCTCCAGATTGTTTAGAACTAGCCAATCATCTCTCTGTTCTTTTCAATCTCCTCCAGGTTTCCATGGTGCCGACTCAATTATGAGGATTGTAAGAATCTCTCCTCACTTCTTAGTGCAAAGCAGATGCTGACAGAGCTGGCTCTGAGAGGTAATCGTTTTTGGAGTTTTCGGAGTCGTAGGATGGGTGAAGGACTGAGACTCCTGTGTGAAGGATTGAAACACTCCAACTGTATGCTACAGAAGCTGGTGTAAGTAACTGCTGTTTTCCTTTACAGTTCTCCAGTAAGTGCCCAAAATATTGCCCACTATTCTGGGTGCTACATAACATCATGAATACTCTAGAACTGGGAAGACAGACCTTTGGTCTGACCCAGTATGGCCATTCTTATGTTCTTAAGAGTGTCTTAATGGGTAATTATGTGTAAGTAGATAGAGTTCCCAACCTGCCATGAGCAGAGTATATGCACACTGGGCCAAATTCTCTGCTAATGTAAATGAGCAAAACTTCTTTGAAGTCAATGGCGCTTCACCCATTTACAGCAGCAGAGAATTTGGACCAAAGCACATAATCCAAACTTATCCCTCTCCTGGTATTTGCCTTTATTAGTAACCTACAAAATAACAAACAAACAAAAATTCAGTCTAAGCTTTCTTCTGAGTATGGATTTTCCTAAGGTTCTTCCCACAGGACCCTTCGGCCCCAGCACCTTGTTCCCTCTGCCTCACAGAAACATTCTGACCTTTTTTCTGTGCTGGAGGTAATAGGAGCCACCTGTCAGCACATATTACTCTATCTTTATTCAAGAGTCTACTCTAGCAACTGACATTAGAGGGACGCAGCAGAAGAGCCCTGCCTCCCTAGCATGTACAGGGTCCTAGAGTCTACTCCATTACACCAGAGTAAGAAAAGGAGTACTTGTGGCACCTTAGAGACTAACAAATTTATTTGAGCATAAGCTTTCGTGGACTACAGCCCACTTCATCGGATGCATAGAATGGAACATATATTGAGGAGATATATGTATACACACACATACAGAGAGCATGAACAGGTGGGAGTTGTCTTATAAACTCTGAGAGGCCAATTAAGTAAGAGAAAAAAAACTTTTGAAGTGATAATCAAGATAGCCCAGTACAGACAGGTTGATAAGAAGTGTGAGAGTATTTACATGGGGAGATAGATTCAATGTTTGTAATGGCTCAGCCATTCCCAGTCTTTATTCAAACCTAAATTGATTGTGTCTAATTTGCATATCAATTCGAGTTCAGCAGTTTCTCGTTGGAGTCTGTTTTTGAAGTTTTTTTGTTGTAAAATAGCCACCCGCAGGTCTGTCATACTGGACTCAGTATTCCAGATGAGGCCTCACCAATGTTGAATAACAAACTTTATCAGATTCAAGCAAATTTCTCATGTTTCCAGGAGTCTTACTGACCAAACCCTGTCGGTCAGGACACCTTGTCCCAGAGTTCAACGAATGTTTCCTTCGTTGCTTCGGGTGCAGTGAATCAGATGGGCATGGAGACAGAGAGGAGTGCCTTGGGGTGTTTGTCCCTCCTTTGTATAGGTTCAGTCCCTCCCTTCAAAAACATGTCCAGCTGGGCACTAGGGAAAAAAGAGTCTATGTGGAAGGATGTTCCCTGCTGGTTTTTTCACCTGTTTGAATTTCCTTTGTCTTTCCTTTCTGCATGATGACTCTGTTTACTGCTTAAATGCAAATTAAGCAGAGCACAATTACTTTATTTAAGACAGACCTGTTTCCCAACTTCTGTTTGGGCAGGTCTCTAAGGGCTGGTCCACACTAACCCCCCACTTCGAACTAAGATACGCAACTTCAGCTACGTGAATAATGTAGCTGAAGTCAAAGTATCTTCGTTCGAACTTACCGCGGGTCCAGACGCGGCAGGCAGGCTCCCCCGTCGACTCTGCGTACTCCTCTCACAGAGCAGGAGTACTGCCGTCGACGGCGAGCACTTCCGGGATCGATCCGGGATCATTTATCGCGTCTAGACAAGACGCGATAAATCGATCCCAGAAGATCGATTGCTTACCGCTGGACCCGGAGGTAAGTATAGACGTACCCTAAGGTTTGGAACATGGGTTAGTGAAAGCATACAGGGAAATCTTATAACTTTACATACAATGTTGCCACACATATTTTATCAGCACAATACTGACCAGCAAATTATGAGTTTTCAAATGACACACTTTGTACAAATATCAGAGGGTTAGCCGTGTTAGTCTGAATCTGTAAAAAGCAACAGAGGGTCCTGTGGCACCTTTAAGACTAACAGAAGTATTGGGAGCATAAGCTTTCGTGGTTAAGAACCTCACTTCTTCAGATGCAAGAGGTGAGGTTCTTACCCACGAAAGCTTATGCTCCCAATACTTCTGTTAGTCTTAAAGGTGCCACAGGACCCTCTGTTACTTTGTACAAAGATCATTATAGTATAGGGTGTGAATACAGGGGTATATTCTGCTGCAAAGAGTAATTATGGAAATAAGGTTTTGGAGGCTGAAACTCTGAGCACAGAACTTCCCAGTTATGGAGGATTATGGTGACAATCAGTAGTTCATTCGACAGATCTCTCTCCTCGGCGTGCTCCAAAATTAGTAACTGTTTTGACAACTTGAATAAATGAAAGAAACAGCCAATGAGGATTAAGGCCAGATCTAACAGCACTAATCCAAGCCTTGTGTTGTGGGTGGTCACCTGAGTCAGAGGTATCACTAGGACATCCCATACCACATGGCATGTAGGAGAGAGAGAAGATAATTCTCTGCCCTCCCCCATCACTCTCACCCTTGTAGGTGTGAAGATAAGGAGCCATAGGAGGTGGGACACCCTCCCATTACCCATAAAGGTGCATTTGAGACTACTCCCTTACAGAAGCTCGGAGGTGAAGTAGAGGTGTGGTTTTGGGGTCTCAGTGTTATTCTGGACACTATTTAGATTTAATCCATCCCACCTATAAACAATTCCAAACACCTATAATATCATGACTTCCATCGTTAGTGACCAGAACCTGATGAAGAGGCATCACCACATGGACATTTATTTGTGTAATTTTATAAAAATTTTGCTTATAATGTTTGATATTTGTAATGATAGATACTTAGTTCTCTTTGTTTGAACTCATGTCCCTATACAAGGTGCATTTTCTTTAATTTTTGCCTATTTTTAAAGTGTGTCTCTGCCATTCATAAGTGATCACAGGTCCTCTCTATTGTCCATTTAACATCTGACAGATCTCATTTTCCTTTACCAGGAGGTTGAAGTAATGAAGTAAGTAAAGAAAAGGCTGATTTCCAACCCTAACTCTCTCCTAAATCTCTGCCTGCTGCAGGTTGTCTTACTGCACGCTCACAGCTGCTTGTTGTCAGGATCTTTCCTGTGTTCTCAGCACCAACCAGACTCTGAGAGAGCTGGACCTGGAGATAAATAAACTGGGATTTGCAGGGGTGCAACAGCTTTGTGAAGGATTGAAACATGCAACCTGCAAACTGGAGATACTCCGGCAAGTAACGCTAATGACTCATTAGTTCATTATACCACAACCTCTAGGGATGCCAGCCTTCCAGTACCACATCCCCAATTCCCTGCCATGAGAAACTGGACATATGCACATGCTTTCTCTATATATATCTCTCACTCCTTTCGACACAGTTCTGCACAGTTCACTAATATTTGGGAAACAGGGTGCTTGTGGGACTGACATCCTCATTAGGGCAGAGCTAGGGCTGTGTGTGTGTGTGTTCTGTGGATCTCTGTTCACTTCCAAGTATTTTGGGGTTCAGGAGGGATCTCCAGACCAGCAGTGGTTTATTTCACACACAAAAAAGAATCTTTGTGAAATTACCCACTTAGTGCAGAAGCTCCTCTTTCTGAGCAGGGCACTTTCAGAAAGATACTTTTCTTCAGGAGAGCAGACACTGCTTTGTGAAAGCCCTTCCTCTACAAAGCAACACAAATGTTGCTCTTATAGAAAAACTTGGGGCCCAGTTTTGCAATAAAGGCATCTGACAATAGGTATCATTGTTCTGCTCTCCTAATGACTAGAGGATGTTTGTGCATGAAAGAACTATTTTTCAAATTAATCTAGATTAAGAAGACAACAGTTTTAGACATAATATTCTTCTGTCTCTTCTAGATAGAATGGCTGCAATCTCACAGCTCCTTGTGTCACAGACATAGGACTTGCTGTTAGTATAAATCATTGCCTGACATTCTCTATCCTTTAGTTATTGGTCTGTACAGGAACTTAAATGTAACAGAAAATACTCTAAACATAAGGGTATTAAATGAACGTGTCCTGAGCTATTTCAGGGTGTTTTCAACTTTCAATTGGTTTCTCAACTTTTGGTGAGCTAGTCTTTGAACTGAACTAGTTGAATAAACTAAAATGAAGAAAATATTCTCTCTGCACCTGCACAAGAGGCTACTACTGACAGAAGCTGGTGGAAATCACTAGGTAAATCCATGGAACCAGAGTTTGTTGGAAGTGCTAAACCAGCTTTTGTCATCATCAGCAGCCTATTCTGCAGTTGCAGAGATTATTTTCTTTATTTCAGTTGATTAAGCTACCTTAGTTCTAAAACTAATTCATTCAAAGCCGAGAAACCATTTGGGAGTAGAAAAAGCAGCAAAGCTTGTTTTCTTCGTCCAATCTATGAAAAGAAGTGAGGTGTGAGAGGATGAGATCTGCTAGTTCTGAAATCTTGAAAAACATCATGATCACAAACAACCAGTTCAATTCACTAACTACAGATAAACAAAGGAAGTAGTAATAAATCAATTACTTTTAAACGCAAAATGTTTTGATACTTTTCTCTTTATGTATCCAGCACATTTAAGTTAGTTCTGTTTACTAAAAAAGATTTTTAAAATCCCATTTGTTCATTTTAAATTCATTCTAATTTCCATCCAAATGGAGGTTAATAGAGATCATAAATAAAAAATGAATCTTCATCTACTAAATAAATTCATCATTCACCATTCTCTAGCATAATTAAAAATGTAAAATTTAGGAATCTGAATAAATGTTAAGCTGCATAACTGCTCGGTTAAATGTGTATGGGTATAGTGTAGCCTCCTGGTTGGAAAAGAAAAAGAAAAGAAAAAGAAGAAAAAGAAGAAGGTAGTACCAGATTATACCAACAACTGAGGATCAACCTTTCTTTAGGGAAAAAAACCTAAAAAGTACATATTAAAAACAGATTTAAATTGATTATTTAAATCCGCAAACAGGAAACCTTGATTTAAATGATGATTAATATTGGTAATTAAAATCACTTTGTTTTAAACAGATCCACTGGTGCCAAAGCCATCTATAGAAACTAAGAGTTCATTTTAAAAAAATTCTAGCTATTTTGCTTCTTAAGAAATTTCTGAATTCAAATAGCTACAGTAATTAGGTTTCTACATTACAAGCTTTTTCCTGAAAGAAGTGAAGAAGATGCTGGGATACATGTGGTGTTACCTACAAAAAAAGTTTAAGCACTAAGATGTGTGGAATTGGTATTAAACACACATTTATCTATTCTACACAAACCTGCATTCATTTTCTATTCCTATCTTCCTGTCCTTGCATGCTGTCATATCTCTTCATTCAGATCAGAACTCTTTTCAGGTTCTGCTGCGGAAACTTGCGCTTTGTTTAAAAAAAAAAAGTAATTTGTTTGTTGAACTGAACTGTGTAATGCAATGTTAACTATACAGCTACCACGCCATCCTCATAGCATTGCCATAGTGCTAGGATTCTGGAAAAGAGAACTTGTTGACTTGAAACACATTCATTAATACAGTGAATTGTTGTGCATCAAGGTATCAGCTCCCTCCGTTATTCTGTCCTTTGCAGGTTGGGACACTGTGGTATCATTTTCTATGATTGTAAGTATCTTGCCTTAGTTCTCAGTACAAATCAAACTTTGAAAGAGCTGGACCTGAGAGGCAGCAAACTGGGAGAATCAGGAGTGAAACAGCTGCGTGAAGGACTGAAACATCCTGACTGCAAACTGCCGAAACTGATGTAAGTAGTTGGGGGTTCCCTTCATGGTTTTCCATTAAGTGCAGTTCTGCTTCACTCTCCAGTCTGTGTATATGTGGCTCATTACAGACAGCATGTGGACATTGTGCTGGGTGTCATTTTATAAATGATGTTAAAGACCTGAGAAAGGTGCAGAAAGGGTAATTACGGAAATAAGTGCTCTTGGGGCTGAAACTCTGAGCACAGATCTTCCTGGAACTTGAAGGTTGTAGTGACAGGTCACTCGACAGGTCTTTCTCCTCACTGCACATGTGAAGGGCACACCAGTGGCCCAAAATATGTCACTGTTTAGAAATCTTGAATAAATGATAGAAATAGCCAATGAGGATTAAGGCCAGATCCAACAGCACTAATCCAGGCCTTGTGGTATGAGTGGTCACGAGGGTCAGAGGTATCACTAGGACATCCCAGACCACACATTGCATGTAGGAAAGAGAGAAGACCATTCTCTGCCCTCCCCCGTCACTCTCACCCATGGGAGTGTGAAGATAAAGAGCCATAAGAGGTGGGACACTCTCCCATCAGCCAGAAGCGAGCATCTGAGACTGCTCCCTTACAGCAGCTGGGAGGTGTGGGTTTTGGGGTCTCAGTGTTATTCTGGATGGCATCAGTGTTCTGCTCTCCTAATGACTAGAGGATTTTTGTGCATGAGAGAACTATTTTGCAAAGTGTATTTTAATCTTTATTAAGAAGAGAACACATATATACAATAATGTTCTTCATCTCCTCTAGGTTGGATGCCTGCAATTTCTTAGTTCCCTGCCTCAGAGACTTATCATTTGTTAGTATAAACCATTTCCTGACATTCCCTAGCAACCTTTCCTTTGGTTAGTGGTCTGTACAAGGAGCTGAAATGTCACAGAAAGTAATGAAAAAATCATTTGTTCTGAACAGTGTGAGGGCTCATTCAGCTCCCAATTGGTTTCTCATCTTTCAGTGAACTAGTAATTGAACTGAACTAGTTGAATAAATTGAAAGGGGGTAGAGCTCAGTGGCAGAGCATTTGATTGCAGTGTCACGCTGCCTGGAGTGGCTCACAGCTAAGAGTGCTAATCTCAGATCAGACTGTCAGAAAACAGGGCAGACAATCCCCAATTGATGGTATAGTCTATACTTAGATTTCACCAACCCTGTAATAAATGTATGCTCCTGGATCACTATATTAGTTTTACCATGGAGCCATAGACAGTCTCCCTTAAGCTCTCCAGCCCAATTTACTACCCAGATAAACTGGACTTTATGATGAAAGATGATTAAAAGCAAAATTCACCACACGTTAGGGTCTCCCAGTCATAAAAGGACCAGCCACTTACCCCAGGTCAAAATATACTTCAGGATCTCACCAAAAACAATGTTGTAGCCAATCCTTAGTAAACTAGTTAAAGATTTATTGACTAAGAAAGAGATATGAGAGTTATTAAATGGTTAAAGTAGATAAAATATCTAGAGAACTTGTTGACTTGAAACACATTCATTAATACAGTGAATTGTTGTGCATCAAGGTATCAGCTCCCTCCGTTATTCTGTCCTTTGCAGGTTGGGACACTGTGGTATCATTTTCTATGATTGCAAGTATCTTACCTTAGTTCTCAGTACAAATCAAACTTTGAAAGAGCTGGACCTGAGAGGCAGCAAACTGGGAGATTTAGGAGTGAAGCAGCTGTGTGAAGGACTGAAACATCCCAATTGCAAACTGCAGAAACTAGTGTAAGTAGTTGGGGGTTTCCTTCACTGTTTTCCATTAAGTGCAGTTCTGCTTCACTCTCCAGTCTGTGTATATGTGGCTCATTACAGACAGCATGTGGACATTGTGCTGGGTGCCATTTTATAAATGATGTTAAAGACCTGAGAAAGGTGCAGAAAGGGTAATTATGGAAATAAGTGTTCTTGGGGCTGAAACTCTGAGCACAGATCTTCCTGGAACTTGAAGGTTGTAGTGACAGGTCACTCAACAGGTCAATCTGCCAGTCTCTTAGAGTCTTTTCATATGTTCCTTGGGGTTTCCCAAAAATGGCTTTTCGGGATCTCTGTCCAATTGCTTAGGGTTCCCCCTGCCAAAAGCCAAGCACTCCAGAGATCCAGGATCATTCCCAGGCTCCATCTTTTATAGTTGAAACAGGCTGACAAGCTGTGAGACATCTTTGCCAGGTGGGCTTTAATAAATAGCAAATGTTGATAATCTGTGATCTTCATTGTTTCACGTTTAATGGACCATTCAAAGATAATGCATTTGGTAACAGCCATCCAGACTACTAAAATGGTTTGCAGGTGGTTTACCATGAAAATCATCCAGTTTCAGAGAGATGAAGACAATAACATTAGCAGGAAAGGCAAAGCAGCTCCCTGTGGCTTGGAAGTAGCTCAGCCAGTAGCCTGTTGCTTCCATTCCCTCCTGTCTGCAGCTTCCCACGCTGCAAGAACTTACTGCCATCTGCCAGGTACTTGGGTAGCACTGGTGACCGGACACCAAAAATCCAGTTACCACGGGAACCTGTGCCAGCCTTGGGTGTAGTTTGAGCAGGCATTGCCCCCGCCTCCTCAATTTCCGCCACCCCCGATTTCTCCGGAGTTCTGCTTAGTTGTCAGGGAAGGAAGAGGCTCCCCCTTCCCTCTCCTCGGCTGAGGTTGGCAGGCAGCTCCAGGACACTGCCTTCTGAGTCCTAGTGCCTGTCACCGCCATCTTCTATGTGTGCTGGGTTCCATTTCTGACAATTGGTGAGTGCCGGTGGCAGGGGGAAGAGGCAGTACCAGTGAAGTAGGGTGGGAAGCTTGCACAGAACCTGCACGAACTCTGTCCAGCTCCAGCCACAACTATTGTTCTCCCCCATCTCCGTATAAGGAACAAATTCCCACACATTTGTAGGAAAAACAAAACAAAACATCCCATTCTGGATACCAGTGAGTACTTTAACTTTTACAGTACCTTCCATCGAGGGGCTTCCAATTTATGATGCACTGTCGTCAATACTGTATTGAAGTGTTTTCAGTTCTGGGATGCATAGGCAACCAAGTTCTTTCCTTATGCTCAGCCTAGTTCCACAGGCCAACACAACTTTGTACTTTTAAGGGGTTGCAAAAGCACTGGAGGAAGCTCAACACACAATGATGTAGGTTTCTCCCTCTTCTCTCCCTCAAGGATTTTAAATCCACTTCTTAGCAGGCTAATAGGCTAAGACAGGGTTCTGTCCATTTGCTGGGTCTCTAGCAGTTCAATCCATCATAAAAGTACCTCACATTTGATTTCTTTTGAGTTTCATTCCAAAAAGTTAAAGCTCCATAAACCTTAAGTTAGTCCTCATTTTTCTGCCCCAACTCAAACTAACTTCTTTCCCAAGTGGAAAATGTTGGGTAAGCATGGAATAAGTGTGAGGCCAGGTCTATCCTGGCAAATTAAAGCACTCTTGCTTGCTGGCTCAGGGGTATTAAACATGCCCCCTCCCTCCCCCCACGCAGTAAGTTTGAACTTTTTAGTTTAAAGCAATATTGTGGATAAGCTCCGAGCACTGGGAAGTGGATTACCAGAAGTGCTGGGAGAGCTTTCTCCCCACCGCTCGCGAGTGACCACGCTCACACTTCAAAGCACTGCTGCGGAACTTTGAGCAGCCCGGCACAGTGTTTGATTCCACGTGGAGCCTGCATTTCTCCCTCTGCCGGGTGAGCGGGGGGAGCAGGGCAGGCGGGGGTGTGTGTGTGTAGAGGCTGCAGGGGCAGGGCAGGCAGGGGGCGCAGAGGCTGCAGAGTGAGTGGGGAGCAGGGGGCACAGAGGCTGCAGGGCGAGTGGGGAGCAGGGGGCACAGAGGCTGCAGGGGCAGGGGGGGTGCAGAGGCTGCAGGGCTAGTGGGGAGCAGGGGGCACAGAGGCTGCAGGGGCGGGGGGGCGCAGCCGCTGCAGGAGCAGGGCAGGCAGGTGGCGCAGAGGCTGCAGGGTGAGTGGGGAGCAGGGGGCTCAGAGGCTGCAGGGGCGGGGGCGCAGACGCTGCAGGGGCAGGGCAGGCAGGTGGGGAAGAGGCTACAGGGCGAGTGGGGAGCAGGGGGCGCAGAGGCTGCAGGGCGAGTGGGGAGCAGGGGGCACAGAGGCTGCAGGGGCGGGGGGGCGCAGGGGCTGCAGGGCTAGTGGGGAGCAGGGGGCACAGAGGCTGCAGGGGCGGGGGGGCACAGAGGCTGCAGTGGCAGGGCAGGCAGGTGACGCAGAGGCTGCAGGGTGAGTGGGGAGCAGGGGGCACAGAGGCTGCAGGGGCGGGGGGGCACAGAGGCTGCAGTGGCAGGGGGTGCAGAGGGGGCAGGGCAGGCAGGGGGCGCAGAGGCTGCAGGGCGAGGAGGAGCAGGGCAGGCAAGGGCATAGGGGCTGCGGGGCGAGTGGGGAGCAGAGAAGCACTTAGCAACCCCCAACCAAGATCAGAGCGGGAGGGAGGAGGGGGAATGCGGGGTGCTCAGAGGAGGGGGCAGAGTTGGGGCAGGGATTTTGGGGAAGGGGTTGGAATGGGGGCGGAGAAGGGGTCGGGTTGGGGCGGGGCCGGGGCGGGGAAGGGGCGGAGTTGGGGCAGGGCCAGGGGCGGGACCGGGGCCCCATGGAGTGTCCTCTTTTTTTAAATGTTTGAATATGGTAACCCTAGCTTAAACCTCATGTCAGAGCTGCTGATCACACATTCTAGAATAGATAATACTTAGTCCTGCAGCTGCCATGAGTGCAGGGGACCAGAGTAGATGACCTCTCAAGGTCCCTTCCAGTTCTATGGTTCTATTTTATTATTCTAATTGTAGAAGAGTTTGGTGACAGAATGGCCTGATCTGTGTTGAATCACTGGAGATTAACTACACAAACTGAGTATCATCCCACAAATAATATTTGGGTCATAGGTGCTGACTTCTTCTCGGCCCAGTGGGTGCTCGACCCCACTCCGCCCCTGGCCCAACCCCTTTCCGCCCCTGCTCCGTCCCTATCCCACCCCCATTCCACCTCATTCCCCAAGTCCCCACCCCTGCCCTGCCTCTTCCCCAAAGCGTGCTGCATCCTCGCTCCTCCCCCTCCCTCCCGGAGCATCCTAAGTACCATGAAACAGCTATTTGGCAGCTGGCGGGAAGTGTTGGGAGGGAGGGGGAGGAGCGGGGATGCGGCGCGTTCAGGGGAGGAGAAGGCGGGGAAGAGCAGGCAGGGAGAGCTTGGCTGCCAGTGGGTGCAGAGCACTCACTAATTTTTCCCCATGGGTTCTCCAGCCCCGAAGCACCCATGGAGTCAGCAGCTATGATTTGGGTTCAATGTGAAAACAGTAATTCTTTGTCCTCAGCCAGTGCAACACTGGGAGGCAGCTTTCGGAGCAAGACAGCCTAAAATATAATGCCAACCAATGTAATTTTACAACTATTAGGGCAAGTCTACACTTGCAAAGTTACAGCACTGGCAGTTACAGCACCACTCAGAGAACGCCGAAGGAAAACCGCTCTTGTGTGTTCACACTGACAGTTTCCTGCACACTAGCATGTTCACACTTGCAGCGCTATTCGAAGTGTGCACTCTGGGCAGCTATCCCACAGAGCACCTCTTTCTCTTTTCCCTCTAAGACTTGAGGGAAGGCAGAAGGGGTTGCGGGGCATCCTGGGTCCTGTCCCAATGCCCCATGATGCATTTGATGCATTGCTTTGCATCCCAGCAATCCCTGTGCTTACATATGCATTTGGCGCCATCTTTCAACAGTCTGTGTACTGTGCACCCTGCCCTGCCTCTTTCTGGCTGCAGGAATTGATCCTGAGCATTGACCAGTATGCTGCTCACACTGACCGACCCGTCACGAGTGGCAATGGAGTTATTCCTTAAACTACAAAGTCAAGAGGAGTGCGACGTTGATCTCACCACGCGTAGTAGCTACAACACGAGATTGCTTGTGGCATTCACAGAGGTGCTGAGCACAGTGGAACGCCGCTTTTGGGCTTGGGAAACAAGCACTGAGTGGTGGGATCACATCGTGATGCACGTCTGGGATGATGAGCAGTGTCTGCAGAACTTTTGCATGAGGAAAGCCACATTCATGGGACTGTGTGATGAGCTCACCCCAGCCCTGCGGCGCAAGGTCATGAGATTGAGAGCTGCCCTGCCAGTGGAGAAGCGCGTGGCTATTGCAGTCTGGAAGCTGGCTACTCCAGACTGCTACCGATCAGTCGCTAACCAGTTCGGAGTGGGAAAGTCGACTGTTGGAGCCATCTTGATGGAAGTGTGCAGAGCCATTAATCTCACATCTTGCTCCAAAAGACCGTGACTCTGGGCAACGTACGTGACATTGTGGATGGCTTTGCACAAATGGGCTTCCCTAACTGCGGAGGGGCAATCGATGGCATGCATATTCCAATTTTGGCACCAGACCACCTAGCATCTGAGTACATAAATTGCAAGGGGTATTTCTCAATGGTTCTCCAGACGCTTGTGGATAGGTGTGGGCATTTCACAGACATTAACGCAGGCTGGTCCAGAAAGGTGCATGATGCATGCATCTTTTGGAACACTGGCCTGTTCAAGAAGCTGCAAGCAGGGACTTTCTTCCCTGACCAGAAGATGACTGTAGGGGAAGTCGAAATGCCCATTGTGATCCTGAGAGACCCCGCCTACCCCTTAATGCCATGGCTCATGAAGGCATACACGGGGCAACTTGACATCAGCAAGGAGCGGTTCAACAACAGGCTGAGCAAGTGCAGAATGACTGTGGAGTGTGCATTTGGCATTTAAAAGCCTGCTGGCGATGCCTGTATGGGATGCTGGACATGGCCAATGACAATATTCCTATGCTTATAGCTGCGTGCTGTAATATTTGTGAAGGGAAGGGTGAAAGCTTCACTCAGAGGCTCAACGCCTGGAGGCTGAGTTTGAACAGCCAGAGACCAGGGCTATTAGGGGGGCACAGTGCGGGGCCATAAGAATCAGGGATGTTTTGAGGGAGCAATTTGAAGCTGAAAGCCACTAATATTTGTTGCTATGCTTGGGATTGCAGTGCTTATAATGCTAGGAGGTGATTGGTGCACAAGATGCAAGAAGGGTCCTTAACGTAATTGTATGTTGCTTTGCACTGCTCTTTTTGCTTTCACTTAATAGAATAAAGATTGCTTTCAAACAAACACAATTCTTTTATTGAAAGACAACCAGAGGAGAGTGTCAAATGAAAAAAATCATCAGCAGGGAGGGTGATGGGGGAAAGGAAGGTATCAAGAGGAGGAGGGATCCTGGGATGACTACAGGTTTGTGTATGTCCAGGGATCATACCCAACCTTCTCCTTTGGAGTACAATGCAGCGGGTGCTGGACTTCAGCAGGGCCAAACTGCAGAGGGATGGGTGTTGAGTGCAGTGCGTAGTGGGAGTCCACACTGCTGGACTGTGAGGAGGGAGGAGTGGAATGCTGCGGGTAGAGAGTGGAGACAGGAGGTTGATAGCAGTGTGTTGGTGGTGTTGGGGGTGTGCATGGGAAAGAGTTTTGCGACAGTGGCTGCAGGGGAAGGCAGGCGCACACCTGCTTGGTCTGAAGAGCTACTATCCACCTGGAGCGTGTCTGCTTGGTGCTCCATAACTGTTAAGAGCCACTCTGTGGCTTCTTTCTGGTGTGCCGCATTCTCCTTTTGGTCCCTCTTCTCACTGTCCCACCACTCCTTCAATTCTTTTTTCTCGGTGGCGGACTGCATCATAACCTCACGCATAAAGTCCTCCTTAGTTCTTCTTGGACGCTTTCTAATTCTTCTCAACCATTCTGCCGCTGATAACAAAGAGGGCGGCTGTGCTCCCAAGGTCATCTCTGTGAAGTTTAAATGCAACATTTTACAGAAGCAATATTGTTTGCAACACAGACAACACTGTTTCAGTGCTTTAAAACACAGCCAGTACTCTCACAGCTGTCACTAACTGGCTGACCCCAGACAAGCATACATGAGCCACAAATCCCCCACAATGGTGAGTAACTGCAGGGGCAGGGTAAATCACTGTTCCAGGACCCTGCTGTACACTGGGCATGTGGCTCTTGGGCACTTGGGGACAGCCAGCGCTGTAGGGTGGGCCTGATAATCATTCCTGTCCCCACACTTTCCATAGGAGGTGATCATTATGGAAGATATCTCGCTGCTGAGGATGAACAGGGAATCAAGGCAGGGTCTTCGCCAAGCCTGTGGCTTCCGCCCTGGCACCTATGCAGCTAGCCTGTGTGCAGCAATGGTGACCCCCACCCGCCTCATGATTGCACAGTGGCGCAGGAAAGTTACCATTAATGGGGCAAGAAACTGTCAAAGTCAGATTCAGGACTCACAATTTGTCAGACCACTCTGTTTATTAGCACAGCGCTCTGCTAATACACCCAGATAATGTGAGCACCATGCAAGACCCACACTACCTTGTTTATACAGATAAAAAGGGTGTGAACTTAACTAGAGGACAAAGAAAGCAGAACTGACAAGTTTACCTGAGGCTAGACATACATATTTAATTTCCTTACTAAATTTTACCGATCTCCGGTTAATGTTCCACCGTTAGCTTAAGTGGACTCATTGTTTATGCCTTAATGTTTCTTTTCCTGACACCTGTATTTCAACATTCCTTATTCCTGCTTAAAGGTACATACAGCATTTCTTTAATCCATCCTACTTTCACAAAACAAAGCAGCTCTACTGAGGAACCTGCGGGAGCGGATTGCCCAGTATCTCCATGAGAGTTTCCTGGCGATCTCTGAGGGAGATTCTTGTGAAGTGAGGGAGTGTATCAACAGCCTGTTCCACCGCTCAGGCTAGGCATGAGGTGGGAGACAAGCCTGCTTTCTGCAACCCTCCTGCCCCCAACAACTCGCTTCAGCAGTTCCCAAAATTAGATCCACTTACCAGGGGCCTCCTCTCCTGTTTGCGCTTCACCAAGCTCCAACTGCTGTGACTGGCTAGGCTCCTCCAGGGCAGAAAGGAGCTCCTGACTGCATGCATCTCTGGCCTCCAAGTCATCCTCTGCCTCTGGGTCCCCCTCCCCCTCTTCAGCCAAGATTGCCTCCTCCCAGCTCGGTCCACTCTCAACTGACATGCAAGCCAACAAAGTATCCACAGTGGCCTTCGCAGTGGAGGTGGGGTCGCCGCAGAGTATCGCATCCAGCTCTTTGTAGAACCAGCAGCTTGTGGTCGCAGCACCGGAGCAGCAGTTTGCCTCCCATGCCTTGTAGTAGGCGTTCGGCAGCTCCTTCACTGCAATGTGTCCTGGTCATGGCCCCTTTCTATCATGCATCTAGAAATCTGTCCATAGGTATCATAATTCTGACGGCTGGAGCGCAGCTGTGACTGCACTGCTTCCTCTCCCCAAATGCCGATGAGGTCCAGCAGCTTGGCATTGCTCCAAGTGGAGGAATCACCTGGTGCATGGAGCAGGCATGGCCACCTGGAAAGATGCACTGAGTGGGGGAGGGATAGCTCAGTGGTATGAGCATTGGCCTGCTAAACCCAGAGTGGTGAGTTCAATCCTTGAGGGGGCCATTTAGGGATCAGGGGCAAAAATCTGCCTGGGGATTGGTCCTGCTTTGAGCAGGGGGTTGGACTAGATGACCTCCTGAGGTCCCTTCCAACCCTGATATTCTATGATTCTATCATCACCGAAGGGGACTGAGGGGTAGGGCAGTAGAGTTCAAATCAATGGTCAGAGAGGTGAGAACAGGCAGCCAATCATAGCACTATAATCACCATGGTGTCTACACTGGCACCGCTGTGCAGGTGCCACAGTGGAGAAAGCTCTACGCCTCTCATTGGGGTGTTTTTTTTAGGGTGCTGCATCTGTGCAGTTTCTGCACACTAAGTGGATTGGCACTGGGTGCTCCTCGGGAGTTACAGCGCTTAAAGCAGCTTTACTGCACACAAACTTGCCAGTGCAGAGTTACTTCCTCTACTTCAGTGGATTTTACACCTGAGTGTTTTTCTTCTACGTAGTAAAATCTAGCTACCTCCCAGACTGCAGTCAGAGTGAGAGAGGGTGTGTGGTGTAGAGTCCGTAGCTTTGGGGAAACACCTGCCGCAGGGATTGCCTTTGCCCTGTGGGCCATGTGAAGAGCTGAGGGTAGAAACACAAGGCTGAAAGGAGAGCAGGATGGGGAATGTTGCAGTGTTCATCCTCATACAGATGAGCACTCCACTTCCCAAGAGGAAGGAGGCCTAAGAAAAGGACAGTGTGGCATCCCTCGTGCTAACTCTTACTCAGAAGTATCTGTTTGAATAATTGAGTGTAGTGAGAGTAGAATAAACTTGTTAATTTTACATAAATAAATAATATGTAAATATGTATGTAGATAAATGTGTGATGATGTCATAATTTTTTTTTAATATGTGATTCATACTTAGGCCCTTCCCTCCTATTAGCCTTAAGCCCCTCATAACCTTAATCGGGCCCTGGGTGTACCTAGCCTCTGACTGCCAGAAGCTAGGAGTGAACTTAAATGATTGCCTGTTCTGTTCCTTCCCTCTGAAGCACCTGGCATTGGCCACTGTTGGGAGACAGGATACTGGGCTAGATGGACAATTGGTCTGACCCAGTCTGGCTGTTCTTATGAAATGAAGAAAATATTCACTGTGTGCCTGCAGAAGAGGCTACTGCTGACAAAAGCAGGTTGAGGTCACTGGCTAAGTATCCAGCTTTTGTCATCACTAGTTTATTTTACAGGCACACAGAGAATACTTTCTTCATTTCAGTTTATTCAAGTAGTTCAGTTCAATGACTGCTTCATTCAAAGTTGAGAAACCGATTGGGAGTGGAAAAAGCAAGAAAGTTTGTTTTCCTCTTCAAATCTACAAACAGAAATGAGGTGTGAGAAGATGAGATCTACTAACTGAAATCTTGGAAGGACATGGTGACCACAAATAATTTGTTCAATTCATTAACTACAGATCTTGTTGACCTTGTATGCATGGGCAGCATGTCAAGCCCCCCCTTTGGGGAGGCTAGCCCCCCGACCCTGCCTGAGGCCCTGGCCCTACCTTGCCTCTTGCCCCCCCACCTCCACCCCAGTGTGCTGGAGCCCCAGCCGAACCACCCCAAGCACTGGCCCACCTCAGACTGGCCTAAGCCGCCCACTGGCCCAGGATGCCCTGAGCTCCAGGCCGCTGCCCAAGCTGAATGCCCACTGGCTTTGGCGGAGAGGGTGAGCAAGGGCATGTCTTCTGGGTGGAGCGTGGGCAGGGCCATGGCCTGGAGTAGGGGAGGCTAGCCTCCCTTGACCTATTATACCCACCGCACATGCTTGTATGCTCTTATATCTGTTCATTCATTCATTTCAGGTTCTGCTGTAAAAACTTGCACTTTATTTAAAAAAAGTATTTTTATTAAACGGAACTGTTGTGTAACTCAGCCTTAACTGTAGGGCAGCTGTCACAACATCCTCATAGCATTATCATAGTGCTAGGACTCTGGAAAAGAGAACCTGTTGAAACACACTAATGAATACAGTTAATTTTGGAGAATCAAGCAAAAAATTCCACCTGTTTTTCTTTGTCTGTTTCAGCTTGGGACACTGTGGTATCACAGCCTCTGATTCCAAATATTTTGCCTCAGTTCTCAGTACAAATCAAACTTTGAAAGAGCTGGACCTGAGAGGCAGCAAACTGGGAGAATCAGGAGTGAAACAGCTGTGTGAAGGACTGAAACATCCCAACTGCAAACTGCCGAAACTGATGTAAGTAGTTGGGGGTTCCCTTCACGGTTTTCCATTAAGTGCAGTTCTGCTTCACTCTCCAGTCTGTGTATATGTGGCTCATTACAGACAGCATGTGGCCATTGTTCTGGGTGCCATTTTATAAATGATGTTAACGACCTGAGAAAGGTGCAGAAAGGGTAATTATGGAAATAAGTGCTCTTGGGGCTGAAACTCTGAGCACAGATCTTCCTGGAACTTGAAGGTTGTAGTGACAGGTCACTCGACAGGTTTTTCTCCTCACTGCACATGTGAAGGGCACACCAGTGACCCAAAATATGTCACTGTTTAGAAATCTTGAATAAATGATAGAAATAGCCAATGAGGATTAAGGCCGGATCCAACAGCACTAATCCAGGCCTTGTGGTATGAGTGGTCATGTGGGTCAGAGGTATCACTAGGACATCCCAGACCACACATTGCATGTAGGAAAGAGAGAAGACCATTCTCTGCCCTCCCCCATCACTCTCACCCATGGGAGAGTGAAGATAAGGAGCCATAAGAGATGGGACACCCTCCCATCAGCCAGAAGCGAGCATCTGAGACTGCTCCCTTACAGCAGCTGGGAGGTGTGGGGTTTGGGGTCTCAGTGTTATTCTGGATGGCATCAGTATTCTGCTCTCCTAACGACTAGAGGATTTTTGTATATGAGAGAACTATTTTGCAAAGTGTATTTTAATCTCTATTAAGAAGATAACACATATATACAATAATGTTCTTCATCTCCTCTAAGTTGGATGCCTGCAATTTCTTAGTTCCCTGCCTCAGAGACTTATCATTTGTTAGTATAAACCATTTCCTGACATTCCCTAACAACCTTTCCTTTGGTTAGTGGTCTGTACAAGGAGCTGAAATGTCACAGAAAGTAATGAAAAAATCAGGATGAAAAAATCATTTGTTCTGAACAGTGTGAGGGCTCATTCAGCTCCCAATTGGTTTCTCATCTTTCAGTGAACTAGTAATTGAACTGAAGTAGTTGAATAAATTGAAAGGGGGTAGAGCTCAGTGGTGGAGCATTTGATTGCAGTGTCACGCTGCCTGGAGTGGCTCACAGCTAAGAGTGCTAATCTCAGATCAGACTGTCAGAAAACAGGGCAGACACACCCCAATTGATGGCATAGTCTATACTTAGATTTCACCAACCCTGCAATAAATGTATGCTCCTGGATCACTATATTAGTTTTACCATGGAGCCATAGACAGTCTCCCTTAAGCTCTCCAGCCCAATTTACTACCCAGATAAACTGGACTTTATGATGAAAGATTATTAAAAGCAAAATTCACCACACGTTAGGGTCTCCCAGTCACAAAAGGACCAGCCACTTACCCCAGGTCAAAATATACTTCAGGATCTCACCAAAAACAATGTTGTAGCCAATCCTTAGTAAACTAGTTAAAGATTTATTGACTAAGAAAGAGATATGAGAGTTATTAAATGGTTAAAGTAGATAAAATATATACTAGTTGGATCAGAGTATATAGTCCAAAATGAAGAGATATAATAATCTGCCAGTCTCTTAGAATCTTTTCATATGTTCCTCGGGGTTTCCCAAAAATGGCTTTTCAGGATCTCTGTCCAATTGCTTAGGGTTCCCCCTGCCAAAAGCCAAGCACTCCAGAGATCCAGGATCATTCCCAGGCTACATCTTTTATAGTTGAAACAGGCTGACAAGCTGTGAGACATCTTTGCCAGGTGGTCTTTAATAAATATCAAATGTTGATAATCTGCGATCTTCGTTGTTTCACGTTTAATGGACCATTCAAAGATAATGCATTTGGTAACAGCCATCCAGACTACTAAAATGGTTTGCAGGTGGTTTACCATGAAAATCAACCAGTTTCAGAGTGATGAAGACAATAACATTAGCACTTCGCTAGCTTTCATATAAATGCTAATACATTCTTTGATTTAAGGCTAATTAAGCACAGGATACAGACATGAAAAAAGACAGTGCAACAACAGGTTAATCTAGCTACTCTAGTATACATTAAACAGGATACATATGCAATGTAAATAGCATTTAGCCAGTTACAGGCACATGTAGCCAATAACAGACAAGTGAATTGGGACACTTAACACTGCTTTGAGGATGTGATCTAAGCTCAGGTAGTTGCTAGTGCCCCAGAGCTAGAAACTTGTTTATACAGCCTTACATGAAGATCAGTAGGTCCCCGGTTCAAATCCAGATGCTCCCTTGTGAGTTGTATTAATGCAAAAGTATTTTCATGGAAGATAAGTCCATCAATGACTGTTATCCAAGATGGTTAGGAATGCTCCTCTGTGCTCTGTCAACAAGTTTCAGGTGGGTAGCCATGTTAGTCTGTTGCAGCAAAAACAATTAGGAGTTCTGTGGCACCTTAAAGACTAATAAATTTATTTGGGCATAAGCTTTCATGGGCTGGAACATCTTCATCTGACGAAGTGGGTTCCAGCCCACGAAAGTTTATGCCCAAATAAATTGGTTAGTCTTTAAGGTGCCACAGGACTCCTTGTTGTCTATGCTCTGGGAGTACCTAGCCTCTGACCGCCAGAAGCTTGGAGTGGACAACAGTGGATGGATCATTCAGTTGATTGCCTGTTCTGTTCATTCCTTCTGAAGCACCTGGCACTGGCCACTGTCAGAAGACAGGATTCTAAGCTAGATGGACCATTGGTCTGACCCAGTATGGCTGTTCTCATGAAATGAAGAAAATATTCTCTGTGTGCCTGCAGAAGAGGCTACTGTTGACATAAGCTGGTTGAAGTCACTGGCTAAGCACCTGCAGCCAGAGATCGCTGACATGCTAACCCAGCTTTCGTCATCACTCGTTTCTTCTACAGGCACACAGAGAATATTTTCTTCATTTCAGTTTATTCAAGTAGTTCAGTTCAATGACTGCTTCATTCAAAGTTGAGAAACCGATTGGGAGTGGAAAAAGCAAGAAAGTTTGTTTTCCTCTTCAAATCTACAAACAGAAATGAGGCTTGAGAAGATGAGATCTACTAACTCTGAAATCTTGGAAGGACATGGTGACCACAATTTGTTCAATTCATTAACTACAGATCTTGTTGACCTTGTATGCATGGGCAGCATGTAACCCCCCACACACACACACTTTGGGGAAGCTAGCCCCGCGACCCTGCCTGAGGCCCTGGCCCTACCTCGCCCCTTCTGCCCCCTCTGTGTGCCGGAGCCCCAGCCAAACCACTCCAAGCACCGGCCTGCCCACCCCAGCTACCCCGAGACCTGGGCCACTGGATGGCCTGAGCAGTGGCCTGATACCCAGGCCAATGTGAGCAGCCCCTGGCCACTGACAGGATGGCCCAAGCCACCTGCTGGCCCATGCCACCCTGAGCTCCAGGCCACTGCCAAGCTGAGCGCCCACTGGCTTCGGGAGAGAGGGGGAGCAAGGGCGGGGCCTCTGGGTGGAGTGTGGATGGGCCCATTAGCCTCCCCTGACCTAGTATACCCACCGCACATGGTTGCATGCTCTTATATTTGTTCATTCAGATTAGAACTCTTTTCAGGCTCTGCTGCAGAAACTTGCACTTTGTTTTAAAAAGTTTTTTTATTGAACTGAACTGTTGTGTAACTCAGCCTTAACTTAGGGCAGCTGTCACACCATCCTCATAGCATTATCATAGTGCTAGGACTCTGGAAAAGAAAACCTGTCACACTTCCACAAGAAGTGGAAGATTGGACAAATGACCAGGGAGGAATATAAAAATATTGCTCAGGCATGAAATCAGGAAGGCCATATCACACTTAGAGTTGCAGCTAGCAAGGGATGTTAAGAGTAACAAGAAGGGTTTCTACAGGTTTGTCAGCAACAAGAAAACGGAAAGTGTGGGCCCCTTACTGAGTGAGGGAGGCAACCTAGTGACAGAGGATATGGAAAAAGCTAATGTACTCAATGCTTTTTTTGCCTCTGTCTTCACGAACAAGGTCAGCTCCCAGACTACTGCACTGGGCAGCACAGCATGGGATGGAAGTGACCAGCCCTCTGTGGAGAAAGAATGCGGGACTATTTAGAAAAGCTGGACGAGCACAAGTGCATGGGGCCAGATGCTCTGCATCTGAGGGTACTAAAGGAGTTGGCGGATGTGATTGCAGAGCCATTTGCCATTATCTTTGAAAACTCATGGCGATCGGGGGAGGTCCCGGATGATTGGAAAAAGGCTAATGTAGTGCACATCTTTAAAAAAGGGAAGAAAGAGGATCCGGGGAACTACAGGCCAGTCAGCCTCACCTCAATCCCTGAAAAAATCATGGAGCAGGTCCTCAAGGAATCAATTTTGAAGCACTTAGAGGAGAGGAAAGTGATCAGAAACAGTCAGCATGAATTCACCAAGGACAAGTTATGCCTGACTAACCTAATTGCCTTCTGTGATGAGATAACTAGCTCTGTGGATGAGGGGAAAGCAGTGGACGTGTTATTCCTTGACTTTAGCAAAGCTTTTGATACGGTCTCCCACAGTATTCTTGCTAGCATTAAAGAAGCATGGGCTGGATGAATGGACTATAAGGTGGATAGAAAGCTGGTTAGATCATTGGGCTCAACGGGTAGTGACAAATGGCTCCATTTCTAGTTGGCAGCCGGTATCAAGCAGAGTGCCCCAAAGGTCGGTCCTGGGGCCAGTTTTGTTTAATATATTCATTAATGATCTGGAGGATGGCGTGGATTGCACCCTCAGCAAGTTTGCAGATGACACTAAACTGGGAGGAGTGGTAGATACGCTGGAGGGTAGGGATAGGATATAGAGGGACCTAGACAAATTAGAGGATTGGGCCAAAAGAAATCTGATGAGTTTCAACAAGGACAAGTGCAGAGTCCTGCACTTAGGACGGAAGAATCCCATGCACTGCTAGAGACTAGGGACCAAATGGCTAGGCAGCAGTTCTGCAGAAAAGGACCTAGGGGTTACAGTGGACGAGAAGCTGGATATGAGTCAACAGTGTGCCCTTGTTGCCAAGAAGGCTAACAGCATTTTGGGCTGTATAAGTAGGGGCATTGCCCGCAGATTGAGGGACGTAATTATTCCCCTCTATTTGGCATTGGTGAGGCCTCACATGATGTGGAAAAATTGGAAAGAGTTCAGTGGAGGGCAACAAAACTGATTAGGGGGCTGGAGCACATGATTTATGAGGAGAGGCTGAGGGAACTGGGATTATTTAGTCTGCAGAAGAGAAGAATGAGGGGGGATTTGATAACTGCTTTCAACTACTTGAAAGGGGGTTCCAAAGAGGATGGAGCTAGACCAGAGGTGGGCAAACTATGGCCCGCGGGCCACATCCGGCCTGCGGGACCCTCCTGCCCGGCCCCTGAACTCCTGCCCCGGGAGGTTAGCCCCCGGCCCCTCCCCTGCTGTTCCCCCTCCCCCGCAGCCTCAGCTCGCTCCACCGCCGGCGCAATGCTCTGGGCGGTGGGGATGCGAGCTCCTGGGGCAGCACAGCTCCAAAGCCTGGCCTGACCTGCTGCTCTGTGCTGTACGGTGGCGTGGCTGGCTGCAGCCAGGCGGTGTGGCTGCCTGTCCTGGTGCTCTGAAACCTAAGACCAAAAAGTTTGCCCGCCCCTGAGCTAGACTGTTTTCAGTGGTAGCAGATGACAGAACAAGGAGTAATAGTCTCAAGTTGCAGTGGGGGAGGTTTAGGTTGGATATTAGGAAAAACTTTTTCACTAGGAGGGTGGTGAAGCACTGGAATAGGTTACCTAGGGAGGTGGTGGAATCTCCTTCCTCAGGGTATGTCTACACTACGAAATTAAATTGATTTTATAGAAGTCAATTTTTAGAAATCGATTTTATACAGTCGATTGAGTATGTCCCCACTAAGCGCATTAAGTCGGCGGAGTGCGTCCTCACTACCGTGGCTAGCATGGACTTATGGAGCATTGCACTGTGGGTAGCTATCCCACAGTTCCCACAGTCTCTGCCGCCCATTGAAATTCTGGGTTAAGCTCCCAATGCCTGATGGGGCAAAAACATTGTCACAGGTGGTTTTGGGTACATGTCATCAGTCGCCCCTCCCTCCGTGAAAGCAACGACTGTCAATCGTTTTGCACCTTTTTCCCATGCAAAAGCCATACCACGGCAAGCATGGAGCCCACTCAGCTCACCATCATGCACTTTAAAAGCTCGCTGATGCTGTTTGCTGACTAGGTCAGACCTCAGCGCAACCAACATTCCCATTGTTATTGCTGCTTGCTGTGTGATTTTGAGCAGCCAGACACCAGGGTGATTAGAAGAGCACAGCAAGGCACACTGCACATCAGAGAGGCTTTGAAAACCAGTTTCATGACTGGCCAGGCTTCGGTGTGACAGTTGTGTGTGTTTCTCCTTGATGCAAACCTGCCCCCTTTGTTGATTTTAATTCCTTGTAAGCCAACCACCCTCCCCCTTCGAAATAAAGTAACTATTGTTTTGAAACCATGCATTCTTTTTTTATTAATTAAAAAAAAATGATATAATGGACAAGGTAGCCCGGTTGAAGTGGGGGAGGAGGGAAGGACACGACCACATTGCTTATTGTAGCCACACTAAAAATCTGTTGCTTGGGCCATCCTCTGGAGTGGAGTGGAGTGCCTGGGTGTCCGGAGCCTCCCCCCACGTCTGGGTGAGGAGGCTATGGAACATGGAGAGGAGGGTAGACGGTTATACAGTGGATGCACCAGGGGTCTGTGCTCTTGTTGGCTTTCCTGCAGCTCCAACAGACGCTTCATCATGTCTGTTTGCTCCCCCATTAGCCTCAGCATAGTGTCCTGCCTCTGCTCTTTGCTCTCACTTAATTCTTTCCTGGCCTCTGCCACTGAATGCCTCCATGCATTAAGCTGTGCCCTATCAGTGTGGGAGGACTGCATGAGCTCAGAAAACATGTCATCGCGAGTGTGTTTTTTTCGCCTTCTAATATGCGATAACCTCAGGAACGGAGATGATAGGGGGAGCATAGAAACATTCTACACTCTATGATTCTGAGGGGACTGCATGGTCACCTGTGCTGCTGAGTTCGCCACGCTGACCAAATAGGAAATTAAATTCAAAAGTTCCCGGGGCTTTTCCTGTGTACCTGGCTAGTGCATCGGAGTTCAAAGTGCTGTCCAGAGCAGTCACATTGGAGCACTCTGGGATAGCTCCCGGAGGCCAGTACCATCAATTTGCATCTGCACTACCCCAAATTCAACCCAGCAAGGTTGATTTTAGTGCTACTCCCCTCGCTGGGGAGGAGTACAGAAGTCAATTTTAAGAGCCCTTTAAGTCAACGGAACGGGGTTGGTTGTGTGGACGCATTCATTTTTAAATCGACCTAACGTGGCTAAATTCGACCTAACCCCATAGTGTAGACCAGGCCTTAGAGGTTTTTAAGGTAAGGCTTAACAAAGCCCTGGCTGGGGATTGGTCCTGCTTTGAGCAGGGGGTTGGACTAGATGACCTCCTGAGGTCCCTTCAAACTTTGATATTCTACGATTAATTAATATAGTTAATTTTGGAGCATCAAGCAAACAATTCCACCTGTTTTTCTTTGTCTGTTGCAGGTTGGGAGACTGTGGTATCGCAGCCTCTGGTTGCAAGTATTTTGCCTCAATTCTCAGTACAAATCAAACTTTGAAAGAGCTGGACCTGAGAGGCAGCAAACTGGGAGATTTAGGAGTGAAGCAGCTGTGTGAAGGACTGAAACATCCCAACTGCAAACTGCAGAAACTGGTGTAAGTAGTTGGGGGTTCCCTTCACGGTTTTCCATTAAGTGCAGTTCTGCTTCACTCTCCAGTCTGTGTATATGTGGCGCATTACAGACAGCATGTGGAACATTGTTCTGGGTGCCATTTTATAAATGATGTTAAAGACCTGAGAAAAGTGCAGAAAGGGTAATTATGGAAATAAGTGCTCTTGGGGCTGAAACTCTGAGCACAGATCTTCCTGGAACTTGAGGGCTGTGGTGACAACCAATAGTTCACTAACAGGTCTTTCTCCTCACTGCATATCTGAAGGGCACACCTGTGGCCCAAAATATATAACTGTTTTGAAATCTTGAATAAATGAAAGAAATAGCTAATGGTAATTAAGGTCCAATCCAACAGCACTAATCCAGGCCTTGTGGTATGAGTGGTCACCTCAGTCAGAGGTATTGCTAGAATATCCCAGACCACACACTGCATGTAGGAAAGAGAGAGGACAGTTCTCTGCCCTCCCACATCACTCTCACCCATGTCAGTGTGAAGATAAGGAGCCATAAGAGGTGGGACACCCTCCCATCAGTCAGAAGTGAGCATCTGAGACCGCTCCCTTACAGCAGCTGGAGGTGAAATAGAGGTGTGGTTTTGGAGTCTCAGTGTTTTTTTGGATGCTTTTTAGATATAATCCATTTGACCTGTAAACAATTCCAAACACCTGTAATAGCATCACTTCTATCTTTAGTGTCCAGAACCTGATGGGGAGACATCACCAATTGGACATTTATTTGTGTAATTTTTGTAAAAAAAAGTTTCCTGTAATACGTTTTATATTCCCAATGATAGATGCTTGTTTTACTTTGTTTGAATTCCATGTATCTATATAAAATGCATTTTCTTTGCCTGTATCGGGGGTAGCCGTGTTAGTCTGACTCCTTGTTGTTCTTTGCCTGTGTTTGTGTGTCTGCCATTCACTGCTTCTCTCTATTGTTCAATTAACATAAGACAATTCTCATTTTCCTTTACCCCACAAATTAGGTAGCAAAAAGGAAGATTTCGAACCCTAACGCTATTCTAAATCTCTACAGGCTGTCTTACTGCACACTCACAGCTGTTTGTTGTGGGGATCTTTCCTCTGTCCTCAGTACCAATCAGACTCTGAGAAAGCTGGACCTGGAGAGAAATGAACTGGGAGATTCAATGTTAGTGGGATATTCAGGAGTGCAGCAGCTTTGTGAAGGATTGAAGGATGAAACCTGCAAACTGGAGATACTCAGGCAAGTCACGCTAATTATTTTAGTTCATTACATCACATCCTCAGTTCTGCCCTAGGAGGGATGCCAGTCTTCCAATACCCTATCCCCAACTTTCCCCACCATAAGAAACAGACCAGTTTCTCTCTCTTTCTCTCTCTCTCACACACACACACACACACACACACACACATTTTTGTCTTTTACCATTTATTGAATGAATTCACACAGAAAAATAAGACAAAAACACCGTATTACACAGGGGCAAACGTTTTTCACTAAGCAATCACTTCTTTTCTGACCTTTCAATACTCTTCTTCAATGGAAACCTCCACAACACCTTCAAGAGGGAAGCCTGGGAACTCAGCATCTATAGCACTGCTAGACACTAAAAAACATGGAGTTAGCAGGGTCATTGGTTTCATGGCTTATTACAAAAATTTGTAACACACACCTGCCAGCTAACTATTAATGGCCCACTTCATACCTCTTTTGCATAAGAATCCAACCCTTATTGCCCACTCCATTTCAGGTGGCCTCCTATGACATGCATTACCCCTTATGCTTAACAATCTGACCCAACTTGTATTTAGCTCAGACACTTTGATTTTCTTCCTGTAATCAGGCGCGGACTCACCCCTGCGGCGCCTCCTACCGGTCATCCTCGGGAATTAGCTCTTCGACCCAGGAGCGCCCTCTGCAGGTCGGTGATCCGCCTTACTGCTACTGGCCCCTGTGTCCCTCCCAGGACCCTGGTGCCCCTTTAACTGGGTCTCCCCCTCCCAGGGGAACCCCCACCCACTATCCCCACCTTGCCTCAGTATCAGGCTACTGCCAATCTTCATCTAGCCCCACGCCCAGGGGCATACTGCAGTATCAGCCTACTCATCACTGGCAAGGTTGGGTTTGGACCTGCTGCCTTGGCCTACTCCTGGGTTGCCCTCTGCAACCCCCAGTACCCCTTGGCCTTCTACTAGGCCGCAGGCTGGGCTTTCCAGGCCAGAGCTCCTCAGCCTTTCCCCAGCCCTACTCCACCCAAGTACTCTGTCTCAGCTCCCTGCAGCCAGGCCCTTCTCTCGCTGAGTGCAGAGAGAGACTGTCTTCTGGACCTCTGGCTCACAGCCTTTTATAGGGACCAGCTGGGCCTGATTAGGGCATAGCCCAGCTGTGGCTACTTCCCCAATCAGCCTAGCTTTCCCCTGCCACAGCCCTCTCCCTGGCTATTTTAAGCCCTTCAGGGCAGGAGCGGGGTAACCACCCCACTACACTTCCCCAGATCTGAAGAAGAGCTCCGTGTAGCTTGAAAGTTTGTACCTTCCACCAACAGAAGTTGGTCCAATAAAAGATATTGCCTCACCAACCTTGTCTCTCTCATATCTCAGGGCCAACATAGTTACAACAACACTGCAAAGAGCCTTTCCTTTAATTATTTGTCAGTACAAGTAGTTGAAATGTCACAGACAGTAATCTAAAGATAAGGATGCAAAAATCACTTGTTTTGAGCAGTTTGAAAGTGTTTTCCTCTACCAATCAGTTTCTCAACTTTGAATGAACTAGTAATTGAACAGAACTACTTATATAAACTGAAAAGAAACAAGTATTCCTCTCTGCACCAGAAGAAGAGGCTACTGCTGAGTTGGAAGTCACTGGCTAAGCACCTGGAACCAATGTTTATTGACGTGATAACCCAGCTTTTGTCATGAGTAGCCTCTTTTACAGGCACAGAGAGAATATTTTCTTCATTTCAGTTTATATAAGTAGTTCAGTTCAATGACTACCCCTTTCAAAGTTGAGAAACCAATTGGGAGGGGAAAAAGCAGGAATGCTTGTTTTTCTCTTCCAATCTATGAGTAGAAATGAGGTGTGAAAGGATAAGATCTACTAGTTCTGAAATCTTGAAGGACATTGTTGGGACCTGGTCACATGCTACCTGAGGCACACTGCATAAACCCTAAGAAGACACAATGAATCGGTTCAATTAAATAACTACAGATAAACAAAGGCATTAATAATAAAACAGTTACTTTTAAATGTAAAACATGTTTTGATATTTTTTTTCTTAGGCATCTAGCACATTTAACATAGTTTTATTTACTGAGGAAAACTATTTTAAAATGCTGTTTGTGCATTTTCAATTCAATTCCAATTTCCATTCAAATGTAGCTCAACACAAATCATGACTAAAAACTATAATCCTCGTGTAATAAATAAATACATCCTTTACCATTTTCTAACATAATAAAAATTGGAAAAAGTAGGAGTCTAAGAAAATGTATGGTAAGCTACAAAAGAGCTTAAATAAATGTGTAGGGCTACAGTGTAGCCTCCTGTTCTTCTTCAAGTGCTGTCCCTGTGGGTGCTCCACTTTAGGTGTTGATGCATCCCTGCGCTCATAGCCAGAGATTTAAGGTAGCCATGCCCGGTTGGGCTGCACATGCGCAGACCCTGTTTCATGCTGCCTCAGGTGGTTAATTGATGCTGTGTGGCCAATCCCCCCCACACTTCCTTCTCTACCGCCCTTGGCTCTAGTCAGAGCATTCATCAGCAGTATGAAGTGCTCTCCTACTGGTTTTTGAATGTTACAATTCTTGATGTCTGATTTGTGTCCGCTCTACACAAAAGAATAAATGTAGGGATGATCCCTCACTCTCACAGACCTTGGGAGACAGGCCAGTCCTCGCTTACAGACAGCCCCCCAGCCTGAAGCAAATACTCACCAGCAACTACACACCACACAACAAAAACACTAACCCAGGAACCAATCCCTGCAACAAACCCCGTTGCCAACTCTGTCTGCATATCTATTCAAGGGACACCATCATAGGACCTAACCACATCAGCCACACCATCAGGGGCTTGTTCACCTGCATATCTACCAATGTGATATATGCCATCATGTGCCAGTAATGCCCCTCTGCCATGTACATTGGCCAAACCGGACAGTCGCTACGCAAAAAAATAAATGGACCCAAATCAGACATCAAGAATTGTAACATTCAAAAACCAGTAGGAGAGCACTTCAATCTCCCTGGACACTCAATAACAGACTTAAAAGTGGCAATTCTTCAACAAAAAAACTTCAAAAACAGACTTCAATGAGAAACTGCAAAACTGGAATTAATTTGCAAACTGGACACCATCAGATTAGGCCTGAATAAAGACTGGGAGTGGATGGGTCACTACAAAAAGTAGTTTTCCCTCTGCTGATACTCACACCTTCTTGTCAACTGTTGGAAATGGGCAACATCCACCTTGATTGCATTGGCTCATTAGCACTACAAAAGTAATTTCCCCTCTCTTGATATTCACCCCTTCTTGTCAACTGTTGAGAATAGGCCACTTCCTCCTTAACTGAATTGGCCTCATTAGCACTAATCCCCCACTTGGTAAGGCAACTCCCATCTTTTCATGTGCTGTAATATATATACTGCTTACTGTATTTTTCGCTCCATGCATCTGATGAAGTGGGGTTTAGCCCACAAAAGCTTATGCTTAAATAAATTTGTTAGTCTCTAAGGTGTCACAAGGACTCCTCATTGTGTTTGCTGATACAGACTAACACAGCTACGACTCTGAAATCTGTTGGCACCATGAATTTCAACCAGACACCTCTGAATACAATGCAGCACATTATACCGTGCTCACCTGTCACACCGGCACTGACCTTGGCCACATCACAACAACTCCTGCACCACAGAGACTTATCTGTCTCCTCGGTACCTCGGTCCCCCCTTCTCAGTACCAACGGTGCTTCTATACACAGGGCTGTTTCACAGCCCAGCTCTCCACAGTTCTCAACACACTGCTACAGTGGGGAGGAGGAGGAGGTGAAGAGGACATAATAGGCTTGCCTCAACATTCCACGCCTGTAATTAATCTTGCCACACAGGCACCACCAGCCACTGGCTTCTCAGCAAACTTTGCAAATCAATCCTGGTTCAGCCAGCCTTGGATGCCTCCCATGCCATTCCAACCACAGTGGCCATTCTGGCAACCATGGGCACCATACCCACAACAACAACAACAGGAACACCCAACACTCTGCCCGCAACTGGTGCACACCAACCACCTGTGCTGCCATCACACGCACCCCCTAGTGTCTCCAAACAGGGGGTCGATGAACAGGAAGAATTCTTGGATCCAGATAACATAACCAACACTCATCTTTCCTCTTCCTCCCTGGGTGATGCACTTATGCCTCCACCCCCACCACAACGGAGGATTTCAGGCAGTTTCAGGATCTCTTCAAGAGAGTGGCAGCGTCCCTTGACATTTCTCTGAGAGAGGTCCAGAAATCACGCCACAAGTTAGTGGACATATTACATACGTCCACTTCATCCAAAATCGCCCTCCCCTTGAATGAGGCAATTATGGATCCTGTCAAATTACTCTGGCAAACCCCAGCAATGATTCCAGCTACCTGTACAAGATCCGATAAGAAATATTACATACCAGCCAAAGGCACTGAATTTCTCTTCTCCCATCCAATGCCAAATTCGCTGGTTATAGATGCAGTAAATGAAAGGGGCAAGCAACAGCACTATAGGAATACCCCATACAACAAAGACTGTAAATGGCTTGATCCGTTTGGTCGCAAAGCATACTCAACTGTGACATTACAATTGAGAATTGCCAATTATGAGGCCCTGTTGGCAAAATACAATCACAATAACTGCGCAAGCCTTTCCAAATGTACAAACTTTATTCCTGAAGACAAAAGAGAACAGTACAAAGCCATCATTACGGAGGGTCACCTCATCACTAGAACAGCACTTCAAGCTGCCCTCGACTCTGCGGATTCTGCAGTGAGATCCATAGCCACAGCAGATGTTATGAGGAGAGCTTCCTGGCTTCACCTGTCTAGCTTTCCAAAGCCAGTACAGTCCACTGTAGAGGACTTATCGTTTGAAGGTGCCAAGCTCTTCGCAGACAAGACAGACACTCTGAAAGACTCCAGGGCTACTTTACAATCCCTAGGTATCCACACACGTAGGAACAAGAGATGACAAATCACTTACCAAACTCAGCAGCGATTCCGAACCCCTCCACACACTCAGCGCAACAGGTTTTATGACCAGCAGAGCCGTAGACAGAAAACCTCCAGGAGAAGACAGTCCGTCTCCTCGACTACTGCTTCGCAGTCCTCAACATCCAGGCAGCAGATTTGAAGGCTTGGTCGAGGGCTCGAGAATCCTGTCACTATCAATGCTGGCACCATCGCCCAATGGCAAAATCTCTGGAGATAGCCAAATCCAATTTTACTCCATCTGGCATTCCATCACTAAGGGTATTGGAAATAATCAAAACTGGGTACTCCATCCCCCATACCTCCAACCGCTCTACCCACCCTCCTTCCCCGTCCCTCTTCAGGGACCCCTCTCATGAACACCTGCTTCACGAAAAGGTGAACCATCTTGTATCCCTGGGAGCCGTAGAACCCGTACCAGTGAGTACAGAGGGAAAGGGTTCTATTCCCACTACTTTCTCACACAGAAAAAGACAAGAGGTTGGAGACCTATTCTAGACTTAAGGCGACTCAACAAATTTGTAAAAACACAAAGATTCAAAATGGTCACGCTAAGCACCATAATCCCAGCATTGGGGGAGAGGGTGTGGGGGGACGACGACTGGTTCTCAGCCCTCAACCTCCAAGATGCGTATTTTCACGTTTCCATCTACTCATTGCATTGGAAGTTCCAGTGGTTTACAATAGCACAGGACCATTTTCAGTACAAGATCCTGCCCTTCGGCCTTTCCACTGCACCGAGGGTATTTTCGAAAGTACTTGCTGTAGTAGTGGCCCACCTACGCAGAGAGGGCATAATGATATTCCCATACTTGAACGACTGCCTGTTCCACCCAACGTATGATCCACCTCTTTATCTCCTTAGGGCTTCAAATAAACTTTCAAAAGTCCACCCTAACACCAACCTAGCGCCTCGAATTCATTGGGGCAGACCTCAACTCCCTCGAAGCAACTGCTTCCCTTCCAATAAAACACTTCCAGACTCTAACCATGTTAGTCTCAACAGCACGGAACAGCCCACCAGTCTCTGCCAAGACATGCCTACAGCTTCTAGGCCATATGGCTGCTACGACCTTTGTTGTCTATCATGCAAGGTTACACATGCAGTCTCTTCAATCCTGACTACAGACATAGTACATTCCTCACAGACACAGCTTGCGCAAACTCCTCACCATGCCCAAATCCAGTCAAGGATTTCCTGTTATGGTGGACCAACCCAGAAGACGTCTGCACTGGAGTGCCTTTCACACAGAATCCGCTTACTCTTACAATTACGACGGACGCATCCCTACTAGGCTGGGGGCCACACCTACAGACACATTCCATGCAGGCCGACTGGTCTACAGCTGAGTCCCAACTTCATATCAATCTGCTGGAACTTTACACAGTTCACAATGCCTGCTCACACTTCCTGCTATTGATCCGAAACAAAACAATACAGATCTTCATGGACAATGTCACCAGTATGTTCTATAGAAACAGACAAGGCGGAGCACGATCACATTCCCTGTGCATGGAAGCCACGCGCTTCTGGCAATGGTGCATCAAACACAACGTCCATGTGATAGCATCGTACTTACCTGGCTGCTAAAGCAACATGGCACAGGAGGTTCTATCAAGACCACGAATGGGAGTTCCAAGATACCTTCCGATTGTGGGGGCTCCCAATGATAGACCTCTTTGCAACCTCACAAAACTCCAAATGCCCCCAATTCTGTTCCAGGGCAGGACTCGGACATCACTCTCTGGGTGATGCCTTCCACATCAAGTGGATCACCCCCTACTCTCTGCCTTCCTCTCCCCCCCATTCCCCTCAGACCCAGAGTACTCAGCAAGATAATACAGGACGGGGCCAGAGTGATCCTAATAGCACCCACATGGACATGACAAACCTGGTATCCATACCTTCTCCACATGGCAGTCTGTCCACTGTGCAAGCTCCCATCTCTGCCTCAACTCCTATCGCAGGATGCAGGACGCATTATCCATCCGGATCCCCACAAACTTCAACTCAAAGCATGGTTACTCCGTGGCTCTCAGGATCTGAAACGACATGTTCCACAGAAGTACAGAGCATATTGTTAAACAGCCATAGGGAAACTACCTGGCACACATACATTCATAAGTGGAAACGCTTCAAATCATGGTGCCAATGGAAACAAACTGCACCTGTGTTGGCCTCTTTACCCCTTATTCTAGACTACCTACTGGAAATCAAACTAACTGGACTTTCCATACCCTCAATCCGTGTCCACCTGTCAGCCATTACGGTTTTTCATCTTAAAATCAATGGATTCTTGATTTTCACGCATCCCATCACAAAACGCTTTTTAAAGGGCCTCTCAAATTCCTATCTAGATGAGCAAAAACCAGTTCCACCATGGGACTTCAATTCGGTCCTCCACCTCCTCACCGGGCCCCTTTTTGAGCCCTTAGCCACAAGCTCCATATCACACCTTTCTGTGAAGATTGTATTTCTTGTGGCCATTACATCGGCCAGACATATGGGAGAACTAGCAGCTCTCATGGCTGACCCACCCTATACCATCCTTTTTAAAGATAAAGTGTGTCTCGGATCACACCCTAAATTTTTACCTAAAGTGGTATCATCCTTTCACCTCAACCAAATGATATACTTACCCACATTCTTCCCAAAGCCACATATGGACAGTAAACAATCCAGACTACACACTTTGGACATCTGTCAGGCTCTCGCCTTTTATATCAACAGAATGAAACCATTTTGCAAGTCTCCAAAACTATTTCTTTCCATCACCGATCAATCCAAAGGACATGCCATTTCTAAACAATGCCTGTCCAAATGGATATCAGACTGTATCAAACTTTGCTATCTCCAGTACGAACGACAACCCTTACGGGGATCTGCACACATTCTACTAGGAGTCTCTCAACATCAATAGCCTTTCTCAAGAGCATCCCTATTGCGGAAATTTGCAGAACTGCAACCTGGACTTCTCCTCATACTTTTACACAACAATATGCGTTGCTACAACATGCATATTCCGATACCACGTTTGCTCACATGGTGCTATCATCCACTAAGACGTCAACTCTGAAGCCCCCTCCTTCCCTCGGAGGGCACTGCTCTGAAGTCACCTAAAGTGGAGCACTCACAGGGTCAGCACTCGAAGAAGAAGAAGAAGAAGAAGAGGAAGTTACTCACCTTGTGCAGTAATGGAGGTTCTTCAAGATGGGTGTCCCTGTGGGTGCTCCACTACCCTCCCTCCTTCCCTCTGCTTCAGAGTTCTAGCCTATACAGACTCTGCAGTAGAGAAGGAAGTGAGGGGGCAGGGGAGGTTGGCCACACAGCATCAGTTAATCACCTGAGGCAATACGAGACAGGGTTTGCACATGTGTGGCCCAACCGGGTACTGCTACCTTAAATCTCCAGCTATGAGCGCAGAGGCGCAACACCTAAAGTAGAGTGCACACATCTCAAAGAACCTCTGTTACTGCATAAGGTGAGTAACTTCCTCTTTTTTGCTTTGTTTAGTTTTTTTAAGTCCCAGATTATACCAACAGCTGATAATCAATCTTCCTTTAGGAAAAAGACTAAAAATTAAAAATTTATTAGTTAGTAGTTCTGCAATTTCACATTTGAGTTCCTTCAGAGCTCTTGGGTGAATACCATCTAGTCCTGGTGACCTATTGCTGTTTAATTTATCAATTTGTTCCAAAACCTCCTCTAATGATACTTCAATCTGGGACAGTTCCTCAGATCTGTCACCTCAAAAGGATGGCTCAGGTTTGGGAATCTCCCTCACATCCTCAGCCGCGAAGACCGATGCAAAGAATTCATTTTGTTTCTCCACAATGGCCTTATCGATAACACTTCCTTTTTTAAATACATTGTTAGTTTTAAATATAAATTGTTTTAATACACTTTTTTCTTAGCTATCCAGGACATTTAAGGTAGTTTTATTTCACTAATAATTTTTAAAAGCTTTTTTTTTCATTTTTAATCAATTTCCAATTACCATGTAAAGGTGAATACATACATCAAGTAACAACATTAGTCAGCTAGCAAAATGAAAAATGCATCCTTCACCATTTTCTCATAATTAGAAAATGTACAAATTAAAAATCTGAATAAATGTATGTTAAGTACCAAATTTAGTGTAAAAGCTATAATTAGTTGCAAATCAACATGTTTTAATGGGTACCAACAAAAAACAACTTCCTTCAGGGAAATAACTAAAAAGTACAAATGCAAAGCAAGATTGAAATCCGTGATTTCAATCAAAGTTTCCTCATTGTTGACTTAAATATCAAACCACCCAGATGGCGTGTTAAGGCAAGAGGCGTTGCAGGTGACTTCCTGCAGGCTGGGCTGGAGCAGTACACGGAGGGCACCCAGAGATTGGAGGAGCCAGTGTCAAAGATGACAGAGAAATCCTGGGCTGGGGTGCTGATGGAAATGGTTCCAAAGTACTCGATCTGCCAAAGCAGGACAAAGAATGATGTAAAGAGAGGGAACCATTGCCATTGCCATCCAAGGGCTAGATCCTCAGCTGGCGTAAACCGGCATAGTTCCACCAGCTGATTTACACCAGCTGAGGGTCTGGGTTACGGTGTCCTTGCTAACGGCTCAGCCTGAGTTGCTGTTTCTCTGCCATCACTTTGCCAAGCATGGCTCCTAGGACTTGCTGGCATCTGATGCACAGAGTTATTTATCCCCAGTTCCCATCAATCTCAAGGTGTTGGGAAGGGGGGAGCCAGCAGACCTGGGAGTTCTATTCCCAGTGCTCTTCTTAATCCCATCCAATCACAGCTGGGGGCTGGATGGCCCAGCACGGGGGCTGGGGAGGGTTCTTGGCAGCAGCAAGGTATGTGCTTGGTTGGAAGCACGTCAGTGGGGGAGTGGGTTGAGGCCTTTTGGGAGGAGGGCAAGATCAGCTGTTGGCAGCAGGGCCGCCCAAAGGATTCAGGGGGCCTGGGGCAAAGCAATTTTGGGGGCCCCGTCCATAAAAAAAGTTGCAATACTATAGTAACATGTATTTGGAAATGTAAAAAATAACCAGTGAAATACATTCAAAAAATAATTTTTAATAATTTGAAAATACACAAAATACATTATTTAAAAACCACTAAATGCTTTAATGGTATGTGTACATTTGCAATTACATAATGGGCTGTCGCTGGGTGATGGTGATGGTTGGTGCCAATGGGCTGTCGCTACCTGGGGGTGGTGCTGCTGTTGCCCAGGGCTCGGTGGGGAGCTGGGCTCTGGGTTGGGGGGTGCCCGGCTCAGAGGGGCTGGGCTCAGAGCTGGGGGTCAGGACTGTGGGGGGATGGAGTTGGGGGGTGCCCGGCTCAGAGGGGCTGGGCTTGGAGCTAGGGGTAAGGGCTGTGGGGGGATGGGGCCAGGGGGGTGCCCGGCTCAGAGGGGCTAGGCTCGGAGCTAGGGGTCAGGGCTGTGTGGGGATGGGGTCGGGGGGTGCCCGGCTCAGAGGGGCTGGGCTCAGAGCTGGGGCTCAGGGCTGCGGGGGGATGGGGTCGGGGGGGTGCCCAGCTCAGAGGGGCTTACCATGCTGCTTACCCCCACCTCTCCCCTCTCTCCTCTCCCAGAGCCTCAGTGCGCTGCATCCAGGAGCGGCCCTGGACAGCGCTGCAGCGGCGTGGCTCCAGCGGGACCAGAGCTCCCACTGCTTGGTTGGAGCTCGCAGCCCTGCCCCCTTACCACGCAGCTCTGAGCGGGAGGAGCTCAGGTCCCGTCCAAGCCATTGAGGCGCCGGGGGATGGGGGGAGCCTCTGATATTCTCGTGGGGGCCCCTGCAGGGCCCGGGGACTGGGGCAAATTGCCCCACTTGCCCCCCACCCCACCCCGGGCAGCCCTGGTTGACAGAGGAGTGGGAAGCTTTGATGAGGAGAGGAAGGCTACAAGACCTGCTCTCCTGCCATACTCACGTCCATGTAGTTTGTTAGGGGCCAGGTTGTAAGGGTATTTCCTCAGGAAATCCTCCAGCAAGCCATGTTCCTTGAGATTCTGCCTCAGGGATTTCCCTTTCTTCAGGGAGACCCTAATCAACAAAAAGAAGAACACAATCAACTCCGGTTTGAATAAGGACTGGGAATGGCTGAGCCATTACAAACATTGATTCTGTCTCCCCTTGTAAGTATGCTCACACTTCTTATCAAACTATCTGTACTGGGCTATCTTGATTATCACTTCAAAAGTTTTTTTTCTCTTAATTAATTGGCCTCTCAGAGTTGGTAAGACAACTCCCACCTGTTTATGCTCTCTGTATGTGTGTATATATATCTCCTCAATATATGTTCCATTCTATATGCATCCGAGGGAGTGGGCTGTAGTCCACGAAAGCTTATGCTCTAATAAATTTGTTAGTCTCTAAGGTGCCACAAGTACTCCTGTTCTTCTTTTTGCGGATACAGACTAACACGGCTGCTACTCTGAAACGTAATCAACAAGGGTGGGGAGACAGGCCGATCAATAACAAATAAAATCTGGTTTTTACATTGCACAGAGACCCCTTTTTATAGCTGGGATTAACACAGGGTATAGGTGAGTTGGGTGACCAGTGCACAAAAAGTCAGTGTGAGTTGGGCATATAATTCCCGTAGGACGTTTGGAAACTGCTGGCCCATGTGTAAGTAGCACTGAGAGGGCCTAGTATGCTGGGAGCTGTACTAATACATTGTATAAAACAGTCCCCCTGTCCTATAGAGCTTACTGATGAAATAGACAAGATGGACAAAGGACATATGTTCATTTTTATCCAGAGAACTGAGGCACAAAGAGACTCAGTCACTAGGTCACACAGGCCGTCTGTGGTAGAGCCGGGAATGAACCTAGATTTTCCAAGTCCTGTTCCAGTGTTGTAACCACAAGCCCATCCTTCCTCATACCTCTACTGTGCCTTACAGCCAAGGGGTAGTTCCCACCAGCTGCCTATTAAAGAATGAAGTATTGAGGAGAGAGATGTAGGAGCTGCTGCTGCTAAGGGAATATTGCTCTGTAGAAAGCCAAGCTCAGGATCCCAATGTTTCTTGTTCCCGCCCCGGTACTCACTTTGTCACCCGGCACTGAGAAAGCGCCACCAGACTCAGGAGCAGAAACCACTTCATGATGTCCCTGTACACCCAAACTGGTGGGGAAAGGAAAGTGTGGCTGCTAAATGCAGTGCAACGCGGGATGCTGCTCCTTATATGCACATAGTGCAGAGCCTTTCCTAGCCCATTAGTAACCCTGATAAGAATGCTAACCTTCCTGATAAGATTGTCCAAGATGTCCTTGAAAGAAAGGTTTGGAGAACACTTCAAGTTCACAGATTTCCACCTTCACTTGGCTGTGACCTGAAAATGGGGGCATCCTCTAGAGGGAAGGGGTGAGAGTTAGGGGAGGTTTCCTGGCTAAGGAAAAGAGATGATGCTGGGTTGTTTTAAAGAGCAAACAGGAGGCACAGAGGAATTGGAATGGGATATGGAGCTATACACCTCTAGGTCACTGGTTCCAGTTTGGGCCCAGTTGCAATACAGCCATGTAGTGGGAACTGGTTCCTCTATGGGAACTGGAATATGAAGCTTTACACCTCTAGCTCATTGGTATGAATCTGAGCCCAGGTCAGTGCAAGGAGCTGAAGTTAGTGGACAGGGAAATAGGATGCATGGCACGCAACGGTCTGAGTAACTGGTTGACTCAGAGGATATGGAGCCGTTCACCTCTATGGCACTGGTCCAGCTCACCCAGTTCAGTAGAAAAAATCTTTGTCACCTGAAAGTTTGTGGATGAAATATGCTGATGGTCTTCATGCATTTCCTAGTGGGACATGTCAGGGAAGGGAAGGATCGGGTGTGAGGACTTGGTTTGGGTGTGGATAGATGAATGACTCGATGTCTAGTTGGCAGCCGGTATCAAGTGGATTGCCTCAAGGGTCGGTCCTGGGGCCGGTTTTGTTCAACATCTTCATTATTATTTGGATGATGGGATGGATTGCACCCTCAGCAAGTTCACAGATTACACTAAACTGGGGGGAGAGGTCGATACGCTGGAGGGTAGGGATAGGGTTCAGAGTGAGGATTGGGCCAAAAGAAATCTGACGAGGTTCAACAAGGACAAGTGCAGAGTCCTGCACTTAGGACGAAAGAATCCCATGCACTACTACAGGCTGGGTCCGAATGGCTAAGTGGCAGTTCTGCAGAAAAAGACCTGGGGACTACAGTGGATGAGAAGCTGGATATGAGTCAGCAGTGTGCCCTTGTTGCCAAGAAAGCTAATGGCATATTGGGCTGCATTAGCAGGAGCATTGCCAGTAGATCGAGGGAAGTGATTATTCCCCTCTATTCGGTACTGGTGAGGCCACATCTGGGGTATTGTGTCCAGTTTTGGCCCCTCACCACAGAAAGGATGTGGACAAATTGAAGAGAGTCCAGTGGAGGGCAACGAAAATGATTAGGGGGCTGGGGCACATGACTTATGAGGAGATGCTGAGGGAGCTGGGTTTATATAGTCTGCAGAAGAGAAGAGTGAGGGGGGATTTGATAGCAGCCTTCAATTACCTGAAGGGGGGTTCTAAAGAGGATGGAGCTAAGCTGTTCTCAGTGATGGCAGATGACAGAACAAGGAGCAACGGTCTTGAGTTGCAGTGAATCATAGAATATCAGGGTTGGAAGTGACCTCAGGAGATCATCTAGTCCAACCCCCAGCTCAAAGCAGGACCAATCCCCAGACAGATTTTTTTACCCCAGTTCCCTAAATGGCCCCCTCAAGGATTAAACTCACAATCCTAGGTTTAGCAGGCCAATGCTCAAACCACTGAGCTATCCCTCCCCCCCACTGGGGGGAGTCTAGGTTGGATATTAGGAAAAACTTTCACTAGGAGGGTGGTGAAGCACTGGAATGGGTTACCCTGGGGTTATTTAGTTGGGGTTGGGCCTGCTTTGAGCAGGGGTTGGACTAGATGACCTCCTGAGGTCTCTTCCAACCCTAATCTTCTATGATTCTACGAATGTGACGTGACTGCCCTCAACAAGTCTGAGGGCAAATGGTAAGTTGTGGTTGGAAATGACAGGACTAAGGCATTGGTGGGCTATGGAGGCCACCAGTGGAGGAGAAGAGGGAAGAGATGTCCAGCCATGGTTGGGTAGAGGGTAAGTTCACCATGACATAGGATTTAGGGGGAGAGAAAAGGAGATCTTGGATGGTCCCCAAACTGGCAAGTGATTACCTGCACCGGGAGCAGATCATGGGTTCAAATCTCCATGGTTGGGATGTGTGGAGAGGCCTTGCTGCTTAGCTCTGACACTGCAGCCTTCCTATTCCAGGCACTAGGCCATCCATGGACTTGGGCACCAGGCCATGTGCCCACATGCCAGGAGCAGCTGCTCTGCCTGAAATCACAATGAGAATCCCATGAGATTAGACAACAGCATTTAACTTTCCATTTAGCACTATCCGCTCCTAACCCTGTGGGGACAAGCAAACACCAGGGGAAGGATGAGGTTTCCACATGACTGGGAGTAAAGTCGCCTTAGGCCAGTGACAACCCTAACAAAGGGGCCTGGAACAGGGCAGGCCTAACCTTGCTACTCTGTGTATGAAAACTTATCACTTTGAACAAGTTTATCTGAGCGGAACTGGTCCTTAAAATCAGCTTATCCGATGTCCCCTGATGCCCCACAGTGAAATCCTGGCATCTGGTGTTAGTCTCGCAAATGGGCAGGTATTTTCCATTCCCTGCTCCAGGTTTTTCAACAAAGGTGAAATAGATGTCAGATTTAGAGAAGGGAGGTTTGCTTTGAGACATCTGACACCAGAGAGACCATACAGGCACCTTGTAGCACCCTGAAGCAGTAGGGATTAATACTGCCCAATAGCACCCACTGCTCTTCTAGTCTTGGGTTTCCACGCAGCTCTGCGAATGCCTCTCAAATTTGACCTGGTTATTATAGCCCTGGGGTATGAAACACACCCACAGCGCTGCTAAAGCGCCTCACTCATGAGCTGCAGGCTGCCCTGCTATTCCAGCCTTTGGCCTGACACATACACAGCTCTTCTGATGCCCCTCAGTCCTGACCTGCAGCTCCCTGTGCTAGTCTATAATATAGTCTCTTCTACAGAAAGTTGGCTGATCATAACCAATTGTGCTATTCCCATTGCAGAATTCCTTGCAGCCTGCAAGAATTTGTGACTGATTTGAGGATGAAGAGCTGAATTTGTAAGTTTGGGGAGGCTAAAACTGAATCTCAGATTGTGACTGGGATCTGGAACAAAAATTTCAGAGATTACTGGAAGATCCATAATTAACCTGTGACAAATCTGTTAGAATTTGTCAAGCAATGGAAGTCACCCAGTCCAGAAGGAAGTTTATGGAGGGTGGGCTGTGCTCTGGCACTGTGGACATGGTAGAGAATCCAAAATACTGCAAGAAAAGAGACCTGAGGCAGAAAGGTATGGAGACTTCCAAGTCAGAGTTCTGCAAAAAGAGCACATGGCTTGTGTTGGTTACCACAGTGTGTACAGCTCCAAGATAATGCCCGGCATGTGGGGAAAAGATGCAAGAAATGCAATGGATTCCATCACTTTGCAAGAACTTTCAAGGACCATTTTAAAAAAAAAACAACAGCTTTCCAGTCTAAGACAAAATGTTGACTGTGATTGCGAGACCTACTCCTCAGGGTGAGACCCTGTAGCAAGTAACGCACAGAGTGGCCTGGACAGCATATTCCCAGTCCCTATTTTTGAGTTCAGAGGGAGCTGGCAGTAGCAGATGGGACTATGTTTAAAGGAATCAGGATGGTGCTTCATAAGATGCTACAGTAAAATGTGTTATGAAGGAGAAATGACTGTGATTTAGGAATTGAGAAATCTAAGGCTAGGTCTACACTACCCGCCTGAATCGGCGGGTAGAAATCGACCTCTCGGGGATCGATTTATCGCGTCCCGTCCGGACGCGACAATTGATCCCAGAATCGACGCTCTTACTCCACCAGCGGAGGTGGGAGTAAGCGCCATCGACAGGAAGCCGCAGAAGTCGATTTTGCCGCCGTCCTCACAGCGGGGTAAGTCGGCTGCGATGCGTCGAATTCAGCTACGCTATTCACATAGCTGAATTTGCGTATCTTAAATCGACTCTCCCCTGTAGTGTAGATGTACCCTAAGAGAAGTGCTGGAAATGTTTTACACTTGGCTCAAATGAACAGCAACATTGAGGAAGCCATCAAGGCTTGTCGTATATGCCAAAAGTACAGGCCAAGTCTAGCAAAAGAGCCAATGTTGGAGGCACAGGAATAATTGGCCCCCTGGAGCAAAGTAGGCAGAGATTTGTTTACATTGGCTGGAAAAAAGCTATGTCTTCATTCTAGACTATTCTCACTTTCTTGAGATAGCCTTACTGGAAGATACTATAGCTGAACAGGTGATTGTGCATATCTGTTTTTGCTAGCCATGTTATACCTGACATAGTATAGTCTGACAATGGGCAGCAGTTTAGTGGGCATGGGTTTGAGCAGTTTGCAGTGAAGTTTGGGTTTAGACATGTAACTGCTAAATCCCCATTATCTCCAAACCAGTGGGTTGGTGGAAAATGGTGTTAAAATAATAAAATGGCTACTGAAAAGTGCTCTGGAGTCACACTCTGAGCTAGGCTTAGCACAGTTCAGTTACAGGATGGTACCAATGAAACATCGTTTGTCACCTGCAGACATGTGGTTTAACAGAATACTGACAAGTAGAACACCTGCGATGACAGAAGCTGCTGTTCGAGGAACTGGGGATTTGCAGAAGAATAAAGAGAGACAGAGAAAACAAATTAAAAAAAAGCCAGATGATTTGGGATCCCGGGAGCGTCCACCAAATTGTGAATATGATGCAGCGCACATCTGTGATGGAAATCAATGGTCACCAACAGTGGTGGTATTAAGTGAGACTGCCCTGCAGTTGTATGAGGCTATCACCTCAGATGGACTCATGCTGATGAGGGATAGGTGACACCTTCTCCACATCCAGAATAGAGGGAGGAGGGTTGTAAAGTCAGACATTTGGCCTGAGAGGGTCTCAGTTAGGTAACAGGTCAAGACAACCAAGCCCCAAAACATGCCATCTCCAGAACAAAATGGACTCACAGCCTTCTGACAACAATAGTGCTGATCTGGCAGGGAGACCAGCACAGGGCACCTGAGAGATTAACTGAACATTATTAGCAAGGTTCGTTAATAGGATGGTTATGAGTGTTTGGAGGAGCGAGTTATATACATGTTGGTTGTTAAGTGTTGTTATTATGTTGTGGCTGGATATTGGGAATTGTACCTTTCAGAGCATTCAGCTTCCCAGACACAAGAAGTCTGGGGGAGGGGCGCTGCAGAAACCCATGCCCTGTGAAGCAGGGGCAGGTGCAACTCAGTGACTGAGTGAAGAGGGGCTCTTTCAAGCCCCTTGGGCCACAGTGTTTCCTGAAGACCACACAGCCCTCTACCCAGACCAGGAGAAGGAACAAACAGAGGCAGAGGCTCTAGAAGCTCTCAGAGCTACCTGGCACCAAACCAGAGCCAGCCAGGAGCATGGCAATTCTTGTGTTCCTAAAACTTGTTCCACGCTGGAGCTTTGTCAGGTTTAAATTCTTGTAATCGAGACATTTTCTGCTGTTTCCGTAGATGAGCTCATGCATATTCATTGAGTCACTGGAATAGAATCTCCATGATTTCTAGACCTTCAGCCTTAACAGGGCTGCCAGTGGGAGGCGATATGATACACACAGCTTCACTCAGACAGGAAGCTGAAGGGAAGGGGGATCAGGGATAGATCTCTTATTGTGAATTGAAGGTCCCAGGACAGAGAAGACCTCTATCCCCAAGTCCAATAACTGTTCCAGCCCTGACCTGGAAGGGTTACATCTAAAGATGGGAGAAAAGAAAGGATTGGTTTCTATGATCTCTGACTTGTATACTGAGATAAAGGGGCCCAATTAGTGCCCCTTATGATTAATTTATCTGGCAATGTGGACACCTGTCCCACCAGGGTCTGGGACTGAGACCCATCCCCTTCCCACTCATCTGACCTGGGGCCACCAAACATTCATCCCTTGACTTGGGCTCAGACTGTACCTAGGGGCCTAGAAGTGGAAGGCTCTGTATGCTAATCCTAATGTTCCTGAGCCAGTTGTTCCCCAGCTTGTGGCCAGATTGGACTGAGGCACAATGAAAAGCAAATGGCTCCATCTTCCATTCTTGAACTTGCCAGATGGCAAGTCCCCTTGGTTGTCATGCTTCTTAAAAGGGTCTTTATTTCGAGCCAAGCACTCCTCATACATATTTATGATTATTAAGCCCCAGTTAGTGGGTGGGGGAATGTGGCTCATGATGTGTTTGCTTGTCAGGAGCCTGGTAGCGCTAAATGGAAAATTAACGTTATTGTCTAATCTGATGGGATTCTCATTCTTATTTCAGGTAGAGTGGCTGCTCCTGGTGCATGGCCTGGTACCCAAGTCCAATGGATAGTCTTCTGAGAGGAACAGGATGGCTGAAGTACCAGGACTAAGAAGTCCTCTCCCACATCCAACCCACTGGAACTTGAACCCATAATTTGCTCCTGGGCCAGGGAATCAGCCTCCAGGTTTGGGGCCATCTGGGATTTTCTCCTTTTCTCTCCCCCTAAGGTCTAAGTCATGGTGACCTTACCCTGTTCCCAAGGAGGGCTGGACATCTGCTTCTCGCCCGTCAACAGGGGCCTCCATTGGCAATAAACAAAAATTCACAGAAGCCCACAACCTGTCCCTGACTTTTACTAAAAATACCCGTAAGAGAATCTTAGCCTTAGGCTATGTCTACATTGTGCAGCTTTTAGCGACACGGCTGTGCCACTACAGCCGTGCCACTAAAAGGTGTGCAGTGTAGCCACTGTTTGTCAGCAGGGGAGAGGTCTCCTGCCAACAAAAAACTTCCAGCCCAACAAGTGGTGTTAGCATTGTTGGCAGGAGAGCGCTCCTACAGACAAAGCACTGTTCACACCGGCACTTGTCGTCGGCAAAACTTTTGTCTTTCGTGTGTGTGTGTTTTTTTTAACACCTCTGAATGCTGTTAGCTTATAAGCCTGTTTGTTAGCCCGAGATAGAATTTTGGGTTTGATGTTTAATACTCTTACATCCTTACTAATATGTATGAAGAACAAAGGACAAAGATGCTGTGTCTTGCATTTCCCACAACCAGATGGGACTTTTAGTACAATGAGACAAAGGGATGGAGCTAAAAGTGTTACAGGGTATGGTGGGAGTGCAATATATGAGCGCATATTTGACGAGTACCTCAACTCCTTATCTCAAAGCAAGGTCAGGCAACCAGTCAGGAGGGGCAAGGGAGGATTACGGGGGGAGGTAAAACACTAAAAGACCAGAGAAATGCCTGCCCCTGACCGGAGCACAACCTCACTCCTTACCCCTCCCATGGGGTACAAAAGGGGTGGGATGAAGACCCCGACTCATGACCCTCCAGAACAGAACATGACCATAAGTTATAAGGGGTGTGACTAGGGGCGTGCACTGCAGGTATATTTGGGCCTGCTAAGAAGAAGGAGGGGGAGTGGGAATGGGAGTGGGAAGGGGAATGATAATGGTAATAGAGGAATGGGAGACTGGGGGAGTGGGAATAGAGAATGAGGAACAGGGACACAGACAAGGCTTTTCAGCATCAGAGCTGGGAAGGGGGACACAGGCTAAATGCTCTGCAGCATCAGAGCTGGAAACAGAACACTGGGAAGAGGGAGCTCCATTGGTGTGCGGAGCTAGGGGTTAGAAGAAGAAGGGGTTCCATTGGCGTATAGAACTGTAGTTGGAGGAGGGGAAGGGGAAAACTCTATCGGCATATAGAGATAAGCCCGACTGGTGTGAAGGGCTTCGGAATATGTTTGCTTGGAACTAACCCCAATAAACATCGCACTGCCTGCACTTCGAACTTCTGGTCTTCTGCTTTCCGTCTGCATTACAAGAACCAGGGAAGGGGGGGAAGGGAAAGCCCTCTAACAAATGCCAAAAGTTTTGTCTTTCACTTGCCAGTGTAGACAAAGCCTTAGTCATTGGTATGAATTTTAGCCCTGCCGGGGGCGTGGGGGGGGGGTAGGAACGGGGGCGGTGAGGGTGGGTGTCTAACAGTGAGAGTGCTGCCAGGCGCTGACTCCAGCAGCTCCTTCAGCCCCGCTGCTGCTCCTGTGGCAGAGGCTGACCACAGCTGCTCCAGCACCAAGGGGGCTGAGCCACCCCCATTTGCTGCTTCAGCCCTGAGGCTGCTGGTCTGATGGCCCAGGGCTGACAGCTGCTCCAGCCCTGCACTGGAAGAAGTCACGGAATCTGTGATCTCTGTGACAGAATCGTATCCTTACCAATGACCTAGAGGTGTAAAGCTCCATACCCCAATTCCCATAAAGAAACCAATTCCCCACTGCATGGCTGCCTCGAGTGCAGGGGACTGGACTAGATGACCTATTGAGTCCCCTTCCAGTCATACACTTCTGTGATTCTATGGCTGTATTGCAAGTGGTGCCCAAGATGTGGAAGACTCCAATCCCATTGAGGTACCCACTCTCCCAGCACAGGGCTAGATTGGAATCAATGACCGAGCCGTGAATGTCTCCATATCCCATTCAAATTCCTCTGCGCTTCCCGCCTTGTTCTTTAAAACAACCCAGAGGCATTGCTTTTCAAAGCTTAGACGTCCCTGAACTCTCACACCTTCCCTCTAGATGATGCCCCATTTTCAGGTCACAGCGAAGTGAAGGTGGAAATCTATGGACTTTGAGTGTTCTCCAAAATTTCGTTTAAGGATATTTTGGAAGATCTTATCGGGAAGGTTTACATTTCTTATCGGGGTTATTAATGCGATAAGGAAAGCTCTGGGCTGTGTGTTTATAAGAAGCAGCACCCAGGCATTTCTCTACATTCACCACTCATCACCACTGGCTTGTGTGTCAGAAAACATCATGAAGTGGCTTCTGCTCCTGAGTTTGGTGGCGATCTCTCAGTGCAGGGTGACAAAGTGAGTATTGGGGGAACAGACCCCTTTGGGATCCTGAACTTGGCTTTCTACATAGCAATGTGTGGTTATCAAGGGGAGTGTCTGCACCGCTCTCATTCTTTTCTCTACTCTCCATTCATGTATAGGCAGCAGCTGGGAACAACCTCTTAGCTTTGTGTTGTAGCAGAGGAATGAGGAAGGAAGGTCTTGTGGTTAAGGCACTGGAGTGGTACTTGAGAGATCTGGGTTAATGCCTGGCTCTACCACTGACTCCCTCTGTGACCATGGGCAAGTGACAGAGTCTCTCTGTGGGGATCAGTTCTCTGTGATAATATTAGTGTTTATTATTTGTATTATCACAGCATCTACGACCCATAAGTCATGGACCAGAACTCCATTGCGCTAGACACTGGAAGACTGTCCCTTCCCTAAGTAGATAACTACCTCATTAAGACATAAGAGACAACAGAGACATGCAGACAGACTGAGAGGGGAGTACAATCAGTCAGTTTGATGGACAGTGGTCTCTGCACACCAGCAGCCAAACTGTTGTTATGTTTTTTTTATAGGTACGACGACAAAGGAGAGTTTCTAAGGAGGGATTTGAAGGAGGACAGTGAGGTAGCTTTGCAGATGTTTATGGGGAGGACCTCCCAACCAGAGGGGGCAGGTGGGAGAAAGCACGAAGGTGTGTGATTGAAAATGTACCAAGTTGGCAGTAGAGGCTGGCATCATGGGCCAATGGAAGGTGGGCATCGATAGCTTGATAGCCAATGAGGGATGAGAGGTAGGGTGGGACTGAACGCGAAGAGCCTTGGAAGTGAAGACAAGCAGCTTATGTCTGATATCATAGAGCAGGGGGAGCCACCGGATGGACCCAAAGCGAGGAGTGTCATGTTCAAAGTGACTTGCTAGGAAGATTATCTTTGCAGCAATGTTCTGAATGGACATGAATGGGGCAAAATGGCATTTGTCAAGGCCAGGGAGAAGAATGTTGCAGCAATTGAAACATGAAAGGAGGAGAGCTGGGACAAGAGCTATAGCTGCGTGAAGGGCTAGGAAAGGCTGCATCTCAGAGAGTTTTTGCAAGAAGATTTGGCAAGATTTAGACATAGACTGGATGTGAGGAGCTAGAGAAAAGTTTCAAGTATTAGGGGGTAGCCATGTTAGTCTGTATCTACAAAAACAACAAGGAGTCTGGTGGCACCTTAAAGACTAACCGATTTTGGGCATAAGCTTTTGTGGGTAAAAACCTCACTTCTTCAGATGCAACTGAAGAAGTGAGGTTTTTAACCACGAAAGCTTATGCCCAAATAAATCTGTTAGTCTTTAAGGTGCCACCAGACTCCTTGTTGTTTTTTTAGAGAAAAGTTGTTTCACATGTTTTGGGATTGGCTTTCTTTGTAGGAACCAATCCCTGTACAGCATGCTCTATCCATGCCATGTGTGACTTACTCATCTTTATGTTCCCATCTTATCTCGTCCACAGTTATCCTGTCCTTTGTAAATGATTCCCTTGATGTTCTCTGCCTTATCTTGGCTAGTTCAGCCCTTCTGTCTCTTGGCTTCCCATGCACTCATCTGTCCTGGTTAGCATAGACATTCTGTGTTCAGCCTGCTGATCTATTCACAGTACCTTACTAATCCTGCCTCCTAAAAAATGAGGCCTCTCCCATGTTCAATTACTCCCATCAAGCCAGGCCTGGAAGGTCGAGATTTCACTTTGGACAGAAGGAGACAGGTCTGGAGGAGGGAAGCAGATCTGTGAGTCATCAGTATGGAGGTTGTAGTGGAATTTGTGTTTGTGGATGAGATTACACAGAGATAAGGGGTAGAAGGAGAATAGAAGGGGACCAAGGACAGAGCCCTGTGGAACTCCCACAGAAAGTTGGAGGGCAGATCTTCTGAAGGCATCAAAGGAGTGATTACAGATGTAGGAGGAGAACCATGAGAGGAGAGACATGGAAGTTAAGGGAGAACGTGATTTCAAGCAGAACAGCATGATTGACGGAGTCAAGGTGGCGGATCATACTTCCTTTGTCCATTTTGTCTATTTCAACAGTAACCTCTACAGGGCAGGAACTGTCTCTTTCCATGTATTAGTCCAGCTCCCAGAACGTTGAGCCATCTCTCTTCTAGTACATATAGGCTTGGATTTTCCGAGAGTCCTACAGGAATTATGTGCCCAACTCTCATTGACTTTCAGTGCACTGGGCACCCAACTCTTTTGCACTCCTTTCATAATCCTAGGTGTACTAAGGGGTCTCAGTGCAATGTAAAAGCTGGATTGCACTTTAGGCTCTGAACACAAGGCTTGTCTATTGTTTATTTCCTATTGATCGGTCTCTCTCTCTGTGCATCTGAAGAAGTGGGCTGTAGCCCATGAAAGCTTATGTTCTAATAAATTTGTTAGTCTTTAAGGTGTCACAAGTACTCCTGTTCTTTTTGCGGATACAGACTAACACGGCTGCTACTCTGAAATCTCTCTACCCTTGTTGATTAGGGTCTCCCTGAAGAAGGGGAAATCCTTGAGGCAGAACCTTAAGGAACATGGCTTGCTGGAGGATTTCCTGAAGAAACATCCTTACAACCTGGCCTCCAAGTATTTCCCCAGCCTGTCCAGCGAGTTTGCAAGTGAGCCACTCACAAACTACATGGACGTGAGTATGGCAGGAGAGCAGGTCTTGTAGCCTCCCTCTCCTTAACAAAGCTTCCCACTCCTCTGCCAACAGCTGATCTCACCCTCCTCCCAAAAGTGCCCCAACCCACTCCCCCTCCCATGTGCTTCCAACCAAGCTCCCATCTTGCTTCAGCCAAGAACCTGTGCTGGGCCACCCAGCCCCCAACTGTCATTGGATGGCATTAAGAAGAGCATTGGGAATAGCACTCCCAGGGTCTGCTGGCTGCCCTCTTCCAATCATGCTCTTCCACACGCTGAGATTCAGGGATCTGAGGCTAAATAATTGTGTGCATTTGATCACCTGTGACTATTGGATGCCAGGAGTTGCTAGGAGCCATGCTGGGGAAAGTGATGGCAGAGAAACACCAGCTCAGGCTGGGCCTTTAGCAAGGACACTGTGGCCCAGACCCTCAGCTGGTGGAGCTACGCCGGTTTACTCCAGGCGATGATCTAGCCCTTGGATGGCAAGGGTTCCCTCTTTTTCCATTATTTTTTGTCCTGCTTTGACAGGTTGATTATTATGGAACCATCTCAATTGGCACGCCTGCTCAGGATTTCACTGTCATTTTCGACACCGGTTCCTCCAACCTGTGGGTGCCCTCCGTGTACTGCTCCAGCGAAGCCTGCAGTAAGTCACCTGCAACGCCTCTTGCCTTGACATTCCAGCTGGGCGGATTGATTGAAATTATAGGGATTTACATTAGAAAGGAGGAACCTTAATTGAAATAATTAATTTCATTGATTTTTCTAAAGGAAGTTGATTCTCACTGGTTTGTAATCACTATAAACATGTTGACTTGCAACTATATATTTACATTATATTTGCTACTTCCTTTAGCAAATCAGGGGGATACACTATGTCAATACACATTTATTTAAGCAATTAACATAGCTTTATATACATTTATTCAAATTCTTACTTTGTTCACTTTTTAGTTATTTTAGAAAATGGTGAAGGAGGCGTTTCTTATTTACTATATTATGATTAATTTTTGGTTTGTATCAGACTCAGTTTGGATGGAAATTGGAAAATTCACTTTAAAATTCAAAATCCAGCTTTTAAAAAAATTAGTTAAAACACCTTTCAATGGGCTGTATATACAAGAAAGAAAAATGTATCAAATGTTTTGCATTTAAAACTAATTGATTTATGAAACAAAGGAAGTGTTATATGTAGTCAGTGAATTGAACTATTGTTTCTGACCAGCGTGTCCTACAAGATTTTAAAACTTGTAGAGCTCATCCTCTCGCACCTAGCTTTTATTCAGAGATTGGAAGAGGAAAACAAGTGTTCCCACTTTTTTAACTCCCAATCGGTTACTTAAGTTGGAATGAACTAGTCGGTGAACTGAACTAGTTAATAAACTGACATGAAAAAAGTATTCTCTCTGCACCTGCAGAAGAGACTACTGCTGCCAAAAAAGCTCGTTTAGCACTGAAACAAAGGAAACTCTGGTTCTAGGTGCTGAGTCAATGAAATCTTCCTGTTCTGTTGACTTTCTTTAAAGCCAGAAACATTCACTGCTTAATAATAATCTTTGTATTTAATTTAAATGATTTTAGTAGATTATAGTAAGTTTAAGCCTTACCATATGTTGTCATAATTTCAAAGTTAATTTTAAATAGGTTTATTTTAAAAAAAAAATATACTGACATTTTAGAAAATCAGATTTTATTTTTCATCATTGATTTTTATTCATCCAGGAAGTCAGAGTGCAGCAGGTCTCCCTTCATTGTCCCTCCACATACTACACAGTGTCAGAGGTGGAATGGGCCCTAGTAAGACAAGAAGCTAGATCTACAAAGGCACTTAGGGTGGCAATGCTGAGTACTGCAATGTGTGACTCTTAGGCACCCTGATCCCACCAAGGAATTCACAGTCTCACTAGGCACCCAGGCTCTCCATATAATGCATGGGGAGAGTTACAAGTGTCAGTCTGTGACCATCTGACTCTTCTGTACTTGTAGCAAACCACAACAAATTCAACCCATCAGACTCCTCCACCTACCAGGCCACCAGCCAGAACCTCTCCATCCAGTATGGCACCGGCAGCATGACCGGAATCCTGGCCTATGACACTGTCCAGGTAAATCACAAGAAAGGATCAAAGCCCCTGGAGCAGACATGGTGAAAGATTTGGAGTTAGAAGGACAGAACGCATCTGGGAAGCTAAAGCAGAATATGGGTATGAACTGGGAGAGGGAGGATAGAAAAAGAGGCAATGAGACCATTCACAGAATATTCTCATATGGGGGAGAGACCACAGTGCAGGGCACGCCAGCCTCTGAGAACTCCCCAGGCCATCAGGACCCTGTGGTCGACTTGCCAGCTTCTCCCAGGGTGTAGGGTGTGTCTGATTATCCCCATCCCTCTCCCAAGGTTGGAGGCATTGTGGACACCAAACAGATCTTCGGTTTGAGTGAAACTGAGCCTGGCTCCACCTTTTACTACGCCCCCTTTGACGGGATCCTGGGTCTGGCCTTCCCCAGTATCGCCTCTTCTGATGCCATCCCCGTCTTTGACAACATGATGAATGAGGGTTTGGTGTCCCAGGACCTCTTCTCCGTCTACCTGAGCTCGTAAGTCAGGGCTGGAAACAGCCCATCTGCTGCAGTGAGATTCATGTTCCTATAGCGCCTCTCACAATGAGTGATCCCTGCAATGTTTGCATCAGAATTCCCCCAAAGCAGCCACCTCTGGGGTGGAACATGGCCACTGTTCTATGCTAGTGGGAGCAGAAATAAACACTAGGGCATTGGTATTAATCTGACTCCTGGGAGAAGAGTTCCCCCTAACATGTCACCCAGATGATACCCTGGCTCAACACCTTCTAGCACCAGGCTGAACCATCTGCTTGATACTGACTCTGAGGGAAGAGCAGCACCTACTGAGTCACTGACACCACTGCCTCAAACACCTGGGCCTTTGCTTCGTGGTCTCCCATCCACATATTGGTCAGGCCCAAATGTGCTTAGCTTTTGAGATCTAGGAAGAGAAAGCCCAAAGTGATATCAAAGCAGGGAGTGAGGTGCTCCTCTCATCCAACCAGTCTGTCCTATCTCTGCTACTAGATGCTGATGTGCCCAGCTCTGACTGTACCCCAGCTCTCCCCAGCTGTGGTCCTTCCCTAACAGCTGGAGCATTTGCTATTGTCTTGTTAGCCGACCATTCATACATCCTCCTTCACTCTCCTCTCTCCATTCTCCAGCAATGGCCAGACTGGGAGCTTTGTGATGTTCGGCGGCATCGACTCATCTTACTACTCTGGGAGCCTCAACTGGATCCCTCTCTCCTCTGAGACTTACTGGGAAATCACCATGGACAGGTATCACCCACCCCTTGGCCCTTTCCCTTCAACTTGTTACTTTGAAAAGACATGCAAAAGGAGATGATGTGGGAGTCGGGGGAAGCTCAACTTAGAGTCTAGAGAAGATGAGAGACAAGGCAGAGTTATAGGAAAGGGGCTCACCAGTGAGGCAGTTAGATGAGTGGTTCTCCACCTTGCCCGTAGCAGGACCCAGAGATGATCTGTGTCTGCCACTAGTAGGGGGGCAGGGTAAGGGCAGCACCACCACCCTCGCGTCCCCTTTGCTAGGACCCCTCTCTCCTCTGTTTAGCAATAAAGTAAAGGGCAGGGTGGTCATGATCCCTTGACATCTGTTTGTGACCCCCAGGCTAGATCGGTCACAGTCCCAGAAGGTTGTAGGATGAGGAGCGATGGGCAATAGTCAAGGAAGGAGAGGTCGAGGCTGAAACATCAGGGGAAAGTTTTTGGCAGTCAGCAAGAATCACCCTACAGGCCTCTCACTGCTGGCTCGTGGGCTGAGTGGGAATGAGATCGAAAGTGTCCATAGGGATGTTCCCCTGACTCTTTCTCTTGCAGCGTCACCATGAACGGAGAGACCATCGCTTGCTCTGGTGGCTGCCAGGCTATCATTGACACTGGCACTTCTCTGCTGGCTGGGCCCCCTACTGGCATCTCCAACATCAACTCCTACATCGGTGCCAGTGATGGCACGGTAAGGGCAGGGAGAAGGGACAGATATTTCTAGAGGTGTCTGCTACACACGGATGCGATGCTCCATCTCTCTCATTGGGGAACCTACTGCCCAAGACGTGTCTAACCTTTCCTCCATGTGTTGCCTTCCTCCCTGCAGATCAGCTGCAGTGACATGAGCAGCCTGCCCAACATCGTCTTCACCATCAACGGCATCGAGTTCCCTGTGCCCGCCAGTGCCTACATCATTGATGTGAGTGTCCTACTCAGAAAGCCGCCTCGGGGTCTCTTAGCCAGGGCTTGTGCCTGAGGCCATTGCACTGAGTGTGCTGGCAACTGGCCCCTGCACAGCCGGCATGAGCCTGCAGGAGCATCACTGAGACGCAGCTCAGAGTCTGTCCCCAGTATGAGAGTGGGGCGGCAGAGAGCTCTTCCCCCAAAGAGGTTCAGGGGGAGGGATGTTCAAGATCAAGGCAGACCCAGAGTGAAAGTGACATACCGGAAGAGCAGAGAGGCAGCCTGTAGAGCTGGCCACCATAGGAGATCACCAGGGCAGGGGCCTTACAGGGCTAGGAGAGAATTAAATGAGCAGCTACCCAAGCTAGGAGGTTAGATCAAGAGAGATTACTGCCTCATGCTCCAGGGCATGAGTACCTGGGCATCAGGAAGGATTTTCCTTCCCCATTATAAGAGTTTGCTCTCCTCTGGGGAGGAACAGGTAAGCTGCTTTAACAGCACACAGCAACACCAGCTGGTAGGTGGGACAGGCAGTGGGGAAGCCCAAATCCACTTATAATCACAGCAGGATTTCTGGTGGCAGAATGTAATTGCTCCCTTTGGAATCTGGCCAGGAGCCTGGAGAGAGCATGCCTTGCCTCCCCAAGGGATGTGTCATGAACAGAAGTGGTCAGGACCTTGCTTCTCTTCCCAGTTGACAGACTGCAACCCTTAGGCTCAGGCTTAGGCACTGGGGCTGTTCTGAGGCCCACATCCACAAAGGTAGCTCACTGGAGTTAGGCATCTAAGAAGCACCAAAAATTGGGGCCCAACTCACCAATGTCACTCCCTGCAGCCCACAGAGTTCTCCTATCGAAGCCCTGCCCAGCCTAAAGCTACTTGGTTTGAGAGCTCTGAGATCCCAGCCCAAGATGGTAACAGGCACCAGCAGGCCCTAAGGATGATAACTCACTGAAGTTCCAGCCCAATAATTACCATGTCCCCTTTTCCCCTGGTGCAGGAGTCAGGCTCTTGTACCTCCGGCTTTCAAAGCATCGAAGTCGGAGGGCTCTGGATCCTCGGAGACGTCTTCATCCGCCAGTACTACGTTGTCTTCGACAGGGCGAACAACCAGGTGGCCCTGGCCTCTGTGGCGTGAACACAGCGCCGTCCCCGGGACACTGCCATGGAACACTGACCCTGGAGAGTCTCCGTTTCTCTAGAGCCCCAACACCACGTATTGGTCTAGAGATCCCACCCCACACTCACCCTCTGTCCTGTAATCTTACCCCCAGTAGAATAAAGGAATATAAGAGCATTCAAGTGAATTGTTTCTTTGATGGGGTTTAGGATTGGACCCATCTTTTATTCATTTTTTGAACAGAAGAACATAAGAACATAAGAAAGGCCGTACCGGGTCAGACCAAAGGTCCATCTAGCCCAGTATCCTGTCTACCGACAGTGGCCAATGCCAGGTGCCCCAGAGGGAGTGAACCTAACAGGCAATGATCAAGTGATCTCTCTCCTGCCATCCATCTCCATCCTCTGACAGACAGAGGCTAGGGACACCATTCCTTACCCGTCCTGGCTAATAGCCATTAATGGACTTAACCACCATGAATTTATCCAGTTCTCTTTTAACTCTGTTATAGTCCTAGCCTTCACAACCTTCTCAGATAAGGAGTTCCACAAGTTGACTGTGCGCTGCGTGAAGAAGAACTTCCTTTTATTTGTTTTAAACCTGCTGCCTATTAATTTCATTTGGTGACCCCTAGTTCTTGTATTATGGGAATAAGTAAATAACTTTTCCTTATCCACTTTCTCCACATCACTCATGATTTTATATACCTCTATCATATCCCCCCTTAGTCTCCTCTTTTCCAAGCTGAAGAGTCCTAGCCTCTTTAATCTCTCCTCATATGGGACCTGTTCCAAATCCTTAATCATTTTAGTTGCCCTTTTCTGAACCTTTTCTAGTGCCAGTATATCTTTTTTGAGATGAGGAGACCACATCTGTACGCAGTATTCGAGATGAGGGCGTACCATCGATTTATATAAGGGCAATAATATATTCTCAGTCTTATTCTCTATCCCCTTTTTAATGATTCCTAACATCCTGTTTGCTTTTTTGACTGCCTCTGCACACTGCATGGACATTTTCAGAGAACTATCCACGAGGACTCCAAGATCTTTTTCCTGACTTGTTGTAGCTAAATTAGCCCCCATCATATTGTATGTATAGTTGGGGTTATTTTTTCCAATGTGCATTACTTTACATTTATCCACATTAAATTTCATTTGCCATTTTGTTGCCCAATCACTTAGTTTTGTGAGATCTTTTTTGAAGTTCTTCACAGTCTGCTTTGGACTTAACAATCTTTAGCAGTTTAGTATCATCTGCAAACTTTGCCACCTCACTGTTTACCCCTTTCTCCAGATCATTTATGAATAAGTTGAATAGGATCAGTCCGAGGACTGACCCTTGGGGAACACCACTAGTCATTGGCTGCTAGGGCCACAGCTACCTGCCTATGCGTACTAGCAACAACTTTTAACAGCTGTTGCATCCACTGGTCTGTAAGGACCCGGGGTTGCAGTTTATTAGCGATGCGCCACCTACCCACCATTGTTCTAAAAGGCACATGTCTTTTTCCAGTTGTTGCCTTGAATGGGATAACTCCATGAGAGACCACAGAGTCCATTATGACCATAAGAATAAATGGTAGTCGCTGATCCCAATCCTTGCCCTGCTGGTTTACTATTTTGTTAAAAGCTGTTTTAAGAGTGCGGCTAGCCCGTTCTAACTGGCCTGAACTTGGAGGTGTCCTGCTATATGCAATTTCTGCTTAATTCGAATGGCTTGACAAAGCCTTTTAGTAATATTCTTGATGAAATGGGGCCCTTGGTCCAAATTAGTATTTTTTTGAATACCCCACCTGGTTATTATCGGCTCAATCAGAACACGGGCTGTAGTTTGGGCTGTGTAGTTTTGGGTGAGGATTGGTTTACTCCATTTTGTAAACAGATTAACAATTACTAAACAATACTGACTACCCCTGGCTTTTCTTGCTAATGGGCCAATGTAATTAAATTGTAAATGAGCCCAAGGCCCCTCTATTCTCTGGTGTTTTAGAGGCCTTTTGATTATATTAGAATTAACATTATTGGCTGTACAGGACAGACAGTTATTTACAAACTATTTTATAGTGCTGCTTATATTTGGCACCAGCCAGGTGCTTGCAATTTAGCTAAAGATTTTTTTTTTACTCTCAAATGCCCCCTCTCATGGGCTAGGGAAATTATTTCTGTTTTTAATGCTGTGGGTACCATCCAAACTACTTTTGTTTGTTTTGTTTTAGTGGCTAGTTTTAATTTGGATTTATGCTGCCACACTGTCCATTTTCTGTATTTTTTTTTTGCCACGGTCACTGCTAGATTGGGGTCCTGCTTTGAAGGGTGATTACATCTATTTGTTTAGGGGTTTTTTTGTTGATATAGGGGCTATGCCTTTTTTGGGTGCCCTAAGGTTTTTTTTTTATTAGGAGTAAACCCTCTTTCTACTTTATTTAAGGGCATAAGCCATAGGATGGAGCCCTGTTCCATGGTTCTGACTTAGTACCCTCCCCATTCCATTTTTGTAGTTGCCAGTTGTAGCACAAACGGCTGTCCCACCTGGGAATATGCTAAAACTGGAGCCTGAACTAAGGCCTGCATTAACTGGATTATGGCTTCCTGCTGCAAAGGGCCCCTGTTTCATTTCACCCCCTTCTTTAACAACTTATGCAGCGGGGCTGCCTTTTTTGAAAACCCCTTAATAACGTTTTGGGGAAAATTAACCATTCCCAAAAAGGATTTAAGAGCTGTGACATCTGTGGGAGCTGGTAATTTAAAAATCAGCTTTTCTTTTTGTTGATTAAGGGAGCACCCTTCCTGTCCCAAGTCACTTCAAAATAATTTACTTGTTGGGAACACAACTGGGCTTTTTGCATTTTTTTTAATAAACCCAGCTTCCTGAATTTTTTGTAACACTCTATTTAATACTGTGGGTGCCATAGGTACAGGGCCTCCCTACAGGGAGGCAAGTGGTGGTGGCAGTAGCGGAGCACTCAGGGTTTTCCCTACCTGCTCAGCCAGCCTTAACAGCTGGGGAGCAAGGCGTTAGGAAAAAGTTTTTTAGGATAGCTTTAGACAACAGTTTTACAGTATATTTTATTATTTAGTTTTTTTATAATTAATTTTATAAAACACACAGGTTATAGGGACTCCTATTGGGGCATTGCCTTTTTAAATTTAAATAAACTATTGATTAACCATTTTAATTATAATGAGCTCTCATATTAAAGGTGCTTAAATTTAAGGTTTTTATTTACTTTTTTTTGTTTTAATTTTTAAAAAAATTTAATTAGCAAAAACTGCAAGCCTAGAGCTAGTTTTAACCTCACATTTAAAATTATTTTAATTAACCCTTAACTATATAGTGTATTTATTTCATTAATTTATAATAGCTAAATGCACACAATATAATTGCAATTAGCATAATTAAATTTTAATTTTAATCCGTCGCAACAGTACAGCTGAGTCTCTATGACTGTGACATGGAGGAAGTGGAAGGGTCTGATCCACAGCTGTTCTGACAGCTTGGTCACACAGGGAATAGTAATGTTTGATTCAAAAGCTGACGGTCTGATTCGGTTTATGAGGCCTCTACACCTAGAGGAGTAACAACAAGCTGCAGTGTAAGACGCACAATCTAACGGCTCCTCCTATTATGGCTTATGTTTACGGCATTAGCCTGAGGCTCAGGATGCCTCAGTTCAATTCCTGGCTGTGCCACAAATGCCCTGTGGGATCTTGGGCAAGTCACTTTCCTTCTTTGTCCCGCAGTTCTCCATCTGTACAATGGGACTAATGATCCTCCCTTTGTCTGTTCAGCTTGGAAGCTCTTTAGAGCAGATGCTGCCTCTCACTACATGTAATGTATAGTGCCTAGCACAATGGGATTTTGATTGCAGCCTCTGGCATTACTCCAGTACAAATAATAACTCACTGACTCCATGCAGAGCATCCCCTAGCTGATGGCAGGAACTGCCTCCATGACCAGGGCAGGCAGCAGGGAGGGCAGCATCCTGGGGGTGAGAGAAATTGTATCTTTCAATGGTTTCTCTTACAGCAGCTGGTGAAGTGGAGATCAGTAGCTTGTGTAGCAAGCGCTAACAAAACCTGAGTGTCAATATGCTCAAACAGAGGAGGCGACTTTGACTTTAATCCCTGTTAGTAAAGAATTTCTTGTTGTGATATATATATAAGAGGGCAAGTGTGAGCTGAAACTGACTATAAACCACTGATTGCCAAAAGGGGTCTGGCAGATACCCCCCGTGAGAACATAGATAATTTTTGAATTGACAATTGTATGATTTGCAAATTGAATACAAACCTGGGAGAGATTTCATGGTTGTGGACATGCTCTCTAGAGCATTGGATCAGAGTGCAGTGGAGCAAAGTCCAGAGTTTGATTTTATATATGCCAATCTGATTTAAAAAATCCCAGTCTCGTCTCCGTGGTATGAGAACTGTGATTGCCCAGAACTAGTGCACAGGATGAGTTGCTGCAGAACGTGATTAAGGCTATCACAGAGAGTTAATCAGGAACAGCTATTCCACTTACATTTACGCCCTCCCTTAACACAAAGGAACTTCCCAGCGTAGATAAGCCCCGAGTCCTTTTCCTTTAAGTGAGAGTGACACGTGTTTCCAAAATAGTTGCTTTTACTGTCAGAGGCCTGGCCCATAGAACAGAGTTAGGTCGAAACATGGCAGCTGACATTGACCTAGTTATGCATGTGGCTACGCTTAAATTTGTCTCCCACCAATGTAAGTGCCCTGTTATGCTGACACCACCTCCCCAAGCAGTGTAGCGCCACGGTCAATGTTCTTAGGTCGACACAATGTGACTGTAGACACTGTGTTACTTACGTCAACTCTAACTGTCCTCCAGCAGCTGTCCCACACCATTGTAAATTTCACTGCCTAGGGGTCACATAGAACGGAAGGCCTCCCCGCCCCCAGCTTTGCAAGCATTCCTAGTAGATCTCTATTGTTGACCACAACTGCCCAGCTGACCATGCTGGCTTCATGCTCCAGAAAATCTCCTGCCAGGAGTAAACAGGAGATATTGGTTCTCCTGGGCTTGTGTGGAGAAGAGGCTGTGCAGGCACAGCCTTAAACCAACCACAGAAACATCGACTTCTATGAGTAGATTGGAGAACACTCCAAGTTCATAGATTTCCATCTTCACGTGGCTGTAACCTGAAAATGGGGGCATCCTTCACAAGGAACAGATGAGAGTTAGAGGACATTTTGTGGCTAAGTTTGAAAAGAAATGCCTCTGGGTTGTTCCAAAGAACAATACAGGCGGCACCGAAGAACTGGAATGGGATACGAAGACATTTACCTCTCAGTCATTGGTTCCTATCTGGCTGGACCCCTGTTGGGAGAGAGGGTACCATCATGGGAATGGAGCTTTCCACACCTTGGGCCCCAGTTGCAATACAACCATGTAATGGGGAACTGGTGCTGCAGTTAGTGGACTGGAAATAGGATGTGCAGCATGAATCTGAGCAACTGGCTGACTCAGGGGAGTGGGCTCCAGAGCCTGTTACTTGTATGGTGCTGGTTCCAGCTTAACCAGTTCTGTAGTGAAAGGCTTTGTCACCTGACAGCTCTTGGGTGAAATATGTAGGTGCTCTGCCTGACATCAGAATGAGAATCCCATGCGATTAAAAAATGGCATTTAACTTTCCATTTAGCACTATCTGCTCCTAACCCTGTGGGGACAAGCAAACACCAGGGGAAGGATGAGGTTTCCATGTGACTGGGAGTAAAGTCACCTTAGGCCAGTGACAACCCTAACAAAGGGGCCTGGAACTGGGCAGGCCTAACATTTTGTATGAAAAAATGTGTATGAAATCTTATCAGTTCATACAAGTTTATCTGAGCGGAACTGGTCCTGAAAATCAGCTTATCCGATGTCCCCTGATGCCCCACAGTGAGGTCCTGGCATCTGATGTTAGTTTTGCAAATGGGCAGGTATTTTCCATTCCCTGCTCCAGGTTTTTCAACAAAGAGTTGAAATAGATCTCAGATTTAGAGAAGGGAGGTTTGCTTTGAGACATCTGACACCAGAGAGACAATACAGGCACCTCATAGCATCCTAAAGCAGTAGGGATAAATCCTGTCATATAGCACCTCCTGCTTTTCCAGTCTTGGGTCTCCATCCAGTTCTGCCAAGGCCTCTCAATCTTGACCTCATTATTATAGCTCTGGGATATGAAATAGACACCCAGTTCTGCCAAAGCGCCTCAGTCCTGAGCCATAGGCCACCTTGCGGTTCCAGCCCTCAGGTCTGACACATCCACAGCTCTTCTGATGCCCCTCAGTCCTGACCTGCAGCACCCTCTGCTAGTCTATAATATAGTTTCTTCTACAGAAAGTTGGCTGATCATAACCAATTGTGCTATTTCCATAGCAGAATTCCTTGCAGCCTGCAAGAATTTGTGACTGATCTGAGGATGAAGAGCTGAACTTTTAATTTTGGGGGGGGCTAAAACTGAGTCCCTGATAAGAGTCCAGATTGTGACTGGGATCTGGAACAAAAATCTCAGAGGCTACTGGAAGAGCCATAATTAACTGTTGACAAATCTGTTAGAACTTGTCAAGCAATGGAAGTCACCCAGTCCGGAAGGAAGATTATGGAGGGTGGGCTGTGCTTTGGCACTGTGGACATGGTAGAGAATCCAAAATACTGCAAGAAAAGAGACCCGAGGCACAAAGGCATGGAGACTTTCAAGTCAGAGTTCAGCAAAAAGAGCACGTGGCTTGTGTTGGTTGCCACAGTGTGTACAACTCCAAGATAATGCCCGGCATGTGAGAAAAAGATGCATGAAATGCAATGGATTCCAACACTTTGCAAGAGCTTTCAAGAATCTTTTGTTTTAAACAACAACAGCTTTCCAGTCTCACACAAAATGTGCAGTGTGATTGCCAGAGGTATGGCTCAGGGTGAGACCCTGTAGCAAGTAACGCACAGAGTGGCCTGGACAGCATATTCCCAGTCCCTATTATCAAGTTCAGCGGGAGCTGTCAGTACCAGTGGTTCTAGTTCCCAAACCAGATGAGGAAATATGCTTTTGTGTGGACTACTAAATGCTATACTAGCTAAATGCTATAACTCGCCCAGACAACTATCCAATGCTACGCACAGATGAGCTATTGGAGAAATTGGGACATGCCCAATTCATCTCTACCTTAGACTTAACCAAGGGGTACTGGCAAGTACTGCTAGATGAATCTGCCAAGGAAAGGTCAGCCTTCATCCCCCACAAGGGGATGTATGAATTTAATGTGCTCCCTTTTGGGCTGCGAAATGCACCTGCCACCTTCCAGAAACTTGTAGATAGTCTCCTAGCGGGATTGGAAGAATCTGCAGTCGCCTATCTTGACAATGTGGCCATATTTTCTGATTCATGGGCAGAACACCTGGAGCATCTACGGAAAGTCTTTGAGCGCATAAGGGAGGCAGGACTAACTGTTAAGGCTAAAAAGTGTCAAATAGGCCTAAACAGAGTAATGTACCTTGGACATCAGGTGGGTCAAGGAACTATCAACCCCCTACAGGCCAAAGTGAATGCTATTCAAAAGTGGCCTGTCCCAAAGTCAAAGAAACAGGTTCAATCTTTCTTAGGCTTGGCCAGATATTACAGGCGATTTGTATCACACTACAGCCAAACCGCTGCCCCACTGACAGACTTGACCAAAAAGAAATAGCCAAATGCAGTTCAGTGGACTGAAGAGTGTCAGAAGGCCTTTAACCAGCTTAAAGTGACACTCATGTCTGACCCTGTGCTAAGGGCCCCAGACTTTGACAAACCCTTCCTAGTAACCACAGATGCGTCCGAGCGTGGGGTGGGAGCAGTCTTAATGCAGGAAGGACCGGATCAAGAATTCCATCCTGTCGTGTTTCTCAGCAAAAAACTGTCTGAGAGGGAAAGCCACTGGTCAATCACCGAAAAAAAATGTTACGCCATTGTATATAATCTGGAAAAGCCATACCTATATGTTTGGGGATGGCGTTTCCACCTGCAAACCATCCATGCTGCACTGAAGTGGCTTCATACCGTCAAGGAAAATAACAAAAAACTTTCTCAGTGGAGTTTAGCTCTCCAAGATTTTGATTTTGAAATACAACACATTTCAGGGGCTTCTAACAGAGTGGCTGATGCACTCTCCTGTGAAAGCTTCCCAGAATCAGCTGATTAAAATTGTCCTTGAAATGTGAAAAATATTGTTAGTTTTTATATAATCAGTGGTATGTCTAGAGGTGCATGTGTCTTATTAACTCTGTTTCCTCCTAGAGTTCCAGGAAGAAATCACAGCCAGTGTGGAATAGGCTGTCCAGAACCGTCTGTGATTTGGGGGCATGTCATAAATATACACAGGGCAGCTTTATTGAATTGCCTTACCTGTAAGGGGTTAATCAGTTCAATTAACCTAGTTGGCACCTGACCAGAAGGACCAATGGAGAAAGAAAATACTTTCAAATCTGGGGAGGGCGAGGTTTTTTTTGGGATCTCTTTGTTTGTTCCCTCTCTGGACGGAGAGAGAGACCGGGCAGGAAAAACATCTCCTGAAAACATACCTGAAATGAGCATCTAAGATTAAAAAAATTGTAAATAAGGGCAAGGAAATGTGTTAGATTATCTTTTGTTTTAGCTTGTGAATTTTCCCTATGCTAAGAGGGAGTTTTATTCCTGTTTTGTTTTGTTTTTTGTAACTTTTGAAGCTGAGCCTCTGTGTTTTAAATCTTTTTATTACCCGGTAAAGTTACCTTCCATCCTGATTTTGCAGGTGTGATTCTTTTACTTTTTTTATACATAAAATTCTTCTTTTAAGAACCTGATTGATTTTCAGTGTCCTAAAAACAAAGGTTTTTGGTCTGTGCTCACATTGTAACCAATTGGTTGGTATATTATTCTCAAGCCTCCCTAGGAAAGGGGGTGAAGAGGCTTGGGGGAATATTTTGGGGGAACAGGGACTCCAAGTGACCCTTTTCCTGAATTTCTGTGTAAATCACTTGGTGGTGGCAGCACTACCATCCAAGGACAAGGAAAGGAATTGTACCTTGGGGAAGTTTTAACCTAAGCTGGTAGAATATAAGCTTAGGGGGTCTTTCATGTGGGTCCCCACATCTGTACCCCAGAGTAACCCCTTGGGCCTGAGTGTTTCCTGAAGACCACACAGCCCTCCACCCGGACCAGGAGAAGGAACAAACAGGAACAAACAAACTATATAATTTAATAAGGTATCTACATTACAGTATTTTTTTCCTGAAATAGTGAAGAGGATCCTAGTCAGTGCTTTCAACCTGTAGGGGTCTGTGGACTATGTCTAAGGGGTCTGCGAAAGACTTAGACTGAAAACTGACTGAACAGAATTCAACTATGTTTACAGAAAATAGATTTCCAAAGGGATCTGCACCTCCATTCAAAATTTGTTAGGGGTCCACAAACAAAAAAAGTTTGAAAACCACTGTCTGAGGTTATATATGGGTGTTACAGAGAAAAAAGGTTAAGAACATCTATTCTACCCCACTAAGGTGTGGAACTAGTTTTAGACCCACATTCATCCATTCTACACAAATCTGTGTTCATTTTCTAATCCTGGCTTGTTGACCCATGCTGTCATATATGTTCATTCAGAGTGGAACTCTTTTTCAGGCCATGCTGCAGAAACTTGCACTTGTTTTAAAAAGTTATTTTTATTTATTTATTTATTTTTGTTAAACCGAACTGTGTAATTAACCGTAAATACGGGGCATCCAGGACTCCACCCTCATAGCATTACTGTAGTGCTACAATTCTGGAAAAGAGAACCCGTGAGAAAACACTATGGACACAGTGGATATTTGAGAATCAAGCAAACAATTGCCTGTCTTTTGCAGGTTGGGATACTGTGGTATCACAGCCTCTGATTGCAAGTATCTTGCCTCAGTTCTAAATACAAATCAAACTTTGAAAGAGCTGGATCTGGAAGGCAACAAACAGGCAAATTCAGGAGTGAAGCTGCTGTGTGAAGGACTGAAACATCCCGACTGCAAACTGCAGAAACTGGTGTAAGTAGTTGCTGGTTCTCTTTACAATTTTCCAGTAAGTGCAGTTCTGCTTCGCTCTCCAGTCTGTGTATATATAGCTCATTAGACAGCATGTGGAACATTGTGCTGGGTGACATTTTATAAATGATGATAAAGAACTGAGAAAGGTGCAGAAAGGGTAGTTCTGAGAATAAGTGCTCTTGGGGCAGAAACACTCAGTGCCAAAATCTCTGTTACTTGAGGGTTTTGGTGATAACTGATATTTCTCTCCACTGCACATCTGAGGGGCACACCAGTGGCTTAAAATCAGTAACTGCTTTGACATCTTGAGTAAATAAAAGAAATAGCCAATGAAGATTAAGGTCAAATCCAGCAGCACTTCCTGGAACATGATCAAACTTTGCTTCCTTTCCCTCCTGTACGGGAAGTATGTGAGTGACTTGCCAAGAATGGCACCAGGGTCCGGTGAAGACCTAGACAACTCCATGGTCAGAGCTAGAAGCCAACCTGCTTTATGCATAGGCAACAGTCCAGAAACATGTTGTATGGACTTGTAAGAGACTAGGTCAAAGTTGAAATTTTAATACTGTCAATGTCTGAAGCAGCAGCAAATCTACTGGCAACAATCCAGACTTTTGTGTATTCAGAAAGTGTTTGCTTCCTCTTCCCCCCACCGCCCACACACCAGAATCTCTCTTTGTAAGGAGCATTAGAAACACAGGAACAGCTCCAAAAAGAGGACTTGCTAGAACATCCCAGACCATGTCATGAAGGAAAGAGAAAAGCATTCTCTGCCCTCCTCCATCACTCTCACTCCTATGGGTGTGAGGATAAGGAGCTATAGGTAGAGTTGCCAACACTGACTGCAGCTATTCCGGGAGATTTTTTTCCACCCAACATGACATAATGTTATTTTCTTAAAATGTCCTATTAAAATCTCCCGGTTCACTTTCAATCATCCCCGGGAGACTGATGCTAATTCCAGGAGACTCCAGGCCAATCCCAGAGGGTTGGTAACCCTAGCCATAGGAGGTGCATTAGAACATTAGAGACCACTCCCTTACAGTAGATTGGAGGTGGAGTGCAGGTGTGGTTTTGGGGTCTCAGTGTCTATCTGGATCCTAATTAGATTTAATCCACTCCAGCTCTAAACAATTCCAAACACCTGTGTGCTGTGTCAAACCTTGCTATGGGTTGAATTAAAGCCTTGTTCAAGCTGATGTGTGAATACATTCTTTACTTCAGATAGTTCTAAGAAACACTTACAGGGCCCATATACCTATAACAAAGCCGGATAGTCTCCCCAGAAACTAGCCCCCATGTGGGTAGGGGAGTTCCACTGCCTCTTGTGACCTGGTGGGGTGGGAGAGAACAAACAGAACTGGGGACAGACAATAACAGAGAACAGGGCAAAAGCCAAGCAGTAGCCTGTGAGCACAGTGTGACCCTGGCAAAAGTGTGAGAGCTTGTGGGTCAGTTGGCTAAGGAGGTTTGGGGCTGTAAACTAAGAAACTACTACTTTTGTTCTTGGTCCCTCTCACATTTGGAGTAGCAGGACTTTGTACATTCCTTGTAATTAAACCAGATTACATCAAAGAAAATAGCAGAGTCCATCAATTCCAATGTGAACATCCTCAGCGCCCTGAACCTTGACTGGCTGCTTGGGTTGAAAAGGGGCAACAATGTCATCCCTTCCATCTTTAGTGTCCAAAACCAGATAGGGAAGCATCACCGCATGGCCATTTATCTGTGTGATTTTTGTGAAGGTTTTGTCTCTAATGTGTTTGATATTCTCAATGACAGAGTTCACTTTGTTTGAACTCGAGGTCCATTTTCTTTGCCTATATTTAACGTGTCTCAGCCATTCATATGTGATCACTGGTTTTCTCTCTTGTCCATTTAACATAAGACAGTTCTCATTTTCCTTTACCAGAGGGTTGCAGTATGATTTAGGTAAGAAAAAGGATGATTTCAAACCCTAAGGCTATTCTAAATCTCTGACTGCTGCAGGTTGTCTACTGCAAACTCACAACTGCTGGTGTGGAAATCTCTCCTCTGTTCTTAGAACCAACTAGACTCTGAGAGAGCTGGACCTGGAGAGAAACGAACTGGGATACTCAGGGGCAAATGGCTTTGTGAAAGATTGAAACGTGCAAGCTGCAATAAATGGTTGCTGACCTTTCACAATGGTTGTTTTTCAAGATGTGTTGCGTATGTCCATTACATGGCAACCTCAACTCTGCCGCAGTAGGGATGCCAGCCTTCCAATACTCCAGCCTCAGCTCCCCACCGTGAGACTCAGACCAGCTTCCCCACGCTCACCTATCCCTATTCCTTCTGTGCAGTTCTGGAAAGTCACACTTACTAATGTTTGGGAAGAAGGCTGCCATCCTCACTAGGGCTGAGCTAAAGCTGTGTGTGTGTGTTTTCTGTGGCTGTCTGGAAGGTACGGCCTGTCACATGCCTTAGCTTTTCAGCTTATGTTGTGTATAGTGTAACCTGAACCGACACGCCCCAGTGCGGTGGTTGTGGATTCATGTCCCAGCGTTTGTATGTTCAGAAAGGATCTCCAGCCCAGCTGTGGTACGTTGACAAAAACAGAGATCTTTGTGAAGCCCTTCAGCTGGCAGCAAAACATGTCTTTCAGGGCAGGGCACTTTCACAAAGATACTGTTCTTCATGACAGCAGACACTGCTTTGTCAAAGGCCTTCCTCTACGATGTAACATAAATGATGCGCTTATAGAAAAGCCTGTTCTTCCCCAGGTTAGGCCCTGCCCTGGTCCTGCAGAGGGGGCACGTGACAATAGGCAGCATTGTTCTGCTCTCCTAAAGACTAGAGGATTTTTGTGCACAAGATAACTATTTTTAAGGTCTATTAACCTCCATAAAGGGGAAGAGACAGTTAATAATGTTCTTCTGTCTTCTCTAGGTTGAGCTGCTGCGATCTCACAGAGGCCATGAGAGACCTATCACTTACTCTTAGTATAAACCACTCCCTGAAAGAGCTGGATATACAGTTTAACCACCTCTCCTTTCCTTTAGTTACTCATCTTTATAAGGAGCTGAAATGTCACAGAAGCAATCTAAAGATAATAATGTAAAAATCATATGTTCTAATCCATTTGAGGATTGTGGGATAGCTATTCATTTACACAAATACAACAAAGAGTCTGGTGGCACCTTAAAGACTAACAGATTTATTTGGGCATAAGCTTTCGTGAGTAAAAACCTCACTTCTTCGGATGCATCCGAAGAAGTGAGGTTTTTACTCACGAAAGCTTATGCCCAAATAAATCTGTTAGTCTTTAAGGTGCCACCAGACTCTTTGTTGTTTTTGTAGATACAGACTAACACGGCTACCCCCTGATAATTTACACAAATGTCGTTCTTAACATCTGGTGTCACGACTAACAGGCAGGGTGAATGAAATTGATGACTTTATTTAAATCCATGTTTAGGAAAAATATGTTTATTGTTTCAGAGGGGTAACCGTGATAGTCTGTTTTAGCAAAAACAATGAGGAGTCCTGTGGCACCTTAAAGACTAACATTTATTTGGGCATAAGCTTTCATGGGCTGGAACCCACTTTGTCAGATGCCTCTGAGGAAGCGGGTTCCAGCCCATGAAAGCTTATGCCCAAATAAATGTTAGTCTTTAAGGTGCCACAGGACTCCTCATTGTTTAGGTTTCTGATGTGAAATTTTAAATGATGCCAGCTTATGTTAAGAGCTAAACTGATTACCTAATTAAAACGGGTTTGATGTACTGCTTGAATATTGTTTTGTTAGTGTTCTTCATTAGCAGCCTGTGGGCCCTCAGCAGCCTCTAGCAGGCCCTCAAAGGCAGCTCCAGCCTGTGTACTCCCCTGCCCAGCAGCCCTTTCCCCTCTTTGGCTGCAGAGCATCCTGTGAGCCTGCAGGGTGGCATGCTCAGAGGCGGGTCGGCATGCAGGGGTGCTACAACCGGGCCAGGCAGGGGACACAGGGAGTCATAGCTGAGTAGAAGGGTCATCCTTATAGCAGAGTCCCCAGGTGGGAGCAGGAGCCAGCCAAGGCAGGGATGAGCTCCAGGGGGGAGTTGCCCCTGCTCCTCTGGGGCCTCCCATCACTCAAGCACTATGAAGGAGGCTCCTGTCTCCTGTTGATGCTGCTACTCCTTCTCTCCCGGGGGACCAAAAATCCCAATTACCCAACTGAACAGGGGAAGCACATTGCTCATTTGGATAATCAGGTTTTTCGGTTAATTGAAAATTGGATAAATGACCTGTACAAAATGTGCCCAATTAGATTAGCAGTCTGTGTGCCACTCAGAAACCAACCATCTTTGACACACATCCCAATCCCTGCCAGTTAAGTGAAGAATTAGCGTACTTGCACAAGAGAGCAAACACCTGAAGAGCCCTGTGGTCCACCAACATTTGAACATTGCCTGATGCAGATGCCCAGAATTTGTAATTGAATACCACTGCAGTACATGTTTGCAGCCAAAGTTTTAAAGGCAAACCACTGAACTTCACTAGCTAAGCATGTGGAAACAGTTTGAGGTGCTAAACCTTTTGTTAGCATTAGCTTCTTCTGCAAGTGCAGCTAATTAAACAAAGTATTAATCAATTTTAAAATGCAAAATGTTTTAATAAACTTTTTTCTATTTTTTATCCAGCCTATTTAAGGAAGTTTTGTTTAATGAATAAACAGTTTTACAATTCCAAGTGCCATCTAAATGCAGTGCAAAATAAATCACGCTTAAAAAATTAACTAGTAAATAAATGCATAATTCATCACTTCCACATAAAATTAATCTGAATAAATGTATGGATATACAGTGTATCTTCCTGGTCTGTAAACATGTACTACCTAATTATACTACTCAATGAGCATCAGCCTCTCTTTGGTAAAGACTAAGGCATACCAGTGGAAAATCAATCCACCTTGCCTACAGGGAGGTTTGTCAAACTTGCTTTTCCTGAGGGGCAATGATTTTGGTAAGGAGCTATGCTTCCATTAAGAAAAGTGTCTAACGCTCTTGGTTATTAAATTGCTGAATGTAAATTAAGTTTGTACACTGCAACATCTTTTTTTCCTGAAACACTGAAGAGGATCCTGGGATGGGGGAGTCAAGGTTAAAAACATCTGTTCTACCCTATGATGAGGTGTGGAATTAGTTTTAGACACATTTATCTACTAGACAAAGCTGTGTTCATTTTCAGTTCCTGTCTTGTGGACCTTGTGTGTCATCAGTTCATTCTGCTTAGAACTCTTTCAGGCTCTACTGCAAGATCTTGCATTTGGTTTAAAAAAAGTGACTTTTATTAAAATTACAGTAGTCCTTTGTGTTGAAGTCTTTCTGTAGTAGAGGGTCTGCTGGAAAGTGTAGAAGAGAATTAGCCTAACGCACAAACCCACATCTTTGCAAAATTCTATAAGGACAGAGCTAAATCAATGGTGTTTCCTGCAGTTTAGTTAAGGATACACCTTGATCTCTCAAGTGACTGAACATGCAGTGAGTCAAAGGTGTGCAAAAGAGGCTAGTGTGCACGAGAGGGAATATCCCCTGTAGGTTTGGGTCTCTCACCCACGTTCCCACTAGAGAAAATTCAACAAAAATCCCATGTGCGACAAACATGAAAAGCCCCAGTAACATCTGACCTTTATTCATCTACAAACATTAAGAGATTTACAGAGATTGATTATAAAAATCCTTTTTCTTCCATAGACAAAGACTAAACCCCACTACTCCATAGGAGACACATTCCTCCATCCTCAGTATTTTTTCAGGCTGTAGGGCAGGCCTAGCACAGCTTTGGCACCTGGAAAAGGTGGGGAATTCCAGACAGCAGAGCTGGTGCGCTTAAAGTATCGCGGCTTGTTCTTGTAGAAAATGTTCTCCAGCTTAGGGCTTATGATGGCCCCAAAGAGCGTGGCGACATCAGGAGGGTTATAGTACTGGTGGATGACAGCTTGACTAAGCTGAGTCCCTGGAGAAGTAAGAGTGAACAGTTTATTAGACTGATTGAACTGGCCTTTAATTCCTTCATTGAAACTTAGGTGTGTACAGCCTGCTTTTCAAGCTGTACATCCCCATCCCCCTATTGCCTCCAACACTGCAGATCCCTGGGGAGGAGCAACTTCGCAGTGGCCCACTAGGAAATCAGAACCCTGGCATGGACTTAGGTAGCACAGAGGGTGAATGTGCTAAGCATTGAATTGTGCTTATCAAAAGGATCTGCAGTAAATCGGGGAAAGTGGAGAGGAGACTTTGCCTATCTCAGCAGAACCCTGCACCTTCTCTCTGAGAGAAAATGAAGGTTTCTGTATATTTAGTCCTGCTCCAGGTATCCCAAAGGGGGGTAAATAAGGTAACTGAGTCAGATAGCAGAAGTGCAAGAACAGCAACCAGCATGTAGCTCAGCTGTAGCACTCAGCCTTAGAAAGCAGCACTCAGAGGGAATGGTGGCCTGGACATTGGTATTACCCCTACAAAGGAGCACAGGGTCTTTAACAACAGTCACTGGCAAGCAGGTTTAGGTCCAAAATGTTGGTTTCAAAAATGTACATTACAATTCATCCTTTCACTATGTGCTAAGGCTGCTAGTTCAAAGGAAGTGATTTGTTATCTTGATGCTGTCCCATGGGCCTCCAGAGAGGCTGAGCACATCTTGGTATAACATTCCATCTGCACAGCTCCAGGCTGGCATCTTTAACAGCACAACACCTCATCTCCCTATGCCATGGGCAGAGAAAGCTACCACCAAGTCTCATTACCAGTCTGAGGGACCCAGCAGGGGTTTCTGAATGGTCAGGGATAGATTTCACAGTGAGCTGGCACATACCATTGGCCCAGGCCGGGATGGGCTTGCGGGGCTGGCTCTCATCATCTGTAGAGTCATCACTGTTCAGATCCATCCCATAATTATTTGGATTGATGGTGGGGGGCTTAGGCCCTTTTGGGCCCTGCGGGGTCATTTGATAGGAGTTACAGACAGGGGAATTCTAGAAACAGAAAGAAGATAAGCAGCCCTAAGCGATCATAATAGCACCACACTGAAGGGTTCTAGTGATACACTGAGCCCCAGGAACCCCTAACATTGCATCTTGGGTGGTAGATCAGCTATTCGTAAGGCTCTGTCACTTCTGCATTGGCCCAGGCAGCTGGCCCAGGAGCTGCCTGGGCAGCTCGGGCAGCCCCTGGGGCAGTCTCGGGCCACTCCACCCCCCATCAGCAGGAGTTTGGGTGTGGAGGGGCTCAGAGCTGGGGATGGGGGTGTGGGGCGGTGTTTACCTGGTGGGGGGCTCCCTAGAAGGGCAACAGAAATTCCCCTCCCTCAGCTCCTAGCTCCACATGCTGCCTCCGCCCACAGGCACTATCCCTGCAGCTCCCATTGGCCTCAGTTCCCAGCCAATGGGAGCTGCAGAGTCGGGGCTTGGGACGGAGGCAGCACATGGAGCTAGGAGCTGGAGGTTGCCGCTTCCCAGGAGCCGGGAGGAAACTTGCCCCAGCCCCGCCAACCCCCCCAGCCCCTGCGGTGCCCCCCAGGCTATGCCCCCAGGGATTTTCCCCCAAGCTACCCCGCTCTCAGTTTTAGTCAGAGATATATAGTAAAAGTCATGGACAGGTCATGGACAGTGAATTTTTGTTTACTGCCCATGACCTGTCCATGACTTTTACTAAAAATACCTGTGACTAAAACGTAGCCTTAGTTATTTGTATTAAAATGATAAGAATCCTAAAGTGAGAGTTTTGGTACAAATAAGGTTTCACGTTCCCTTCTCTAACTTAGGTGAGCGTCATATTGGTAAGATAGACACACTAGGTTTAATAGATGGCTGCAGCAATTCTACACAGTAAATAGGGTTTAAATCACAGATGACTGCTTTCCTCCCAAAGCTGGGGGTGATTTTAGGGTGCAGACTTTCTTCTCCTCCCGTAAGACTAAAGTTGAAGTCTTGTTTGATTATGTTTAAAACTACACATACTTAATCACAAGCACTTATGCAACGTTTATAGTAGAGGATTTATATAATCATGTAAAGACAGTTACTGGAATGCTGATAGGGACAACTAAACTGGGGAAGGTGTAGCTAAGAGGAAGAAGCCTTAATTTAACCTTAGAAAAAAAGAAAGGTACTAACCCAGACAAACATTTTTGTCAATCTTTTCCTAGGAGTTTGATTAAAACAGGAGGTTTTAATCAAAATTCCTACCCCAAGCAAGTGGGGAAAAGAGAATTTGTTCCTTACTTAAAGCCTCAACTTCATTAACTTTTGTGCATTTAAAGTTTGTTTAAAAAGAGCCCCACTCCAGAAAAAATCAAGTATGTTCTTCACCGGTCTGTGTGCTCATTTTAATGTTTCAGCCACAATCATTCCCCTCTAGGATCAGACCAGGAGGGAAGCACTTGAGGAAAGGTCAGCAACTCAGAAGAGTTTTCAGTGGCAGTTTCTCAGCCACATAGTTGCAGATGCTACACTACAGGACAGACACCCAGCACCATCCTGGGGCTATTTCTCTTATTTAAAGCTTCCGCGCTTCACCCTCATTTGATAACATTCCTGCTCTATGTGGGGCTCAGTCTCCTTTGAACGGAAGAATTCAGGGAAGAGTGAGAACATCAGAGACTCCTCCCTCCCCGCATCCACCATGGGGCTGCCTGCTGAAGGTCCATGACAAACACTGATATTTTTTCCTTGAGGGCTTTTCATTGAGAACCTCAAAGCCATTTACAGAGGGGAAATGGTGCTCAGGGACCACGGTGATGAGCATGGCACACAAAACTAGCTCATCCCCATGTTAACGATGGGGAAACAGAGATTACATGACTTGCTGTGTGATCTTGGGCAAGTCAGTGCTGGCATCAGGAACAGAAGCCAGATCCCCGGCTGTAACCACTACCCAGCACCACCCCCCTCATGAAAACAAATGGAGACAGCACGACAGCCCCATTCCTCCCTGAGTGCTGTGCTCAGGCTTGCATCTCACTGATGTCCCCCCCTTACCTCCACATCCACGGTTACATTCAGATGGTTACTGGCAGCAGCTGCGGCTTTCTTCTCTTGCTCCTGCCGTTCCAGCTCTGCTAGACGCTGCTCCTCTTGCTAAAGCAGAAATCACCAGTGTGTAAGTATTAAGATTTTAGGAGTAACCAACCCCCTCCGTGGCATGGGTGGGATACCACCTGCTACAGGGAACAAGCAGCGCTGCCTGTAATGGACAGGATAGCTAGGACTCTCCCAGAGATTAAACTCTATGACAATTTATTCCAGGAGCACCACAGCCCACCTGAGGCTGGTGGCCAAGTTGCTGCTGCTGGAGACAGCACTTGTTATAATGGCTGCTGCCGGCAGATACATACATGTTGAGTCTCCTTACCCGTTTCTTCTCTTTTTCTTCCATCTCCTTTTGGAGCCGCTCCTTCTCTCTAGCTGCCATCAGCTCCCTCTGTAGGCGAGCCGCCTTCTCCTTCTCTTGCCGCTCACGTTCTCTGGGAACCAATGAAACACACCAGGTCACGCTCAGAAAGAAGAAGTGTGCATACTGCATCTCCCCCATGATGCCTATTGAACTTCATCCTTCACCCCAGTGTCCAGGGCCTTCACCACCTGCCCAGTGCATATCTCCCACTCTGGGGCCCAGAACTTCTTCCTGGCTGCTCATCGCTCATCCCCCACTCCAGGGCTAAGCTGACAGAATATAGGGCTTTGCCAGGCCCTTTCACTGGGCCATTCAGCCCCTGCTCTTCTCTGCAGGGTCACAACAGAAGCTTCAGTACATGGAGGGTCATTTTTCACCTCTCTGCCTGAATCCTCTCCTGTTCCTTTTTCTTCTCAAGCTCTCTCTCTGCTGCCAGCTGCTTCTCCCTCTCTTGTTCCGCCTGTCTCTGCTCTGCAATTTTCCTCACTCGCTCTTGCTCTTCCTCCTCCCTCTTCTTCTGCATTCGCTCCTTGTGTCGGCGCTCCTCCTCCTCCTGACAAGCAAAAGGAAGCAGTTACCTCCACCTTGCAAGGGAAGAGGGGGATATGCAGAAAAGCACGAGGGTCAGCCTGCCTGATGCCTTTCCGCAGCTCATCACTACAGCATTGATGGACTGAAGCTTTCGGTGTAGTTTCTGCTTCCCTTTCAGAGATGCACAATCGCTTGCTCAGCTCTCCCCATCCCACTGGCACCGTAGAGTGATACCCCTACTAGGTCTCAGCTCTGTCACCCTGAATGTCGATGGCCCTCAGCCCCAGGCTCACAGTGGTTCCTGAGTTCTGGTCCTCTGTTAATTGCAGTTGAGACTCTTTATAGATTACCTGATGTCTGAGATCTCCCCATTTACATCCTGCCCACCTCAGGAACCGGGGAAGATGGATTAACAAGCACTGACCTCCCCAAAACACTATGACTTTTGAGGATGTGGTCAGCTCATGGACCATGCGGAAGAAATGGTTAGAAACTCATGAAAAGCACAGAAACTGGTCTGTAGTGAAGGGAAGGATGGGGTGGCAACAAGGAGTCCCAAAGGGACCCGAGGGACTTTGGGGGATAGAAGACTGTACTTTTCCCTCCTGTAGGCTAATTCTTCCTCAGCTACTCACTGTATAGTCCTGCCCTCCTCCCCATGTACAGGGACTGTGGGAGATCAGTGTTACTCTGGCTGCTCCCCTGCCATGTATAGGGCAGAGTGCAGCACTGTCACCACACCCATTCCCCTAGCCCAATCCGTTCCTTCCTGCATACAGGCCCCAGCACAGCTCACCAGCTGCATCGCTTTCTGTTTTCTGGCCTCCTCCTCTTGTCTGCGCCGGGCCTCAACATCTCCCATCTTCTTGGCAGCTACCTTCTTCTTTACCTTTTCCTCTGCCAGCCTCTCCTCCCGCACCTGAGACAGTCACACATACATCGGGTCTGGATCTTGCTGTTGCACATGGGACAACTCCCCTATATGTATTACGTCCTCTCAGGTACATCAAGCTCATTGGGGAGTCAGGGACATATCTGCCCAAAGGGCAAAAGATGCCCTTCCCTGTACCAGAGAGTCAAGAGGTCCAGTGGGGTCTGTGCATATTTCTCGGAGCATAAGCTCTTTGGGGCAGTGACCTTGTCTTCCCCTGGGTTTGCTCAATGGGATTCCAATCCCAACTGAAGCCTCTGGGTGCTACCTTATCTTAAAGGCAGGCAGCACCCAGTGCAGTGAGTCCAACAGCACCTGGGACAGTTCACATGAGGAGAAGCTCTTCAGAACACACAGAGCATATCTGAAATAGAATGAGTGTCACTTAGCAGAGACTCTGGCAGCTGCAGGGCAAACCAAAGGCCAAGGGTAAGCCAGTTTCCATCTGGTTCAAATTAAGGGTTTCCTAAGAGGGAACATGGCCCACAGTGGCAAAGGGGACAGAGGAAAGCAGGCTCCACAAACAAGGCTGCTCTGGCTCTTCATACCTATCTGAACGCCCCTGCCCTATTTGTAATAGCCCAAGACTTTCAGACACAGGAGGCTTACGGAGGAGATGGTTTATTTGCGCACATTCTTTGTCTATTAACCAGACTGGTACTAATTGACAATGGAGTCTCTGCTGACCTAAATGCACCTCCCCCTGCATTCTCCCTCATCATTCCAGCCAACAGAGACTCCTATCAGGATTAGCTATAATCCCAAAACACAGCAGGAACTCAAACCCCCTTAGCTCCAAGGTTCAAGTCACACCTTTAATGCAAGATTTCCCCATTGGTTCCCTGAGTCTGAGCAATGTCAGTCCCCTTTGCCCCTATACAAGAGAGGACATGACCCAAAGTGAGGTGACCCCTCTCCACCCTACCCACTCCCATAAGAAAACCATTGTCCCAAGAGGTTCCATGGTCAGATTGGGCCCTCTTACCTTCTCACTCTTCTCATCAAACTGAGCAAGTTTCTGCTCAATCCGCCTTTTCTTCTCCTCCTCCATCTGCTCCACCCGCTCCCGAGCCTGCAGCACCTTGCGCAGACGCGCTTCCCGTTTCCTGTAGGATACACAGACAGCCAGTTATGAAGCAATTCTGAGATGAGCCAGAGATGGAGCAGCTGGAGGGACAGCTACTCACAGTTTCATCTCCTCCAGGCGCTGTCTCTTTTCCTCCTCCAGCTTTTGTTTTCGCTGTTGCTCGGCCTCCTGTTTCCTCCGCAGGCTCTCCAGCCGCTGCCGCTCCTTCTCCTGCAATGGGTGGGAAGCTCAGATTATACCCAGCTGCTGGGGCTAGTTGCTGGTGCAGTCTGGGTGGCCATAGGCAGCCAGAAACAACACACCAGGGAACTTGAAGTTGCAACCACAGTCAATACAAACCTCCCTGGAAGGGGGCACAAAGGGCCCCAGTACCACAGTGGCCCAGCAAGGTGGCTAGCCCAGCTCTAATAACCTGTAGAAGTAGCTGCAATGGGAAGAGACAAAGCAGCAGTGCTAATTCAGCCACCCCATTTTCTAGGAGCAGGAGAGGAACTGTGGGGCACTTCTTGTGTGTCAGAAGCATTACCCCAAGATCAGTATGTTACTGCATAGGGTGCATTTGGGCAAGCAGCACTGTCCGTGATTTCTATGCTGCATTCACCACAGAAGTTCGACTGTCACTAGCCAGCATCAGTGCTAGACTTCAGCATGAGACAAGGGAAGAGGTGGTGTCCTAGGTAATCCTCTGCTCACATCACATCTCAAGATCCCCCATTGCCCCTACTTTCCACCCAAAGGTTCTCTCAAAGGTTTGAATTGTGGCTTCCATGCTTCCTGCTGAGGCAGACTAGAATGAACTCCCAATTACAACAGCGAGCCCTATACCAAATGAATAAATCAATGCAGAGCACTCAGTTCCCTCGCACACATACCACGTGACCCATGCTGAATGTGCTACCAGGAGGAGGGAAATGGAGGCCACTAGCAAGGCCGTCCCTAGTGGGGTGCAGGGCCTGGGACAAATCAGCCTCCCCGCTTGCCTCCTCACCCCCCCACGCACTCCTCCCTGACGTCCACCTGCCTGCCCGCCATCCGTCCGGCACGCCCCGGCCTGCCTGCTGCTCACCTCCCCGCTAAGTCTCCTCGCCACCCACCCCCCACACGCTGCTTTCCTTTTTGCCGCCCGCCCGCCCACCTGCCTGCTAGTCTCCTCACTGTCTGTCCGCCCCCCCGTCCACCCACCTCCTCACCCCCCTCCCACATCCCGCTCACCTCCCCACCCCACTTGCCCGCCCCCCCCCCTCCCCCGCCGCCTCCTCACCTGAATATCAGGACAAATGGTATCCAGATTGTACATTGGTTGGAATGTGGGACAAAGGGCTAAATATCGGGACAGTCCGATTTTATCAAAGCATGGGGCCCAGGGCAGTCACCCTGATTCGCTCTACTCAAGGGACAGCTCTGGCCACTAGTTCCACAAGAGTCTTCTCATTGTATTAGTGTCACAGTCCATCCCAGGATGCTTAGGTAACTCCTCTGACCCCTCCCTGCTCTTAACTGAGGGGACGGATCTTAACCAAACAAAAACCTATATTGTGCCAAAACATCTGATAAAGGGAGGACTCTCTGGACAGGCAACCTGCCCTGTGGGGGCATTGTTTAGACTTGTGGAATCCTGCATCACCTTTGGCTGTGACTGGAGTGAAGTACAAAGTACCATAGCCCATGCAGGGATGACAAAACATTCACCAAGTAGGTGAGTCAGATTTCCAGAAGGGACTATTGTGATCACGAGTCTGACTTCCTGTATAACACAGGCCAGAGAACTTCCCCAAAATAATTCCTACATCGGAAAAATGGGCAATCCACCACAACCATGGTAAATGGTTCCAATGGTTAGTTACCCTCACTGTTAAAAATTTACACCTTATTTCCTGTCTGAATCTGCATATTTTTGACTTCGAGCCATTGAGTTGTGTTCTCACTTTCTCTGTTAGATAGGAGAACCCATTATTAAATATTAGTACCCCATAGAGGTACTTCTAGACTGTAATCAAGCCACCCTTTTACCTTCTCTTTGTTCTCTTCTCTGAACCCTCTCCAATTTATCCTTCTTAAATTGTGGACACCAGAACTGGACAGTATTCCAGCAGTGGTCGCACAAGTGCCAAATACAGAGGTAAAATAATCTGTATTCTCCTACTCAGGATTCCCTTTCATGCATCCAAGGATTGCATTAACCTTTTTGACCACGGTGTCACACTCGGAGCTTATGTTCAGCTGATTATCAATCACAACCCCCAAATCTTTTTCAGAGCCACTGCTTCTCAGGACAGAATCCCCCCACCCTGCAAGTCTAACCCATATTCTCTGTTCCTAGATGTATACTGTTTCATAAATACTGAGTGATAAATTGTTCTCCTTAACCACTGAGGCCAGGACAAGAAGCTTAAATTGCAGCAAGGGAGTTTCAGGCTAGATATTAGGAAAAACTTCCTAACTGAAGGGTAGTTAAGCACTGGAACAAGTTACCTAGGAAGGTTATGGAAACTAGTTAAGTACCTCCAATAATGAACAAGTTAGACAAACACCTGTCAGGGATGGTCTAGAAAATACTTAATCCTGCCTCAGTGTAGGGGACTGGACTAGATAACCTATCTAAGTCCCTTCCAATCCTTTGTATCTATGGTTCTACTGTTTGCCTACCCCCAGTTTGCCAAGCAATCCAGATCACTCTATATCATCGATCTGTCCTCTTCATTATTTATCACTCCCCCAATTTTTGGGTCAGCTACAAACTTTATTACTGATGATTTTGTGTTTTTTACCAGTGATCTGGAAGAAAATGATAACTACCATACGGCCAAGAACAGATCTCTGCAGGATCCCCCTAGATACACAACCGCTCGATGACTGTTCCACATTTATAATTACATTTTGAGACCTACCGGTTAGCCAGCTTTTAATCCATTTAGTGTGGGCCATGTTAATTTTAATCTAGTTTCTAGTTTTTTTAATCAAAATGTCGGGCGGCACCACCATCTGTGCAGTAAGCTTGTGTGTGTCATTAGCAGTACACCAGGGAGATTAAATCCTTCACTACTTGTGTGGAGAAGGGAAGTCCACCTTCAGAGTACAGCAGAACCCACTAACTGGTGTAGGCCCAAAGATTCCCAGCAACGCACTAGCAGCTCTGCTATCTGTTACTGGAAACAGGCTGTAGATGACAGACAGGACTCAGTGGTCTAGGTTTCTGGAAGCAAGACCTGATTTCATACAATTTAGATTTTAGTACTTTCAATTAATTTTTAGACAATGGAACAACAAGAGACCATCCCAAGCAGATCTCATGTTTATTTTAAAGGCACCCTGTATTAGTGAGCATAAGCAGGAGGCATGCATCCATGGCACCCTTGCCTCTACTGGGCATTCCTGTGAACCTTATCCCTTTGTACTTTACTGATGTTCTAAACAACTGTGACTTTGGCTGGTTCCTGCTGCCCTTTGAATGCTGACCTCTCTTCTCATTGTTGTAAAGCAAAAATATTAGGACTGTGTGCAGGTAGTGAGCAAATTAAAAAGCACCCACTGCCCGTTAGTGATGTGAGAAGTGCACCTACTGTAAGCCCAGTCTATAATTAAGGAGAGTCATTACTTACGACAAATTCACCCTGTGTAAACAGAACATGGGGAAAAACAACAGTTACTCCCTTTGGAAATCACCACATAAACCTAGAACCAGACCTTCTTGGCTCATCTAGGTGGCTGCAGGGGTCTGCCTCCAGAATGTCATTGACTTTGGAGGCGGTGGGCAGTAAGTGGCACCACCTGGATTTAATTATCCATTTGCATGGAGCAGCTTGCAGAATCAGGACCCTAATCCCATCCTTGCCAGTAGCTGGTTACAATTACCACACTGCATGGCAGGCCTTTGCAGCCACTCTGGCTCTCTCCCCTCCCATCCCACTAACAGAGGGAAAGGGCTTTACCTTGGGATCGGTTCGGAGTGGAGTGTTGTGTTTGATGAAGGATTTCTTTATACTACTTCGCCCCACCGAACACGGGGTCATCAGCAGCTGGTTCTTCTGCACAGTATGTAAAAAGGTCTTAAATGGACGCACAACCTGTGAAGAGAGCACAGAGTACTGGTAGCTGAAGGAGAAGGGAAGAGTCCTAGAGGAAGTATGCTGGGGCTGGGACTCTGCCTCACTTTGCTGGCTGGACAGAGTGGCGATGGAGTCTTTTTTCTTGGAGGGGAGAGCCCGCCTTCCTCCGCTTGCTGCCCATCATACAGCTCATCCACGGCTTTCTTGTAACTTGGCTTTCTCCTGCAAAAGTTAATACACATCTATTACACAGCGACCCAACAGAGGAAATTCTTCTCCTGATCTTAGCAGCACTCATGATTCACACTGTCACAGTTCCAGGGTTAACTGCACCTCAGTATCCTTTGTGGTCTCAAGAGCACCCCCTGAGGACTCAGACCTCTAGTCAGCTCCTCTCTCGGGAAGGGAACATACATGTCTCTTCCTCCAGACCAGACTTTTAGGGCTGCAGTTCCCTTGCAATCCACTATGTTTACCCCACCAGGTCTGACTTTAATTTAGCACTTGCAGGTCTCTCTCAGGAATAATGACAGTTAATTAGCGACCAGCCAGCTTTCCCAAAACACAAAATGTTTATTAGGATAAAACAGGGATGCACAAACTACGTTTTAAGCCGGCCCGCGAGCTCCTGCTGGGGAGAGGGATCTGGCTTTGCCCTGGTCCGGCGCTCCAGCTGGGGCACCGGGTTGGGGGATGCACCACGCGGCTCAGCCCCACTCCGGCGCTCCAGCTGGGGGCCGCTCCACACGGGTCCCAGAAGCCACGACATGTCCCCACTACGGCTCCTACACACTCCGATGGCCCCCTCCGGCGCTCCGATGGGAGCTTCAGGGGCAGTGCCTGCAGATGGGGCAGCGTGCAGAGCTGCCTGGCCGAGTCTCCGCATAGGAGCCGGAGAAGGGACATGCCACTGCTTCTGGGAGCCGCTTGAGGTAAGCGCCGCTCAGAGCCTGCACCCCTGAGCCTCTCCCCATGCCCCAACCCCCTGCCCCAGCCCTGATCTCCCTCACACTCTCCAAACCCCTTGATCCCAGCCTGGAGCACCCTCCTGCACCCTAAACCTCTAATCCCCAGCCCCACCCCATAGCCCACACCCCCAGCCAGAACCTGCACCCCTTCCCGCACCCCTGCCCCAATTTTGTGAGAATTCATGGCCTGCCATACAATTTCTATTCCCAGATGTGGCCCTCAGGCCAAAAAGTTTGCCCACCCTGGGATAAAAGCATTACACAGAAAACAAATTAACAGTTTATATGCATGCTAAGCTCTACTAGGTATTACCCATCACCCACATGGGATCTGGGTAGGTCTGTACAGAAAAATTTATCAGTTCTGTATTCCACGGTGAGTCTGTGAGTCAGACCAGGCTGACTCTTTATATAGTTTGGGGGGCTCTGTTTCCAGGCCTCCTGATCCAGGTTTGAAAATAATAATAATAATAATAATAATAATAATCAGTCAAGGGCCCTTCCTCCAGGAAGCAAAGCATCAAAGGGATGAGTATCTGCATAACTAGCACTGGGCATTTGCATTAATTCCCCGAGTGATTCCAGCTACCTACAGACTAGTGCATCAATAACGCTATGAATATCCCATAGGCAAAGCAAAATATTTTAAATCTTTCAAAAATACAGAGCCACAAAACTATGTGTATCAGAGCTTTTAAAGGTAATTATCTGGTACAATTACCTGGCTAATGAGGTATTATAAAGCCATGCTAGGAGATGTGGATTAAAACCCTTCTTCAGAGATACAGACAAGCTTTCATTGAAGCCCTATAATGTTGAATGAAATCAGTCCAGCCCACCCAGACTATTTCCCCTTCCCTCTGATGAGAATGTACCTGACACTCTGGGGCTGTTCCTGGGCCTCATCACTCTTATCGGAATGGCTCTCTGCAGAGAAAGAATTACAGTTAGTTCCATCTGAAAGGTTCCCTTCAGGAGAGTCCAAAGCCAGAGTCATCAGGCCTAGCAGCTCAGCCCCCTGAGTACATTGTTGGGAACCTCTTCTGCTGTTGCCATGAACTTAACAGACTGGACCTTCCTGCTTATGGCAGAAAGCGACTTAGCCACCTCCAAACCCCAGCACTCTGACCAATACAAAGTGTTATCTTTACAAAACACTGTAGGGAACGTTGTCTGTGGTACGCACTATGCTTTGGCCTTCTGCATGTAGATCCACCGAGATAACAGCCTGCATCAAACCATAAGAGGTTTCAGATCCTCCTTCCCTACCCACGTAAGATATAACAATCCTCCAACCTTCTAATGGGAAAGCACATTTACCACATTTCCTGAAGGAAAACCTATATCAAAAGAGTCCAGCACAGCCAAGTGTCACTTGATTTAAGACGGGGTAGTCAACTGGCAGACTGTAGACCACATCTGGACCACCAGACACTTTTGAACAGACCACAACATCATTTTATTTATTTATTATCATTATTGTTATTGCCACGTGAAAAATGTTTCTGACTACCCCCGGATTGAGAGATCAGACCAGTTTCTTGCACAAGGAACCTGGTCAATAGAATGTGAGACAAATTAACCAACCCTCAAAGCAAAGTCTTGCCCTTCCCTGAATCTCAGTCAGCAATGGGGCTCTGGAAGAGAGTTACCTGTACCGCTCCCCTCCTGCTGCTCTGCCTGGACATGGTTGCCAACAGCTGTCTTGGCATTCTTAGAACGAAGGGACATCCTGGGGCCTTGGGGATCCTGCAGAAAAGGCAACTGGATTTCAGTGTGATGCCCACAGAGAGAAATAAAAACTCAGTCAGCATTTTAAAGTACTCTGTGTCCTGCTGGCACAAGGCAAAGCACTGGAAATACAAGTGAAGTCCCACCCTGCAACTGTAAGAGAGAGAGAAAGCCCCACCTGAGTAACAAGCTGCAGCACTGAAGTAAATAGCAGCTGTTTGCATAGAACACAAGAGTGGCCACAATATGCAGGGATTTTTTTGCTCACATTGAGCTGGCTGAACACAGGCCATCTGACACCCAAGACAGTCAAGGCTGGATAACTGTGCTGATTGCAGCCTTTTTTTCCAGGCAATGGCAGATCAACATTCCACTTGGTGATTGTGTGCCTGTTACTTCAGATTCCTAATTCCATGCTAAGAGGTTGGAGGAACATAGAAGATCTCTAATTTATTAATATGATGTATACCTCTATTTGAATAGTATCTTGCAAGGAAGCTGCAGAGTGTTAGCAGGCTACTGCAGGAGAGTTTGAGACACCAGGGAACAAGACTCCAGCCAGGTAGAGCTGGGAGCAGCCTGCTAAAAGCAGGGAATTGAGTTGGCCTGGTTATTCTGTGAGCATCCAGTGGATGAGGAACTGCTTGGAGAAGTTTGGGATTATTATGTGCCTATAGCAAATCTGTACATAGAGAGTGAGCCCTGGAAGACAGTGCTTATGCTACCAGAATGCTGCTTGTTTCAGGGAGCCGATCCACAGCAGGCAAAGATGAGACTTCCTCAGGCTAAACTAAGCATAGGTGGTGGTGAGGTGCCTCACAACCCTGGATAGCTCTTGAAAATGTCCCAGGGAGGCAGGGTCTGCAGAGAAACAGACTAACCTGGTCCTCAGAAGAGCATGAGCATGAGGGATAAGTCAGACCTCCCTAACAGTTAGCAATTCCCTCAGGCTTTAGGTACGACAATGTCTTCTGATTCCTGTATCCCTATGGCAATTGGAGAAAAATACTTTGCTTTGGAGAGGCTGTTGAGAATCCCATTTTCATACTGATCACAGATCCCCAAAGGGAAGTCTCTGGCAGGTACCAAACACTGTTGGTAAACAGGGATGCTGTAACCCCATGATCCAGTCTAAAAATGGGGTGAATCATAGGATTCTACCCTGAGAGAAGACCTGGTGCTGGGCCAGGGATTTGAGGAATTGAGGACAGCTGAGGAAAGAGCAAGTGATTCTGAAACAAGTGCTCACACAATCGTGGGGCTTTTCCTCATGAGACCAACTGAAGGGAGCACAAATCAGGGAGGGAGTGGTTTCAGACTACATGGTAGTTACAATATTTAATAGTTCTCTAATTGCAAAAATGGACAAGCCCTTCAATTAGACCTAAACATTATTTAAAGGTCAACAGGAAAGTTCTGAAAGTTGCATTCTGTTTAAGTTCCCAATTTAGTAACAGTTCAGTCAAAACACTTTCCACGACCATGAAAAGTCATTTGTTTGCCTGCCGAGGTAAGGGCTGAAGATTCTGAATTTTCCCACCAAGTTTCTGATCACCATCAGCACATAAAACTGAACCAGGAAACAGGAGCCAAAAGTATCCCCCCGCCCAAATCCTTGCTGTGCTCTGGAACAGTGATACCATCAACTTGCCCAGGACAAGTTGAACTAAGGAGCTGATGGACAAAAAATAGCTTTTCATAGCTCTCCCCCAGTATTTATGCTGCATCAGCCCTACCCGGATCTTACCTCCTTACAGGGGGTGGTAGATCCCAGCTCAGACCTGGAAGAAAGAGTTAGATGCTTAGTGGCAAAAACAGTACCAGCTCAGAGCTGTCTGTGGGCAATAATACATTTTATGCCAGGATAACCATTGAAGAAATGCTCCAACCGTGGAATTCAATGCATTTATTTTGTGCTCTTCACCCATCACTTGCATTCTGCACAATAACTCCACTCCAAGCAGACATTGCTTTTAAAATAAGCCACCACGGAAATCTTCCCTTTCCCAAACTCTGGAAGAATGAACCAGATAAGAGCACAAATGAAGGAGTTACTCAGCGCTCTGAAGCAGGGGGTCTCAACCTCTTTCTTGCTGAGGCCCCCCTCAACATGCTATAAAACACCAGGGCCCAGCGGGGAGAAGAGGGGGATGACTCAGGGCTCTGCGCTGGGATGGGACCCTTGGGCATAGGCATAGTTTTACTTCTATTTGGGGGAGAATGGGGGGACAAGAGCTGGCAGGGCTTGAGCCAGCTCCGCACAGCGGGGTCCAGGGAGGGAGCACCACCTCCGCCCCCTGACTCACTCAGGAGGCTACCCAGGCTGTCTGGGCTGTGGGGGGACACAACCCAAATATATAACTCAAAGGGGGGACTCAGTTCAAAAAGTCTGAAAACCGCTCAGGGTGCAGGGAGCAGGTAGCTAGGGGCTGTGTGAAGTGAGGGGGTAGCTCAGGGTGCAAGCAGGGGGTAGCTAGGGGCTTTGTACGGGGGGGACGGGGGCTCCCAGAGCAGCTCCCAACTTCGGGAAGGGGAGCGCTAGGGCTCCCAGCTTCAGCCCCCGCTGCTTCTGGCTTGGGGGGGAGGGGAAGGGAGGTTTGCCGGCTTCAGCCCTGCGCCGCTCCCGGCTTCAGCACTGGGGCTTGGGGCACTGGGGTTCAGCTGCGGGGCTCCGCGGCCCCCCTGAAAGGGTTCGTGGACCCTTGGTTGAGAACCACTGCTCTGGAGCATCAGATATTTCTTCCTCTAGCGCAGGGATAATCAATTATTTTTGTCAAGGTCCAAATTCCTTGGTCAAGGTATAGTCAAGGTCCAGATTCCAGAGAAAATACAAAGACAATAATGATAATAAATAAATAATAATAATAAGTAGTAGTGAATAAAAGGTGCCCTGATGCAGAGGACTGATCTGACTGGCCTGAATCTGAAGAGGCCCCTATCCTTCTTAGGACCCTAAAATCCACAGAACCCAAATGCAATAGGGGGATTCTTTGTCGGGGCACCTTTCTTGCCACCCACCTTCTTGTAACTGAGAGCTGCTTTTCTCAGCTGCAGTCAGACTTTGGGACCTTAACTGACAAAACCCATTGTATTAGTTCCTTATGGAGCACCTTTGCTAGAGAATGAACCCTTCTAGCCTGGGATTCTTCATCAGGCTTCAGCTCTAACATAGGCTTAAAGATCACCCTCCCTGTGTCCAGAGGCTCCCTTTCGGAACAGGATCTCCCAGAACCTCCTGGAGGAGCAGGCTCTGGAGCAGAGTGTTATAGTTCTTTTGGGCCCATTTGAAAAGGCTTTACAAACATCACAGCCTTTAACCAAATGCCTTTCTCCAATGCCTAAACGGCACTTTTCAAGCCATCTGAAACCGAGGAACATTGTGAGGCAAGAGGAACATCTTGTCAACCCTAATTTCTTGCATGGGTTTGCAACCTTGGCCAAAACAGAAGGCAACAAAATGTGATGAAATAGTAAGAAATCCACTATGCTAAAATTTAGATTTAATATCAGGTAGTTTAACTATTTACACTAGACTCTACAAGCTCAAATTTGAGAGAAAAGCCTGGTTCTGTAGTTGTTCTGGCTAGTAAGGAACAGGAAGACCACCAGAGCAACTCCTCGGGATGTGGCCTGGAGAGCTGGATGGACCTCAAGAATATTTGGGGAATGGAGAAACCTTGCACGAGTAGCCTTACCTGACTTCGACATTTTTTTCTTCATCCATAAGGCTCTCCACAGAGCTGTGACCTGAGGGAAAAAAAGAGCATGAAAAACAAAATGTAAATAAACAAGTCCTAGCAAAGACTATTCCTGTCAATCAAGCTCAGAACCTGGGACCTGCACATCTATCAGGCAAGGGTATTTTGAGAAGGTTCCTGCTACAAGTTATCATATTTTAATAAATGCAAGCAGCCACAGGATTCCACAAATTCCTTTACAATTGGGGTGAACTAATTCTGGAACTACAACAAAACTGCCTTCCCTTATTGCCCCAGAAATGGATAAGCTCCCCATATCACTCAGTTTTAAATAGTAGACTCTCCTCAATCAAGACAACAGCCTGAGTTATACATAGGTCTTTGAGTAAACTACTGAACAAAACCTTTTGCCTGTTCCAGCAACTGATGTATTTATTTTTGTTGTCATTGTGAAGCACTGTGATGAACATTCAATACATGCTGACAGTTATGTATTGAATCAGATTCCCATAGTGCAGTTCTCTCTCTAGAATGGCACACCTCTACCTCGATATAACACGAATTCGGATATAACGCGGTAAAGCAGTGCTCCGGGGGGCGCAGGGCTGCGCACTCCAGTGGATCAAAGCAAGTTCGATATAACGCGGTTTCACCTATAACGCGGTAAGATTTTTTGGCTCCCAAGGACAGCATTATATCGAGGTAGAGGTGTACAAGCAATGTACATGAACAGATTGGCTCAACAAAGCAAGATCTAGCTGCTGCCAACCCCCCATGCCCACATTGTGTATTTACATCAAACGAAGTGTTTAGATTTGGACTCTTTCATTCATTGTGGAAGGCCCTGTTCAACCTACATGGATTTTTAAGCCATTTTACAGCAAGAGGCTTACTCACGGTTTACTCTACTGAAGGCCAAATTGTCAGCAATGGATTCCAATTGATGACAACTGTTTAAATCGGGGTGGGCAAACTACAGCCCGCGGGCCGAATCTGGCCCGCCAGCCATTTTCATTCGGCCCTCAAGCTCCCACTGGGGAGCAGAGTCTGGGGCTTGCCCCGCTCCAGCCAGGGAGCACGATTGGGGACCGCTCCACGTGGCTCCCAGAAGCAGCGGCATGCCCCCCCTCCGGCTCCTATGCTTAGGGGCAGCCAGGGGGTTCCGCTCTGCACGCTGCCCCCGTCCCAAGCGCCACCCCTGCAGCTCCCATTGACCAGGAACTGCGGCCAATGGGAGCTGCAGGGGTAGTGCCTGCAGATGGAGCAGCGTGCAGAACCGCCTGGCTGCGCCTCCACGTAGGAGCCGGAGAAGGGACATGCTGCTCCCACCCCAGAGCCTGCATCCCTTCCCACACCCCAACCCCCTCTCCAGCCCTGATCCTCTCCTACACCCCAAACTCCTCATCCCCAGCCTCACCCCAGAGCCCATGCTCCCAGCCGGAGCCCTCACCCCCCCCAGCCTGAAGCCCCCTCCCACACCCTGAACTCCTCATTTCTGGCCCCAACCCGGAGCCCGCACCCCCAACCAGACCCCTGACCCCCTTCCCTCACCCCAACCTCAATTTTGTGAGCATTCATGGCCCGCTATACAATTTCTATTCCCAGATGTGGCCCTCGGGCCAAAAAGTTTGCCCATCCCTGGTTTAAGTGCTAACATAAACTGTACAAAACTGTTTTCAATACTGGCCCATAGAGAGCCATGCTGAGAATATTGTCAGCACTGCTTTCATCTCCTTGTCTACGAAGTGCTTTGGGCAGAGTCTATGCTGCAGAAATTTATACAGAATTCCCCAGATTCTGCTGAGCCATTGTCAGGACCCAGGAGAACCACAGTGTAGACAAAGCCACAGCTTCTAGCATGATTCTAAAGAAATGGTTTAAATGAAACAATTTAGCAGTTGTGTTAATGGTGCATGTTAAACTGTTTGTGAAAGCTCTTCTGTTTGTGCTACAGATCTATCTTCAAGAGTCATGGAAGTCCTCAGCTAGAAAACATAGATCAGTGGCTCCCAAATTGAGGGCCATCAGCAATGACCCCTGTGCGGAGGATGCCATTTTGCTTTGCACAGTGTGTCCTCACACGTATGTTGCATGCGAGGTCATGATACACAAGGGACACCATTTTGCACTACAAAACTGAATCCACTATAATCTCTGGGATCCGCACAGGAAGTACTTCATCAAAATAGTGATGAATTTGTGATGGCAAAAAGTTTGGGAACCCCCTGAGGTAGAACAATAGAACTGAAAAAAAAAATGTTAGTGTAGCAGCGTTCTCTCTTAGGGTTGGATATTTGACCAGTTGAAAAATAATTGGTTAATTTACCAGTCTAATATTGTCAAATAATGTCAAAATATTCATATTTTAAAGTACTAATTTATTAGAACAGTAACTAAAGAGTAAAGACTTTAGTCTCCAACAAGCGTATAGCCTTAGATACTTAAGCCTAATTACAAAAAAACAAGTTACTTAACTGAGTTGTTTTAACTAAAAAATGCAAAACACAATGAAATGCACTGTGATGCAATCAAAAAAGAAGGTCACCACCTACATCAGAGCATTCTTGCTGGAATATTTGATCAGGGTCAAATAACAGGCCGTAAACTGACCAGCCTGCCAAGTCTATTCTTCCTATTTTCCATAGTCTCATCACATAGCTTATCTCCAACCTTCTTTAGATGCAAGGGTGTTTACACTTCAGGAGTCTCTTACTCATTTACCTGGTGTTTGTTTACTTTTTGCATTTCACTCAGCTCCATAACAGAGCCAGAAAGTGAATCTCCTGCACTAAAACAATGTTTGCTTCCCAGCAAGGCAAATAAGGGATCTTTAAAATCCAATTATTCCCCCACAAACAACCATCAGTTCCCATTGCAAGTTATTCAAATATGTATATTCATGAGCACATTTCTATTCATACTAGGTCTTGAAAACCCCAGCCCCTCCTTGCCCTCCCAGAAAACAGGGGCTCCAAAACCACCGGCCAGTTTCTGTTTAAGCGATTGGGTCACAAAAATAGTTACTTTGTTTCCAGAGGAAAGCCACAGGACTTGAGGAGAGCCCACACCACCCCATGGTCAGCACAATTTAAAAAGGGGAATCATGTCCACTGGCTTTTTCTGCAACTTTACAATGGCAAGAGACTCCAGAGGAACAGATACCTGGACTACGGCTTCATAAATCACACTCTTACCATCTACACCAGGGGTGGGCAATAATTTTCGCAGGGGGGCCACTCCACGAATTTTGGTAAGTCATCACGGGCTGCACGTTTCTACTATATTAATGGAGGAGTGTGGGGTCTGGGAGGGAATTTGGGTGCAGGAGGGAGCTCTGGGCTGGCGCAGTGTGTTGGGGTGCAGGAGAGGGTGTGAGGTGTAGACTCTGGCCAGGTGGTGCTTACCACAGGCGGCGCCTGGCTGGCGGCACAGCAGGCTCAGGCAAGCTGCTTGCCTGCCATAGCCCCACACCACTCCCAGAAGTGGCTGCAGCCAGCTGCTGCTGGCATGTCTCTGCACACCCCTTGGGATGAGGGGAGAAGCGGGTCTCCATGCGCTGCCCTCGCCCGCAAGCACTGGTCCCGCAGCTACCATTGGCCGGTTTCCAGCCAATGGGAGCTGTGAGGACAGTGCTGAGGGCGGGGAGGGGGCAACATACAGAGCCACCGCCCCGCTGCCAGAGACGCGCAGAGGCGTGCCAGCAGCATCCGGCCGCTTCCGGGAGCGGCTTGGGGCCATAGCAGGCAGGCAGCCTGCCTGAGCGCCCCGCTGCACAGTGGGACTTTTAGCAGCCCGGACTCAGAGATTGTGAGGGGGCAGGAGGCCAGACAGAAATATTAGTCATGGCGGACTGGACAGAAACATTAGATGGGCCGGATTCGGCCCGTGGGCCGTATTTTGCTCACCCCTGATCTACACGGATACTGACTATTTAAGTGACCAGTTACCGGCTAGAAGTGCTAGCTTTTGTGAAGTTAACACTGCACTGTAGGTGTCACACTCAGATGAGTCTCTCTAGAACTGGTGCATATTTTTAGCAAGCCAGTTTAAACACATTGACATTAACTGAAATGTATCTAGCCCAAGGATACCTGCTGCATCCACACTGAAGAACTAACTCCATACTATACCTTTCCAGTGCTGAAGAAAAACAGGCAGAGTGCCTGGGAACGGAGCAAAGCAAAACTGCCTTGTAAACCTGAGAAACTTACGGATCACGCAGTTGGAGGCTAGAGATGACTGACGGGCTGCAATTCTCTTGGACCTTGCCCTGCTGACAGACTTCCGGATCATGCTTTCCCTTTTGCTTGCCAGAGAGTACTTCTCCGCCAATGAGGTCCGGCAGCTCATGGAGGTTCTGCACATCAGACTTCGACGAACAGAGTGACGGCTTGATTTGGAGCCTGTAGGGGTCCCCGTGCCATCCTTTAAATTCTGGGAAAGTTCCTTTACTGACCCTTGGTTACCCTCTGGTCCCTGAGCAGAGACATCCATCTCCTCAGTGGCAGGCTCCCTATTTACAGTGGTTTTGCTAGTTGCTGTATTTGCTATTTTTAATTTGGATGCACTCCGGCCTTCTCTTGCCCCCTTTGTGCTGTTGATTCCTGAAACTACTAAGGCAGAGGCTGCAGACATAGGCTGCAGTTCTACCATCCCAGCTTTCTTGGGAGAGTCATCATCTGAGCTCAGGACAATGACTTTGGAAACCATGGCACCTGTCTTGGGCAGACTTCTCTTCAGATGCAACTCAGCGCTATTGCGATCATTGACACTGATATCTACTAAGGGGACCCTCCCTTCCACTGGCTGGACAGCTGATTTCTCAGGGAGTGCCACAGAGCGCATATCAGAAACCACAGCCCGGGATCTTGTCACCCGTCGAGGCGGGGAGGCCTCTTCCATCACAGCCCTGATTATTTCCAGGTCCTCTTTGCTTCGAAGTCTTCTGGAACATCGTTTAGCAGATGCTCGCTTAATACTCCTCCTTGATAACCTAATAACAGAAACAGTGAAGCAAACTGGAGCCACATAAAAGCAAACATTTCATTTACATTTGCCGGCTAGAGTTGGAGATGACAGTTTTCTTTTTATCAAAAAGCACCTTTCCGGGGAGGATTCCATTATTCTTTACTACCTAGGCATTTTACAGAAAAGTTGATGTTGCTGTGTACACATCCATGTGTTGGTGATGATGTGTGGTTTGGGGCACTTACAAGACAAAATTGAGTTGATATAGAAAAAAGCAACAAATTAACAGAAAGAGGTGGGCGTGTGTGACAGTCTGTACCCCTATGTGCACCCCTTTTACAAGACTATGATAAAAGTTGTACAAAGTATACCTTGAGGTATCATTTGAAAACTCATGATTTGCTGATCATTACTATCCTGTTGCACACATTTCAATAACACTACATGTAAAATTATGAGATTTTGCTGTATGATAGTTACTGAAATAGGTTGTATTTCTAGGTAACACCCACAAGCCAGTATCTCAGACACAAAGATACCATGCCAGCAAGGTGTTGAAGAGCCATTACCTACTTACATAAAAACGGCCATACTGGGTCAGACCAAAGGTCCATCTAGCCCAGTATCCTGTCTTCCGACAATGCTTCAGAAGGAATGAACAGAACAGGTAATCATCAAGTGATCCATCCCTTGTTTACCATTCCCAGCTTCTGGCAAACCAAAGACTTCTGGCAAACCATCCCTGCCCATCTTAGCTAATAGCCATTAATGAACCTATCCTCCATATATACGCCCTACTTAATTGGACATTCACCAGCCCAGAGGGGAGCGGCCACAAAGTATGTACAATTCACTTGAAGGATAGTTGGCAGCTCACATACCCAATGGAACTGCCTGACCCCATGACCCAGCAAGGACTCGTCCAGTACAAAGCGTTGGAGTATAAGAAGAGGGGGGGAGAAAGGGGGAAGGCCTCCTCTCCTCTCTACCTTACAGCTCTCTGCTGATAACATCAGTGAATATCTGAAGAACACTGAACTAAGGGGACCGGTCCCAGGCTGAAAGAAAATCCAGCCTGTGAACTGCAAACTATGAAAAGATAGTTACCTGTTCTGTAACTGGTGTTCGAGATGTGTTGCTCATGTCCATTCCATATTAGGTGTGTGTGTGCTCACCACATGCACTGGTGCCAGAAGTTTTTCCCTCAGTGGTATCTGTAGGGGACTAGCTCTGGTGTCCCCTGGAGTGGCACACATATCCCGTAGTATAAGGGGCACCGCTGGCTCCCTCCACCCTCAGGTTGCTCCCAGCTGGCCTGGCCTTTCTCGTTCGTTAATGGACGCAACTACCAGGGAGGTTGGGGCTAGGTGGGCATATAAGTATTCATGACCCTTCACCAGCACATAGCATTTTCACTCTGCCCTTTTTGAAATAGGGAGCAGGGATGAGAGGGTCTGCCACAAGACGTTAATAATTTTAGATTCCCCCTCACATAGGGATAGCGCAACCCTAGCCAGTGCGGTAGAGCAAGGAGTCCTATATTTCCTCCAGCTCCTCAGCATGGATCCCCAAGCTGGAGGCAACGTGTTTCAATAGTTCCTGATGCGCCTTAGCATCATCTTGTGGAAATGGGGGGTGGGTGTAATCGCCTCATTAGGGGACGAGGAGGACGAGGCCGGTACCGAGAGCTCCGCCCCCTCCGGTGGTGGTCCTAGTGGCCATTCCTCGGGGTCCAGGTGGACCTGAATGGTTCCCCCTCCTGAGATGACTGACTCTGGATGGGGGCGAGACACTGCAGCCTACGGCTTGTCTGAGGCTCCTGTCACCGATCTGGGCACTTGTGATGGGGAGCGATGCCGCACAGATGGGGACTTGCGGAATGGTCCTAAGGTGGATTTACCCCTGGATCGTGGTACTGCCGTTGCCGGTATGGGAAGCACTGGTAGCGCCATGATATCCTGTGCTGCCTGCCGCGCCACAGGTGGTGAAAGGACATCCAGTTGCCTGTGGCCCACATCACGGTCTGGTGAGGCAGGCATGGCTTGGGGAGGGCTAGCCCACTCTCTGTGAGCTGGGGCCCCACCCACAGGAGGATCGGATTCGCCCGCCTTGGGTCTTGGCCCACCTCCTTGCCCTCACGAGACGTAGCAGATCTTCCTCTCCTGGTCTTCTTTTGTAGCTTGGCAGGTGCCAGGGAGGGAGATTGTCACAAGTCCGTCGATGGTGCTGGCGGGGGCGCGCTCTGCACCAATGCCACAGTGCTGGGACCAGAATCGGACCTTAGCTGCTCCGGTGCCAGAGTTAGCACAGACTCCATTAGGAGCGCTCTGAGACGGATGTCTCGCTCCTTCTTCGTCCAAGGTTTGAAGGCCTTACAAATTTGACACTTGTTGGTTATGTGGGACTCGCCCAGGCACCACAAACAAGTGCTATGCGGGTCACTGATTGCATAGGTTTTCTGCAGAAATTGCAGGGTTTGTAGCCTGGGAACCGGGGCATGCCCTGACCCCCGGCTGAATCTGTCTGGCACTAACTTTTTAATCTAACACTAAGGATTTTCTAAAACTATTCGCAACTATTTACAACTTTTTTTTTTTAAGAAAAGATTGTTAACTACTGAGCAAGCAAGAAAGCCAGCCTAAGCAGCAGCTGTTCCATCACTGTCACCAAGAAGGAACTGAGGGTGGAGGGAGCCGGCGGCGCCCTTTATACTGTGGCATGTGTGCGCCACTCCAGGGGTGCCAGAGCCGGTCCCCTATGGATACCACTGAGGGGAAAAACATCTGACACCGGTGCATGTAGCAAGCACACACAGCTAATATGGACTGGACCTGAGCAAGCACTTGAAGAACTGAGAATTGCCTGGAGCATCTGGTGTGGTAAGAACGATGCTTGTTTCCAATCTTATTTAGCTTGGTAAAGTTTAGGAATTAGCTTGCGGTTTTATCTTTCTATTTCTTTTGTAACCAATTCTGCCTTACCACTAATCACTTAAAATCTGTTTCTCTAGTGGTTAAACTTGTTTTATTGTTTTATCTAAACCTGTGTGTTTGGAAAACTCCACTTGGGGTATCAAGGCTTGTGCATATCATTTTCTATTAATAAATGACAGACTTAATATGAGCTTGGAGTCCAGGAGAGTGCTTGGCAGTGCAAGATGCATATTTTTGTAGCAAAGTCTGGGCCTGGAGAGTTTGCTGGTGTTGCTCTGCAGTGTAATTCATGAGTGGCTGGCTATAGCACTCATGCAGTGTAACTGGGCGTAATTTACATGCTGGAGACTGTGTGAGAGCAGACCAGGAGTGGTTGATCTCACAGCAAAGCAGTGTAAAAGGCACCCCAGGTTGGAGAACTGAGGGGACACAGCTTTTCAGCAAGTCAAATGTAGGCTGCACCATCGGAAAAATGGATATTTTGTAAGACAGTCTATCAGATTCATGACATGTATCCAACTCTGTCCTGAGGTAAGTCACAACTGATTCTAGGTGGGTAGCGAGCAATGTGAGTAAGGGAATTAATGAAGCAAGATCCTGTTTTCACACAAGTTCTCATGCAATAGTCAAGGCCGGTTGCTTGGCACGGATTCTGAGATTTTTATAATTGAAAAAGTCACAGGATCTTAGATGCCCTTGAACAATCTGACAAGCACTGATATGTTGCAGAATACTAGCAGTGCATGTATAGTTTGTTTAGGGCTGCTACAGTTAGAGAATATTAATAAGTGTGCATGCAGAACATTTTCTGTGCAGTTCAATATTGTACTTGAAAGCAGCATTTCTCAAATGGGGCCACCAGGGGTTTTTCCTGATGCCACGACAGTCTCCTGGCCAGAGATGAAGGAGGTGGTAAAGCAGCAGCCCCTCCCTGCAGCACCGAGGGGCTCGCGGGAGGGCTTCAGCCCCACTCCCCCATCCCATCTTCAGCTGCGGGACTCTAGGTCTGGGCTTTCCCCCCCCGATTAAGCCAGAGGCTCCAGGCGTGGGCTTAAGCTCCACTGCCCCAGCTTCAGCCATGGGACTCCAGGAGCAGGCTTCACCCTCCCTCCCCGGCTTCAGCCGCAAGACTCCAGGAGTGGCCTTCACCCTTTCTCCTCCAGCTTCAGGACTCTGGGGACAGGCTTCACCCCCTCCCCTGCGGCTTCAGCCTTGGAGCTCTGGCAGCGGGCTCTGGGATTCAGCCCCTCCCTCCCCACTCTAGCCATGGGGCTCCTGCTCTAGGCTTCATCCCAGGGCAGCAGGGCTTCAGGATGGCCGGCCTTACCGGATGCCGTGGCCAAGAGGCAAGGAGCTAGGTGAGCCTGGGGTGTGAAGCTGCAGAAGGGAGCTCATGGCAATGCGGGGCAGGGAAATCAGCGGGATCTGGGGGAGGTTGGGGGCGATGGGGCCAGGGGTGATGGGTGGGTGACTGAGGGAGGCAGCAGGGACAAATATTTTTTTTAATGCACAGTCTCTAATATTCCAAATCAGGAGAGTCTACTTTAACACCTGCAGATAAAGCCTTTCTCACCTTTTCCTGATTGGGTCTTTGTTCTCATCCTGAACACTAGAAAGTCGCCTCTTGGGACGATTTTTCTGTGACGGTGTTTTTGGCATCAGCTCTGGCTCATCACTGCAGCTGCTGTTTTAACAAGGAGGTGGCAAGGAAGAGAAATCAGCATCACCAGGCAAGAAGGTACTTGCACCTGGGAACATCTGTCATGGTAGGTCTCCAGCTGGCGAACAGACAAGGAGGATGTCTACAAAGTCTTGCCTCTACCAAGTGAGGAGCAGGACCCATGCCCAACAGGATACTACAGGTCACGCAACAGGCTTGGCTCCAGCCAGTCACAGAGCCAGCCACTGGGCACCGGCTATGTAGCTGAGTCTATTAGGGGAGTTCTCTGTACGTCTCTATAGGTGTGTGCGTGGGGGGGTCTCTATATGTCTAGATCCATGTGGGGGAGAGGAAGGTCTCTGCATTTGTGTATCTGTCTCTATCTGCGGGTGTGCGCCTGTCTCTGTGGAGGGTGGGGGATCCTCTCTCGGCGTCACTCTGTCTGTGGGGTCTCGCCACATGTTCGTCGGTCTCTATTTGGGGAGAGGAGGGGCTGCCTCCGTCCCCACTGCGTGGCTGGCGGGGTGCAGGGGAAAGCGGACAGCACTGCCGGCGTTCATCACCCCGGTGCGCTCCATTGCCCCAGGCCAGCCCCGGGCCAAACTCCTCCTTCCGTGGCATGCCCCGCCCCACCCCGTCCGGCCAGGGCTGGACCAATCCCCCCACCAGCCCATCCATTCCTCCCCCCGAATTGGTGATGGATCAACCCCCCCCCCGGCACACTCCTACCCCCGGTTCTGGATCAACCCGCCCAGGGCTGGACCAGAACCCATCCCCCACCAGCCCGCTCCATTCTCCTCCCCCGCCCCCCGGCGCTGGATCAGATCCCCCCCGCCGGCTCCTACGTGCTGAACATCTTGGCGGCCTCCTCGCGGATCTCCCGCAGCCAGACCATGTCGATGGCGTCCACCTGCCGCAGGAACTCGGCCAGTTTGCGGTTACAGACCGCGGGTAGGTGCGCGGGGCCCGACGCCGCCTCCATGGCTCTGTCCGTCCGCAGCCGGCGCTCTCCCAGGGCAGGCCCGTGGCAGAAACCCTCCTTTTCCTGGTGCGCGCCGCGCCGCTACCCGCCTCAATTTTCAAATCTAACTGTCAGCGGACACGCGTGTCGTCACTCCCCCTCCTGCCCAATCACATAGCGTCCCACGAGGTGAAAGGGGGCGTACGCAGCCCTCATCATAGAGACCAAAACAGGCCTTTCTAGCCACTAGAATCTATGATGCGGAGCCTCTGGGAGGAGCTCGCTGGTAAGTAGCGGGGCGGGATCCTAGCAGTATCGCCCCCTCCCGGCCGTGACGGACAGAGGCGGGAGCCAATGAATATGGCGCTCCGGCAGGGCGCTTTGTGATTGGTGCGGACTCGGATGACCTCGATGGGCGGGGGGCGCGGCGGATCGCTTGACGCGTCTGGAGGCTCGGGTAGTGCCAGAAGGAACGTGTTTCCCCCAAAGCCCCACGGGTGCCGCTCTAGCTGTCCTCTCTGTGGTCTGGAGGTCTTCTCTGCGAGGAATGCACTAGCTGATGCCCGGGCTGGGGGACGGTTGGTACCTGCGAGGGAGGGGAGCTACCTGCAGGGGCCGCCTTTCCTCTGCCTGTGCACGCGCTGTGCTGCTGGGGCTCGACCCCCCCCCTTCCTCCCCAGTGACTGAGGTGGTGGGTAGGGCAGGATGCCTGGGTCCTTTTTTTTTCTCTTTGAGTAGGGAGCTGGAGCTGCTGGGTCCTGTCTCTCCTCCCCTCCCCCCGTGAGGGCTGGGGAGCCCTGACAGCCTGGGCCTAGCCCTGTGCCCCAGGGCTTGGCAGGGGGGTGGGCGTCCTGTGCCTCCAGTGTGGATTGAGGCAATGTTTTGTTATCCCCCTGTGGGGGAGTAGCTGGGGGTAAGTGTGGGTGGCTGTGACATCCCAGGTGAACGGTGCTGCAGACAGGTGCTAATGCACTACCTGCTCCCCCTGTCCCCTTGTGTTTCAGGCAGAGCCATGGCGGAGGGTCCCACTCACCTGTTGGAGGTTTGCCGTCAGAAACTGTCCGAGTTCTTGTGTAATGTCGAGCACAAGCACTTGGCATGGCTCCGGGAAATTGAGGAGGAGGCCATGAAGATGTTCGATAGGTAGGACCATTTGGGTGGCAGAAGGGTGGAGCTGTCTCTGATGGGCTCATTCACAGGCTGTTCCATCTCTCTCAGCTGTCAGTACTATGGATCCTTCTGATGTGTGCGACAGTATGACATGAGTCTTGAGCCTATCTGTGCAAATGTGCCTCTGTGAAAAGCCGCCTTTGCCTGACTTTTTTCCTCCTACTGTTTTATAGGATTAGCCAATGGGAACTTTTAACCATCGCAATTGAGAGTTCTTAGGGACTGGTTTATAAGGCTAGTCTCGGTGAGATTTCAAACTAAAGGCCACTGGGGAGCCTGGCTTTTCCAGTTGCTACTATAGTAAGCGGAGGCAAAAAGAAATGTTAGTGATTTACTTTATCTATATGCTGGGCAGTTTGTTTTAGCCTGTAGTGTTCAGTGTCTGTGGTCTTGCTAGAATGTCCCCAAACGGCTTATCAGAAAGACTTCATAGAATCATAGAAGATTAGGGTTGGAAGAGACCTCAGGAGGTCATCCAATCCCCTGCTCAAAGCAGGACCAACACCAACTGAATCATCCCAGCCAGGGCTTTGTAAAGCCAGGCCTTAAAAACCTCTAAGGATGGAAATTCCACCACCTCCCTAGGTATCTTGGCCTTATGGTATCGCTTGGTCTTGTCCCCACTGTAATGAACAATATGCTGCTGCTAGGGGTTGAACAGCATGGTGTTCAGGCAAGGAAATAAATTCCTTCTCTTGTGTTCTGTTTTTTGAAAAGCAACTTGAGTGCTGAACCTGAGCTGATGCCCAAAACACCATCACAGAAGAAATACCGTAGGAAGAAGCGCTCCTTATCTCTTAAGGATGAGAACAATGAACTGACCAGAAAAAGGTAGGCGGTTGCCTTGGATCTCCTGTGCCAACAAACTACAGAAACAAACAAGCCAGAGGCAAAAGTAAACTACCCATTTCAGAACCAAACAAAACACCTGTATCAATAACTAAATAAATGTGCTAATTAAACATTATTAATATACTTCCTGAGACACTACCAGGTCAAAGCAGCAAAGAGTCCTGTGGCATCTTATAGACTAACAGATGTATAAGAGCATGAGCTTTCGTGGGTGAATACCCACTTCTTCGGATGCATGTAGTGGAAATTTCCAGGGGCGGGTATAAATATGCAAGCAAGAGTGAGTAAGGCTAGAGATAACGAAGTTAGTTCAATCAGGGAGGATGAGGCCCTCTTCTAGCAGTTGAGGTGTGAACACCAAGAGAGGAGAAACTGCTTTTGTAGTTGGCTAGCCATTCACAGTCTTTGTTTAATCCTGAGCTGATGGTGTCAAATTTGCAGATGAACTGAAGCTCAGCAGTTTCTCTTTGAAGTCTGGTCCTGAAGTTTTTTTGCTGCAGGATGGCCACCTTTAAATCTGCTATTGTGTGTCCAGGGAGGTTGAAGTGTTCTCCTACGGGTTTTTGTATATTGCCATTCCTAATAGCTGATTTGTGTCCATTTATCCTTTTACGTAGGGACTGTCCAGTTTGGCTGATCTACAAGCAGAGGGGCATTGCTGGCATATGATGGCGTATATTACATTGGTGGACGTGCAGGTGAATGAACCGGTGATGGTGTGGCTGATCTGGTTAGGTCCTGTGATGGTGTCGCTGATGTAGATATGTGGGCAGAGTTGGCATCGAGGTTTGTTGCATGGATTGGTTCCTGAGTTAGAGTTACTATGGTGCGGTGTGTGGTTGCTGGGGAGAATATGCTTCAGGTTAGCGGGTTGTCTGTGGGCGAGGACTGGCCTGCCACCCAAGGCCTGTGAAAGTGAGGGATCGTTGTCCAGGATGGGTTGTAGATCACTGATGATACGTTGGAGAGGTTTTAGCTGGGGACTATTTGTGATGGCCAGTGGAGTTCTATTGGTTTCTTTCTTGCTAGGTAGCAGTTCTGCAGAAAAGGACCTAGGGGTCACAGTGGACGAGAAGCTGGATATGAGTCAACAGTGTGCTCTTGTTGCCAAGAAGGCTAACGGCATTTTGGGCTGTATAAGTAGGGGCATTGCCAGCAGATCGAGGAACGTGATCGTTCCCCTTTATTCGACATTGGTGAGGCCTCATCTGGAATACTGTGTCCAGTTTTGGGCCCCACACTACAAGAAGGATGTGGAAAAATTGGAAAGAGTCCAACGGAGGGCAACAAAAATGATTAGGGGTCTGGAGCACGTGACTTATGAGGAGAGGCTGAGGGAACTGGGATTGTTTAGTCTCCAGAAGAGAAGAATGAGGGGGGATTTGATAGCAGCCTTCAACTACCTGAAGGGGGGGGGTTCCAAAGAGGATGGAGCTCGGCTGTTCTCAGTGGTGGCAGATGACAGAACAAGGAGCAATGGTCTCAAGTTGCAGTGGGGGAGGTCCAGGTTGGATATTAGGAAAAACTATTTCACTAGGAGGGTGGTGAAACACTGGAATGCGTTACCTAGGGAGGTGGTGGAGTCTCCTTCCTTGGAGGTTTTTAAGGCCCGGCTTGACAAAGCCCTGGCTGGGATGATTTAGTTGGGAATTGGTCCTGCTTTGAGCAGGGGGTTGGACTAGATGACCTCTTGAGGTCCCTTCCAACCCTGATATTCTATGATTCTTGGGCTAGTCTTGCAGTAGGAGGCTTCTGGGTACACGTCTGGCTCTGTTGATCTGTTTCCTTATTTCCTCATGCGGGTATCATAGTTTTGAGAATGCTTGGTGAAGATTTTGTAGGGTTGGTCTCTGTCTGAGGGGTTGGAGCAGATATGGTTGTATCTCAGTGCTTGGCTGTAGAGAATGGATCGTGTAGTGTGTCCAGGATGGAAGCTGGAGGCATGAAGGTAGGCATAGTGGTCGGTGGGTTTTCGGTGTAGGGTGGTGTTAATGTGACCATCACTTACTTGCACCGTGGTGTCTAGGAAGTGGACCTCCCGTGTAGATTGGTCCAGGCTGAGGTTGATGGTGGGGTGGAAGCTGTTGAAATCGTGGTGAAATTTTTCCCGAGTCTCCTTCCCATGGGTCCAGTGAAGATGTCATCAATGTAGCGTAGGTAGAGAAGGGGTATGAGTGGACGAGAGCTGAGGAAGCGTTGTTCCAGGCCAGCCATAAAAATGTTGGCATATTGTGGGGCCATGCGGGTGCCCATAGCAGTGTCACTGGTCTGGAGGTATATATTGTCATCAAATTTGAAATAGTTGTGTGTGAGGATAAAGTCACAGAGCTCAGCAGCCAGTTGCGCTGTGGCATCATCAGGGATACTGTTCCTGACAGCTTGTATTCTATCTGTGTGTGGGATGTTTGTGTAGAGAGCCTCTACATCAGTGGTTCCCAAACTGGGGTTTGTGTACCCCTGGGGGTTCGTGTAATGTTACGGGGGGAAAAAAATTCCCTAATGGTGGACAGAGCTGTCCCTGGGAACTCTGGGCAGCATGTGGCCAGCAGCCTGGAGCCTCTGGACTTCCAAGAGCTAAGCAGATCAAAGCAAGCCTATCTATCACACTGAGAAGATTTAAACTTCAAGACTCCTTATAAGAAATGGAAAGGGAGGTGGATATTTTTTGCTGTTTTTAAAATGAAATAGGCAGCGAGTATTGTTTTTAAAATTATTATGAAGAACAAGTTTAAGCTTTGTTGTAACATGTGGTGTTGGCCTGGACTGCTCAAAATCTGAATGCTTGTGTAGGAGGAACTCTTTGAGTTGGCTTCTTAAATACCTTCATACTGTTTCACATCTGATACTCCTTGATGAAACATAGGAGCCTTGTCTTATAACAGGCTTATTCAAATTGATACAAGCTATGAAAGTGAGTTCTTGGAAGAGTGTTGCCATTTTAATAATAAAAATACTGTAATGATAATTAATAATAAATAAAAAGCAACAGAGGGTCCTGTGGCACCTTTGAGACTAACAGAAGTACTGGGAGCATAAGCTTTCGTGGGTAAGAACCTCACTTCTTCAGATGCATCTGATCAGCCACACCATCACCTTCAGATGCATCTGAAGAAGTGAGGTTCTTACCCACGAAAGCTTATGCTCCCAGTACTTCTGTTAGTCTCAAAGGTGCCACAGGACCCTCTGTTGCTTTTTACAGATTCAGACTAACACGGCTACCCCTCTGATACTTAATAATAAATAGTGTGTAATAAGCATATCATAAAAACAAATTTTATGTTTCCAAGATCACTGCTTTTATAATTTATACTTGGGTAAAGGAGAAAATCCCTGGAAATAGACATTTTTAGGAGGGGGTTTGCGAGACTTGACATTTTAGTGAAAGGGGTTCACAGGTTGTTAAAGTTTGGGAACCACTGCTCTACATCCATACTGGCTAGGATGGTGTTTTCTGGAAGGTCACCAATGCATTATAGTTTTCTCAGGAAATCAGTGGTGTCATGGAGCTAGCTGGGAGTGCTGGTGGTGTAGGGTCTGAGTAGGGAGTTCACATATCCAGACAGTCCTTCAGTGAGGGTGCCAATGCCCAAGATGATAGGGTGTCCAGGATTTCCGGGTTTGTGGATCTTGGGTAGTAGATAGTATAACCCCAGTCGGGGCTCTAAGGGTATGTTGATTTGTTCCTGTGTTAGTGTAGGGAGTGTCCTGAGTAGATGGTGCAGTTTCTTAGTGTATTCCTCAGTGGGGTCTGAGGGAAGTGGCCTGTAGAATTTGGTATTGGAGAGTTGTCTGGCAGCCTCCTTTTCGTAGTCAGACCTGTTCATGATGACAACAGCACCTCCTTTATCAGCCTCTTTGATGATGATGTCAGGGTGGTTTCTGAGGCTGTGGATAGCATTGCGTTCTGCACGACTTAGGTTATGTACAGATACAGTCCCCAGCTAAAACCTCTCCAACGTATCATCAGTGATCTACAACCCATCCTGGACAACGATCCCTCACTTTCACAGGCCTTGGGTGGCAGGCCAGTCCTCGCCCACAGACAACCCGCCAACCTGAAGCATATTCTCCCCAGCAATCACACACCGCACCATAGTAACTCTAACTCAGGAACCAATCCATGCAACAAACCTCGATGCCAACTCTGCCCACGTATCTACATCAGCGACACCATCACAGGACCTAACCAGATCAGCCACACCATCACCGGTTCATTCACCTGCACGTCCACCAATGTAATATACGCCATCATATGCCAGCAATGCCCCTCTGCTTGTAGATCAGCCAAACTGGACAGTCCCTACGTAAAAGGATAAATGGACACAAATCAGCTATTAGGAATGGCAATATACAAAAACCCGTAGGAGAACACTTCAACCTCCCTGGACACACAATAGCAGATTTAAAGGTGGCCATCCTGCAGCAAAAAAACTTCAGGACCAGACTTCAAAGAGAAACTGCTGAGCTTCAGTTCATCTGCAAATTTGACACCATCAGCTCAGGATTAAACAAAGACTGTGAATGGCTAGCCAACTACAAAAGCAGTTTCTCCTCTCTTGGTGTTCACACCTCAACTGCTAGAAGAGGGCCTCATCCTCCCTGATTGAACTAACTTCGTTATCTCTAGCCTTACTCACTCTTGCTTGCATATTTATACCCACCCCTGGAAATTTCCACTACATGCATCCGAAGAGGTGGGTATTCACCCACGAAAGCTCATGCTCCTATACGTCTGTTAGTCTATAAGGTGCCACAGGACTCTTTGCTGCTTTTACAGATCCAGACTAACACAGCTACCCCTTTGATACTTGATACCAGGTCAAAGTTAGTTCAAAATCTCGGTTTTGTATAAGCTTGTGGTTTACAGTAAGGTAAGACAAATAGAAACCTTCCTAGGTCTCTTTTATCCCAATGAATTCTATTTTAAAATACATTATTTCAACCGTTTGCAATCTAATCCTTTGTGCTAATGCATGATAACTTGAAAGTGAAATTTTTAGAAACTATAAATTAAAAACGAAACTGACTTTTCTATTTTAATTGTCCAAGGTGAGAGAAATGCAAGAAATATTCAAAGGGCATGGATTTAAATTTAAAGTAGACTTCTAGGATCCACTTTTATAAGCTAAGTGTCTAACATAGCTGATCCTGTTTGGCTTTTTAAATGACATTTTTAATTAGGGTGTGATTCCAAAAAAATATAGGAAGAGAGGTTTTATGCACCTGTCCTTCAAGAAGAAAACTGTAGAGAAAGCTAACATCTCTTTGTTCCTAAATATTGTTAAACCCAGGGTACACTACCAATTTAACTGTCCATTTCTATTACTCTTCTTTACCCTAAGGCTTTCTCAGTTTGTTTACTTTGTGTATTTGACAGCCTTTGTGTATAGTCAGTTTCACTATTATCCTTGTATAATTTGTCAGTTTCTGCTGTTGATTGCTGCGGGGTTGGGGGGGGAACCATGCACAACAGAGGGAAGAAGCTCTCTTGAAAATAGGAAAACAAAACCACAGAGTCAGGAAGTCTTAGTACCTCAAATATTTGTCAAACCCTCTCTTTCTCTCTTTATGGCCCAGCAACCATTTTCAACTTGATTTCTGATACAAAAACTAAATTTGAGAGTTGTAAGTAGGATGTTTGCTGGTTCCTTGCTCCTGCCTTGCTGTGCCCTCTAAATTCTCTATTGACTCTTTTCTCTATCATTCCTAAGGCCTTGGCTACACTTGCAGCTGTACAGCACTGTGAGTTAAACTTGTCTTTGTACAGCTGAGTAGGGAAAACGCTGCAGTCTGTCCACATTGACAGCTGCCAGCACACTGTCGTGGCCACATTTGCGGCCATTACAGCGCCATTGGGAGTGGTGCATTATGGGCAGCTATCCCACAGAGCACCTCTTCCCATTCTGGCGCTGTGAGTTGTGGGAAGGGTGCATGGGTGCGGGGCATTCTGGGTCCTGTCCCAACGCCCTGTGATGCATCGCTTCGCATCCCAGAAATCCCTTTGTTTCCATCCACCTTTGGCGCCATTTTTCAACTGTTTCTGTGCAGCGCGATCTGTCTGCGGGAAATGGAGCCCGAACTGCTGAGGAGTATGCTGATGAGTCTCGCCAGCACGTCACGTTTGGCAGTCGAGCTATTCCTTAAGATCCAAAGTGACAGTGAGGAGTCCGACGATGATAGCGAGTCGCGTAATGCTTACGACATGAAATTGCTTGTGGCATTCACGGACACGCTCAGCACCGTGGAACGCCGCATTTGGGCTTGGGAAACAAGCACTAAGTGGTGGGATCACATAGTCATGGAAGTCTGGGATGACGAGCAGTGGCTGCAGAACTTTTGGATGAGAGTCCCATGAAAGTGGCTTTTATGTGAGGAGCTCGCCCCCAGCCTGCGGCACAAGGACACGAGATTGAGATCTGCCCTGCCAGTGGAGAAGCGGGTGGCTATTGCAATCTGGAAGCTGGCAACTCCAGACAGCTACCGGTCGGTCGCAAACCAGTTTGGAGTGGGAAAGTTGACCATTGGAATCGTGTTCATGCAAGTTTGCAAGGCCATTAATCGCATCCTACTCAGAAGAATCGTGACTCTGGGTAACGTGCAGGACATAGTGGATGGCTTTGCACAAATGGGGTTCCCTAACTGTGGAGGGGCGATAGATGGGACGCACATTCCTATTCTGGCACCACCCCACCTAGGATCCGAGTACGTTAATTGGAAGGGGTATTTCTCTATGGTTCCCCAGGCGCTTGTGGATTACCGTGGGCGTTTCACTGACATTAACGCAGGCTGGCCAGGAAAGGTGCATGACGCACGCATTTTTCGGAACACTTGGCTGTTCAGGAAGCTGCAGGCCGGGACTTTTTTCCCAGAGCGGAAGATCACAGTAGGGGAAGTTGAAATGCCCATTGTGATCCTTGGCGATCCCGCTTACCCGTTCATGCCATGGCTCATGAAACCCTACACAGGGAGCCTTGACAGCAGCAAGGAACGGTTCAACTACAGGCTGAGCCGGTGCCGAATGACTGTGGAGTGTGCTTTTGGCCGTTTAAAGGGCCGCAGGCGATCTCTGTATGGGAAGCTGGACTTGGCCGAACACAGCATCCCCGCGGTTCTATCCGCGTGCTGTGCCCTCCATAATATTTGTGAAGGGAAGGGTGAAAGCTTCACTCAGGCATGGACCTCCAAGGTTGAACACCTGGAGGCTGAATTTGCACAGCCAGAGAGCAGGGCTATTACAGGGGCCCAGCACGGGGCTGCAAGGATTAGGGATGCCTTGAGGGAGCAATTTGATGCTGAAAACCAGCAGTGATATCTGGTGCCCTGCACAGGAGTGAAGTGCAGTAGTTGCAATCTTTAGGAATCAGTGTTTGCTAAAAGAAGAACAGGAGGACTTGTGGCACCTTAGAGACTAACAAATTTATTAGAGCATAAGCTTTCGTGGACTACAGCCCACTTCTTCGGATGCATATAGAATGGAACATATATTGAGGAGATATATATACACACATACAGAGAGCATAAACAGGTGGGAGTTGTCTTACCACCTCTGAGAGGCCAATTAATTAAGAGAAAAAAAACTTTTGAAGTGATAATCAAGCTAGCCCAGTACAGACAGACAGTTAGATAACAAGTGTGAGAATACTTACAAGGGGAGATAGATTCAATGTTTGTAATGGCTCAGCCATTCCCAGTCCTTATTCAAACCGGAGTTGATTGTGTCTAGTTTGCATATCAATTCTAGCTCAGCAGTTTCTCGTTGGAGTCTGTTTTTGAAGTTTTTCTGTTGTAATATAGCCACCCGCAGGTCTGTCACTGAATGACCAGACAGGTTAAAGTGTTCTCCCACTGGTTTTTGAGTATTTTGATTCCTGATGTCAGATTTGTGTCCATTAATTCTTTTGCGTAGAGACTGTCCGGTTTGGCCAATGTACATGGCAGAGGGGCATTGCTGGCACATGATGGCATATATCACATTGGTAGATGTGCAGGTGAACGAGCCCCTGATGGTATGGCTGATGTGATTAGGTCCTATGATGATGTCACTGGAATAGATATGTGGACAGAGTTGACATCGGGGTTTGTTACAAGGATAGGTTCCTGGGTTAGTGGTTTTGTTCAGTGATGTGTGGTTGCTGGTGAGTATTTGCTTTAGGTTGGGGGGTTGTCTGTAAGCGAGGACAGGTTTGCTAAGCAGACTTGCAGTGCCTGTTTATTTCCTGGGCTAAGGAATCTTTTACTTTATGCAATATTAAAGAATGTTTTCAAAGCCAAAAAATCCATTTATTGAAAAGAAACACAACTGCTTGGGAATCAGAAAGGGCAAGGGAGTGGAGTGGGGAACAGTAACAATCACAGATTCGCGTATGTCCTGTCTGGTGTGCTGTGCAGTGAGTGCTGCATTTCAGGATAGCTATACTGCATGGTGATGGGGGTTGAGTGCAGAGGGTAAGGGTCGTGATTTTCAGGGCTGGGTGGTGAAGATACTGGTGTTGGAGGCAGCTGGTGGTGTGAAGAACCTGGAAGTTGGGGAAAGTAGGTTGGAGGGGACAGTGGGGCACAAGGGAAAGAGTTTTGGGACAAGGGCTGTGAGGGGGAGGGGTGAGCGTTTGCATTTGCGGTACTGCTCCTTCTGCATGGCTACGAGCTCCTGGATAGCATCTGCTTGGTGCTCCAGGATGCTTATGAGCCGATCTGTGCTTTGCTGCCCGTGCTCCGTGTTTTGCTGCCGGTGTGCTGCGTTTTCCTGGCGGATCCTGCTTTCTCTCTCCCTCCAGTTCTGTGCTTTTTCGTTCTCTTTAATAGATTGCCCTATCACTTCTTGCAGCATGTCTTCTTTGTTTTTTTGCAGTCTCTTCCTGAGTCTTTGCAGTCTCTGAGCAGGCGATAAGAGTGACGACTGAGGTCTCAAGGTTGTTGCAGCTGTATAGGCAAAATGCAACATTCAACAGAGGTAGCATTGTTTATAGCAGACAGACTAATGATTTCCCCCACGCTTAAGGAGGGCACACACAGGGTCTACACAATAGCATAATTTTCCCGTCCCAAACAGAGCGCACACAACCCACGGGAGCCTCAAAATGGTGAGTAAGGGGGACTGATTGTTTCAGGGCTGTACTGTCCTCTGGGTTTCTGTGCCTTGGGGAGAGCCAACAGCTGCAGGGGGCACCTACACTGAACACTGTCCCAACGTTTTCCACAGGAGTTCGTCCTGGACGATATCTCACTGCTGAGGGTGACCTGGGAAGCAAGGGAGGGTCTTCCACTGCAATGCGGCTTCTGCCCTGACCCATATGCAGCTTGCCTGTGTGCAACAATGGTCCCCCCCCCTTCCCTCGCGGCACAGTGGTGCGGACACATTAGCCTGGCTGGGACAAGGACCACGGTGGCTCTCACGATAAACCTGTGCAAGCGCATTGCACATGTTCTGGATGAGACATTCGAAGAGATTACCGAGGCCGATTACCGTGATGTGATAAACCACATCAATGCACTATTCCGCATCTAGGCATGCATGTCTAACCTTCCTCTCCCAAAGAGCCCGCACCAAAAAAATTCCTTCCCGGGGGAAAAAGAACCCGCTTACCGGGAACCTGCTCTTCTGTTTGTCCTCCACCAAGTACCAGCCGTTGCGACTGGCTACCTTCCTCCTGGCTCGAGAAGAGCTCCTGGCTGCATGGCTCCAGGGATTCCGGGGTGTCTCCATCTGCCCCACCACCCTCACTCCCGTTTTCGTCCTCTTCCTCCTCGGCTCTGAAGTGTCCATGGTGGTGCTCGGAGTGGAGGTGGGGTTAACCCCAAGTATTGCATTCAGCTCTTTGTAGAATCGGCAGGTCGCGGGGGGAGCACCCGAGCGGCCGTTTGCGTCGCAGACTTTGCGGTAGGCACTCCGCAGCTCCTTCACTTTAATCCTGCACTGCAGGGCATCCCGGTCATGGCCCCTTTCCATCATGTCCTTTGATACCTTCCCAAAGTATCGTAATTCCTACAGCTGGAGCGCAGCTGGGACTGGACAGCTTCCTCCCCCAAAACACTGAGGTCCAGCAACTCGCCATTGCTCCATACTGGGGCTCGCTTGGCGCGTGGAGGCATGGTCACCTGGAAAGATTCGCTGATAGCACGCCACGCCTGGCTGAGTAAACAGGAAGGGGATTTTTAAAATTCCTGGGGAATGTCAAGGGCAGATCACATACTTGGTTACCTGAGGCCAGGGCAGTAGAGTTTGAACTGATGACCAGAGTGGCTAGAACAGGCATTGTGGGATACTGCCGGATGTTGTGAGAGGCTACCGGTGTGGTGCTTCTGCTTTCTCCTGTTGATATCACTCGGCTGCGTGCCTGTGTTCCCTCTGTGTGCTGCCCCAGCTCTGCGCAGATAGCTGACACAGCAGACCCGACGAGAATCTCCAATAACCACAGAGTCTAGTAAGATACAAAGGCACCTCGGCCAGGTTTATTGCGATCTCGGACACAATTGCAGTTCCCTGTAGGTTTCTGAGCCTCATTCAGGGCATACTACGAGAAAAGTGCCTCTTGGCAAGGACCCGGCTCAGTGGCGGGACTTTCCACTGCCCCCGTGGCCGGACAAAGACACCACCCCAGGGACACATTCTTATACACAGGTACAAACAAGTTACACATCACTCCTGACGTATTGAGGTGCAACCCCTCTACGTAGCAAGGTACAACCCCTCTACGTAGCAAGGTACAACCCCTCTACGTAATAAGGTGCCGCCTCTCACCTTTTACCTGTTGGTTCGATCAAAACAACTCTATCCATCATTTTACCCTTTTGCCCCTGTCATTGGGATGGGTCGGCCTGTTCCATGTTATCTGTGGAATGTTCCGGTATAGTGTGTCTTGGTACCATGTTTATACTGTAACTATGCAACATCAGCCCTTTCCTTGCCAACTTCTGTGAGCAGGGCCTGCCTCTTGCTCACAGCTTAACTTTGCTTCATATTAGTAAAGTCTTGACCATTACTTTAGTTTGGTTCAGGCCTCATACTGGGCCTTCATTAGGCCTTTACTTACTACATTGCCTTCACTTACTACACCGGATACTTCTGGAGGCCAGTCACAGCGCATTGGGCGGCCACACTGGCGCCGCAGCGCTGCAGCGGCAGCACAATACACGGTATTCCTCTCGGGAAGGTGGAGTACATGCAGTGCTGCAACCACGGAGATACAGCGCTGTAAGTGCCTTGCCAGTGTGGACGGGGAGTGAGTTACAGCGCTGGGGGAGGCTTTATTGCGCTGTAACTCGCAAGGGTAGCCAAGGCCTTAGGCTTGGAACCTCTCCTATACCTCGTTTGCATAGTACTCATCATTTCCATTCAGATCTAACCTTCCAATCCACTTCTATAAAGCTCACAAAGTTGAATCCATCTAGGATAGGTATGCTGTCTGATACCTGACATTTGGGGGGTACGTGTTTTTAATGATCTGTGTACAATAGGAAAAAACTGCCTACTCCTGAAGAGCTGTCTGCACTGTATGCAGCTGAACTGCTGCAAGCATAGGATACCTTGTGCTCAGTATTATTTCAATAACCACAGTTAAACCCATGGGGGAAGGAAGGGAGGAGAGATTTGAACTAAAAATGAGGCTGAAACTAGGTGGTTAAGAATGGGAAGGGAGGAGAACATGTCCAGAGCCTAGAGCAGGGAGGAATTGTAAATGTCCAGATAGAAGCTAGCTGCTTAATTACATTGTTAGCCCCCTCCCACCCTCCAAAAAAGAGTGGTGTCTTAAAGAAATTCACACCTCCCTATGCTTAGTCACCTAGGCCAAGATTTTCACAAAGGGTTAAAGGTTTCTCTTTCTCAGAAGTGCTGTAAACCCACCTTCTCAATTGGCCTCTGTCTAACAAGTGACAAATTGGGCATTCCAGAAACATTCTCTCCCACTTAAGGAAATCTCAAGGTACATGAGGAAGTTACCCCTGAACTTTGAGTCTTTCCATTTAGAAAAAGATCTGATTACATGATGCTGGGGATTTTTGTTTCTCTCAAGTTACACAAGGACACTTCGGTGTGGAATCAAGATCTCATTTCAGAAGTTCACTTGCTCTCACTGCTTGCTCTGAACATTGAGTCAGTTATGATTAATTTAAGCCTTGATGCTGGAGACACTTCCTAATCTGACAGACCTCATTCTGCAGGGAAAGCTTTTTGATGATTCGGGTAAAAAAATCTTTAGGCAGCTTCATCCTATTTGTACTTATTCCTCCCCCATACACAGCATTACCACTTCAGATACTGCTACATCATTTTATGTTCCCCTTTCCTGTCCAAGCTCTACACATTTAATTCTTTGGAGCCTATCCACTTTGCTCCTTTCTAGCAAGCCGCCCCATGTTTCATGGTATCCCCAACTGGGACTCCTGTGTATTGAGATCCTATCTGCATGGTAGTATTCCTAGTAAAGAGTGAGAATGATCCAGGAAAAGATAATGAGGTTTTAAATGGAATGATAGTTTCTATTACTGGAGGTTTTTGGTATACAATATCTTTTTAAACACTTTGATAGTAGTAATATCTAGCTCTTATCATAAGTAGATCTTAAAGTGCTTTACAAAGGTGATAAGTATCATTATACCCATTTTACAGATGGGGAGGGGGAGGGTGGGAACTGAGCCAAAGGAAGGCCTTGCCAGTGTTGCCCAACAGGCAGAGCAGGGAATAGAACCCAGGTCTCCTGAGTCCTGGTCCAGTGTTTTATTAACTTAATCTCACTAAAAATAGTTGTACCTGGACAATAAGCATAGTTGCATGCAAAAAATACTGAGAGTCATGTCTACAGTCAGTGATGTCAGTTTTAGGTTCTGAAATGGCCAGAGAGAAAAATCCTGCCTCATTTGACTGTCTTTGTTTTAAGGTTATCGAGAAGGAGAAGCAGCCTCAAGCCAGCATCCTCTAAGCAAGTTTCCCAAAGGCTCCGAAGCAAAGAGGGACTGGAAAAACCCAGTGATGTTCAAAAGGGAGTCGATGCTTCTTTTTCAACAATGAGATTCCACTCCAAGGTTGAAGCAGAGTTTTCTCTTCCATCGGAGGCAGTGGCTAAGACACCAACTATCTTGTTAGTAGAAGAGCGGGTTCCCTTGACAGAAATCAGTGTTGACAACCACAGTGGTGCTGACTTGTATTTGAAGGGGAATAGGCCTGAAATAATAGACCAGGCCTTGGAGATCATCTCCCTGAGTATTGATGACCAAGCTCCCAAGAAGCCTAAGATTACTGAACTTCAACCTATGTCTGCAGCCTCGGCACTGGTGATCCCTGACACTCCTGAGGCAAAGGGGACAGGAGAAGACCGGGATGCTGCCAACTTTAGAATAGCAAATACATCCACGCCAAAAGCTGCTGTAAATGGGGAGCCCGGAGCTGAGAGTGATGTTTCTGCTCAGGGGCCAGAAAAGGAGCTTTTCCAGGACTTAAAGGACAGCACAGGGACCTCAACAGGGTCCAAATCGAGCCATCCCTCTGCACGCAGAAGCCAGAGGGGTAAGTCCCATAAGCACCGCAGGACCTCGCTAGCAGAGAAGTATTCTCTGGCCAGCAAAAGAGAGAGCATGATCCGGAAATCTATCAGCAGGGCTATCTCTAAGAAGAAGGCAGCTCGGGAGTCCTCTTCAGCCTCCAGCCACGTGAGCTGTAAGTTTGTGAAGTATGAAAAGCAATTGTGTGTCCTTTTATTCAGAGCCTCTCTGCTCTGTCTGTCCATCAGTGTGCTGTTTGACTTAGAGGGGCTCGGAGCCACCTGCAATGCTGCTTGTGCAGGGGGTTCGGTACAACTGAAATTTTTAAATCTCACCTTACAGTGTCTTAAAGCTTCAAGACACAACAGTTCTCTTGTGTCTCCAGCTCAAACTCCTGCACAGTCTCTGGGCTCTGAAAGTGTCTGCTGATAGTCAGCTCCTTAAACTCTTTTGCTTGTAGAAGCAAAGTGGCTTCCAGCTGGGTCACTTAAGGGCTGAAGCACGTGGATTTTAGGCAATCAAAACTAAATGCCCCATGGCATGCTGTCGTCCTACAGGAATAGTAAAAACTGTAACTTTAATTAATAAAAAAAAAAAAAAGGAAACCTAACCTATGCTTGAAATACTGTGGAGATCCAATTGAAGTCAAAGCCATGTGTAAATTGATGGGCAAGAGAAACACCAGTCCTGAAACTTCAGACAGTAGTTGCTGAGTCCTAACCTACTGAAGTTACTTGTTAATGCTGCAAAATATTGAATCTGCCCCCAAAGAATAAGTGCACAGTTACCAAAAATACAAAATACACTTGCTTTCATCCTTAATGAGGATTTAAACCCCTTTTCCAACTGAAATTCTCCACAGCTTCAACTATGGAATTATTAGTGATCTCTCCATAATACAGACTTGAGAACATCTTTCTGTATTTCCAGAGTTACTCCAGCTGATGTGGAAGGAAGCTTGGGAGGTATTGAAATGGTTTTTGGGCCATTATGGTGCTTAAGTTCACTGCACTATGTAGCAACTTCTAGCTGTAGAAAGTCAAGCAAGGGTGCTTTGCGCGCATATGGAAATCTATGGGTGGGAATGCAATGTGTCCCTTGGAGAGAGGGGCTGTATTGCACAGGAATAGCTGCTTATAGGATGCATCCGATTTAAGACCACCAAGCTAGCTAGTGTCTTGCTTTATCCTTTTCCTTCCAGGCCACAGCTCCCTGGAGGTATTTGTGGATGAAGATGCAACCAGCAATGTCAGGTGAGGCTGCTCTGTCAAATAGGCAGAAGCTATGGAAAATCTTGCAGAAAACTCTACAGGTCGTTCCTATGCCCAGTCACTAAATGAATACTTTGTGCTGTAATCTTCACGTGTGATTGGGATTGGTAGTTGCTACATAGTTGTGGCCCTTCCTCAGACCCTGACTATATCTTGCAAGCCTCTCTGACAGCAAGGCTGGTATGATCTCTGTTCTTTCTCTCCGATATCTGTACTGAGCTACCTAAAAAGGCTGATGCGTTGTTTTTAGCTTGTGCAAAATATGACCGTGCACTGCAAGATATTGGCCAGCTTGACTAAGAAACTGTTCCCTTAGGCTCTGTCTGTGAATATTTCCGGTTTGTTGTGTCCCATGTATCTTACTAACTTCCTGAACCCTGTGAACTAATGTCCTTTTCCACTCTCATCACCAGATTGGGGAGGTGTGCAGTTTGTGGTCTCCAAGACTTGCAGGGTAGGGCAGGTTCACCTGTCTGTGCCCCAGGGCTGTGGCATATCCTACCTATTGACCTGAGCAATGCTAAGACCTTCTACAAGGGGCATAAACTCACTAGCATATAACTCAGCAACTTACTGTGCCACCCCCATCTGGCCTGTTCAAACAGGGTTATGTCTGTGGGTCTCATGCTGAAGTAAATTCACTCTCTGCCTGAAGATTGTAGAGTTAGATTTCAGTGCATGAGTCTTGACTCTAGCATGTACGAACAGTTCCTCCATTGATCAGAATGAATATCTTGTCCCCACTACACTTAGATATAATTATACTGAAGCCGACTGTCAGATTGTGGTCTTGGTCACCTGTAACATGCTCTTCCAAGGTGCCTAGAAGCCTCTGACAGAAGCACCACAAGAATAAAACCCATAATTTCCTTACTTCCTCTGTGGGAGCAGATAACTTGTCAAAACACCTCTCTCTCTTCAGGCCTGAACTGGAACCAAATGCTGAATGTGACAAGGTAAGGCCCAGGTCAGGCTTTCCAAAGACAAATGGAGTAAGTTAACTATACTGCTTCTTAGCTGCTAGTTCCGGAGTCTAGATCTCTCTGCTGAACTGATAGAATCACGGTCACTGAAACTGGAGAATGTGTCTGGGGGATTGTTCTGTCTCAACTTGGTTCTTGGTATATTAAGGCACTAGACTATGAGACTTCAGAGACCTGGCTTCAAATACAAGACTTCCTGTATTATCTTGGGTGAGTCACTTAAGGACAGATTTTTAATGATATTTGTATTTAAAAATCTGGCCTTTACCCTCTGTCTTGGTTTCCAATCTTCTGCTTTTATATCGTGTCCCTTTTATTCACCCTTCTGTGTCTGTTTACAATGTCAGCTTCTTAGGACATGGATTCGTACTTCCCTACTGTTTTTGTACAGCGCCTAACAAACAACTGGGCCCCAGTCTCCATTGGAATCTCTAGGCACTATAATAAAACATGAGTAAAATTAAGGATTTGTATCAGAACATTTTATAATTTCAGTTCCCAAGTCAGCATCGTTTTACAACTTGCTTCCATTGAGCTTTGACAGACCTGTCTGAAGACCTGTGCACCAAGATTGTGTAGGCTTCTGATGGAATCACTCGCTTTCCTCACTTCTCACACGTGTCTGTGCAGGAGAGCTGTGTGGCTTGAGTGTTACGGTGCAGTGCTTGGTTTGTAAGGAGAGGAGAGGTGCCAATGCCTATGGAATTTGTGCCTTTTCTAATCCTTCTGGTGCAGGGAGGTTGTTGCCCCCCCCCCTTCTCCCCCAGTAGCTGGGAATCGCTTGCAGCCTCAATCTAGGGCAGTTTAAAAGTGACTTTTAAAGGTGCTTGGCCAAGATTTTCAAAAGTGACTAGTGATCTTGGATGCCTCAGTTTGTGGGTGTCCAACTAGAAACTCTTGAAGGGACGCCCTTCCCCCCCCCCCCCCCCTGAAATTGCTGAGCACGGACTCTGAAAATCAGACCTCTCTAGCAAGTTTGGGTGCCCAACCTGAGATAGCTTAGTCAGTCTAGAAAAATCTTGACCTTAAAGTCCCAGTGGAGGAAGGACAAATCTGACTCTTCTGCTTTTTGATGGGTGGTGTCTGTAACACCCCCTCCCTGCTGTGCCTTTGCTCCATGAGCAGGCATCCTGTGTCCGTAGTAGGCAGAACAGCACTCGGTGAGTCTGCCCTCCTGCCCTTACAAAGAGAAAAGAGCAGTTCCTGGCTTGTTAGCAACCTTCCTTTTCCTCCTTCCCAGGACACACAATGCTTGCTGAACCCCTGTTTCTGTGGGGGGTCTTGCTAAAGTCTGCTTCCTTCTACAGGCTCCAAAACACCTGCAGAAAACCTTCATTATTCCAAATGAAGGCAGCCCTGTTGCAGAACAATCAGCTCAGACTGAACCACTGAATGGGGCAGAGCAGCAGGCAGGTAAATATTGCTAAAACTGTGTTGATGGAGCAGCAAGGAAGCATGGGACTGTGGAGGTCCCTTGGGGTTTATGAAAGATCTGATAGTCTGTCTTGCATCTTTGCCACCTACTGACCTCACTTATCCTGCAAGGGCTCTTTGCTGTCTCCAGAGCAGAGTAAGATTTGTCCTGTGCTAGATCATTCAGCAGAGTTTTTCATAAATGTGCAAGATATAAATGAGAGCAATTGGACAGACTCAGTACAAACCACTTCAGTCTGAGCAACTAATGGTTGGGGAACTGTCGGAAAATATCTTAAAGCTTCAGTTTGGTTCAGTGTCTAGTGTTTAAGAGCAAAAGTAATTCGTGTTTGGACTAGTAACACTATCTTGAGATGCATGAAACAAACTGAGGAGGAACAAGAGGAGATTGCAGCCCCTCCCATCTCACTCTGCCTCAAAGTGAGGAGCTATGAGATGGGATCAGCTTTCACTGCAGTAAGTGTGTAATCCCCTAAGGATCCTGTTAGAGCATCTTATTGGGATGGGGGTGGAGTGTCCAGAGTCCTCTTATGGACTAACATATCTGTCTCATCAAGGGTCTCTACACAGAGAGGGGTGTGATCATACAAGTTGCATATCTAATACTATTCTTTGTGATGTTGGTTAATGCACAGATACAAAACTTGTTTTTAAAATAGCTAGTGTGTTCCTGTTTTAGCTCAGTATAAGGTTTCTGATTGGCACAGCTCTTAGCAGTAGTGTTCTGCAGTATTTTTATGAGGCTTGTCTTGGGAGCCATGAAGACAAGAACCTCTGGCATTGGACCTCTGCTGTAGGAAACCTTTCATGTGGAACTAACTGTAGCATTCTTCACAGAGAGCCATTTGAAAAAAAGTGGCACTTCTCAGAGCAGTGGGAGCAAGGAGCAGCCCCAGAATGCCAAGCCACTAGAACAGCCCTCGAGTATCCGGTATGTTCCTCCTTGGCCTCAGGCTGGGGGAGAGAAGAAAAATAAACTAGTGATCTGGAATGACTAAGTTGTTATCTATCAAGTACCTTGGTTGAAAGCTTTGGTATGATTGACCAAAGAGGGTTTCAAATCCACATAATGTACCAAAATTTTTGGGTTATAGATTTTCATCAGTTTAATACAAAATAGGTCTCTTGAAAGGCGACATGGCCTAGTGAATTAGGCACAGATGGGACTAGAACCTAGGTATGACTGCAAGTCACTTATGTCTGCTTTCCATTTTCTGGATGGGACTAGTACCCTCTTCTCTCCCCCCCTCCCCCCCCCCCCAGGGACGTAGTAAGGAATTGTTTGTAAATCTCTAAGTGCTGGTTGGAGGGGAGGAGTAGGGTGGCTAAGGATGGCTGTGCAGTACCTTCATAGAATAATTTGAACAGACTCTTATCTTAAGTGCCTAAAAGATCTAACAGCTTGGCTCTTTCCTTCGCTTCCCCAGCTGTTGATTCTCCTACATACACAAGAGAATGGTAGTAAAAGATCCACCAAAGCCTATTTAAATGCAGGTTTCAGAGTAGCAGCCGTGTTAGTCTGTATCTGCAAAAAGAAGAACAGGAGTACTTGTGGCACCTTAGAGACTAACAAATTTGTTAGTCTCTAAGGTGCCACAAGTACTCCTGTTGTTCTTTTATTTAAATGCAGTTGTTGCTCTCAGTTCTGTCCTTTTTCAACTTCTTGTCCCCCTATTGAGGCTCTGTTTGATCTTGTGAAATCTACAACATCCCCTGTAGTTGGGGGAAAAGTGGCAGCAAATTCTGGCACTACAAATAAGCTAATGTACAAAAACTCTTCAAAGCAAACTAAACTTTTCACATGGTGCTGGGTATGGACAGTACACAACACACTTTTTGACTATGCCGCGTGCCCTGCCCCACCTTGCATTACTGATGCTGGCTGTGACAAACAGGTGTCTATCAGAAACTCGTATCTATCACTTACTGAAGCTGGGGCTGGAGAATAACATTGTGGTTGCTTAGTAAGATAGGCTATATCTCAATTGTTTTGTAAATCTAGGAACCCTCCACCCTTTGCACCTCTTCCATCCCCTTTTTCTAGCATCTTCATGGCTGCATGTTCTGAATATGTGGTGTGTTCACATAGGCATCACAGATCACTTGATGGTGCTGAGTAGGCAGGAGGGGTTGTATAAAACGAATTAAAGGCTGCAGTGGAGGCCAGGAATGCTGTTTCCTGTGCTGTGTCAATGTAACACACCCTTTACTCTTTCAGGAGACAGAGTTATAAGCAAGCAGTGGATGAGCTATGTAATGGGCAGCAGCTAGAAGACTGTGACCTCTCTCCTTCATATGGTAAGACCACTTCTTCTCCTGCAAGCAAGACTCTAGCCTCGCCCAGCCCAGCCAACAAGGTGAGTAGATTCCATGGCCCCACATCACTCTGCCTATTCTGGATCCCCTTCTGATGCCCTCTGCTCTCCTTGTAGGTCGTACGTCCATTCAAACACTTTTTACAGACTGTGCAGAAGAACCAGCTGCTCGTGACCCCAGGGTCCACAGGGCACAGTAGTGTCATGAAAAACCTTATCAAACGCAACACTCCTACCCGACCGGATTCCAAGGTAGAGACGATCTCTTTTCCCTTGAGGGTGAGAAGGGAAGAGCAAATGTATGGGGCAGGGTTGTCTGCTTTGAAATGCTCACTGCAAATCTGCATCACAAGCCGTTCAAGATTCCAAATGAGGAATGGTACCAAGGAGCAAACTTAAATCACAACTCTTCCCATTCTGATATGCTGACTGAATGTCCGATCCAGCACCCAAACTCTCCTCTCTCAGTGGTCTTGGCAGAGAGGCTAAAAACTGAATGGGCCATGAAGATTATTTTTCCCTTTGATGCCTGAAGATGCTCCCTCCAGAGTGAGATACGCTGGTGTTACAGGAGAGTACAGCATAGGCCGTGTCAGGGTAAGGGGTGTACAGGAATGCACTGCCATGCTAATATCTTTCATCAGCATGAAATTGACTGCCTGTAGTCTTTAGCTTAATTCATTGAAAATCCTTTTGACAGTCTCTTCCATGCAAAGTACTGGGTTTGGATAGTTTCCCCTGTAGCAGTTGTCTTTATGGCTGCCTGGTTGGTTTACTCCTGGGGGAATTCTGTGCCAATTTTTTTTTTTTTAAATTCTGCACGTTTTATTTGTCAAAATAACACTATATAATCATTCTCGTGCCAGTATTTAGCCTTAGATGGAGTTTACCACCAGCTTTGGGCTGCATTCCCAAGCAACCCGACTCCAAGAAGACCCGGTCCCGGCGCGCCGGGGGCCGCTACCGGCCTCACACCGTCCATGGGCACCTTGTGAAACCGTTAAGAGGTGCCCGTGGACGATGTGAGGCCGGTAGCGGCCCCCGGCACGCCGGGACCAGGTCTTCTTGGAGTCGGGTTGCTTGGGAATGCAGCCCAAAGCTGGTGGTAAACACTATAGAATCATGCCAGTTTCAATTATTTTGGCAATTTGTTTCAAAATTACCAGTCAGCAAGTATAGAGAGTTAAACCCCTACGACAACCCAGTTCCTGCGTCTCTGCCCCCACTCCCACAGAGCCCAGCTGGGGGCCAGACACTCACTCATCCCCACCCCAGCCCACACACTCTCAGACCCTGCCCTCCTAGAGCACAGGGATCCAGAGGGAGAAACAGCCTGATGCTGGGTCCCGGGCTTGTACAGTTTCCTTCATGCCGCCACCTCCTTCCTTCAGGGCGTGCTAGGAACTGCAGCTGCTGGGAACCCTCCAGATCCCTCACCCACTCCCTGCCCTGGTTTTTCTTTTTGCGAGCTGATCCAGCAGGCCCTAGTGGTGGCCAAAATCTCTGCAGCTGATTTCTGGGGTGGAGGGGAGGAAATTCTACATGCCCAACATTAATTTCTGCAAAATTCTGCATTGCACAGTGGCACAGAATTCCCCCAGGAGTATAGGTTGTTCCTGGGGTAGTGGTGGCATCAGCTGTTGCATTGGGGTGAGGGGGAGATCATGCAGGGAAACAAAGGTTTGGATGTATTTTTGCATGTTTATGTGCATTTTTATAACCCCTTCATGGTATAGAAGCACCTAAAAATCATAATGAATCTGGTCTTCCATTACCCCTATCAGTTAGCTAATATCAAAGTCTCAATACATATTGTGACCTTGAACATCAACTCCTTAAAGCTTTCCTATGCATGTAGAGAAATCTTGGCTACTCTGTCACATTCAGCCCAAACTCATCATATTCTGGGATTGCCAAACTCTAGGATGGTCAGTGGACACTTCTTTGAATTTGAAATTGGCTCTCTGCTGCCCAACAGGCTGCTGGACAGTTGTAAGACAAGCAGCGCATTGAGATCCACTGAGCAAAATGAGACTAGAGTCCAAAGGTTGTGGTTCTAGGTTTACTTGGCTAGCTCCAAAAGCAGTAATCCTTGTTTCTCCTCTTTTCTATCTAAACAGGGGGATTTTGTTGTAAGTAATGACTCCTTAATCACAGAGTCTGTGGGCTCATAGTGGACACATTTATTTCCTCTCTAATGGGCACTTGCAGCTCTTTAACCTCACCACTAACCTGCATGCAGACCTAATATTTCTTCCAAGTCTCATCTGAGAGCGAAATGATGATGTACTGGGCAGCATGTGGAGGGTGTGTACACCAGGAAGTGAGTAAAATTGTTCAGAGTGGCCCAAAGGGGATCTAACAGTACCTGGATAAAACTCAGCCATGGCAAATACAAACTGAGAATCTCTGATGAAGGGGATTGCTATTGGACATCTCGTGGTGTGTAAAACGCTCTCCAAGGCAAACAGTGGAAGTGATACTACTTATGTCACTCAAACTAGACTGGCCAAAGCCCTGGAGAATATACTGTAGGGAATAATCATGCTTTAGCCACTGGGAATGAACGAGATGACTTAAAAGGTCTCATGTTCTATCTTCTAGACTAAAAACCACGTGTCTAAAAAGGACCTAAAGGGGTCCCCTTCAGGGCTCTGAAAAGAATGGAGGAATCTTCATGTTTGTAGCACTGACACTGGCTAGTAGCATTAGGTGGTTTGTGGTGAATACAGCAGCACAGTCACTGATGGTGTCTTTGCCTGAACATGTCCTCTGCAGTAACTGTTTCTGCTTGGATGTTGGGCCTGAGGTGTCCTACACAAGAGAACTGCCCCACTCACCTTCCAAGCTCCTTTTCTTCTTCGGGAAATGAAGTTGTTGAACTAGCACTGCTGCCAAAACAGCACTGTCTCTTTCCTAACACATGTGCCTATTCCGGAGGGAGTGTGAATGTGTCTCTGACTGAAGCTGCAGTTCCTAGGTGTGTTGTCCCTGGCTTCCTGTGCCCAAGTAGCCTGGGGCAGAAACAAGCCCTAGCAGTTGGGTATAATCTGAGCTTCCCGCCCACCCCAGGAAAAGGAGCGGCAGCGGCTGGAGAGCCTGAGGAAGAAGCAGGAGGCCGAGCAACAAAGAAAACAGAAAGTGGAGGAAGAGAAGAGACGGCGCCTCGAGGAGATGAAATTGTGAGTGGCTGCCCCTCCAGCTGCTCCTTTTCTGGCTCAGCTCTGAAGCACTTCAAGGTCTTGTCTACACTGGTGACCTGCCCTGATTACTGCCATTGGTAGCTAGCTACAGCTACGTTAGTGCAAACAGCTAGTGTTGATGGTGTACAGCTGCTGCTGGTGCCAGTGGAGCTTACCCCAGTTTGAAGCAAGGGTAGGCTGAGCCAATGCAAGGCTCTTACACTCTGCATTGGGGGTTTGCACCAGTGCACTAGCTGCTCCAGTGCTGGCGCCTTGATAGCTGTAACCAGGGCAAATCCCCAGTGCAGCCAAAGCTAACTGTCCCCACTTGTCCCCCAGGAAGCGTGAGGAGCGTCTGAGGAAGGCACTGCAGGCTCGCGAACGGGTGGAGCAGATGGAAGAGGAGAAGAAAAAGCGGATGGAACAGAAATTCTCTCAAAGTGAGGAGAAGACCGAGAAGGTAAGAGACCCAGCCTGGAAACAGAGCCCCTACGGACAGCTGGGTTTTCTCACGGCAATGGGCAGTGAACCTAGTAGGGGGTAGCGATGGATTGCCTCACTGTGCGATAAACATATCAGCAGTTACTAAAATTCTCGATGCTAGTGACACTGACCACAGGGGCCATGAGTGAGTAATGAGGCCACTCGGTATTAGCACAAAAAGAGTCACTTCAGGGCCTATCTGTAGTCCTCTGTTCAACAGGGAAAGGCTCTGCTCTGTCAAGTCCATGCAACAGTGTTGTTTATTCCTATCATGGATTTCAGTGTCTATGGTACTCTAAGCTCTTTGAGGACTAGTAGTGGTGTCTTATCAGCAGGCCCTGTGCCCTGCAACCAGACTACAAGTATTGAGTGGGGTGCTCAGGTTTGGGTTGGCTCAGTTCTCATCCTCCTGCCTGTGCAGTCAGCCCAGTGCCAGCTGTGTGCCCCACCCCTGCCAGCTGCCACCACTTCACTGTGCTGTGTGTGCACTGCAGAGTGACAGGCCCTGCAGCTCCTTGGCACACTCACTCCACAGCACACAGTATGCAGCCATGGGTGTGCTCGGTCACCGCAGTGCTGACCCTGTGGGCAGGAGCAGGTGGTAGTGCTGAGTCAGGTTCATGGGAAGGGTTGCGCTTAGATCAGAAAATGGAATGGAATGGACTGGGTCACGGCGGCTCTGGTCATTAAAAGTCCCGTTGGCAGTGCTGCCTGGCTAAGGCAGGCTAGTCCCTATCTGTTCCGACACTGCAGAAGCGGCAGCAGCAGGTCTGGCTCCTAGGCAGGGGGGCCACGGGGCTCTGCGTGCTGCCCCCACCCCAAGCACCGTCTCTGCACTCCCATTGGTCAGTTCCCGGCTTACGCACCTCCACCTAAGAGCTGGACCTGCTGCTGGCCGCTTCCGGGGCACAGCGCGGTCTGCGGTGCCAGGATAGGCAGGAAGCTGACCGGGAGCTACCCAAGGTAAGCCCATGCCCCAATTCCCTGAGTCCCCCCTCAAACCCAGGGTCCCCTCCTATACCCCAAAGCCCTCCTCCCCAGCCCCACCCCAGAGCCTACACCCCCAGCCCAGAGCCCCTTCCCATACCCTGAACCCCTCATTCCTGGCCCACCCTGCAGCCCTCACCACCTCATCCCCCCAGCTCCGTTGGGTCACGGGCATCAACAATTTTCTTCAACTGGGTCACCAGAAAAAAAGTTTGAAAACCACTGTCCTGGGGCAGCCCAAGGGCTTGGGGATCCAGCTTGGTATGTCTGGCTTAAGCTCTGGGAGAAGGTTGACATTAACTGAACCCCTTTTTTCCTCCTTCCAAATGAGGACAAAAACTGAACAGGCTACAGAGCTTGTTCCCATTCTGGGTGATGGGTCATAAAGCAGATCTTTTCAGGATCCATCCTCCAAGGTTATGGGGAAAGACTAAAGGACTGCATCTTTCCCTTGCACTAACAGCCAGAACTGCATACAGTCCTTGGTACTCTTCTCACAACCATGTGTTCCTTTCCACATGTTCTTGCTTATTGCTCTGCCACTCAGCTAAAGTGAAGGAATCTTGCATTTGTGGTCTTCTCACCTCCATGTCCCCTGTTCATTTTGCACATCCGTTTGCGTGCTAGAAAACTATACCTCAAGCAAAAGGAAAGCCCATCTTCCTGCTGGCTTTTCCGTGTTCTGATGAAGGTCACGTAGCAATATGGCATCCTGTAATTTGGATTCTGTGTAACTCTGTTTCATGTACTCTTTACAGTTATTCCTGGTGATGGTCTTCTCCTCCTGTGAACTCTGACTGGGGCTGAAGTTGCTGCACTGGGTGCCATCTGCCTTTAAAATATGTATACGCTTCACTGGGGCTTTGGACTTTCACTCTGCTCCAGAGAAAGGCATCTTCCCCCATGGGATGTGATGGGGGCCCCATACTCCTGAAGAGCGCCTGACTCTTCTTTCTATGGTAGATAAACATGTCAAGACTGTCCCGTGTGAGGCTCGGCAGGGTCCAGATCTGATGTGTGTGATTCTCTCAGGTGCGAGAAGAGAAGGTGGTAGAAGAAAAGATGAAGAAAAAAATAGTTAAGAAGACTGGTGAAGTGGAGACCCGAAAACAGAAAGTGCTGCAGATGGTAAGAGCAAGATTAGGTCCCATCTTTAAGGAGAAGAGTTCGCAGAGGAAAAACAGAATGATGGGAAATCTGCGCAGTGTGCTTCATATGGGGAAGAGGGCAGAACAATAACCAGTAAATAGCTGTGGGGGAACAGGCCAATGAGTATGTCAGAATAGATTTACCTCCAAACACACACACACAGAGAGACATGCACGCACACAGACTCTCTCTCTCTCTCTCTCCCTCCCCAACCCCCCAATATCCTACTCCTTTTGTGACTGAAGTACCTTATCACTTCTTTCCTTCCCAGTGAGGGTGGGGTAAGGTCACTCTCCAAGTATGTTCTAATACATCTCACCATTATGAGTTGCATAGCACCATAAATGTGCATGGTGTTTTTACTGACCTCTCCTTCATATACACTTTTCCATAGGGCTGAAATTTTCAGACGTAGGTATTAGTTCTTCTTCGAGTGCTTGCTCATATCCATTCCATTAGGTGTGCGCGCGCCGCGTGCACGATCGTCGGAGAATTTTCTACCCTAGCAACACCGGCGGGTCGGCTGTGGAGCCCCCTAGAGTGGCGCCTTCATGGCGCTGAATATATACCCCAGCCGACCCGGCGCCCCCTCAGTTCCTTCTTACCGCCCCTGATGGTCGTTGGAACTGTGGAGCGCGGCGTAGCTGTTCTCCACTCTCCCTAGCTTATTCAGTCATTCACAGTTATAGTTATAGTTCTAGTTGTTTATAGTTAAATAGTTTGTTTTTTCACTTGTTAATAGTTGTTATATAGTTCAAGGGGATTAAGGGGGTTGTCTCCCCTTTTTCCCCCGGCCGCGTGGCCGGGCTCATGCCCAAGGCTCCCGGCTTCAAGCAGTGCGCCTCCTGCGCTAAGCCTATGCCAACGAGTGACCCGCACGACTCGTGTCTGAAGTGCCTGGGAGAGTCCCATCAAACAGATAAGTGCAAGATCTGTAAGGCCTTCAGACCGAGGACCAAGAAGGAGCGGGACTTTCGGCTCCGGCAACTCCTTATGGAGGCGGCACTTAGCCCGGACGCTCCATCAGCGCGTCAGGCCCCGGCACCTTGGTGCTCAGTGCCCCGGCGGCACCGACCATTCCGACCACGCGAGTGGCGTCGGACAAGCCTCCACGGCACCGGACCTCGTCGGCACCGCAATCACAGCAAGTGCCTCGGCGCCGTTCATCATCCCCGGGACATAAAAAATCCCATAAGACGGGGACCTCTGTGCCGAAGACGCCGGCTCCCCCAGTGCCGGGGGTAGAGCCGCGTCCGCCTGTGGAGCACCGGAAGCAGGTGCCTCCAGCACCGTCGACTCCGGCTCCGAGGCCGTTGAGTCCGGTGCAGACAGGGTCACCACCGCGACCGGCGGTGATACAGTGCCTCCCGTCGACCCCAGAGACCTTCGCGACGGCGAGAGACTTGATCGCTCTCATGGAGCCGGCACCGCCCCAACCACCGGCACCGCCGGCACCGTTGACTCGTCCGGTCCAATCTAGGGGGAAACCTGCCTTGATGCGCCCTCCATCGCAGGGGCTGGAACCACGGCACCGGTCCGAGTCCCGAAGCAGGTCCCCACGCCGCTCGCAGTCCCGGCGCCGGATATCACCTCGGCACCGGTCGTACTCGCGGCCAAGATCATCGTCGCGGCACCGCTCTACGTCTCGGCACCGCTATGATCGTCGGCACCGATCAACATCGAGACGTAGTTCTCGGCACCGATACGATCGACGCTCGACGTCGAGAGGCCGCTCCCGGCACCGGGCCTACTCCAGGTCCTCGTCCAGGTCCAGATCCGACTCCCGGCACCGGCGAGGTCATCGGCACCAATCGCGATCTCGGCACCGATCGCCGGCACCGCGTAGAGATAGAACATCTCCGGACCGGCACCGTGCGGCACCGCATCCCACGGGATTCGTCTCGGCGCACTCGGCACCGCCATGGCCATCGAGATCTGTGTCTCGCTCCTCTGAGGACTTATCGAGATCGGCATACCCCCCTCAGGGGCAAGCCGAGGAGCAAGACATAGGCCATTGGCAGGAGGTAGCAGAGGACCCTGCTCATGGCCCATCTCACTGGTCGTTCTGGACCCCGTGGGCGTACCATCAGGCGCAAGGGGCTCCAGTAACTTCGACCTCTCGCTCGGGTCACTCCGATAGAAGGGCCCCAGAGTCCACCATCTCTCGGCCTCCGCCAGGGGGCATGGAGGCTTCCGTGTCCGCACCACCTGACGTCCTGGACCCAAGGGCAGGTGATGCTCCGGCCCAGGAGCAGGGAGACCAGGACCCTCCCTTGGATCCTTTACCACCGGAGGCATCTTCCTCTTCCTCTCCGGATGAGGCAGTGGCGGGCACGTCGTGCACAGGTCCACCCCCAATAGATCTTCGGGCTCACCAGGACCTCCTACGTAGGGTGGCCCGTAATATGGACCTGCAGGCGGAGGAGATAGTGGAGGTGCAGGACCCCATTGTAAATATCCTCGCGGCGGATGCCCCATCAAGAGTGGCGTTACCCCTGATCCGCACGATCCAGGCTAATGCAAATACGATATGGCAAACTCCTGCCTCCATCCCACCCACAGCGAGAGGGGTGGAAAGAAAGTACTTTGTCCCCTCCAAAGACTACGAGTACTTGTATACCCATCCCCAGCCGTGTTCACTGGTGGTGGCATCAGTGAATGCAAGGGAGCGCCACGGTCAACAGGCCGCGGCGCCCAAATCGAAGGAGGCTAAGCGCCTCGATTTGTTTGGCCGTAAAGTTTATTCAGCCGGAGGGCTGCAACTTAGAGCGGCTAACCAGCAGGCGCTCCTGAGCCGCTACAACTTTAACTCCTGGAACTCTATGGGGAAGTTCAAGGAATTGGTTCCCCAAGAGTCCAGGGAGGAGTTTGGGGCCTTGGTAGAGGAAGGTAAGAAGGTGGCTTGGACCTCCTTACAGGCCTCCTTGGACATAGCGGACTCGGCTGCGAGAACCCTGGCTTCAGGCATCGCTATGCGAAGGACCTCCTGGCTCCAAGTTTCGGGTTTGCCCCCGGAATTGCAACAAACCCTGCAGGATTTGCCCTTTGAAGGACAGGGGTTGTTCTCAGAGAAGACGGACTCTCGCCTGCAGAGTCTCAAGGACTCCAGGACAATCATGCGCTCCCTGGGGATGCATGTTGCGGGTCCTCAGCCCAGGCCATTTAGGCCTCAGCCTCAGCGCTTCTACCCTCCCCCCCCACCTCGTCAGAGACAGGACTCGGCCCGGAGGCGAGGGCGAGGTGGTAGACGAAGGTGGACCGGCCCTCAACCCGGTCAGAACCAAGGGCCACCAAGGCCACCCGCAGGGCCCAGGCAGAACTTTTGAAGCTGCGGTCGAGGACGGCGCCCCAGTCATCCCCCAGGATCCAGCCCCCTCCTTTCGGGATCGCCTCTCCCACTTCCACCGTGTTTGGTCCCTTATAACTTCGGACCGTTGGGTCCTTCGCACGGTGGAGAGGGGATACGCTATCCAGTTTTCTTCATTTCCTCCCTCCCACCCCCCTTCCCCGTCCCTCTTCAGGGACCCTTCTCACGAGCAACTTCTTATACAGGAAGTTTCCACGCTCCTTGCTATGGGGGCCATAGAGGAGGTTCCAGTAGAGTTAAAGGGCAGGGGATTTTATTCCCGTTACTTCCTCATCTCCAAGTCCAAAGGAGGTCTGCGACCCATCTTGGACTTGCGCGGACTCAACAAATTCGTAGTAAAGTTGAAGTTCCGCATGGTCTCTCTGGGGGCCATTATCCCTTCCCTCGATCCTGGAGACTGGTTCGCCGCCCTCGACATGAAAGACGCATACTTTCACATCGCAATTTACCCGCCTCACAGACGCTTCCTGCGATTCGTAGTAAGCAAAGTGCACTATCAATTTGCAGTCCTTCCCTTCGGCCTATCCTCGGCCCCAAGAGTGTTCACGAAATGTATGGCTGTCGTGGCAGCGTACCTCCGTCGGCAAGGGATACAGGTGTTCCCATACCTAGACGACTGGCTGGTATGCGGTCGCACCAAAGAGCAAGTTCGAGCTCACATCCACATAATAGTGCACACATTCAACGAGTTGGGCATCCTACTCAACAAGGACAAATCCACTCTAGAACCTACCCAGAGAATAGAATTCATCGGCGCAGTCCTAGACTCCAGACGTGCACAAGCCATCCTGCCAGACAACCGCTTTTGTACCATCACGGGCCTCATTCAAGGGCCTTCCCAACTACCACGGTGAGGTCGTGCCTCACCCTGCTGGGTCACATGGCTTCCTGCACGTACGTAACCAGGCATGCCAGACTTCGGCTTTGCCCACTCCAAACCTGGGTATCGTCGATATACCGCCCACATCGGGACAGCCTGAACATGGTGGTCACGGTCCCGAACTCGGTCCTGACCTCCCTCACCTGGTGGCTAGATCACAGTGTGGTTTGCGAGGGGATGCCATTTCACGCCCCACAACCCTCTCTGCACTTGGTCACAGACGCCTCATCTCTGGGTTGGGGCGCCCATCTCAACGAACACCATACCCAGGGCCTGTGGACTGCACCCCAGCTAGCCCTGCACATCAATGTTCGGGAACTGATGGCGGTGCGCCTGGCGTGCCAGGCATTTCTCAATCTCCTACGTGGCCGCTGTGTGTTAGTTCTCATCGACAACACCACGGCCATGTTTTACATCAACAAGCAAGGAGGAGCACGTTCGTCAATTCTATGCCAAGAGGCCATTCGCCTGTGGGACTTCTGCATCGCCCACTCAATCCATCTCACGGCATCGTTCCTCCCTGGAGTCCAGAACACTTTAGCGGACCGACTCAGCAGGTCTTTCCAGACGCACGAGTGGTCTATCCATCCGGACATCATACATTCAGTCTTCCAGAAGTGGGGGTTTCCCCAGATAGACCTGTTTGCATCTCGAGACAACAGGAAGTGCCACGTGTTCTGCTCCCTGCAAGGTCGAGCTCCGGGCTCCCTCTCGGATGCGTTTCTCCTTCCCTGGAAAGACCACCTGTTTTATGCCTTCCCTCCGTTTCCTCTGGTCCACAAGGTACTGCTCAAATTGCGCAGAGACCAGGCACAGGTAATTCTGGTCGCTCCAGCGTGGCCGAGACAACATTGGTACACCACACTGTTGGAACTCTCGGTTCAGACACCGATCCCGCTTCCATTATGTCCAGATCTCATCTCTCAGGACCACGGCCGGCTGCGTCACCCCGACCTGCAATCTCTTCACCTCACGGCGTGGCTGCTTCATGGTTCACCCAGGCAGAGCAACAATGCTCACTCTCGGTCCAACAGATTCTGTTGAGCAGTAGGAAGCCCTCAACACGAGCCACGTACTCGGCCAAGTGGAAGCGGTTCTCCTGTTGGTGCGAACAACGAGCCACGTCCCCGTTACAGGCACCTATTCCTCTCATATTGGAATATCTCCTCTCCCTAAAACAGCAAGAGTTGGCGATATCTTCAATTAGAGTTCACCTGGCCGCTATATCAGCCTTTCACCCAGGAGAACTCGCGTCCTTGGTATTCTCTAACCCGATGGTCGTTAGATTCCTCAAGGGCTTAGACCGGATGTACCCACAACAACGTCAGCCCGTTCCGACGTGGGACCTCAACCTGGTTCTCTCCAAGCTCACAGGTCCTCCATTCGAGCCACTGGCCACCTGTTCACTTTTGTACCTATCCTGGAAGACAGCCTTCCTCGTAGCCATCACCTCAGCAAGGCGCGTTTCTGAACTCAGGGCGCTTACATCCAAGCCCCCTTACACAGTTTTCCATAAGGATAAAGTGCAGCTTCGTCCACATCCTGCCTTTCTCCCTAAGGTGGTTTCTCCATTTCATATCAACCAGGATATATTTCTCCCGATCTTTCATCCTAAACCACATGCTACTCGCCAGGATCAATGTTTGCATTCTCTGGACGTACGCAGGGCCCTGGCTTTCTATATTGACCGCACAAGGCACTTTAGAAAGACGACGCAACTCTTCGTTGCAGTGGCCGACCGAATGAAAGGCTCACCGGTCTCCTCACAACGCCTATCCTCCTGGATTACGTCTTGCATCCGGACTTGCTATGACCTGGCAGGTGTCTCAGCACCGCACCTCACCGCTCACTCCACGAGGGCCCAAGCTTCCTCGACGGCTTTCCTGGCGCAAGTTCCGATCCAGGACATTTGTAGAGCGGCGGTTTGGTCATCAGTCCACATGTTTACAGCTCACTATGCACTAGTGCAGCAGTCCAGGGACGATGCTGCCTTCGGATCAGCGGTTTTGCACACAGCAATGTCCCACTCCGACCCCACCACCTAAGTTGGGCTTGGGAGTCACCTAATGGAATGGATATGAGCAAGCACTCGAAGAAGAAAAGACGGTTACTCACCGTTGTAACTGTTGTTCTTCGAGATGTGTTGCTCATATCCATTCCAAACCCGCCCCCCTTCCCCACTGTCGGAGTAGCCGGCAAGAAGGAACTGAGGGGGCGCCGGGTCGGCTGGGGTATATATTCAGCGCCATGAAGGCGCCACTCTAGGGGGCTCCACAGCCGACCCGCCGGTGTTGCTAGGGTAAAAAATTCTCCGACGATCGTGCACGCGGCGCGCGCACACCTAATGGAATGGATATGAGCAGCACATCTCGAAGAACAACAGTTACAACGGTGAGTAACCGTCTTTTTCCAAACACTCAGCCCTCCATTTCCTGTAAGGGACTAGGAAAGCTCAGGTGCATAATTCCATCCCAGACTTCCTAGCAATTCCATGACTAAATGAATTCTGGAGATGGGTAACTTTGTGCTGTCACCTATATCCAGGTGCAATAAGTGCTGGGGGTGGTGATGTCCCTCTTTATATAAACAGCAAATGTGGGGGGCAGGAGGAGGGGCTGCACAACTAAGGTCCAAGACTCTGGTGGTGGTGATGAGGATGGGTCAGAGTAGGTATCATTCAGGTTAGGAAAGGGCACTTGACCCATAACTCACCCACCCTCCCCATTTAGCATAGAAGTGGACTTGCTTTGCCTTCCCAGGAGGAGGATGAATGCAAGTTGCAGGAGCTCCTGCAGAAGAGGAGAGAGGATGAACAGCAGGACAAAGGGAGGAAGATTGCGGAGCTGAAGAAACGGGCAGAGCAGCAACAGGTGGAACAGGCAAAGGAGAGGTGAGAGCTGGCCTGTTTCCACACCCCTGAGAAGAGGGAAGGGGGCGGAGCGACAAGCATGGCAAAGCAGATCTTGTCAGTACTAGGAGAAGGGTGTGAGCGATGGGCTATAGTGGAGGGTTCTGGGTGCAGAAAGCAGGTATCTGAGCATCCTGGATGGGAAGTGACCTGGGTCCTTTGTGACTCACTTGGTTATGCTTTGATTTGCCAGGAGTCACAAACAGCAAGAGAAGGGGAAGGCCCTTCACCTGCAGATGGAGCTGGCAGTGGTTACAGAGGAGGAGGAAAACCAAAAGAAGGTGGGGAGTTGAGACTCTGTGTCATGCACTGGACTTTATTCTATTTGTCTTTGGCCTTGAGCATGCCTTTAGCTTTACCAGCTGCATTCTCCTAGTGAAGGGTAGCAGTGCGCCCTATAATCTCCAAATCAGCAAGAGGCTGAGTTGGAGTCTAACAAAGAATTGCTGCTGTTCCTCCACTGTGGAGAGAGTTTCTGTCCCCATCATTGGGTAGTGTCCCATCCTGCTGAGGGAGGGGATGAATGGGAGACTAGGGCCTCTCATATAGGACAAGTCAGATTCAATAGATGTGAAAACAGGGTGATCTGTTTATAACTTGGACTTGTTAACAGGAGGAACAGAGTCCAGAAGAGCAGGAACGGCAGCAACCACAGGAAAATAAAACCAAGCCACCAGAATCTGTTGCTATTGTTCCCAGTAAATGGCTGAATATAACAGTGGAGGTGAGTGAGCCAAGAGCCTGAGCAAAGACAGGGGTTCCAATGTCTACTGGGCTCTAAATTCCTGGGTCCGTGGAGGCCTTTCCTCTTTGTATGGGACATTCTCCTTCACAGAGGGCAGGGATGTCTCTTATCTGAGCAGCCATAAGAAACTTGGCTCAACACAGAAACAATGGAGAGAATTCTTTTGTTTGGAATGTAAAACAAGTGATAGGAAATGGCCACATGATGGCACTAGATCCTGAGGAATCCTGGGAGTTGGTGCTGTATTGTAGCCTCTCACTAGTGACATCAGGTAGCTGAGAAACTTCCATGCTTCTCAAGTTGCTTTAAACTCTCTAACTACCACCATTGGAGTTGAAACACCATTGTGTTTCTAGCCTAGATGTGTTTGGTGAATCAAACTGAAAAGCTAGACTTAAGGCATAATGGATCAGCTTTGCTTTTTCAAGCAGCCAGCTACTGCCTCTTCCATAACTTCTGGTTGTCTGATGCCTGATACCATCTGAAACTTGATTTGTCTTGTATTCTGTGACTGTATTTTATAGCTCACTGGAAAAATGAGGGACTCTTTATTGGGTTCACATAAGAAATGTCCTTGCAGCAGGTGGTGGGTCTCATTTTGACACACTGCCCCTCTTCAGCCATGCTGGAACAAAGCCCTTTTTTCTGCTCTCAGCAAACTCTCTCTATATAGTGAAATTGGCCTGCGTGACTGTCTCATGGGTTCTTACGCTTATTTCTAAAAATGACTAGGTGTTGCACTTACCTGTAGTCGGGAGTTGAATGTTAAAAACCTCATGTCTTCTTATGGCTTGTATTATGGCTAGGAATTTCTGTCAGAGTCCCACAGTACTAGGCTCTATACAAACAAGTAACACTCCCTGCTCCAGAGAGATTACAGTCCAGGGGTCGGATGGGACGTGACAAGTGGACAAATGGAGAGGGTGAGGGGAATGTAGTTACACAATGAACAGAGACTATCAGAAAAAATGCAAGTCTCTTCTTGGCACTTGCCTCTCCCGTGCCAGATGGAAACAATTTGTAGGCATCACAGCAAGTGAGACTTTAAGAAGGGATTCAAAGGTGGTTAAGTGGGTGGCTCTTCAAATGTTGACTTTTGTCCCCTATGCGTAGAATCTGACAACTAATGCAGGACGCTTACGTTCTCTTTGGGTGGGGAAGATGTGTAACACTGAGTCAGCAACTCCTTCCCTTGGTTTGAAAAAGGTCTGACTCCTGAAGCACTTTATGGTTGTATGAAGCCCCTTAGGTGTGTGTGCTTTTCAGAAGGTTTTGTTGCTGTAGAACAGGAGCACCAAGCAGGCTCTGATAAGTCGCTTCCTTGCCTCTGCTGCTGTACGGAGGGAGTGAGATGGAAGGAACAGGTCCTGTGACTGTCCATCTTCCCACCTCCTACCTAAGAACTATCAAACAGCTAATGGTGCTCAGTCCTGTACTGTGTACTGCATAGACAAGCATCAGTGGGTTTACAATCCGAGTAATTGTTGCTGCTGCTTTTAGTTGTACTTTCCAGCCATACTATTCCTGTTGCATGAAAGATGGTGCTGCTGAACACCTATAGGGTGAAAAAACAGGGCAACTTGCTGCTGTTCCAAGAATGATATTGTTGATGTTGATCTCTTGATTGTATACAGCTCATTTAAAAAAAAAAAGTTATCAGCAACACATGGCTTTAGATGAGTCTCTACACTTAGCTTGATTTTTTTTTTCAGGTTAATTATAGAATAGCAAATGTCTGACATCAAATGTGACTCAGATAAACTCAGTAAACTGTGTTGTATACAGCAGTCCTGTAGCTTAAAATGTTACGCTTCAGCACAGCCTGGTAGCTTACTAGGTGAGAGATCCACATTCAATTCTTAAATCCTCCCGCCACAAACTCTCTTAGTTGGCATGGGTTTGGAAGCACAGCCAAAGCAGCCTGCTCAGCCCCCACGGGGGGTGGGGGTGGGGAGGAGAAGAGAGAGTGCTTTTTTTACTACACAAGGATCTCCACTGGCACATGGAGTGACTTTCTGTGCTGTAACATGCAGTTTAAGACTAGAGCTAAGCTTGTAAGCCTTTTCTGAGTGGCTACAGAGGCTGCTCTCTGCAGTTACAGGGAAGCTGCACTTTCTGTAGGTCATTGCCCTATAGCAATGGCATTTACGTCTCAAACACTCTGCAGTGTGTGGTTACTATAGGACAGTGCCCTGCAGTATTGCTTTTGGAGCATGTGGATGCCAGTCTAGGTTAAGTTTATTTTAAAAAAAATAATAATAAAAGCTTTGACAAGAATCTAAGGAAGTTAGGCTCAGTTGAAAATCCCAGCCCAAATTATTTAACCAGTATATTTCTTCTGAATTATCATGTGGCTATTGTTGCCTTCCCATAAACAGACAGGCGTGATCTCTGGATCTGGTGTTTTGGAGTGGGATTGAAGATCAGGTATGAACGTGACATTGACTGCCAGAGTCACACCATTGCCACTTCCTGTCTTCCATGGCTCACCTTTGTTCCCTCCAGGGCAGAGTATCTATTTCATTCTCCTGCCCATGGAGACTCATGGCAGAACAGTAATGTGTGATTCAAACCTAGTGTTGTATGGATAGCAGCAATACTGTGTATATATTAATAAACTTGTTGCTGCTGACATTAGCTGTCCTACCACCTGCTGTTGGCACCAGTGATTCTTGGAGTACACAATGTAAATCTCCTGCTCCTAGATCCTTGGATATTTCTATCATAAATAAATAATAGACTAACCAAAATCAACAATGGGTTCTTTCTAGAAACTCAAGCTGTCTCATCAGCACCACTACATAGAAGTATTATTAAAAGGTAATTGATTATTTTTAAGGCTATATATCTAACTTTTCTATTTGGTTTCAGAAATCTCCTGTCTCTGACTCCTATCAGGGGCCCCCTTTAGGATCAAAAGAACACAGATTCCCCAAGGTAAATCCAAATAACTATGGGCTGGATCTGAACAGTGATGACTCCACAGATGATGAAAGCCAGCCCCGCAAGCCCATCCCTGTCTGGGCCACTGGTACGTGCAGATCTTGTTATACCCACTGAAACTTCATCTATGAGAATTTGGAAGACCCCAGATTTCTCAGGGAGGCTTAGAAGTAGAGGAAGCCACAATTTAGGCCAGAAATGCACGAGACTTCAGCTTATTGCAGTTCCATATGGTACTAGCTTTGAGTGGTAATCTGAGCAGGAGCTGCATTCTTGCAGGTGCTATTGTTCGGATGTTAATTTGGAATCCCTTGTGCCCATCCCTGGAGTTGAAGTGCTTTTGCACTGTCTGAAAACCGAAGGCTAGGGAGTTCACCAGTGCCTGGCAATCCTTTCTTTCAGTGATGGGTTTTCCACAGTACTTGGGATACCTGGAATGTGAAAGATGCCTTGGAAACCAATTATATTCTCTGCATGAGGGGGAATGTAAGGTTCTGTATGAAGCCAGGCAAAACCCTACCTTGATCCAGTACTGAGAATTCAGTATCTGCCATGTCCACCCCAAATCTCTTCCAGGACTGGCTCTGTGGGCAGGGCGAGAGAGCCTGGAGGGTTGCTTTTAGATCTTGACTTTCATGCACTGATTTGCAGTAATCATGGTACCAAGGGAGTGAGGTTTAACAGGAGCACTGAGATGCTACCAAGGGCTGGTCTACACTAGGGACGGGGATCGATCTAAGATACGCAACTTCAGCTACATGAATAGCGTAGCTGAAGTCGAAGTATCTTAGATTGGTTTTAGAGTAGCAGCCATGTTAGTCTGTATCCGCAAAAAGATACAGATCTTAGATCGATTTACCTGGGGTCCACACGGCGCAGGATCGACTGCCACGGCTCCCCCGTCGACTCCGCTACCACCGCTCACTCCGGTGGAGTTCCGGAGTCGATGGGGAGCGCATTCGGGGATCAATATATCGCGTCTTAACGAGACGCAATATATCGATCCCCGATAAATCGATCGCTACCCGCCGATACGGCGGGTAGTCTGGACGTACCCTTAGACTGCTCATGTAACATGGTGGTTATTTTCGCAGGGGCTCCACTTAATCAAGCGGTTACATACCAATACTACAACCCTCCAAATATCGAGACACTCTTTGGGCTGATCATAAGTCCTAAACTGGAGGACATTTTCTACAAGAACAAGCCGCGATATTTCAAACGCACCAGTTCTGCTGTCTGGCACTCACCACCCCTTCCCGGTACCAAGTCTACACTGGGCCTGCCCTACAACCTGAAAAAGTACTGAGGAAGGAGAATGTCCCTCTTCTGTCCACCTGCCGTTTCAATGTTGTCCTGGTTTTTGTGTAAAGGAAAAAAAAAACTTTTCTAAGGTCTGTTTTTTTTAATATTTGCATAGAATAAAAGCTTTAAAATAATCAAGGCCACCTTCCTTCCTGTCTGGGGTGGGTTTTTGTTGACACTTCGAGATGTGCTGTGGGGAAGAGCAGAGGCTTACTAAACTACAGCACTGCCCTCTCAGTGTCACTTTACTTCCTTCTATGCCCTCTCCCTTATGTGTACACATGGTGTTGTGTGGCACTTGAGAACCCCTGTCTGATTGTATGTCTCTAAGATGGCAGTGCAGATGTTCTGAATGGACAACTGACAGCATTACGTAGCTTATCTTTTTGGGGTAAGCTAAATGCCCAAATAAAAGAGCTGCATGGAAGATTATATCTCAGATGAGTAGGACTTGCTGTCTTCATGGCCTGAGCTCTTCACTTGCTCCTTAGTAGTTAAAATGTACGGCTTTTATAGTGCCCTCTAACTTTTGATCTGAAATCTTCATGCTTGGTCTTAGGCTGGAAGTGACTTTTATTTGGACTGTTTGATATGCCTGAATGGATTTTTATCACCCAGTGTTTTGTTTAAAAAATCAGTTAATTAAATCAAATTCCAGATGCTGCTTTTGCACTCAACTCAAAAGCAGTTCTACTAGTCTGTATATATTAACTGGGAGCCTTTCCTCTTGACTTCTTTCTAATCTGTAACAGCTGAAGGAGCATCTTCAGAGTTACGCTCCTTTTTGCCTGCTCAAGTCAAGTACCAAAGTGAGACGTCCCAGGTGTGTGGCAGTCCATGCAGTTAGTCTCATCAGTTACTGCTGTCTGACGCACTGGAAGAAGTGGGGTGGGCTGAACCCATGGACTTCTTCACAGGGTGGATTTGATTTAAATCACTAGTCAGGAAGAATCGATTTAATCATGGTTTTCTACATAAAAGTGCATTCATGCAGTTATAACTTTAATACATATTCTTCACAACTCAGATACACATAGGTTTCATTTTTAGAAGGTACACACTATACATTTTTAAACAGTGATTTATTTTGGAAACTTTTCAGATTAGTTTTACAGCTATATCAGAAAATGAATGATTGTTCAGTTATTTCATTTACCAAAGGTAATTGAAGCAGATAGTTCACCTCCCAATGACTTCATAAATTTATAATCCCTATTCCATGATGAGATATCTTTGAGCTATAATGTATCTTAATTAAAACTAGGTTAGGTTTTTTCCTCAAAGAGCATTTTATCAAAAAAATCTGTTTTTTGTTTTTTTTGGGTTTTTTTTGTTTTTTAAATCATTGATTTTTATCCACCCTGCTTCTTCATATGTCCTCTAAGGATCTTGATTTTTTCTACTCAGCATGAGCCCTACTCAACAATACAATACTCAGTGCAGTACAGTAACACCCCTCAGCTCTTCAACTTCTCACCTGCACACTGGCTGGATCTAGATCACTAAAGGTCACAGCAGATGAGTAAAGTACCCAACAAGCTGGAAGTGAAGACACCATAACTGGATGCTGTGAAAGA